>NC_044305.1:60004734-60615009 GCF_007474595.2 Lynx canadensis
CTGGGTGGCTCAGTCAGTTGAACATCCGACTTTGGCTCAGGTCACGATCTCTTGGTTCATGAGTTCGAGCCTCACATCGGGCTCGCTGCTGTCAGCATGGAGCCTGCTTTGAATCCTCTGTCCCCGTCTCTCTCTGCCCCTCCCCAGCTCACATGCTCTCTCTCAAAAACAAATAAAACATTTCAGAAAATTAGCAAATTAAAGCCAACAATGTATAACATGAATTATACACTACAACCAATTAGAATTTATTTCAGATATGCAAGATTTGAATACAGGAAATACTGTGAAAATGCCAACAGATTAAATAACTTAGATGAAATGGACAAATTCCTAGAAAGACAAACTATTAGAACTGATTCAAGAAGAATTAGAAAATCTGAATACACCTTTAGTAAGTAAAGTAATTGAGTTATTAATTAAAAAAGTTTTCCACTAAGAAAAGCCTAGAGCCAGATGACTTCACTGGTGAATTCTATGATACATTTAAAGAAGTAACATCAATCCTTCACACTCTTTTGGGCGGGGGGGAGGGGGGCAGGGAGAGAGAAGTGAACACCGAGACCAATATTACCCAGATAACAAAACTAGACAAAGACATTAGAAAGGTATAGAAGAGGCAGTTGTAGAACATTGTGAATATACTTAATGCCACTAAATTATGTGGTTAAAATGGTAAATTTTATGTGTATTTTACAATAAACAGAAAACTATCCCCCAAAAAAGGTACAAATGAACATCTGTGTACAAATATTCTCAACAAAATACTATCAAACCAAATCCAGCCACAGATTAAAGAAATTATGCATCATAATCAAGTTGAATGCACTCCAGGAACACAAGGTTGGGTTTAACACACAACAAAGCAATGTTATCAGGGCACCTGGGTGGCTCAGTCTGTTACACATCCAACACTTGATTTCAGCTGAGGTCATGATCTTGTGGGTCATGAGATGGAGCCCCATGTTGGGCTGTGTGCTGACAGCACAGAGCCTGCTTGGGATTCTCTCTCCCTCTTTCTCAGTCCCTCCCTCATTCTCTCTCAAAATAAATTGGAAAAAAAAAATAGAAAAAGCAATGCTATCAACTACATCAATAGGCCACAGGAAAATAAATAAATATATATATATATGATCATATTAACTGCCATAGAAAATACATTTTACAAACCCAACACCTATTCATATAAAACACTCAGCAAACAAGAAATAGACATCAAGACCTAAACAAATAGAAAGATGTTCCATGATCATGAACTAGAAAACAATATAGTTAAGATGTCAATTCTTCCCACCATGATCTACAGATTCAACCCCTTTGCAAACACCAACAAACTGATTCTACAGTTTAAAAGGAAAAACAAGACTTTGAATAGTCAACACAATACTGAAGAACAAAGCTGAAGGACTCTATCCTATTTCAAGACTTACTTAGGGGTGCCTGGCTGGCTAAGTTGGTTAAGCATCCAATTTCAGCTCAGGTCATGATCTCATGGTTCATGAGTTCAAGCCCCATCTTGGGCTCTGGGCTGAAAGCTTGGAGCCTGGAGCCTGCTTCGGATTCTCTGTCTGCCTCTCTCTCTCTGCCCCACCCCCCTCTTAATACGCACATGCGCTCGCTCTCTCTCTCTGAAAAATAAACATTTTTTAAAAATGTGTTTAAAAAAAACACTTAAAGCTTACTATCAAGGCAGTAGAGTTAAAACAAAAAAAAGATGCAGAATCTGTGGACCCTGGGTTTGGCAATGAGGTTTAAGATGAAACAAAAACCAAAACCAGAATTTATCAGAGAAGAAATGATAATTTAGACTTTATTAAAATTTAAAATTTCTGCTTAGAAGGATACTGATAAAAAAATGAAAACACAAACCACACAATAACAGAAAATGCTGGCATGCCTTCCTTTATTGTACTTCACAGATACTCTGAACTTTCAAAGCAGCCCATGGATCAGAGTCATTTCGACTTTCAAGTCTCATGATGTAAGAAATACACTTTGTAAGGCTATAGCTGCCATAGACAGGGATTCCTCTGATGGATCTGAACAACAACAACAACAAAACTGAAAACCTTCTGAGGAGGATTCACTATTCTAGATGTCACAAACACATTTATGATTTATGGGGAGGGATCAAAATATCAACATTAACAGGAATTTGGAAGAAGTTGGTTCCAACCGTCATGGACTACTTTGCATGGTTCAAGACTTCAGTGGAAGAAGTAACTGTAGATGTGGTGGAAACAGCAAGAGAACGAGAACTAGAAGTGGAACCTCAAGATGTAACTGAAATGCTACAATCTCATGATAAAACCTTTAACAGGAGCTGTGTCTTATGGATAAACAAAGAAATGATTTCTTGAGATGGAATTTACTCCAGGTGAAGGTGCTGTGAAAACTGTTGAAATGACAATGAAAGACTTAGAATATTACATAAACTTAGTTGATAAGCAGCAACAGGGCTTGCTGCAATTTCGAAAGTTCTATCATTGAGTAAATACGCTATCAAACAGCATTGCATGCCACAAAAATATCATTCATGAAAGAGTCAATTAACCAACTTTATTGTTGCCTTCTTTTAAGAAATTGCCACAGTCACCCCAAACTTCAGAAACCACCAATGTGATCAGTCAGCAGTCATTAACATCAAGGCAAGACTCTACTCCAACAACACAATTATGAATTGCTGAAAGCTCAGATGATGGTTAGCATTTTCTACCACTGCAGTATTTTTAAGTTAATGTTACATACATTCGTTTAGACATAATGCTATTATTTGCACACAGGAGACTACAGTATACTATAACATAATTTTCATATGCACTGAGAAACCAGAAAACTGATCTGACTTGCCTTATCACAGTGGTACAGAACCAAACATGCAGTATCTTTGAGGTATGCCTGTATTTGCAAAACACTACTGACTAAAGGACTTGTATCCAAAATATGGGAAAAGAAATTTAAACCTAATAATAATAATAACAATAATAATAACAGAGAACCCAATTAAAATATGAATAGGGGTGCCTGGGTGGCTCAGTTGGTTAAGGTTAAGCATCTGTCTCTTGATGTCGGCTCAGGGTTGTGATCTCATGGTGTGTGAGCTGGAGCCCCGTGTCCGGCTCTGTGCTAAAAGTGCAGGGCCTGCTTCGGATTCTCTCCCTCTCTCTCTGCCCCTCCCCTGCTCACACAAGCTATCAAAATAAATAAACTTAAAAAATAAAAATACGAACAAAGATTTTAACAGTCACTTGACCAAAAGATACATAAATGGCAAATACAAAAAGAGATAAAATGCTTATCATTTGTCATGAGGGTAATACAAATTAAAACAAGGAGACAGCACTTCATACCTATCACAATCACTAGAATCAAAGAAACTGCCAATATCAATTGCTGGTGAGAATGCAAAATAGCAGATTCTGGGCTTGAGGTAAGTCTGGATCACTGTGTAATACTAGAAAGCAAGTGATTACCATCTTTCCCTACCCACCCCTGCCCAAAACAATGAGTGTATAACTAAGAACGTAGGGACCAAGCGAAAGAGCACTCAACTGGCAACAAGAGGAACAAATTAATTTAATTAAAGCAACAAATTATTGGGCGCCTGGGTGGCTCAGTCGGTTAAAGCGTCTGACTTCGGCTCAGGTCACGATCTCGCGGTCCGTGAGTTTGAGCCCCGCGTCGGGCTCTGGGCTGATGGCTCAGAGCCTGGAGCCTGTTTCTGATTCTGTGTCTCCCTCTCTCTCTGCCCCTGCCCCGTTCATGCTCTGTCTCTGTCTCAAAAATAAAAAAAAAAAAAAAAACGTTAAAAAAAAAATTAAGGGGCGCCTGGGTGGCGCAGTCGGTTAAGCGTCCGACTTCAGCCAGGTCACGATCTCGCGGTCTGTGAGTTCAAGCCCCGCGTCGGGCTCTGGGCTGATGGCTCAGAGCCTGGAGCCTGTTTCCGATTCTGTGTCTCCCTCTCTCTCTGCCCCTCCCCCGTTCATGCTCTGTCTCTCTCTGTCCCAAAAATAAATAAATGTTGAAAAAAAAAAATTAAAAAAAAATTTAAAAAAAAAGCAACAAATTAATATAGTATGAGATTTTAAACTAAAATATAAAATATTGTCCCCAAGTACACACTGATGGAGATGAATGAATGAATGAATGAATGGGGACGAGACAAGTCTCCCATGCAGAATTCTAAATAAGTTATTCAGACATGCCACCATTAAGGAAATGGATAATTTCCCACTTAAATGTGAGCAACACACAGTGATTTACTTCCAAAGAGTACAGTATGGAAAAAAGGAAGAAAAGAGTAACTGTATAATGTAAAAGCTTGACAAATACAGCCAAATGATCTGGGTCAACATAAGTGAATTGTTGAAGTCTTCTCAAAGATAAGAGGAGTCCAAGGAAAAATGACAATCATTTACAATGACTCCAAAGAAAATGCTTTGCTATAAATCTAACAAAACATGTATAGAATTTGTAAGCTGAAAATCACAAAATGGTGATAAAAGAAATTCAAGACGAACTTAATAAAATGGAAATATACCATGTTCATGAACTAGGAGATTCAACACAGTAAAAATTCTCCCCAAAAATGACATTCAAATTTAAGCAATTCCAATAAAAATCCCAGCAAGATTTTTGGGACATAGCCACAAGACTACTCCAAAATGTATATGGAAAACAAAACAAAAACAAAACAAAACAAAAAAAACAAAAACTAGAATAACTAAAACATTCTAGAAAAAGACTTAAAAAAAAATGACTTTAGGGACACATGGGTGGTTCAATTGGTTAAGTTGACTCTTGATTTCAGCTCAGGTCATGATCTCACAGTTCGTGAGATTGAGCCTCGTGTGCTGTGCTGACAGCATGGAGCCTGCTTGAAATTCTCTCTGCTGCTCTCGCTCCTCCTCCCTGGCTTGTGTATGTGCTCTCTCTCAAAATAAATAAACAAACATAAAAAAAATTTTATAATGACTTTAGCAGATTTTGAGAATAACCAAAACTGTGGTTCTGGCAGATGGACAGACACAGATACCAACAGACACAGGTATCAACAAGAAGAGGGAATCTCAAATTAGCCCCTACAGAAGTATGGCCAACTGATTTTTGACAAAGGTGTAAAAAGTAATTCAAGAGAAGAAAGACAGTCTTTTCAACAAATGATGCTAGGGCAAATGGACATGTATTTGTACAAAAAAAATGAATTCCAATCTCATTACTTATGCAAAAATGAACTCAAGATACATGACAGACCTAAATGTAAAACACGAAAATGTAACTTTTACAAAAAATTTTGGGGGATCTAGCATTAATCAGGTTTTAAGACTTCCTGAAATTAAAAGTTCAATCCAAAATAAGTTGGACTTCATCAGAATTAAAAACTCTGGCTATGCAAAAGACCTTATGAAAGGAATGAAAAGGGGCACCTGGGTGGCTCAGCTGGTTAAGTGCCCAACTTCAGCTCAGGTCATGCTCTCTTGCACTTTGTGAGTTTGAACCCTGTGCTGGGCTCTGTGCTGACAGCTCAGAGCCTGGAGCCTGCTTCAGCTTTTCTCTCTCTCTCTCTCTCTCTCTCTCTCTCTCTCTCTCTCTCTCTCTCTCCTCTCTCCCATTAAGTGCTCTCTCTCAAAAATAAGTAAACATTAAAAAATAATAATAAAAAATATATCTTTGAAGGGAATGAAAAAACAAGCCACAAAGAGGGAGAGAATATTTGCAAACCACATTCTGAAAAGGACTAGTATCTAAAGTATACAAATAACTCTAAGAACTTAACATAAAAATCCAAATAATCTAAATTAGAAAATGGACAAAGGCATAAGAAGACATTTCACTGAAGAGCATTTACATATGGAAAATAAAGGATATTCCACACATTAAGGCATTTGGGAATATCACTACGCACAAATCAGAATGCCCTCTCTACAAAAAAAAAAAAAAAAGTGATAATAACCAATGTTGGTAAGGATGTACAGGATCTGGATCACTCAAACATTGCTGGTGGGAATGTAAACTGGTATAGCCACTCTGAAAAACAGTCTGTCATGTTCTTGTAAGACTAAAAATGTACTTACCATTTGGCCCAGCAATTGCACTCTTACACATTTATCCCTGAATAATGAAATTGTTCTCATGCAGAAACTTGTACACAAATGTTTATAGTGGCTTCATTTGCCATAGCCAAAAACTGGAAACAACCCAATTGTCCTTAATGGGTGAATGGTTAAATAAACTGTGGTTCATCACCATTCCATAGAATACTATTAAGCTATAAAATGGAAAGAACTATCAATTCATGCAACAAGTGGATGAATCACAAGAAAATTAAGGCTGACTGGAAAGAAGTCAATCCCAAAGATTACATATATACATGATTCCATTTATAAAACGTTTTGAAAAGAAAAAATTTTACAAACGTAGAACAGATTCAACGTTACCTGGAGTAGGGATGGGCAAGGAAGGGGAGGTGCACAGAAAGGAGATGAATATGGTCACACATGAACAACATGAGGGATTCCTACAGTGATGTTCTATACTTTGACTCTGGTAGTGAATACACAAATCTACACAGGTGATAATACTGTATAGTACTAAACACAAACACAAATGAAACTGGGAAAATCTGAATATGGTCAGTGAACTGTATCTAGGCCAATATCCAAGTTGTGATATTGCATAATTTTACAAGATGTTACCATGGTGGGGAAACTGGGTAAAGGTACAACAAGGATCTCTCTGTATTGTTTCTCACAACTGAATGTCTACAATTATCTTAAAAGTTTCATTTGAAAAACCAAACACTGTTAAAATAAAAAGGCAAGGCTGACTGAGTAGTTTCTTTTCAATGCATATATACCTGATGAAGAATTTGTGATATTAAGAACTCCTACAACCCAATATTAAATGATGTTATTTTTTAAATGGGCGAATGATCTGAACACTTAACCAAATGAGATTCAAGAATGACAAACACATAACAAGATAGTCAATGTCACAAATGTAAGAAAATATAAATTAAAGCCACAATGAGATGCCACTACACAGCCACCAGGATGACTAAAATTAAGGACTGATAATACTAAGTGTTGAGAGAGGATGTGGACCAACTGGAACACATCCCCAGAGGGAATGTAAAAATAGCACAGCCACTTTGGAAGAGACAGTTTGGCAGTTTCTTAAAGTTAAACATACACACTTACCATAGGACCCAGCAATCCCACTCCTAGGTATTTACCTAAGAGAAATGAAAACATATGTCCACACAAAGACTTGTACTCAAATATTCATAGCAGCTTTATTCATAATCACAAGAAGCTGGAAACAACCCAAACATCCATCTACCAGGTAATTTATAAACAAATTGTCATCTATCCACACATTGCACTACTAATCAATGATAAAAGAATTAATGTTATGTATACTGACGTGGATAATCTCAAAAGTATTATATTAAGTGACTCAGCCAGCCAATAAAGGCTACAAACCCTATGATTCTACTTTTACGAATTTCTGGAAAAGGGAAAACTACAGTGACAAAAATAAAAAAATAAAAACAAAAAAACTAGTGATTTCTGGCCAAAAGCCAATTCATTGTAGGGAAAAAGTATTGACTACAAAGGGTCATAAAGGAACTTTTGGACTAATGGAAATATTCTAGATCATGACTGCAGTGAAGGATACACAACTATACACATTTATCAAAACTTATCAACTGCACCACTTGAAATCTGTTATATCAATACCTTGAAAAATGTTAATTTGAATTTCTAGTAATACTCTAACAATAGTTTAGAACTTACAGTGCATTTATCAGTTTAAACAGTTATGGTTAAAAGCATGTAAACCTAATATAAATCATTTACCCGTTTTTATACGTTATGAAAAATAAGAATAAAGCTATAATATCTTCTAATACTGTAATTTCTATTAACATGATATAATGTATAACTAAAATGATGTTACAATAAAAGAATCTTTTAAAAACATGGTATTTATTAATTGTGTGTGCAGGCATATACTCAACTTTGGTATTTGGCTTTTTGGAATTAAATAAAAATCATATATAAAAATAAAGACATACTTCATTTTGAGATCAATATAGTAAAACCTTTAACGATACAAAACACTATCCAAAAAAAGTTCACTGAAAAAAAGTAAAAGGCAAATTAACCTTATATGCAAATCTCTCAATCCCACACTTGGCAAATTTCATTTAATAATGACAGGCATTTTCCACTAAAGTCTAATGTAAACGTAGACAAGTATGTAGAAAATGCAACCCTTGCCAAACTATTTCAGAATTCAAAATCTTCAAGCTTCCTAAGACTTTCTCCTACCAGCCCCTCTTCACCCCCTGTAGAAGTTTTACAACCTGGCCGCAAATTTCTCTGACACTCAGAGACAGTGCTCTGTCACCTTCACTTTAACTTGGGGCTACTGATCAACTGACTATGGTAAAAATGATGCTATAGTTCCTGGGCCCATAACCTTCCCTGGCAACATCTACTTCCTGACTTTTGAGATGTTCACTGCCAAGCTAATAAGAATGTCCAGACTACAGAGAGATCAAATATAGATGTTCCAGCTAAAGTCCCAACCAAGAACCACCATGATGATCCACCAGAAGTGAGTGAGGTGCCAGGTAAGGTAGCCTTTAAGATGATTCCACCACAGCCACCATTTATCTGCAACCACATGAGAGACCCTAAGTGAGACCCACCTGAGTCAAGTCAACCCTAAGAACAAAGAGATAATGACTTTTATTACTTTAAGCCACTAAGTTTGGAATGACTTATTACAATGCAAAAATAATTGGAGCACCTATGTATTTCTTCCTATTTCTAATCAATACCTATAGAAAGGGTAAAATCCAAAACACAACATTTCTTCCTCTCTACTCATCCCTAAATTGAAAAACAAATTGATCGTAATCTCGAAGTACCGAGGGAAATGCTGGGGGAAGGAACAGTCATGCCTAACCCTGTTACTACTTTTCAATTTACTTTGGTTTCTGCTCATCTCTCCCAAAACTCTTATCAACAATTAGGGAAAAGCATACCGAGGAATCCAATTCTTTACTCCTACTCCTAACTCTATCCTAGCAGCACCAATAGCAATAAGGAAAACAGAATCCTGCCTTCTCCATAGGATGTCTTTTAGCATTTCTCCAATCTCCATCTCTTCTTACCCAGCACTCCTTGATTATCAACAGTTACATATGCAAAAAGGAAAAATAAGACAAAAGAATGAAAAGCTCCATAGTCATAGCTCTCTCACTAGCTCCCATCACTACCACAACCACCAACACCCAAAAGTGCTCACTCTCCACTCCCCCAGTGGAGTTCTATCTTATGTACTACAACCACTTAATTCAGAGCTACCTATTCACATTTGGGGAGGAGGGAGCTCCCCCAGCTTACTATTTCCTTATAAACTAAGTTTTGACTCCTTTAAAAGGGATATGAAACCATATGAAATGCTACTTTCATTGCACAATGCAATGCAAACAGAACATATCTTACTACCTTCCACAAAATTCAGCCTAATTCACCACTTTCTAAATACCTGATACATTAAAGTGACAACACAAGAGCAACACAAGCATCATCTTGCAGACCCCAAAATACATATAATCTAAATTCATACATATTATCGATTCTAATGTGTCTAAATATAAAATCAGTCCAGGGCATTTTTTTCCAAACTGGAGTGTGTACCCTTGATGGGAAAGGGGGGGGGGAGGGTGGGAGTGTCAGGAGTGGTAATCAGGACTGTGGGTTATTTCAGAAGCCTAAAAATTCTCCCTAGTGGCTTCTGTTTTAGCTGTTTCTAAATTGAAAAGAGTTTTTTAAAAATGTTTATTTATTTTTGAGAGAGAAAGACAGCATGTACGCATACAGAGGAGGTGCAGAAAGAGAGGGAGACACAGAATCTGAGGCAGGCTCCAGGCTCTGAGCTGTCATCACAGAGCCTGATGTGGGGCTCAAACTCAGACCATGAAATCATGACCTGAGCAGAAGTCGGATGCTCAAACGACTGAGCCACCCAGGCACCCATTTTTAATTAAAAAAACATTTTTTTTAATGTTTATTTATTTTTGAGAGAGAGACAGAGTGTGAGCAGGGGAGGGGCAGAGAGAAAGGGAGACACAGAATCTGAAACAGGCATCAGTCTCTGAGCTGTCAGCACAGAGCCAGATGCAGGGCTCAAACTCACAAGCAGTGAGATCATGACCTAAGCCGAAGTCAGACGCTTAACTGACTGAGCCACTCAGGTGCCCCTTAATTTTAATTTGATAATAAAGATTTAAGATAAACATGTCATGAATCATCCAGATAGCCACCTTATCAGACTGTACTGTCACGGAATATCAACCCAAGCTTTTGTTTACAAACCTCCACTTGAAATTTGATGAAAAAGATCAGGAGCAGACGATGTAAACATTGTGCCAACAGAAGGTGCTATAACACAAAACTTAAAATCATTAGTTCAAATTGAAAAAATTATTAGAAAAATTGAGCCCTTGCTGAACTCAAAAGAAGTCTATTACAGGAGTCAATATAGTAACAATAAAATGGTCAATTTAGATACTGCCACTCAAAGAATTAATCCGGAATAAACAGCAACAATATCACCTTGTTAGAGATGCAAAATCTTAGGTCCCACCCCAGACTTACTAAATCAGTATCTCTTTTTTAACAAGATCCATAGGTTAATTACATGCACATTAAAGTTTGAGAAGCACTGATTTAGAATCGACAACACAGTAATATCATCTTTCATGTCAATGTTACAAATTTGAATGTAAAAAATCTTCTATTTCTTACTATTTGATAGAAGAGTATTTTGAGTCTCATACTTTCACAAGAAATACAAGTTTTATACTTAGTATTACCCCCGTAGATATGTATAGACACTATTGATAACTTAAGCCAATATTCTGAATTAATATCTTAAGAAAGGACACAATCTAAGCTCTAAAATAACTGATCAAATTGAGCACATTCAGAAAAAAACAATTTGAGTACATTCAGCACTCACTGAAAGTGAACCTGTAGTCTATATTCTGTACAAGTAACTCTGGTCCTTTAATCACTGTCAAAGGTATAATATCCACTGGGACCCCTGGGTGGCTCAGCTGGTTAAGCACCCAACTTCAGCTCAGGTCATGATCTCGCATTTCATGAGCCCCACGTCAGGCTCTGTGCTGACAGCTCAGAGCCTGGAGCCTGCTTCGGATTCTAAGTATCCCTCTCTCTCTGCCCCTCCCTAGCTCGCACTCTGTCTCTGTCTCTCAAAAATAAACACTAAAAAAAATTTTTTTAAGTATTATTTCCACCTAATATACTTTGGTATAGTACCCAGAATAACCAAATAGACATTAATAAAATTTTTATGCAGGAAACTACTCTCAGGAGAGGATACTTGTCAATAACCAACTGGCTGGACAACACCATCAGTAGAAAGAGCTGGCTGCACCTGTGTACAGAATTACTAGGCAATAGAGAAGCAAATGAAGATCTAGGATATTCTTTGTCATCCACCCTGGTAACTCAAATATACAGCACACTCCTTTTCCTGTTCGTTCTGATCTGGCCTGCTCTGAGGGAAGTTTTAATTAGAAAGGGATCTGAAAGACACATATATAATAATTTTGAGAAGCAAAACTGCAATCTGAAGGGTGGCACTCCTATAAACTAAACTCCACATTCTCTCTGCATCTCCTCACTGTATTATCTGTGCGTAAGAATATTTGTTCCATTAAAATGTAAGATCCTTTTAAACTCCTTTTTTTTTTGGGGGGGCGCCTGGGTGGCGCAGTCGGTTAAGCGTCCGACTTCAGCCAGGTCACGATCTCACGGTCCGTGAGTTCGAGCCCCGCGTCAGGCTCTGGGCTGATGGCTCAGAGCCTGGAGCCTGTTTCCGATTCTGTGTCTCCCTCTCTCTCTGCCCCTCCCCCGTTCATGCTCTGTCTCTCTCTGTCCCAAAAATAAATAAAAAACGTTGAAAAAAAAAATTTAAACTCCTTTTTTTATGCCCAATTCACCTCAATACCTTCTACAACTAATAATGACCAAGAAATTTAATACACTCCAAATAGGCATTATTAAATAAAGAAAAAACTCTATTCTGGAACAGCAACTACAACTTTCATACAATTGGGAAGGCAGGTTCATCACAGCAGCTTAATAAAAACCACACTACCGCAATAACAATTACTGAACTTTTATTTTGATCACAGAACTTCCAAATTGAATTTTCTGAAACAAATTCAAACAGTTAAAAAAAAAATCCCATGAGAGAAAAGTACAATGACATTTCATTTATCCAAACACAGACAAGGATTCTACTGTATGTGAAATTTCCAAATGAATGGAAATGCACCACTCTTTAAAATTTAAGATGTAAATCTTTCTTATGTTGATTATGTAACCTCCTGAAATACTATTTACAAATGTCTGAGGCTGGGGCGCCGGGGTGGCTCATTCGGTAAAGCATCTGACTTCGGCTCAGGTCACAATCTCCCAGTTCATGGATTTGAGCCGGGCATCCAGCTCTGTGCTGACAGCTCAGAGCCTGGAGCCTGCTTTGATTCTGTGTCTCCCTCTCTCTCTCTCTGCCCCTCCCCTGCCTGCACTTGATCTCTATCTTAAAAATAAACATTAAAAAAAAATTTTTTTAAATGTCTGAGGCTGTTTCAAAATGATGAGGAAATAAAAGAGTAGGTAGAATATAGATGAAACAAGATCATCCATGAATCTGTAATATTTGAAACTGAGTGATGGACACATGTGGATTCATTATTCTACTTCTGTATGTGTTTGAAAATTTTCATTTAAGAAAATTTATACTACAGCAGTCAAAACAATGTGGTACTGGTATAAGGCTAACCACAGACCAAAAGAATAAAAAATCCAGAAATAAATCCATTCATCCATGGTCAGTGGACTTGACAGCAGTGCCAACACCAATCAACAGTCAAAGAAATAGTCTCTTCAACAATCGGTACTAGGTCTAGATGTTCACATATAAAAGACGTTGAACCTCTAATTCACATCATATACAAAAGTTGACTGAAAATGGGTTAAAGACATAAATTTAAGTGCTAAAACATAAAATTCTTAAGAAAACATAAAAGTGAATCTTGATGACCCTGGACTTGGCAATAAGATTCTTAGCTACAATACCAAAGGTACAAGCAACAACAGCCAAAAAAAAGAAGTTGGACTTCATCAAAATTAAATTTTTTTTGTAAAAGGGACACTATCAAGACAATGAAAACAGCCCATATAATGGAAGAAAATATTTACAAATCATACATCTGATAAAGGTCAAGTATCCAGAATATATACAGAATTCTTAAAACTCGACCTTAAACAATTTAAAAATGAGTAAAGGACTTACACAGACTTTTTCCAAGGACATGCAAATGGACAGTGAATACATATGTGAATACACTGTGAATACATGTGAATACGTCATTAGTAACCAGGGAAATGCACATCAAAACTAGGATGCGACACCATTTCACAACTACTAGGGACACCATTTCACAACTACTAAGATGATTATTAAAAATAAAAACAAAGGCCAAGATACGAAAAAATTAGAACCCTTTCACACTGCTGGCAGAAATGTAAAATGGTGCAGCCACTATTAAAAGTTTGGTGATTCCTCCAACATTTTTCACAAAACTAGAATTAATACTAAAATGTATATGGAACCACAAAAGACCACAAACAGCCAAAGCAAACTTGGGTGGGGGAGGGGAGAGAGGGGGCATGGGCAGGAGAGATATATCACAATCCCTGATTTCATGATATAGTACAAAGCTGTAGTAATAAAAACAGTATGAAACTGGCACAATAATAGACACAGGTCAATGGAACAGAATAGAAAGCCCAAAAGTAACATTTATATGGTCAATTAAATTATGACAAAGGAGGCAAGAATCTCTTCAATAAATGGTGCTAGGAAACCTGGACAGCTACATGTAAAAGAATGACACTGGACCAATTTTTTTTTTTTAAGTTTATGTATTTTGAGAGAGTGAGCGAGCAAACAAGGTAGGGGCAGAGAGAGATTTGGGGAGAGAGAGAGAATCCCAAGCAGGATTCTCTGAACTGTCAGAGTCAGCACGGAGCCCAAAGTGGGGCTTGAACTCATGAAGGAAGAGATCATGACCTAAGCCAAAGTCAAGTCAGACTCTTAACCAACTGAGCCAACCAGGCACCCCTGGACTGCTTCCTAACACCATACACAAAAATAAACTCAAAATAGATTAAAGACCTAAATGTAAGACCTAAAAACATAAAATTCCTAGAAGATAACACAGGTAGTAATTTCTCTAACATAAGCTATAACAACATTTATCTAGATATGTCTCCTCTAAGGCAAAGAAAATAAAAGCAAAAATAAACTATTGGGACTATATCTAAATAAAAAAAACTTGTGTGCAGTGAAGGAAACCCATCAACAAAACCAAAAGAAAACCTCCTGAATGGAAGAAGATATTTGCAAATAACATATCCAATAAGGGATTAATATCCAAAATAAACACAGAACCTCTACAACCCAACACCTCAAATAATCCGTTAAAAATGGGCAGAGAACCTGAATAGACATTCTTTTAAATACATTTAAAGGGTCATCAGAAACATGAAAATACGCTCAACATCACTCATCTGCAGGCAAATGCAAATCAAAACCACAATGAGTTATCACCTTACAACCGTTCAGAATGGCTAGTATCAAAAACAGTAGAAGTAAGTGTTGGCAAGGATGAGGAGAAAAAGGAACTTTTGTGCCCAGCTGGTAGGAACATAAATTGGTACAGCCACTGTGGAAAACAATATGGAGATTCCTCAAAAAATTAAAAATAGAAATAAAATATGATCCAGTAATTTCACTACTGGATATTTACCCAAAAACGATTAACACTAATTCAAAAAGATACATGCACCACAATGTTTACTGCAACATTACTTACAATGGCCAAGATATGGAAGCAATCCAAGTATCCATCGATAGACAAATGGATAAGGAAGTTGTGGTGTACATATACAATGAAATTATGCAGCCATTAAAAAAAAGGATGAGATCTTGCCATTTGTGACAACATGGATGGACCCAGAGAGTACTATGTTAAGTGAAAAAAGTTAGATTGAGAGACAAATACCATATGAGTTCACTCATGTGGAATCTAAAAAAAATAAATAAACAAAACGCAGAATCAGGGGCACCTGGGTGGCTCAGTCGGTTAAGTATCAGACTTCAGCTCAGGTCATGATCTCGTGGTTTGTGGGTTTGAGCCCCACATTGGGCCCTGTGCTGACAGCTCAGAGCCTGGAGCCTGCTTCAGACTGTGTCTCCCTCTCTCTCTCTCTCCGCTCCTCCCCGGCTTGTGCTCTTTCTCTCAAAACTCAATGAACGTTAAAAAAAAAAAAAAAAAAAAGAAATTTTTTTCTTAAAAAGCAGAATTAGACTTATAAATATGGAGAACTGATGCTTGCCAGAGGGGAGGGGATAGGCACAATGGATGAAGGGGAGTGGGAGATACAGGCTTTCAGTTATGGAATGAATAATATAGTCAGTGATATTGTAATAGCATTGTATGGTGTTGGACAGTAGCTACACCTCTGGTGAGCACAGCACAATGTATAAACTTCTCCAAACACTATGTTGTACACCCGAAACTAATGTATCATTGTGCATCAACTATCCTCAAAAAAAAAAAAAAGTTTGGTGGTTCCTCAAAACATTAAACATAGAATTACCATATACCCACCAATTCCACCCCTAGGTATATACTCAAGAGAACTGAATACAGGGACTCAAACACCTGTACAGAAATGTTCATAGCAGCACTTTTCACAACAGCCAAAAGGTGCAAACAATCAAAAATGTTCATCACTGGATAAACGGATGAACATTATTTGGCATACATATACAAAATGAAATTATTCAGCTATAAAAACAAAATGAAGTACTGACACATTCTAGGACATGGATGAACCTCCAAAACATATGCTAAGTAAAAGAGTCCAGACACAAAAGGTCATATGTGGTATAATTCCATTACATGAAATATATATCCAGAACAGGTCAATTAAAAGACATAAAGTGGATTAGTTCTTGGTTGCCAGGAGCTCAGAGGAGGGGGAAATGGGGAGTGACTGCTTAATGGGCACAGATTTCCTTTGGAGGTGCTAAAACATTTTGGAATTAGAAGAAATAGCAAAACGTTGTGAATGTATTAACTGCTACAGAATTACATTATTTAAAAGGTCGGGGTACCCAGGTAGCTCAGTTGGTTAAGCATCCAACTTTGGATCATGTCATGATCTCACTGTTCGTAAGTTCAAGCCCATGTTGGGCTCTGTGCTGACAGCTCAGAACCTGGAACCTGCTTGAGTTCTGTGCATGTGTGTCTCTCTGCCCCTCCCCCACTGGCTTGCTCTCGCTCGCTCTCTCAAAAAAAAGAAATGAAACATTAAAAATAAAACTAAGTTAAAATGATCAGTTTCATGTTATGTTAATTTCACCTCAAAAAAAAACTTCACAATACTGATTACATATTTCATATTAACCCAACTAAGAGTGAATTAATATAACAACACTCTATTCCTCTTTCAGTAGTAAGTTTGCAGGCTTTCAAAACGATTTTGTCCTTAAACCAAACAGGACAGAATGCAGTTACCACTTATCAGTTTAATAACTCCTTTCAATTCTAATTACCAAGAGACTGAGATAACCAAATTTTGAGAATTCTAAATAAGTTCAAAATGAGAACATGAAGAGAAAATCTACACAAGAAAAAAAATTTTTAGCCAGATACCTATAACGCAAGTGTGAACTTAAAAAATTATGAGCTATACCACTATGAAATGCGTGTAAACCTTGAACAAACTGTGAAAAGCCACTGTGCAGCTAGAAATTTGACATATGGACTGAATATTAAATATTAGAGGATTTGTGTTAATTGCACTAGATGGGATAAGGGTATTGTGGTTATATTAAAAAAAACATTCAGGGAGAAATGTCAAGATATTAATAAAATACATGACAAAAATGGAGACAAAATTCTATTTACAATTAAATCTAGGTGATAAGTATATGGGGTTCATTATATTATTCCTTCAACTTTTCTGTGTGCTTGCAATTTTTATATTAGAAGTTAAACTTCTATATTTAAAACAATTACAGGGGCACCTGAGTGGCTCAGTCGGTTAAGAGTCTGACTCTTGATTTAAGCTCAAGTCATGATCTGAGGGTCATGAGATCAAGGGCCACATCAGGCTCATGCGGAGCATAGAGGTTGCTTAAGATTCTCTCTCCCCCTCTCTCTGCTCCTCCCCATCCCCACTCATGCGCCCTCCTTCCCACTCTCTTTCTAAAATAAGTAAAATAAAAATAAAAAAATGAGTAAAAATAAAATTTAAAAATTACAAGCTTGCATAAACAAAAGGTAAACTTTGGAATGAATCGGGCACCTATTACTTTGTCTCATAATTTTTGGAGTTTGGAAAGGTAATGCCTTCCCAACATTTCATTCCTTTAAGACTTTGTTAATTATTAATGTGTCTAAAAAAAGAAATTAGTTTTCATTATTTTGAGTTTAGAGCAATTTAATTCTTGAGAACTGAAAATCCACCAAGTACATACCTTTTTTTCTAGGTTCAGTCTTGACAAGTCATGCATTTAAGTAATATCTAACCTTAAGTAAAATGTCACTGACCTGGACTGAAGGATTATAAATTAAAATGAAGATATTAGATAACAGCACAACTGTCCCTGTACTGTTTTACACAGCATTAAATACTATCTATATGCAAGGTAGAATTTCAAATCTAACCATGTAAAAAAAATAGAAATAGCATGTACAAGTTCCAACCTAGAATAAGAGGGAAAAAAATAGAAATAAAGCATGGCAGAAGTGGCACAAATGAAAACAAAATCGATGGCTGAAATAAAGTCAAATCTATCATTAATACAAGCAATATAAGTGACTTTAAATCCTTAAAGATAGGCTGTCAAATTCTATTATAAAAATTCAATGTTACGCTGTTTACCAAGACAGACCCAAAACAGCTACACAGAAAGGTTAAAAGGGAAAAGATGGAATACTCAACAAAACACTAGGAAACCAAATCCAAAAACATATAAAAGGGATTATACACCATGAGCAAGTGGGATCTATCCCAGGATTGCAAGGTTGATTCAACATAGAAAAATCAATTAACATAATCCAACATATGTGAATAGAAAAAAAGACAAAACCACATGATCATCTCAGTAAATGAAGAAACAGCATTCAACAAAATCCAACATTCTCATGGTAAAAACTTTCTACAAATTAGAAACAGAATGGAAATTCCTCAATCTGAAAAAGGGCATCTAGGAAAAACACAGTTAACATCATACCAAATGGGTAAATACTGAAAGCTTTTCCCCCTAAGATAAGAAACAAGACAAGGATATCCACTCTCCCCATTTCTAGTCAACATTATACTGGAGAATCTAGCCAGAGCTTTAAGCAAGACAAATAAGCCAAGAACATTTAGACTGGAAAAGGAGGAAACTATCTGAACTTGCAGATGACATGATCATGTCCACAGAATACACATACATACATACGTACACACACACACACACACACACACACACATCAAAATATCATTAGAGCTAGTAAATCAGTTCAGTAAGATTACAGGATAGATCACTATACAAAAATTGTATTTAAACTATGCACTAGTAATAAACAATCTGAAAATGAACTTAAAATAATTCTACTTTCTGGGTGTTGTATGGAAACCAATTTGACAATAAATTTCATATATTGAAAAAAATAAAAAATAAAAAAAATAATAATAATTCTACTTGCAACAGTGTAAAAAAGAATTAGATGCTTAAGAATACTTTTTTAAAGAACTGCAAATGTTGAACTCTGAAAACTGTAAAAAAAGAAAAAATCACTGAGGGCATTCACTTTCGAATGTCCCCTCTCTGTAAAGAGAGCTTTCCTACTATTCTTCCTTTTTAAAAAAAAAACCTTTTTAATGTTTATTTTATTTTTAAGAGACACAGAGCATGAGTGGGGGAGGGGCAGAGAGCGAGAGGGAGACCCAGAATCTGAAGCAGGCTCCAGGCTCTGAGCTGGCAGCACAGAGCCTGACGCGGGGCTGGAACCCACAAACCGTGATATCGTGACCTGGGCTGAAGTCGGACGCTCAACCGACTGAGTCACCCAAGCGCCCGTATTATTCTTCCTTTCTAATCTTATATTCTAATAAACATTTGCCTGCTGCTGGAAAAAAAAAAAAAAAAAAAAAAAAAAAATCACCGAAAGTAAAGACCTAAGTAAGTGGAAAGACATCCCACACTCATGGATCAAAAGGCATAATATTGACAATACTCCCAAAATTGATCTACGAATGAAATGCAATCCCACTCAAAATCCCAACTACCTTTCTTTCTTGTTGCAGAAATTGAGAAGTGACCCTAACATCTGTATGGAAATGTAAGGAACACACAATAGCTAAAACAACCTCAAAAACAAGTTAGAAACATCACACTTTCCAATTTCTAAACTTACTACAAAACTAATGCAATCAGGAGAGTGTGGTACTGCTGTAAGGACACAAAGATCGAGAGAACAGTATTGAGTCCAGAAATAAACCCCTACACATATGGCCAATTGATTTCAACAAGGAATTAGAGAATAGTCTTTAACAAATGGTGCTGGGACAACTAAATATTCACAGGCAAAAAATTAAGCTGGACTCCCACCTCACACTTAATAAAATGTAACTCAAAATAGCTCAAAAGCCTAAATGTAAGAGCTAAAACTACAAAGCTACAAGAAAAAAAAAAAAGAAACAGTAAATCTTCACGACTTTGGATTTGGTAACAGTTTCTTAGATCTAACACCAAAAGTACATGCAACCAAAGACAAAATAAATAAATCAGACTTCATGAAAATTAGGAACTTTTTTGCTACAAAGGGCAACGTCAAGAAAATGAAACAACAGGGGCACCTGCTGGCTCGTCAGTAGAGCACGTGACTCTTGATCTCAGGGCTGTGAGTCTGAGCCCCACATTGGGTGCAGACATTACTTAAAACTCAAAAAAAAAAAAAAAACCAAAAAACCCAGAAAGTGAAACAACCACCTCCTAAGGCAGAAAATAACCCACAGAATGGGGACAAAATATTTGCAAATCATATCTCACTAAGGATTTGCATTTAGAATATATAAATAACTGATATTCCTCAACAATAAAGAAATCAATTTAAAAATAGGCAAAGGATCGGAATAGAAAGTTCTCCAAACAAGATATACAAAGATCCAAAAAGCACATGAGGACATACTCAACATCTTAAGCCATCATGGAATGCAAACCAAAATCCCAGTAAGACACCACTTCTCACACCTACTAGAATGGCTATAAATCAAAAAGTGAGAAGACAGAAAGTGCTGATGAAGAGATGTAGATTCTTTTGGAATTCTTTTCTTATAAACATTTTTTTAAATATTTGTTTATTTTTGGGGCGGCTGGGTGGCTCAGTCGGTTAAATGTCCAACTTTGGCTCAGGTCATGATCTCACAGTTCACGGGTTTGAGCCCGGCATTGGGTTCTGTGCTGACATGACAGCTCAGAGCCTGGAGCCCGCTTCAGATTCTGTGTCTCCCACTGTCTCTGCCCCCTCCCCGGCTTGCACTCAATCTCTCTCTCTCTCTCTCAAAAATAAATAAATACATAAATAAATAAATACATAAATAAATAAATAAATAAATAATAAATTTTAGTGTTTATTTTTAAACACTCTCAAAAATAAACACTAAATACACACACACACACACACACACACACACACTTATTTATTTTTGAGAGAGAGAGTGTGTGAGTGAGGTAGGGGCAGAGAAAGGGAGACAGAGAATCCCAAGCAGGCTCCTTCCTGTCAGCACAGAGCCCTCCCTACATGAGGCTCATATCCACGAACTGTGAGATCACAACCTGAGCCAAAATCAAGAGTCAGATGCCTAACTGAGCCACCCAGAGACCCCAAGAAATTGGAAATCTTCTACATGGTTGATTGGAATGTAAAATGGAGCAGCAGCTTTGGCAGCTCCTGAAGAAGTTAAATACAGAGTCACCCTATGACCCAACAATTTAACTCCTAGGTATAAACACCAAAGAACTGAAAACATATGTCCACACAAAAACTTGTACAGGTATTTTTATAGCAGTATGATTCATAATAGCCAACAAGTAGCACCCCAAGGTCCATCAAGCAATGAATAGGAAAATAAAATGTAGTATATTCATATAATGGAATTTTAGAACACATGATTCTAGCCTTAGAAGAAATGCCAACCACAATGTCATCAGTCTTATCTATCAGCTTCACAAAAGCTCAGTACCTGAAACCTAATGACATAAATCTGAATTAAAACAGTACTCAAGGGGCGCCTGGGTGGTGCAGTCGGTTAAGCGTCCGACTTCAGCCAGGTCACGATCTCACGGTCCGTGAGTTCGAGCCCCGCGTCGGGCTCTGGGCTGATGGCTCAGAGCCTGGAGCATGTTTCCGATTCTGTGTCTCCCTGTCTCTCTGCCCCTCCCCCGTTCATGCTCTGTCTCTCTCTGTCCCAAAAAATAAATAAACGTTGAAAAAAAAAATTTAAAAAAAAAATAAAATAAAATAAAACAGTACTCAATTTGGGGCGCCTTGATGGCTCAGTCAACTGAGCGTCAGACTCTTGACTTTGGCTCAGGTCATGATCCCAGGGTCATGGGATCCACGTTCAGCACAGAGCCTGCTTAAGATTCTCTCTCTCTCCCCTCTGCCCCTCTCCCTTGCTTATAAAATAACAACAACAACAACAACAACAAAACCAACAGTGCTCAATTGTATTTTTAGGGACTGCTATCCAAAGTTTATGGTTTGAATAAAGTTTCAGAAACAGAAAAGCCACATATTTTAGACCTCAGTGGAAAGTACATTTCTATCACCAAAAGGAGGACTGAAAACCAATTATTCTAAAAAATGACTGCTACCTGGGTGAAAAATAGGGATTTCTCTTAAAGAACATACCTGAAATTTTACATACCATGTCTGAAACAGGAAGGACTGAAACATTAAATCATCATTGTTTTCACTTTAAACATACAGGCTAAGAGAAAAGCAATTATGTAATTAAATTGGTTGATAGACAAAGAAATTCTTTAAAGAAATTTTGGCACTGATTAACTTATAGACAATGGCTGTCATTCTTCTATTCTCCTTTTTTGAGTTCTTAATCTTTAATAGTTGTTTCACCAATAAAGACCCTTTGAAGATATTAATTTTTCATTGGAAAGTCTGTATTTTGGAATATCAAGATTTCTTAAATCAGCTAGGACAGCACAGTGAAAAGCCACAGGTTCTGGGGTCAGAGTCTACCTACCAGCTGAAAGGCTCTAACCACAAACATATTTTTATGTTAAATCCCACTTTCCCCTTATCTGTATTTACATAATAGTTCTTGAATCTCTATACGTTTCCCTTCCTCCTAGATTCTCAAACTAGTTACAATGTGGTTATTGGTTCTAAATTAAGTTCTTTCGTTAAAGTTACATAAATATGTGGTTACTGCTAGGGCAAGCTGGGTTACTATGATTATTTCAATACTGTTTTAATAAGGGTTCAAAATACCTGTGTATTTTGTACTATAATTTCTCAACAGTTCATATTTGTCACAGGGCATAAATTAGAATGGGAGAGGAAAAGAAGTCATTTGAATGCTGCTGCAATGTAATCCTCTCCCTGTTCTCCCCCTTTTCACTATTTACATATTATCACAAATTAATAACCTAACCACAACTCAGGCCTCACCTTTTACACTATTTCTAGTAACAAAGTTCAGCGAGTTGGTCAGACACAAGATAACCATCTTAAAAATTTTCTTATTAAACAAAAAAGAAAAATTACATAAACAGCAACCAAACTGTTAAGATATCTAGGAATAAGCCAAACGAGAAATATCCTAAAGACTCAAATAAAAAAAAAATAAAATTTTACTCATCTACAATTAACCAAATAGAGAAGCATGTCTTATCAGCAATTTGTTTACCACGTTATTTCGATCACCTAGGACAATACCTGGCACTTAAGTGATTAGGCAGACAATACATTTCTTGAATGAGATAATTCAATATCATAAAGATGTCAAGTATACTAAATAATCCAAAAACTTAATGGGACTTAGAATTAAAACCAATCCCAACAGATTTGTAATAGACCTTGATAAGTTCACCTACTGCATAAAAAAAAAAAAAAATCATAAGAGCATGAACATGACCACAGATGTCTTAAGTTGTCCTTGAGCAGTTCTCAAGCATTTCTATCATCTGTTAGAAAAACACTAATGATGGTCCAACAGCTTAGAAAATGTCTCACACATGCCCAAATCTAGTTTAGGAATCCCTAAATCAGCTGTTCTCAAAGTAGTCCCCAAGACCTGTTCAGGGGGGTCTAAACTAATTCAAGAGATCAAATCTATTTTCAAAATAATACTAAGAAGCTATTACACTTCTTTATTCTCATTTTCTTACAACTGTAAGGTGGAGTTTTCAGGAGGCCACATGACGTGCGATACTGCTCCAAGAATGAATGCACAAACATATGAGAATCAAGTTCTCTTCTAAGCCAGACAGTAAGGAAATTTGCAAATATGTTTGATACCTGTCCTTTCATTACTTTTTGAAAATGATTACTTAACAACGCTACTTATGTTAATATATAATGTGTTCATTAGTTTTTTTAAGATTTTAGTTTTTTAAGTAAACTCTTTGCCAAGGTGGGGCTCAACCTTATGACCTCAAAGATCAAGAGTATCATGCTTGGTGGCTCAGTCAGTTAAGCGTCTGGCTCTTGATTCTGCTCAGGTAGTGATCTCAGGGTTTGTGAGATCATGCCCCACACTGGGCTCTGTGCTGACAGAGTGGATGGAGTTGGCTTGTATTCTCTGTCTCCCTCTCTGCCCTCCCCAGTTCACATTCTATAAAAATAAATAAACATTAAAAATAAAAAAGAGTATCGCTTCTCGGCCTTTTGGCTAAGATCAAGTGTAAAAATAAAAAAGAGTCCTACCAACTGAACCAGCCAGGCACCCCGAGTTTTATTTTTAAATTAATAACAACTATTTTAAGAACTTTTAATTTGTAATACAGTTAAGTATTGATAGATATAACCCACATAAAAACGTTTTTAGTTCCTTAGGAAGTTAAGAATGTAAAGGGGTACTAGGACCAAAAAGTTTGAGAACTGCTGTTCTGACCTAACCACTGACACTCAGTTCTTCAGCTAAACAATGCTTTGCCTGCCTTACAGATCAAATCCAAGAAGGAAAGAAACTTAGATAAATAAAGCACAATTAGTAGGAAAGCAACATCAAAAATAGCTGCATCAGCTCTCCAGAGATCACCACTATAGAAGGTTAAAGTTATTACAAGCTAACAACAAAAGTTTATTATCTGCTTTCTCATTCATGTATGGCAAACTATGACAAATATCACGTATCAATTTCCTAAAGTATCAGTAAGGGAACAAGGTAAGCCAATAGAACTCTTGGATTATACATCTTTTTTATGATCGAATATATGAAAACACAAGGTTTTTAAAAAATTTTTTTAATGTTTATTTATTTTTGAGAGGAGGGGGGAGGGGCAGAGAGAGGGAGACACAGAATCCCAAGCTGGCTACAGGTTCTGAGCTGTCAGCATAGCTGGACATAGTGCTGGAACCCACGAACTGTGAGATCATAACCTGAGCTGAAGTCAGACGATTAACCAACTGAGCCGCCCAGGAGATAAGAAGGTTTTGTTTTATTTTGTTTTGCTAATTTAAGTATATACAGATGAGAAATAAATGCCTTTGTTGAACTAGACTATTTGGACTACTTGTTACTTGGTTTACTCCCTCTCTAGGCAGCTCTAGAGTATCTGATATACTTGGAGCTCCTTCTGAGCAGGTTCCTTAAGCAGATAACCATGTTTTCTACCACAGTGGAGGGACTCTGCTACCCTGATCATACCTGATTAACTAGGATAAATGTCTGACATTAGAACATTCCTAAAGGTGAGGAAACTATCTCAAAGACAGCCAGAACTCCCATGAAAACAGGGAAATTGCCAGTAATAACAGGAATATTACCTGAGTTAAAACAACAAATAGTGGAGTCACTATACTGGCAAATTTACTGGTGTAGAGAATCACAGCAAGAAATAACCTGATGGTAAACATACCCTAGAACTCTACGGAATCCTGAAAGACTTTCTAGCTCCTGAATGACATCCCCACCGCCCACCGCCATGATATCTGATGCTGGGATACATGAAATAATTATCTTTCTTCTCTCTGTATGCCCCCCCCCCTTTTTTTTGCAGGGAAGGTAATTAATACTATTAATGTGACACATCAACTCCCTTATAATCTGAAATTTATAACTACCACACTTAAGGGGATCAAACAAACAAAAAAGGGACCAGAATGAAGAAACAGAGGCTAATTATGAAAAACTAAATAATTTAGATCCTTTTTCTTTACACACATCCATAAGAAAATCAATTGTATTGTGTAAATGGAAAAAGTACGACGTCACTAGAACACACAAGATCCCATAAGGTCCCATTACATAAACTGAGGACTGTGAGAATTATGAGCATATTGGCCTTGGGACGCCTGGGTAGCTCAGTCGGTTAAACGTCTAACTCTTGATTTTGGCCCAGGTAATGATCTCATGGTTTGTGAGTTCAAGCCTCGCATGGGACTCCGCTCTGACAGCAAGGAGCCTGCTTGGGATTCTGTCTCCCTCCCTCTCTCCCTCGTCTCTCCCCCTCCCTCCCTCCCTCCCTCTCTCTTTCAAAAAATAAATTAACATTAAAAAAAATACTGGCCTTATGTTTTGTATGATTTATAGATATTGAATCCTAGTCCTTATCTCATCAAGAGTTTTTCCAGTTGGGGCAGGCACCTAGGTGACTCAGTCAGTTAAGCATCCGACTTCAGCCCAGGTCAATGTCTTGGGTTCACAAATTCAAACCCCGCATCAGGCTCTCTGCTGTCAGTGGAGCCCTCTTCAGATCCTCTGTCTCCCTCTCTCAGTCTGCCTCTTCCCCCATTGGCTCTCTCTCTCAAAAATAAACAAACATTACAGAAAATTTACATTAAAAAAAAAAGTTTATCCAGTCAACTGAAAAAAGGCAAGAAAACTTGAATACCTTAACAAAATCTCATTCTCAGAATTACCCAAGCTGTAAAATTTTAGAACTTAGTTTTTGAACAAAAGTCAGTCACTGGTAAGATAACATGCAACTCAAATAAAATCAGACACTCAGATGAAATAAAACCTAATTTTAAATGAACATTGAGTGACTGAGAAATTAAAATAAGGATTAAACATAAGGAAGTAAGAATTAAAACAAGTATTTTCTCTGTTCTTTCCAAAACCTGAAAAGTGACTCAATGCCCTATCTTGATTAACTAGTAAGCAGCTGCTCATTTCTCACCCAGTTCTACCTGGCCAGAAACATTTTCAATTTAGCATAGCTTGAAAGGGAAGGGCAGGTGGAATGAATATAAAATCATTAAAAGTGGGGATTTTTATACAAGAGTAAAACCAGACAAATATCTCATTTTACACAAACAAGAACGTTAATCCTAACAGAGGGCTCTCTCCTTCTAGACCTTCTTCCCAGTCTGTTTTTCCCTCTTTTACAAATATTCAAAATATCCTTGAGAAAAACAGTATTCAACATACAGAAGGTCAAAGCAAACTAATTCACAAGTAGTGGAACTTCTCTGGTACCCGCCTCCCCGCAAATATCTTCCCAGTCTCTCCTTTCCACTAAAATATCTTACGTGGAATGCCAAAGTAAAAAGGCCAAGCAGTTCTGGTCCAAGGGGGACCTCTGCAAAACCCTGGGATTTCTTACATTATTATCTGAAAGGCATTTAAGCAAAAGAGGCCATGAAACATTGGGGGGGGGGGGGGGAAGGACTTAATACTAGCACATGAGAAAATAAAATTTTCAATTACATTGACTTCACTTTCCCTTCAAAATGAGTCAAAATATAAGACAACAGATTAGTCTGGGGCGGGGGGGGGGGGGGGGGGGGCGAGGAACCAGTAGTAGCATTTCTCCTATACTTCCAAACCAATCATTTAACAAGAGGCTCCAGTGTTTGCACTTTAAACTTTACATCACTCATGAAAATCTTTATAATCAGTAACAGTTTTTTTCTAAAAACACACAAACAAGAATAAGTGTCTCCCCTATGAATAGCTTTTTTCCATTATGAAAGAACTTAAAAAGTAAAGCATTAACATACATGTATTTTTTTTTAATTTAAAGGACTTCTGTAATCCTGAACCAAGCAAACCAATTGAGAAAAAAAAAAAAACTTTTTAAATAAGACAGTGGACAGCTGAGTGGATACTCCATAATACTTAAGAAAGCCTTAATATTCCCTAGACTTGATGATAAAATTGGGGTTTTTTTCCCCTCAAGTATTTATCTTTCAGATACACTTGAAAGATTTACACATGAAAGGACTGAGATGGCTTTAAAATATCCAGCAGGTGGATAAAACAGAAATGGTCATGTAATAACCATGGGTAATTGGTACACAAAGCTTTATTATACTCATCTATTTCTTCCACACGGTTGAAGAAAAAATGCAGCCTATGCGTCAAAACATCCGGCCAAAAGCAAAGAAATTTTTGTCCCATGAAATCACCCAGAATTCTGCTTATTTTCTCTAATTTACCTGATTTGATTAGCAAGTTCTAGTCTGCAAGCCAATTAACTTCCTCCAATTCCAAGATTCACCTTGATGTCTTTCAATTCCACTCATCAGCTAGGTGACTGCTAGGTAACTGTCAGGTGAGCACACAACCCAGAATTCCAAATTATAATTAGTAACCTTATTTTAACTTCAAGACCTGATATCCATTTTTGAGTCAAAATGACTATTACAGATGGTTGTCGTGGTTTTTGTTTTAATTTTACCTTACTCTCCCCCTAATCTCTGAACTAGTTTGGGGAGTAGAATACAAAGCTGAAATATAACAGATGTTGTTCCCTCCCTGGGAGTAAACTTTGAGAAGAGTGAAAGAATTCAATCGAATGTGACACACAGAAATGTTGCAAAAATTTCGGGGTAGGTAGCTTTATGATATATCCTTACACTCCCTCCCCCCAAAAACCTTTTAAGTGGTTAGAAAGGAGAGACCCGGGTTGGTTGGTTTTGTCTCCTCCCCAGTTTTTAGGGGGAGGTGCTTAGAGAGCAAAGAAATGACCAAAAGACAGGCCGGAAGAAGGAAAGCTTTGAAAAGCACGGAATCTGGACAACCAGCCCTTAAATAATTGAGACCTGTCCCCAAATACAATAAAGGTTAAGAGGGAGTTACCTGTTAAACACCCCCGGGTAATTCCAACGCACCTGAGCGGCTCAGAGTTTAAAATAAAAAAAAAAAAAAAAAAAAACTAGCTCTAGGTGCACATATTCGAACTCTCCTCTCCAAGTATTCATAGGTACAAAGGCACAGAAAGAACTCTTCCTCACCGTCGCTAACAGTAGCGCCGCAAAAACAACTCTCTCGCCCTGGCCACGATGGCCGGGCCGTGTCCGGCCCAGAGAAGCGTCCTGAGCCCCTACCCCTGGGAACCCGAAACCACTGCCCTGCTCCTGTGGCGGGAGACCCCTCTTTCCAGGCCGGGAGAGAAGTAGCCACGGGACCAAGTATCGACTGGAAGAACGCCGCCGAGGCCCTCCGCGCCCGCCCGGAACTGGGGTCTTGGCCCCGCGCCGCCCCATTCTGGACTCAGGCCCGGGGCCCCGCGGTGCCGGTCGCGAGCCTCGCCCCCGGTCCACCCCGCGCCGGCGGAACCCGCGCGAACCCCTGAGCTGCGCCGGACGCCGCCGTGCAGACCCAGTCACTGGCTACCTGTCTTCGCTCTTGTTTTTCTGCTTCTTCCCCATCGTGTGTCAGCGGCGCTCGTAGCCCCAGCCCCTCTATTCGGTCTCTTACAGACCCAATGTCCCCCAGCCGACTTTGGTCTCTGTTCAGCTCCGTTCCCCTCGCGCTGCCGCCTCTCGCACCCGGCTCTCCACAGACCCGCGCACTGGGACAGGGCACATATGGTGTGAGCTCTGAGTGCGCAAGCGCATCGCCCAGCCGCCTCGGCGTGAGGACGCAGGGCGCGGCTCATCGAGAGCTGCGCTTTGGGTAGAGCGTCTCCAGTTCACCCGCCCCTCAGGCGGGAGCCCGAGCGCCCCCTTTCCACAAGCGTCCTCCGCGCAGTGATAACCGCGGGGTTCTAGAACCCTGACACAGACAATGAGGCCGAAAATTCCCCTTGTCAGCTCCATCTGTAAGGGGGAACGCGGACTTGGATAGTTGGAGCTCATTTCAGAAATAAACCTTGGGCTTTCGGTCCACCTCTGTATCTTTGTATTCTCAGACGCACGAAGTTCAGTAAAGAACCATGATAAACAAACGACAGGCACTCTGCATGATAAATCCAGGACAAATTGTAACTTTCGGTAACATCCCTGAATTATGAAGTCTGTTGAGTCACTAAAAAAATAATTACAATAAAATAAGGACACACCCATTCCCCAAAATAAATGTTAATCTTTACATTCAAAGCGAGAGCAAGTTCTAAGAATTTGTGTTAAGGAAGGTAAAAGGAACCTACTAGGGTGGTAAGCATGTTCAATACCTGGATCTGGACGGTGATATTATGGGTGTTATCTATGTAAAAACTAATCATGCTGTGTAAGTTATACCTCAACTTTGTTTTTAAATTTACATCCAAGTTAGTTACCATGTAGTGCAACAATAATTTGAGTTATACCTCAACTTTTTTTAAAAAATGTGTTCATTAAACACAATGCAAGGGAAGTTGGAGTGTCACTCTGGAGCAAGACCATAGCTGTCTCGTTTCTGATGTAACATTACGTGTCCTAATGCTCAGAGCCTAAGAAAGTCCGACGATGCGAGGTTGAGCACTTATAAACTACAACTTCCAGCGTACTTTGCTCCCTCCTCCGTGGGCCGTTTACTCCGAAGGAGGCTAGTAATCGGAAACCTGGGGGTGGAGAAATGGGAGATGCGCACGCGCAGAAGCGCTCACCGTACGCACGCCCTCCTCCCCCGCCCAACTTCCTTGAGTGTCGCAGGTTGTGTCGCGGGAGGGCCGCAGCTAAAGGGGAGGCGGAAGTGACGGCCGGTTCGCAGCTACCGGCAGCTGCTGTGAGGGTGAAGGCACAGTGGACTGCCTTTCTGGAGCGACTGGTTCCTCACTTCTCAGGTATCCCCGAGAGCTCAGGTGAGGCAGCGGATTGTGAGAAAAAGCCGGCCTCCGCCTCCCGGTGCTGATGGACACTTCACTCTACATCCGGCCAGGGCGGGGGATGGGCGCTGCCTCGATGTCGGTGTCAGTGAGGTGGAGGCGGCTTTGGCGCATGCGCCCCGGGGGGTGTGGAACTCGCGGCCACCTGAACTCGGCCTTCATCTGTTCCTGGGGGCTCAGGGAGTGGCGAGGCTGCTTTTGGGAAGGTGCCTGGGGAGCATTTAAGGTTGTTCTGGCGGGTGCATGGAAGAGAGTCAAAGAAACAGGTAATTGGAGGACAGACAAGCCCCTTCCCACCATTTTCGATGAACTGAAAAAGAGTCAGAGGTTTGTGGTTTGAAGAATGAAAAGTTATCAGAACCGCTACATCCCCTCCTTTCTTTCCCTTTTGTAAATGCGGTGACCACCGCCACCTGTCCCCTGAACAGCTTTTATTAATCACTTCTGTTCCCAATTATTCCAGAATTAAATTCTGAATTCATCTTATAAAACTCTAGGAATAAGCATTTTCTATACCTCTAATAAAAACAGGTTCTGACATGTAGGTCAGTCTCTTAATAACCAATTTTCTGCTTATCCGGCCACAACCCTAAAGGAAACAATCTTACTGACATTTTTCTTTGGAGGTAGGGAGTGTGAAATTATTTTACCATATTTGAAATGCCGCTCCTTGAAAGATTATAGCATTTATGAGGAACTTACAGTTTGGATTTTTAAAACTCAAAGACTTTTGAAACTTAACGATAATTTGACCAGAAACTAGGCACATATTCATTCAGTATTAACACATTTTTTGAGCAGTTAGCCCTGCTAACTCTGGGATGAAATCAAGTGTGCTTTTCAACTGCTTTTCCTTGTGAAGAAAGATGAATCAAAAGTGAAGTTTGCAAGAAGATTACTTCTTTCCACTTCGGCAGTTTAGACGGTTTGTGTGGGCTAGGCTGTATATGTAAGTAAGGGGATCAGTGAGTTCATGGTTTATTAAGATGTTTTAAGGTTCTTCAGTAGTATTTTCAACTGTGTCGTAGTTAATTGGGATTCAACATATTTCTGCTTTGATAGGCAAATTATAAATTATATTTCTGTAGTAATAACCCAGGGATACACCTAAAATTTACATCTGATTGTTGCTGGCAGAAAATACTACATTGTGTAAAATGTGTACTTGAGATAGAGCTTCCTTTCCTATCTGGATTAGATTTTGTTTTTAAACTCCTATTTTACATTAAGGAGTGATGGGAAAATCAATATTTTTAATATTTGTTGTGATGCTGTTTTACGTCAAAGTTAAGAACACTGTCAGTAGATTAACACCAGTATCTTTGTAGCCTCATAGAGTTTGTTAGATTATAGGCGAATAGCAGTGAAAACTAAAGTTGAGAGAACACCAGGCACTGTTCTTTACATAAATTGTAATGTGCTTTCTCAGGGATTAAATAAAAATCATTTATGTAGAGACCTTTGGCTCTCTATATCTTTGGCTCAACTCCACTCTGTATTGAAGCAAAGTTTGTTTTGTATATGTAAGTGTAAAACCTTAGTACAGTTAAACTTTACTGTTATTCACAGTCATTTCTGCTTTCTCTTTTCTTCTGGTTTAAAAAAAAAAAAACCAACAAAAAAAACCCTGTCAATATATGTCACTAGGTATAACTCCCAACTACCCATTTCTCTCTGGTCTTAAAGACTTGTCTTTGCTTTATTGTAGTGAAACAATGTAAATCAGAAGCACCTAAACTTTGCTGTAAGTAATTTTTGAGTGGTTTGACTATAACCTATTGACAATTCAATTTAAAAGCATTTAAGTAAAAATGTTTAAATGTAACATGAAATGCTGGGTTGTCAGAACACTTTGTAGACTACAAATTTTACACTTGCTAGAAGTTTTGGAAATGGGAGAGGAAACTTTGTCTCTCTTTTTTTTTTTTTCTCACAACTTTGCAAACTTTCTCCCTAGCACCAAGACTAAACTGTACCATTTAGAAGAATGGAAGCTAATACATCTGTTGACATGTTTTCAAAAGTCCTGGAGAATCAATTGCTTCAGACTACCAAACTAGTGGAAGAACATTTGGATTCTGAAATTCAGAAACTGGATCAGATGGATGAGGATGAATTGGAACGCCTCAAAGAAAAGAGACTTGAGGCACTAAGGAAAGCTCAACAGCAGAAACAAGTAACCTCTCTGCCCTGCTTTCTGAAATTACTTTAACAGTATGCTCCTAACAACTTATATATACATGTGCTGCAGTAGTTACATTTCAGGCCTCATTTTTAAGGTTTTTATTTTTGGGGGTTAACTTCAAAGTATGATCACTGTTAACAATCTTCTGGGAAAAAAATAGTTTTAAAGAGACATTAAAAATTAGCCTGCTCAGCATATTAATCCTCAGTCAAGTAAAAGAAACCACATGTGTCCAAGGTCATTTTTTGAGCTCAGATTTATTGGGTGAGGAGGAAGTAAACTAGGAAGAGCACTGGGAGTACAAGGAGCCAGTCATTCATTCCCCTTTTGGGTAGTTGTAAAGCCAGTTGTACTTCAGTTGTGATCAGTGTAAGTGAGGTGAGAGCTGTAAGGCAATTTACATTGAAGAAATATTCAGGCTTTGCCAGTGTAACAAATACATGACTTATTTATTCAAAAGAATGCATACTGGGTCACAAAGAAGGGTGGCCACAACTCTATCCTTGTTGGTCTCTTTAGAGTGTGAGTGTGAAACCAACTTGTAGACTCTAGTCAAAACAAATTGGGTTAAATCCGTAAATTTAATTTGGATTGAAAATGTTTACATTGCTTTACATTGAAATAGATTATTACCAATTCTGGTTGCTCTTCAATTGGCTATGACTAAAACATGAGCTTTAAATTTTCTAGAGAAACAGTGAGTTTTGTTTGTGCTGCTACAGCATCTCTTTGATAATGTTTATCCCCTCACTATTTAGAAGAGTTGCTACAAAAGGAATCTTCTATAATGTGACTGAGTTTCTAGTTTTATATTTTGAGTTTTCTACAATAGGGTGTGTGTATATGTATGTGGATTTGAAACCAGGAGACTTTAATATAATGCTAATCATTATCTCAGGTAATACATGATGAGATTCTGCTACACATTCCTCTTTTTCATGACAACAGGTAAATAACACTACTAATTGCTAATGTTCAACTAACAAAAGTTGTCATAACCAGGATGTTTTTCTACAAAGACTGAATCTACCTGATTTGCAGTGAGGAATATACATAATGGCTTAAATGAAATTGTCAGCAGTTAAAAACAATATTCTGAGTATCATTAAAAATCATCTCAGGCATGCAGCCTTTATGGATTTTTAATTAATATGCAAATCAATTTAAAATGAATTTGTCATAGAATAAGTGAGAGGGTCTTATTTTAGAGCTTTCATTGCATTTAATCTTTTTTTTAATATGAAATTTATTGTCAAATTGGTTTCCATACAACACCCAGTGCTCATCCCAATAGGTGCCCTCCTCAATACCCCTCACCCACCCTCCACTCCCTCCCACCCCCCATCAACCCTCAGTTTGTTCTCAGTTTTTAAGAGTCTCTTATGTTTTGGCTCCCTCCCTCTCTAACCTTTATTTTTTTTTCCCTTCCCCTCCCCCATGGTCTTCTGTTAAGTTTCTCAGGATCCACATTAAGAGTGAAAACATATGGTATCTGTCTTTCTCTGTATGACTTACTTCACTTAGCATAACACTCTCCAGTTCCAACCACGTTGCTACAAAAGGCCATATTTCATTCTTTCTCATTGCCAAGTAGTATTCCATTGTATATATAAACCACATTTCTTTATCCATTCATCAGTTGATGGACATTTAGGCTCTTTCCATAATTTGGCTATTGTTGAAAGTGCTGCTGTAAACATTGGGGGTACAGGTGCCCCTACGCATCAACACTCCTGTATCCCTTGGGTAAATTCCTAGCAGTGCTATTGCTGGGTCATAAAGTAGATCTATTTTTAATTTTTTGAGGAAATTCCACACTGTTTTCCAGAGTTGCTGCACCAGTTTACATTCCCACCAACAGTGCAAGAGGGTGCCCGTTTCTCCACATCCTCTCCAGCATCTATAGTCTCCTGATTTGTTCATTTCAGCCACTCTGACTGGCATGAGGTGATATCTCAGTGTGGTTTTGATTTGTGTTTCCCTGATGAGGAGTGACGTTGAGCATCTTTTCATGTCCCTGTTGGATATCTGGATGTCTTCTTTAGAGAAGTGTCTGTTCATGTTTTCTGCCCATTTCTTCACTGGATTATTTGTTTTTCAGGTGTGGAGTTTGGTGAGCTCTTTATAGATTTTGGATACTAGCCTTTTGTCTGATTTGTCACTTACAAATATCTTTTCCCATTCCGTTGGTTGCCTTTTAGCTTTGTTAATTGTTTCCTTTGCAGTGCAGAAGCTTTTTATCTTCATGAGGTCCCAATAGTTCAGTTTTGCTTTTAATTCCCTTGCCTTTGGAGATGTGTCAAGTAAGAAATTGCTGCAGCTGAGGTCAGAGAGGGTTTTTTTCCTGCTTTCTCCTCTAGGGTTTTGATGGTTTCCTGTCTCACATTCAGGTCCTTTATCCATTTTCAGTTTATTTTTATGAATGGTATAAGAAAGTGGTCTAGTTTCATTCTTCTGCATGTTGGTGTCCAGATCTCCCAGCACCATTTGTTAAAAGACTGTTTTCCACTGGATATTCTTTCCTGCTTTGTCAAAGATTAGTTGGCCATACTTTTGTGGGTCCAATTCTGGGTTCTCTATTCTATTCCTTTGGTCTATGTGTCTGTTTTTGTGCCAATACCATGCTGTCTTGATGATTACAGCTTTGTAGTAGAGGCTGGTATGGGATTGTGATGCCTCCTGCTTTGATGTTCTTCAATATTACTTTGGCTATTCGGGGTCTTTTGTGGTTCCATACAAATTTTAGGAATGCTTGTTCTAGCTTCGAGAAGAATGCTGGTGCAATTTTGATTGGGATTGCATGAATGATCGATTGTAGATTGCTTTGGGTGGCATTGACATTTTAACAATATTTATTCTTCCAATCCATGAGCATGGAATGTTTTTCCATTTCTTTGTATCTTCTTCAATTTCCTTCATAAGCTTTCTATAGTTTTCAGCATACAGATCTTTTACATCTTTGGTTAGGTTTATTCCTAGGTATTTTATGCTTCTTGGTGCAATTGTGAATGGGATCGGTTTCTTTATTTGTCTTTCTGTTGCTTCATTATTAGTGTATAAGAATGCAACTGATTTCTGTACATTAATTTTGTATCCTGTGACTTTGCTGAATTCATGTATCAGTTCTAGCAGACTTTTGGTGGAGTCTATCAGGTTTTCCATGTATAATATCATGTAATTTGCAAAAAGTGAAAGCTTGACTTCATCTTTGCCAGTTTTGATGCCTTTGATTTCCTTTTGTTGTCTGATTGCTGATGCTAGAACTTCCAACACTATGTTAAACAACAGTAGTGAGAGTGGACATCTCTGTTGTGTTTCTCAGGGGAAAGCTCTCAGTTTTTCCCCATTGAGGATGATATTAGCTGTGGGTTTTTCATAAATGGCTTTCATGATCTTTAGGTGTGTTCCTTCTACCCCGACTTTCTCGAGGGTTTTTATTAAGAAAGGTTGCTGAATTTTGTCAAAGGCCTTTTCTGCATCGATTGACAGGATCATATGGTTCTTATCTTTTCTTTTATTAATGTGATGTATCACATTGATTGATTTGCGATTGTTGAACCAGCCCTGCATCCCAGGAATGAATCCCACTTGATCATGGTGAATAATTCTTTTTATATGCTGTTGAATTCGATTTGCTAGTATCTTATTGAGAATTTTTGCATCCATATTTATCAGGGATATTGGCCTGTAGTTCTGTTTTTTTACTGGGTCTCTGTCTGGTTTGGGAATCAAAGTAATGCTGGCTTCAAAGAATGTTTCTGGAAGTTTTCCTTTCCTTTCTATTTTTTGGAACAGCTTGAGAAGGATAGGTATTATCTCTGCTTTAAATGTCTGGTAGAATTCCCCAAGGAAGCCATCTGGTCATGGATTCTTATTTGTTGGGAGATTTTTGATAACTGATTCAATTTCTTTGCTGGTTATGGGTCTGTTCAAGTTTTCTATTTCTTCCTGTTTGAGTTTTGGAAGTGGGTGGGTGCTTAGGAATTTGTCCATTTCTTCCAGGTTGTCCAGTTTGTTGGCATATAATTTTTCATAGTATTTCCTGATAATTGCTTGTATTTCTGAGGGATTGGTTGTCATCTCCCTTTGGGTCATCTCCCTTTTCTTTTTGAGAAGCCTGGCTAGAAGTTTATCAATTTTATTTTTTCAAAAAACCAACTCTTGGTTTCATTGATCTTCTCTACAGTTTTTTTAGATTCTATATTGTTTGTTTATGCTCTGATCTTTATTATTTCTCTTCTTCTGCTGGGTTTGGGGTGTCTTTGCTATTCTTCTGCTTCTATTTGCTTTAGGTGTGCTGTTAGATTTTGTATTTGGGATTTTTCTTGTTTCTTGAGATAGGCCTGGATTTCAATGTATTTTCCTCTCAGGACTGCCTTCGCTTCATCCCAGAGTGTTTGGATTGTTGTATTTTCATTTTCATTTGTTTCCATATATTCTTTCATTTCTTTTCTAATTGCCTGGTTGACCCATTCATTCTTTAGTAGGGTGTTCTTTAACGTCCATGCTTTTGGAGGTTTTCCAGACTTTTTCCTATGGTTGATTTCAAGTTTCATAGCATTGTGGTCTGAAAGTGTGCGTGATATGATCTCAATTTGTCATAGGATAACTGAGAGGGTCTTACTTTAGAGCTTTCATTGCATTTTAATCTTTTTTATTAAAATGCTTCCTAAGGAAGTAGATAAGAAGCCTTAATAGATTTTATAGATACTCTTTTTCAAAGAGTAATATAGATTGCATAGTAATTTTGATTTACTGATCTATGTGGGTATCAGGAAATCAGTATAAGCAGTGACATAAGCACTTAGTAGGCCTACCTGAATCAATATTCCTCAGTCAGCCAAGCACCCTCCTACTGTTATGACAGCTAGTGACATATGAGTTGGGTGGTGAAAAGGACAGGCGAGAAATAGGAAGAGCCCATCCAAAGGCTTGGGTTTTAGCCACTAAGTGAGAGTGAGATGCTGCCCACTGCCAGCCCTTGGGTAGGCTCAGCCTGCACCATGATCTGTGCCCATCCTGCTTGATTCCATTCAGCAGATACTTGGGGAGCACATGCTCTGTGAAAGAAACTATGCTAAGAGCACAGGGGTGTGCTGAGTGTCTTGGGAGAGATGCCATGTGTTGGTAGAGGTTCAGAGTGGGCTTGCCTCCCTCTTAAGAACTTGGACAGGTTCAGGTCTTTGGCCTATTGGTTAAACACATGGGAATTAATAATAAAAAGAGCTTTTTTAAAAAAATTTTTTTTAATGTTTACTCATTTTTGAGAGACAGAGACAGAGTGTAAGCAGGGGAGGGGCAGAGAGAGAGGGAGACACAGAATCCAAAGCTGTGCTGACAGCTCAGAGCCCGATAGGGGGCTTGAACTCATAAACCATGAGATCATGACCTGAGCCAAAGTCAGATGCTTAACTAACTGAGCCACCCAGGCACCCCAATAAAAAGAGCTTTTTAAAAAATATTCTTTTTTTAAGGGCACATGTTATTGGTCAGTTAAGAAAAATCATGAAATGTGACATGCTATTAAGGAATTGTATTTGAGAGTTTAAATTGTTTATAGAAGCCTGATTGGGGGTGCCTGAGTGGCTCAGGCAGTTAAGTCTCCCAACTCTTGATTTCAGCTCAGGTCATGATCTCACGGTTGTGAGATAGAGCCTTGTGTCAGGATCTGTGCTGAGCATGGAGTCTGCTTAAGATTCTCTCTCTCCCTTCCTGTCCCTCCCCCGCTTGTGCAGGGGTGTGCATGCTCTATCAAAAAAAAATTTTTTTTTAATTTTCATTTATTTATTTTAAATGTTTTAGAGAGAGAGTGCATGTGCACATGCACAATCAGGGGAGGGACAGAGAGAGAGAGAGAGGAATAGAAGATCCAAAGCAGGCTCCATGCTGATAGCACAGACCATGATGCGGGGCTCCAACTCACGAACTGTGAAATCATGACCTGAGCTGAAGTCGGATGCTTAACCAACTGAGCCACCCAGGCACCACTAAAAAAATTTTTTTTTAAAAGAAGCTTACCAAAGAAATATCCCATAAGGAGAAAACACCAGGGCCTCCTGTGAGTGTTAGCTCAGCATTAGTCAATGTGAAATGGAAACCAAAACTATTAATGCTGTCTGTATTAGCTTAAGTCCAGAAGAAGAAAAGAGATGACACTCGTGCCCCTTTTCTAGGCAGACCACTTCTGGAGGGCTCTATTCACACCTCTGCCACTTTTTAATAAGATGAGGAGGAATTAGTCTCTGATCAGAGGAGGATAACTAGAAGAGTAAGAAATGTAGAGATCATTTCATCTGAGAAACAGCCAAAAGGAAATGAAGGGGGAGGTAGAAAAGAAAAGACATAGGTGAGATAGGACATCTGAAGGGCTGACATGTGAAAGATAACAACTTTTCTCTCTAATCTTCTGTCCAAGCTGGGACCCACAGACCAAAGTTACAGTTATACTGTAGTTCAGGGTGAGAAAACCCTTCTAAAAGTATAAATGCAGATGCTTTTTAAGGACATGTGCCAAACACTATTGCAGTTATTTTCATGTTGATGGTCTTATTTTCACAACTTAGTGAGATAGTTGCTTTGTGATCTCCACTTTACAAATAAGGAAATGGAGACTCAAAAAGGTTAATTAGAATTCTTAGACTAATAAATGGTAGAACAATTATTCAAGCCCATACCTTCTGCCTGCATGCCCAGTGGTCCTTTGTGTAAAAATCAGTTGCCTCAAAAAGGAAGCAAGCTTCCAGTTGAGATGATGAATCTTTCCTGTGGCAGGAAGCTTGAGAAACAAAAAGGTCTGTCAGGCATGGTTGATAAGGGTTGATATGTTGGGTTGAGAAGTTGGATTAGATGACTTGTGAGTGCTGTATTGTTTCTGGACACCATATGAGAAGACAACTTTTTCTATCTAGTATACTACCCATTGGTGACCAGTATAGAAGTGGTTCCTGCCTCTCTGAGCCCACAGGGCTCCTAAGCTGCAAAGCTGCAATAACCACTGCCTGTGTCTTCCCCTCCCCTACAAAGACCAAGTAGCTTTGTCTCATGAGCATTATTTTTCAAAGCTTTGCAGTAACTTGGATCTAATGCTTCTGATTTTAGTAGTTTAAGCGCAGCAAAATTAAATGGATATTTACTTTCTTTTCATTTTATTTATTTTAGAAAGTGAGCATGAGTGGGGGAGGGGAAAGAGAGGGGGCAGAGGGAAAGAGAGAAGCAGGCTCCACACTGAGCATGGATCAAGGGGCTCAATCCCATGACACTGGAATCATGACTTGAGTCGAAATCAGGAGTTGGACACTCAATTGACTGAGCCACCCAGGCACCCCTTATGTCTCTTGAGCCTAAATTTTTATTTTTGAAGTTCTAACAAAACATTTGTGTGAAGGTACCAAGACAGACGATTGTTTTAAACACAAAGCATGCTGAAAGATAGTCATTGCCCCAGACTGTGTTTGCGCTGACACTGGAAACATATGAAAGTAAATCACTAAGAGGAATTCATTTCCTTCTACAAGATAAAATCAACTTCATTACAGAATATTACAGTGATTTAGACCCAAAATGTGAAGTGGTACTGGAAGAGATATTTCAAGTGTGTAATATTTCCCTTTTCTCCAAATTAGGAATGGCTTTCAAAAGGACATGGAGAATACAGAGAAATACCTAGTGAGAGAGACTTTTTTCAAGAAGTCAAGGAGAGTAAAAAAGTGGTTTGCCATTTCTACAGGGACTCCACGTTCAGGTAACTTTGTTTCCATCAGTGACTTTTTAAAATTTTATTTATTTATTTTTGTTAATGTTTGTTTATTTTTGAGGGAGAGTGAACGCAAGTGGAGGGTGGGGAGAGCAAGAGAGAGGGGCACAGAGGATCCAAAGCAGACTCTGCACTGATAGCAGCGAGCCCAATGCAGGGCTTGAGCTCACGAACTGTGAGATCATGACCTAAGCTGAAGTTGGACACTCAACTGACTGATCACCTAGGTGCCCCAAGTGAATTTTTAAAAATATGATGAGATCTTTGAATAGAGATATACTACTAACATAATAGAGAAATTAAGAAAAATAAGAGGAACTGCTTAAGTTCTTTGTACTTGTGTACAAGTCTCCATTAAACAGTTGTTATTTTGAAGATTAATGTAAAACCTGTGATACAAAAAAGTATAAATGAACATTATTGAAATTCAAGATTATTTCCACAGAACTCGCTATTTTCTGAATTATATTTCCACTAGATAACTTTAAAAACATCTAAGAAACATACATGTAAATTTTCTTTTTGTCAACACAAGAATTAATTAATTAATTAATTAATTAATTATTTATTTTGGTGCTGTTATGATACAGGTGTGATGTGGGGAGTGGGGGCCAACATTTTGAACACCAGCTTTGAATTCACTCCTCAGCTAGCAACTCATGGGGAGACAATGGTTTGGCCAAGCCTTTCACTAGAAGCATCGCTGGGACTGCCAGCCTTGGCCGAAAGCAGAGGAAAGTGATTTATGTTAGCGAGGCCAGGTCTGCAAGCCTCTCTATGGAGGCAGAGTCCTTGTACAATGAAAATACCCCTAGAAGAGATTATATCTTAACTCAGAGGACTCATGCCTTTCTTTCTTTTAACCCCAAAATTTGATTAGTTGCCAACTTTTAGAAATTGAGAGATACAGTTTTTTTAATCCAGATTTCAGAATTTTAAAAGAATCGAATTAACTTAATAGCAAACCTAGAATTCAGTATGAAAGCAGTTTGCTAATACTGAAGATCAGCTGCCTCCCTCAGACAGATATACACTCCAGTGTAGAGTCTCCATCATTCACTGTTGTCTCAGCCCTGCCCTCTTCCCTCATTTCAGTAACCCACCCAGCCCTTGTCTTAAACTCACCACCCAGTAACTTGGTTATTAATTAACATTTTTCATGGATTGATTGCCTGGGATTTGTGGACTAAGGTAATAAAAAGGAAAGAAAATGTTGAGATTGTGAAATCTGTAAGGGAAAGTGGGAAGGAATTAGGAAAGAAAAGAATATCAGAGAAACCTTCTGCCACCATGGTACTCTATCATCTCCCATTGGTACACATTTCTCAAGTTGCCAACTTCTGACATATATGATGAGGTGATGTGTTAATATCATATTACTCTCTAAGATTGATATTATATGACGTTTATTAGATGTATTTGTCCACTAAATTGTTAGGTTTGTGAAAGCAGAGAGTTTGCCTCTATTGTGGTTAACTGTGCTCCCCAAGTTCCTAGCCTTAGAGCAGCAATGGCTGACAACACATAGTTGTAGGTGCTCAGTAAATATATTCGATGGGGGTATAAACAGTGCAATACCAGGAGTACTTACCTTCAAAACAAATGAAAAATAAGGCGTGCCTGGCTGGCTCAGTCAGTAGAGCATCTGACTTGATCTTGGTGTCTTGAGTTAAGTCCAACATTGGGTATAGAGATTGCTTTAAAAAAAATTAAAAAAAAAAAGAGAGTGCCTGAGTAACTCAGTCAGTTAAGCATCCAACTCTTGATCTCAGTTCAAGTCTTAATCTTACAGTTCGTGACATCGAGCCCTGCATCGGGCTCTGCTTTTAGCACAGAGATCTCTCTGTCTCTCCCTCTCTCTCAAATAAACTTTAAAAGAAAAGAAAAATCAAAGATCAAAATGTTTTATATATAGATCTGATATAGGTATCAAAGTTCTTGGCACATAGTAGGCTGGATACTTGATGTGTAAAATCCTGGAACATTAACAATGACCCTTTCAGGTAAGTAGGTGTAATTCCAGTGCTTTATGTGTGGAGACCAAGACTTGGAGAAATTAAGTGACTCACCTAATGTCACTCATCTCCTAAATGATAGAAGAGGATTTAAACCCAGGATTTAAGCCTAATGCTGTTTTAACTACACCATGATTGCTGCTTCTGGGTTTAAAAAAAATGGATTAATTTAAAATAGGTTCCATATAACTCCAGTAAAACCATGGAGTTGATTTATCTACAAGTTTTCAAGAACATATTTCTCATATAATGGTTCATTTATCATTTGTGCTTCATTCAGAAACTAATTATTAATTTGTTCTCTCCTACCATTTTTCACTAGTCTCATTGCTATACTACATGGGTGATATATGAAAAGATACTTTCAGAGGTAAAGGTGATGAGGCATCCAGGTTACCAGAAACTTGCTGCACCCAATCCTAATTCAGGAATAAGTACACCAAGAAGTGCCCAGAAAGCCTGCTAATAACAACTGTGAAACATTTGATGTCTTCATCATCTAAAGCAGTAGTTCTCAAACTTTATGGGGCATGAGAGTCACCTGCCTGTTTCCCAGCTCCACTCCCAGAAAATTTTGGTTCGTCTATATGTTTTAAAAGTTAATTTTAATAAATACCTGTGGTTAAAAACTATTGCTCAAGAGGTCCCTGGGTGGCTCAGTCAGTTAAGTGTCTGACTGTGGCTCAGGTCATGATCTCATGAGTTCAAGTCCCACATCGGGCTCTCTACTGTCAGCACAGAGCCCACTTCAGATCCTCTTTCCCTATCTCTTTCTGCCCTTCTCCTGCCTCAAAAATAAACATTAAAAAAATTAAAAGAAAAAAAAAAGAACTACTGCTCAAGAAGATTATTATTAAGAGTAGTCTTTTTTAGGAACCCTAGAGGATTGACCAATTTAAAGTGCATTTTAACTTACAGAAAATGTCATTTCCATTTTTCTTTTCAAAAGAAGGTGGCTTAATAAAAGTTACTCCTGATATTTTTCATTTCTTTAGAATCTTATGACCATATTTATAGCCCTTAACCTTATGCTTTTTTTTTTAATTTTTTTTTAATATTTATTTATTTTTGAGAGAGAGAGAGAGAGATGGCATGAGCGGGGGCAGGGCAGAGAGAGAGGGAGACAGAATCTGAAGCAGGCTCCAGGCTCTGAGCTGTTAGCACAGAGCCCGATGCAGGGCTCGAACTCACAAACTGAAATCATGACCTGAGCGAAGTCAGACACTTAACCGACTGAGCCACCCAGGCGCCCCTTAACCTTATGCTTCTTAATGAAAGTTGCACAATTGGGAGAGTTCTTTCTCAATGACACCATTCAGTCTTTGTGACTTCCAAATAAGGCACTGTATATACATTTCTGATTCTGAAAAGTCTCCTCTGAGTTCTGTCAAGTTCAGTTTTGTCACCTTTCAAGTTCCATGTATGAAACACCAGTAAACAAAGATAAATGACAATTTTTTGTTCTTACCAAGAACATGACAACTTCATGAACCACTTACAATTAAAGTATATATTTAATATTTTGTTTTTTATGAATATCATTAGGACACATCTGACTTCTAGAATACTGGATTCTTTTTCTCCCTCTTATATCATTTAGCTAACCTATGAAAGAGAAATGAGGTTATCCGACACAAGCATGCGTTGGCTGCCAAATTATATTCAAATAGAAAAACTATAAAATTAGATGTACCTTTATGATATTTATTTAGGGGCACCTAGGTGGCTCAGTCAGTTTAGCGTCCGACTTCAGCTCAGGTCGTGATCTCACAGCTCATGAGTTTGAGCCCCGCATCGGGCTCTGTGCTGACAGCTTGGAACCTGGAGCCTGCTTCAGATTCTCCCTCTCTCTCTGCCCCTAACCCACTTGTATCCTGTCTCCTGTCTCTCTCAAAAATAAATAAACATTAAAAAAAATTTTTTTTTAAATAAGTATGTTTAAGCTTTTGATTTTCTACATGCTGTTTGCAGGTGTAAAATATTAGACCGACATTTGGTAATATTATCCAAGAAACATCTGGAGACCAAATTTCTGAAGCTGAATGTGGAAAAAGCACCTTTCCTTTGTGAGAGACTGCGTATCAAAGTCATTCCCACACTAGCACTGGTAAAAGATGGAAAAACACAAGATTATGTTGTTGGATTTACTGACCTAGGAAATACAGACGACTTCACCACAGAAACTTTAGAATGGAGGCTGGGTTGTTCTGATATTCTCAATTACAGGTAACTTTTAGCAAAACAATTAATTGACATATTCAGTTGATGTTTTTAGAGAAGTTTTTTTATGTCAACATTTATGGAGCTAAGTTTTCTGAAACAAAAAGTTTCACAAATGAAAAATGTATTTCTTAAAGTACATTATTACTTTAAACAAAATCCATTAGATCTTAAAATCCATTAGAGATAAAATTGAGTCTTGGAGTATACCTAGCTATAAAAGTTTTCAACCTAACAGATCTTATTGAACTAATTTTGTATTAGTCTAGAAACCCAAAATGACATTGAACATCAGATTTTTTAATGTAGCTATTCTTGTCTTGTAGAATCTGATAAAATGTATAATCTGGTATCTGTGATTAGCTTAAATGACTTACCGTGAAGAACAGTCTCAATTTGAAAACAATCAAAAATGCAACTTACATTTTTCATTCATCTCCTTGTCTGCTTCTCCAAGTAATTTATCTAATTCCATAAATCAGCATATCATCTAGTCTTCTGTGCCTGTTTTTGATTTGCAAAATTAACAGATAAAATTATATAATTATCATTCCACAGTCCTAGTGCCTTTCAGTAAGTAGAAAGTTCTCTCCTCTTTTTCCTCCCCCTTTTTCTCTGAATCTCCCCTACACATGCCTAAATTATCCCTACATTGGAATTTTAGGTTTTACTTTTCTTAATACTAAGTAAAACATTTTTTGAAATGAATTTTGAAATGATTTCAGACTTTAAACAAGTTCGAAACTAGTACAAAGAATTCTCATAGACCTTTTGCCCATATTTCTCAAGTTTTAAAAATTTTACATTTGCTTTATCATTTTTCTGAATACATAAATACTGTTTTCAAAACCATTTGAGGAGGAGTTGGAGATGTATTGTCCCTATACTCCTAAATATTTCCTTGTGTATTTTCTAATAAAGACTTTTTCTTATATAACCACAGTACAGTAATTAAGACGAGAAGTGTTTTTATAATATATAGACCTTATTCAGATTCTACCTTTGTCCCAATAATGTCCTGCATACTAAAATGTTGCGTGTAGTTACTGTGTATTTTTAGTTCCATTAACCTGTGATAACTTGTTGTCATTTTTCAATGCTTTGACATTTTTGAAGAGTACATGTTATTTATTTTGTAGAGCATCCCTCAATTTGGGTTTGTCTCATGTTTCAAGATTAGGTTGGACTATGCATTTTTCATAGGTACATGATGGAAGGGATGTTATATTCCTTCTCAATGTATTGTAGCAGGAGGTATAGGATGGTTTGTTTGTTTCATTTCTGGTGGTAATAACTGAGCACTGGTTAACCAGTTGTCCAGACATCATTTAGTTGTCCTAAATGATGATTTAGGAAGAACTTTTCCATATTACACATTAATTCACTTTTTCATTTATTTATATTAGAATGGGCAGTGGCTTATCTTATCCATTGGGTTATATTTGGTTACTAATATTATTTACTTTGAAGCCCAGATTGCCCCAGTGTGGTCAGTGAGAGCCCCTCTTATGGAGGCTTCTTTGTCTTTTCCATGTGTCTCAATAGTTCTTTAAGTACTTGCTTTCTGGTGCAAATAAGATGTCTTAGAGAGGGACTCATGTAGTACTTTCCCTAGAATTGGCTGTTTCTTCAGGGAACCATGGTTCCTCTCAGTGGCAAATGGTATTTCAAAACCAGAATCTAGGTGCCAGACATCTTCCCAGATATTTTTGAAAGAAGTTGTTTTTTCATTTCATATATTTCTCAAGCATCATTGAAGTTTCATACCAATTCCAGGTTAATGATAATGAATTCCATGAGTTTTCTTGATGTTTATCTAAACATTATAAGATATTAAACAGGATCAAACCAGCCGTAACAAGCTATCAGAAATAGAGCACCATTTTCCTATGTCATTCTTACAGTGGCAAGAATCTAATCCAAGTTCAGCATATCCAAAACAGATGGAAAAACAATTTCATTTCCTTCTATGCTTTTCAGTCAGAAATTCTATTGGTACATTCTCTGAGATGTTAATCAGTAATTAATGCTAAAAGAGAAAATAAAACATTGATAAAAGAGACTTAGTAATACAAAATAAGGTTTAAAACTTTTAACCATAATTGTGAATAATATACCTCTTCTGTAACACCAGCATTAAAGAAAACTTTATTCCATGTTAGGAAGAAAAGAATTTTTTGTGCAGGTTAGCATACCAACTGTACAAAATTATAAAGAGTAAATGCTTTTCAAATTTGCTTTATTTTTAGTGGAAATTTAATGGAGCCACCATTTCAGAGCCAAAAGAAATTTGGAACAAACTTCACAAAGCTGGAAAAGAAAACTATCCGAGGGAAGAAATATGATTCAGACTCTGATGATGATTAGAAATTAATTATAATTCTTTGTAAATTGTCTTTTTATTTCTGCTTCAAAATTAGATGTGTTTTCTAAATTCAGTTGGTTTTGATACATTGGTCATCTATTGGTCATATTCTAGAGTTTTGTACAGTTTCATCACATTGAAAGACATCTTTAATATTTTCTGTGTGGCACTTGTGTTGAAGAAAACTGAGTTCTTAAATTATCCAGCAAGGGTCTGGATTCTCTATTTTTGAGATTGATTTTATCACAATATGATTCTTAGGTCTTTATACCATTCACAATTGTGTTTTTAATCTACTGGATTGGAAATAGGAATTCAAATTATTCCAGGACTAATTCTTACACAGCATCATTTCCTTTATACAACAGGTCAAATTACATTTACTGGTGTAACAGACTCACTTGTAAATGAATTATAAACACTCTTTACTTCTGGAATATATTTAACTATTAAAAAACTGCTTATTTATTCTGTAGGCTGTGTGTTGATGTTGAATGAACTGATGGCAGCAGAAAGTTTTTTCAGGTTTTGAACATTTTGCCTTAGAGTTCTGATTACTTGTATTTTAATACATGCATTAAAAATAATCAGGAAGCATGTTTGGAACGGCAACATGAGATCTGCACACTCCTCAGTGAAAACAACTAACTGGTAAATATATATATGTGTATTTTTTTTTCACTTAAAGTCTCTGGGAATTGTCATAAAAGCATACAGCAAACAAAAACATTTGTTACAGAAACATATATTCAAGAAAACACTGAAGCTTGGTAAGAATAGTGAATCCCTCTGGTATTTGAGCCATGACCCCATACCCTTCTGCCCCTAGCTTCCCACTTCAGCCTACAGTTTCTCCCTAGGATGAGTAGACTCCTAGCATTTCTCATGCTACCCACCCCCACCCCCACCATGTCACAGTACCAAAGAGGTCTGGACCTTCCTTCCTCTACCCAGTCCCCACTTACAGCACTGAACATCTACACCAAGAATGGCAGACCAAGAATACTGTTTTCTAATCACTTGCCCCAGCTTATAAGTGGATCCATGCCAGGAGAGGCAAACACGACCAGGAGCTATCACCCACAGCTCTATTTATAGACCACAGGTATCACTCCTATAAAAGCAGGCTACTGTCCCCAGCCTTGACTCTGAGGGAGTAGCAAGCTATAAAAACAGCTTCCATAGCATCCTCTAATGAGAGGTTAGTTCAAACCTAAGGGTGTTGCTGTAGACAAAGGAAATTTGGAGTGGGAGTAGACAAACAAGAGAAGACTGTAACTCCATGATAGCTACAAGCAAAAGGGAAGACCAGTGATAAGTCTAACAGAGAATGAAAGGCAGCTAAGGGTAGTCCTAAGGCTAGAACAAGCCTCAAAGAGTCTACAAGGGCATGAATTTAATTAGATCAAACTCCATAGCAATTTATGCCCCAGGGCATTGTCCAAAATAATAAGTCCACCAGTAGTTAGTGGATGTTAATTCACAGTGTGATAACAATAGAGGCAGACAAACTGGAGCTCTTAGAAGGAGATCAAGGAAAGAAACCGTAAAAACCCAAAAACTGTCCTTGGGTTTGGAGGGAGGAGTCAGGGTGATCCCACATACCCAGGCTGTACCCTTTGCAAAGGAGCATCAGAGGCTGTACAGTGCAAGGTAAATGGATTTAAATAGGCTAAGTCACTAAATAAGCCCTGGGGAAGAGGGAAGGATGAGTTTCCAGAGCTGCTATATTATCTAAACTCTAGTTTTCAACAAAAAGTTACAAGATCTGTAGAGAACCAGTAAAGTGTGTGCCATAGACAAAGGGATTTCAAAACAGTAAAAGGAAACTGCCCTTGAATGGGCCCAGATTGAAGCAGACAAAAACTTCAAAGAAACCATGCTGGAGATAAAGGTATGATAATATTTCATCAACTAGAGAATGAAGAAAGTATTTTAAAAGAACCAAATGGAGATCTCTGGACTTGAAAAGTATAACTGCAATGAAAAAAAATCATTAAAAGGACTCAGCAGTAGATTTTAGCTTACAGTAGAATCAGCAAATGTGGAGACTTATCAATGCAGATAATACAATCTGAAGAACAGGAGAAAAGGGAATGAAGAAAAATAGCTTCAGAGAAATGTATCAACATATGTGTAATGGGAGTGCCAGAAGGAGAAAAGGAAAACAGAAAACTTGTTAGAAGAAATTATGCTTAAAAATTCCAAATCTATGAAAAAACTGAGAAAATCAGTAGTTTCTTCCATAAAGTGGAATGGTCTGTACCCACATACATGTCAGACTAAAAATACTGAAAGACAATTCTTGAAAACATGTACAAGAAAATCCCATTAACAGATCAGAAACAATGGAAGTCTGAAGGCAGTGGGATGACATGCAGAGTACTGGAGAGGAAAAAATTGTCAACCAAGAATCTTTTAACAAAACTATCAGAAATCAAGGCAAAATGAGGACATTCTCAGATTTTAAGAATTCATTACTAGGAAACCAATCTTACAAGAAATGTTGAAGTTTTTTAAGCCGAAAGGAAGTGAGACCACATAGTAATTCAAATCCTCACAGGAAAAAAAAAGCCAGTAAAGGTGATTATGTAGGAAATTATAAAAAGACATTGTAATAACCTATTCCCCCTCCCTGAGCTGATTTAAAAAACAATTCTGGGGAAACCTGGGTGGCTTAGCTGGTTGAATGTCAGACTCTTGGTTTTGGCCCAGGTCATGACCTCATGGTTCATGGGTTTCAGCCCCGCATTGGGCTTCATGCTGACAGTGCAGAGTCTGCTTGGGTTCTCTCTCTCTCTCTCTCTCTCTCTCTCTTTCTCTCTCTCTCTCTCCCCCCCCACTCGTTTTCTCGCTCTCAAAAAAAAACAGTTCTATAAAACTATGTATATAATTGTGGTGTTACCTATAACAGAAATAACTGTGACACCTTAAAGCAGATGGGAGCAAAGCTATATTTCAATAATAAATCCACAAAAAGAAATGAGAATAAGAAATGGTAAATAAAAAGGCTAATGTAAAAAACTATAAGTGTATACTTGTTCTTTCAACTCTTAAAACACAATCACAAAAATTACAGCATGTATTGAGATATTTTTAACATATTAGAGATGCAGTACGTATAACAAAAAAGGAGAGCTTTATAGGAGTAACATTTATATAATTCACTGGAATTAAATTATTATAAAGCTAGATTTTTTTTTTTTTTGAAGTTTATTTTGAGAGAGCATGAGCAGGAGAAGGGCAGAGAGGGAGACACAGAATCTCCAGCAGGCTCCACGTCATTAGTGCAGAGCCTGACATGGGGCTTAAACCCATGAACCGTGAAATCATGACCCAAGCTGAGATCAAGAGTTGATGCTTAACCAAGTGAACCACCCAGGTGCCCCACTAAAGCAAATTCTGACAAGATGTATACTTGTAAGGCCTAGAGTAACCACTGAGAAACTAATCCAAAAAAATACAAAAAATTATTAAAAGCAGAATCAAAATACTACACTAGAAAGTAGTTGAGAAAGAAATGAGAAAAATAACAAAGAAAAAAAGATGACATACAGAAAACAAAAAGCAAAATACATAAATCCAACCATATAAATAGCAACATTACATTTAAGTGAATTAAACAATCAAATATTGGACTGAATTACAAAAACAAAATCCAACTAAATGCTGTCCACAGGAGACACACTTTGGATTCCAAAATTAAAATGAAAAAACTATACCATTCAAATAACCATCAGAGAGCTGGAGTGGCCAGACAAAAAAGATTTGAAAATAAAAAGCCTTCTACAGAAAGATGCTCATTTTATAGTGATAAAAGAGACTCCATCAGAAGCCATTAACAATTTTAAACATCTCTGCACCTCACAACACAGCCCATAAATTCTTGACAATTTTATATTTTGCTGTCAGAATTCTGAAGCAAAACTTCACAGAATTGACAGGAAAATAGATAATTTAGCAGTAATAGAGATATGACTCACTTTTCAACAATGAATAGAAAAAGTATGCAGAGGATCAACAAGAAAATAGAAGATGAACAATACTGTAAACCAACTCTACCTAACATATTGTATCTATAGAACATTCCCACACCAACAGCACAATTCTCAAGATCACATGGAACATTCTCCAAGACAGATGAGCCCACAAACAAGCCTCAATAAATGCAAAAATATTAAAATAATAAAAGGTATGGTTCTCTGATCACAATGGAATGAAATTACAAATAAGTAACAAATCTGGAAAATTCAAAAATGTGTAGAAATTAATGCACTCCATAAATAACCAATGAGTCAGAGAAAAATCACAAGGTAGGAAATCCTTTGAGATTGTATGAAAATAAAAATGTAAAATTCCAAAGCTTACGGAATGCCACTAAAGTAGTACTTACAGGGAAATAGCAGTAAACATCAGTATGAAAGATACAAAGATCTCAAATCAATAAACCACCTTAAAACATTGAAAAAAGAACAAACTAAAAATGGTGAAAAATCTTAAAGCTGCAATAATTGAGACTGTGGTATAGCCACGCATAAAGATAAACCTATAAACCAATGGAGTTGAATTGAGTGTCCAGAAATAAACTCTTAACAATTTTTAGTCAATTGATGTTTGGCAGAGGTGCCAAGACAATTCAAGTGGAAAAGAATAATCTCTTCAACCAGTGACATTGGGACTATTAAATATCTATCGGTGAAAGGATGAAGTTGAACCTCTTCCTCACACAATATACAAAATTTAACTTAAAATGGACCAAACACCTATATGGTACTGAATAAGGTACTGATGTGTACAACAATATGGATGAACCTTAAAAACATGCTAAGTTTAAAAAGCCAGTCACAAAAGACTACATGTATGATCCCATGTATATGTGAAATGTCCAGGAAACTCATATCTATAGGAACGGAAAATAAATTAGTAGTTGCATAAAACAAGAGGGTTGTCAGGGGATAGGGAGTGATGGATGTTGGTATGGGGTTTCTTTGGGGATGGTGAAAATCTCCTAAATTGATTTGGTGATGGTTGTAAAACTCTGTGAATATACTAAATTGTATACTTTAATAGAATGAATTGTATCTTTTGTGAATTACATCTCAGTAAAGCATTTAAAGGTGATAGAAACTATAAAGGAGCAATGAATAAAAAAGTAACAAGACAACAGGAGGATATGAAAAAGAGCTAGGAAAGAAATAAACAAAAACATTTCACAAATAAAGGAGAAGAAATAACAGGAGGAAATAGACAACAGTTAAAAGGACTCTAGGAAAAATGTTAAATATGGAAGCCAGGCAAAGAAGATCCACCATAATTATATATTAATTTGTGAAGAAGAAAACCAAAGGAATTGAATAGGAAGACATTCCCAAAATGATAATTTGATAAAACTCTACTGAAGTAAAAGATTCAAACTTACATGTTGGAAAGGTATCCCACATACTTGTAAAATTGAGAACAGCCACTACTGAGAAATACTCTTGTAAAAATTCCTGGCTTTTAAAGGAGGAGTAAAGTAAGGTTTGGTCATTCAGGCAAAAAGGCCAGGTCACTTATATGAGAAAAAAAATTGCGTTAGCACTGGAATTTTATCCACACTTTATGCCACAATACAATAAAATGGCATATTTAATATATTTAGGGGAGGAAAATGTGAACCAAGGATTTTATGTATTTTTTAAAGTTTATTTATTTTGAGAGAGAGAGAATGGAGGAGAGGAAGAGAGACGGGGAAAGAGAGAAAATCCCAAGCAGGTTCCATGCTGTCAGCATGAAGCCCGACGCAGGGCTCCAACTCACAATCCATAAGATCATGACCTGAGCCAAAGTCGGATGTTTAACTGAGAGAGCCACCCAGGTACCCCAAGGATTTTATATTCTTAAGAAATGAAACCATATGTAAAATTATGATTATGCAAGAAATTAGAGAATGTTGTAATGAGTAATCTAAACAAGCTTCAGACAACCAGGAAACGATTGGAGAAATTCCAATATAAGGCTTGGAAGTATTTAGTATATTTATCCTTAAAACTAAGTCTAATCCTGGTCAGCAAAAATTGTAGAGTAGGCAATTCCAAGGGCACACTTTCCCCTCCCCACCGCACCCTCCGACAACTGAAAAAAATTAAGCATAAACTGTCAATTAACTTTTACATAATTATGGAAAACTGTCAAAAGTTAACAACCAAGGAAATGCTGAATCAAGAAAAAAATTTAAAAACAGTAGGAAATCTTTTTGGCATTTTTTATTTGCCTTTGTCCCACCCCCTTTCTGAATGTTTGGTGGTCTTGAAGACAGCCTGCATTCAGTGTGGGATCCTACTCCCTGATGCTGGAGAAAGCAGAGTAGACTTTATTCTCAAAGAATTGTTTGTTCTTACCTGTCTGGGCACTACTTGAAGGACTGACACAGGGAAACACATATTTGTTTTGCTAACTCAGAACCCCAGGAAGAAAAGCAGCAGGGATTCCTCAAAAACTTCTTAAGGTAAATGGGCAACATGCAGCCACTTGGGACAAAAGATTATATAATTGAAGCATACAATAGAGCACCAAAGCCTGTGAAGAAAAGCTGATGAGAGAATTTCTTTGGGAATATTAAGACATTCAAAGTTGCACTTTTACACTGAAGAATTTCAGGAGTCTTGTGAATGTCCAAGATAGAGTGCATGGTCTGAAAGGACCAGAGAAGACTCTAAGCTTTCACTTCAGTGTAATCTCTATGTTCAGTTAAAGCAAGAAATAAAAGCTAAGGCAGAGGTGTAGATATTCTGACCAAGCGTTGTACAAATACCCCAGTACAGAGTCCATCTGAAGAGTGGCATAGGCTTTTATTTGTGTCTTTTTACCCCCTCCTTCCTCTCTCCCTTAGGGTATTCAAGGAAAGTTCATTAAAACACTAGCTGAACACAAGCTAAAGGTATAGAAGCTTCAACTTCTTTATCCATTCATCTGTCAATGGACATTGGAGCTCTTTCCATACTTTGGCTATTGTTGATAGTGCTGCTATAAACATTGGGGTGCATGTGTCCCTTCAAAGCAGTACACCTGTATCCCTTAGATAAATGCCTAGTAGTGCAACTGCTGGGTCATAGGGTAATTCTATTTTTAATTTTATGAGGAACCTCCATACTGTTTTCCAGAGTGGCTGCACCAGTTTACGTTCTCACCAACAGTGCAAAAGAGATACTCTTTCTCTGCATCCTCGTTAACATCTGTTGTTGCCTGAGTTGTTAATGTTAGCCATTCTGACAGGTGTAAGGTGGTATCTCATTGTGGTTTTCATTTGTATTTCCCTGATGCTGAGGGATGTTGAGATTTTTTTCATGTGTCTGTTAGCCATCTGGATGTCTTCTCTGGAGAAGTGTCTGTTCATGTCTTTTGCCCATTTCTTCACTGGATTATTTGTTTTCTGGGTGTTGAGTTTGATAAGTTCTTTGTAGATTTTGGATACTAACCCTTTATCTGATATGTCACTTGCAAATATCTTCTCCCATTCTGTCGATTGCTTTTTAGTTTTGCTGATTGTTTCCTTCACCGTGTAGAAGCTTTTTATTTTTTTTTTTATTTTTTTTTTTTAAACGTTTATTTATTTTTGAGACAGAGAGAGACAGAGCATGAACAGGGGAGGGACAGATAGAGAGGGAAACACAGAATCTGAAACAGGCTCCAGGCTCTGAGCTGTCAGCACAGAGCCCGATACGGGGCTCGAACTCACGGCCAGTGAGATCATGACCTGAGCTGAAGTCAGATGCTTAACTGACCAAGCCACCCAGGCGCCCCGAAGCTTTTTATTTTGATGAGGTCCCAGTAGTTCATTTTTGCTTTTGTTTCCCTTGCCTCTGGAGATGTGTTGAGTAAGAAGTTGCTGTGACCAAGATCAAAGAGGTTTTTGCCTGCTTTCTCCTTGAGGATTTTGATGGCTTCCTGTCTTACATTTAGGTCTTTCATCCATTTTGAGTTTATTTTGGCAATTTTTTATAAAACTAAACATGCTCTTACCATATAATCCAGAAATTACCCTCCTTGGTATTTACCAAAAGGAGTTGGAAACTTATTTCCATAGCAAAATGTACACATGAATGTTTACAGCAGCTTTATTCATAATTGCTAAAACTTGGAAGCAGCTATGGATGTCTTCAGTAGGTGAATAAATAAACAAACTGTGGTACATCCAGCCAAAGAGTAGTATTCAGTGCCAAAAAGAAATGAACTATTAAGCAATGAAAAAACATGAAGGTAATGTAAGTGCATATTACAAAGTGAAAGAAAACAATTTGAAAAGGCTACATGCTACATAGTGTATGGTTTCAACAACATGACATTCTGGGGAAACAGTATGATGAAGACAGTAGAAAGATGAGGGATTGCCAGGGGTTAAAAGGGAGGGAGGCATGAAAAGGTAGAGCACATTTAAGGCAATAAAACGACTCTGTTTGATACTATAATAATGACTACATGTCATTATACATTTGTCCAAACCCATAGAAAAGTCAACACCAAGAACGAACCTTAATATAAATTATGGACTTTGGATAATAATGATGTGTCAATGTACGTCATCAGGTGTAACAAATGTATGACTCCAGTGGGGAATGATGATAATGAGGGAGGCTGTGCATAAGTGGGAACATGGAATATATGGGAGACCTCTATACCTTCCACTCAATTTTCCTGTATACCTAAAAGTGCTCTAGGGGTGCCTGGGTGGCTTGGTCGGTTGGGCGTCCGACTTTGGCTCAGGTCATGATCTCACGGTCCATGAGTTCAAGCCCCGCATTGGGCTCTGTGCTGACAGCTCAGAGCCTGGAGCCTGTTTCAGATTCTATGTCTCCCTCTCTCTCTGCTCCTCCCCTGTTCATGCTCTGTCTCTCTCTGTCTCAAAAATAAATAAACGTTAAAAAAAATTTTTTTAATATAATAAAAGCGCTCTAAAAAAATAATTTCTATTTTTAAAAAGAGAGAATATCTCAAATTAAGCTAACATTACATCTTAATGAAGATTGTAAAGGAAGAGCAAACGAAACCCAAATCTACCAGAAGGAAATACACAAATGTGTGTACCTGCATGTTCACAGCAGCATTATTCATAATAGCTAAAAGATGGAAAGAACCCCAAAATCCATCAATGAATAAATGGATAAACATTGTGATTCATGTATCCATTATAGTATTATTCAGCCACAAAAAAAATAATGAAATACTAATACAAACTATAACATGGATGAACCTCAAAAGCATTATTCCACATGGAAGTAGACACAAAGGTAACATATTGTAGGCTTCCATTTACAGGAATCCAGAATAGGTAAATCCATAGAGCACACAGGTGTTTGCAGGGGGCTGGGGGTAGAGAGAATGTGTAATGGGTATGGAGTTTCCTTTTGGGGTGATGAAAACATGAAACTAGATAGAGCTGTTGGTTGTATAATATTTTGAATGTACTTAATGTCACTAACATGTACACTTCAAAATCATTTTTATGGGAAGCCGGAGTGGCTCAGTTGGTTAAGCATCCAACTCTTCATTTCAGCTCAGGTCATGGTTTCACAGTTCATGAGTTTAAGCCCCACATTGGCTCTTCACTGGTGGCAGAGAGCCTGCTTGGGATTCTCCCCCTCTCCGCCTCCCCTGCTCACACATGTGTGTGTGCGCACTCTCTCTCTCTCTCTCTCTCTCTCTCTCTCAAAAATAGATAAATAAATAAATAAATAAACATTTTTAAAAAAACAAAATCATTTTTATGTTATGTGAATTTCACCACAATTTAAAAAAAACTAAATTCAAGTTGTGGAAATAAGAGCTACAGAACAGTGTGTAATCATTATGTGCTCTGACAATATAGATACAATACACTTTTTAACATTTATTTACTTTTAAGAAGCAGAGAGAGACAGGGCATGAGTGGGGGATGGGCAGAGAGAGAGGGAGATACAGAAACTGAAGCAGGCTCCAGGCTCTGAACTGTCAGCACAGAGCCTGATGTGGGGCTTGAACTCACAAACTGTGATATCATGATCTGAGCCGAAGTTAGACACTCAACAAACTGAGCCACTCAGGCGCCCTGATACAATACAATTTTTAAAATGTTTTATTTATTTCTGAGAGAGAGAGATTGCAATTGAGAGCACACATGAGCAGGGGAGGGCAGACAGAGACGGAGAGAGAGAAATCCAAGCAGGCTCCATGCTGTCAGCACAGAGCCTGACATGGGGCTTGATCTCACAAAGTGTGAAATCATGACTTGAGCTGAAATCAAGAGTCAGATGCTTAACTGACTGAGCCACCCACGTGCCCCACATTACCCTTTTTAAAATAAGGAAAGGATAAAGAGTATCTAGAATAAACTTACTAGTTGCCTTATAGGTGGGCATTAGTTCAAATTAGAAGCTCAGGGAAGGAAAGAAAAAAGATTATTACTGCCTAACTTCAATGTTGTTCAAATTAGGGAAACAACAGTCACTAAAAGAGAAGAATGAAAGGTTTTATATAAAGGTTTATACGAATAACCATGAGAACAAAAATACAAACATTTCTTTTAAAATGTTATATTTTATTAGTTATTTTTATAATTGAAGTGTATTCAGGATTTCTCTTTAGGAATATTGCCATATATGAAAATCCCTTTGAGTTATATATTAAAAATTTCCTTCTCTTTCCATTTTCTTTATAGTCACTAATTATGCCTATGTATGTACTCTGTATCTATAATTTTCTCTCTAATCCTTTCTGTTTAATTCTGTTTAAAAATTTTTTTTTCAACGTTTATTTATTTTTGGGACAGAGAGAGACAGAGCATGAACGGGGGAGGGGCAGAGAGAGAGGGAGACACAGAATTGGAAACAGGCGCCAGGCTCTGAGCCATCAGCCCAGAGCCCGACGCAGGGCTCGAACTCACGGACCGCGAGATCGTGACCTGGCTGAAGTCGGACGCTTAACCGACTGCGCCACCCAGGCGCCCCAGTTTAATTGTTTAATACACTCCTCTTTCTCAACTTTGTCCTCCACAGTTCTTCCCAACTTTTCAGAATCTCTTTTTCTGAACCCAATATGCCATTATGGCAGGTTAAAGATAGCTAAATGTCTTTGCTTTGATACCCCTCCCTCTAAGAGGTGAAGGTCTCACTCTCTTAATCTTGAAGCTGGGTGAGCTTTGTAAACTACAGTTGACCCTTGAGTAAGGTGAGGACTAGGGGCACCAACTTCCCATGCAGAAGATTCACATATAACTATGTGAACTATATAACTATATAACTATAACACATATAACTACTCCAAAACTTAACTACTAATAGCCTACTATTGACCAGAATCCTTACCAATAACATAAGCAGTTGATTAACACATATTTTGTATATGTACTATATCCTTATTTCTATGATAAAGTAAGCTAGAGGAAAGATATTTTAAAAATCATGAGGAAGAGAAAATACATTTACAATACCACACTGTATTTATAAAAAAAAAAATCCACATGTAAGTGAACCCATGTAGTTCAAACCCATGTTGTTCAGAGGGTCAGCTGTATTTTGACCAATAGAAGATGAAGAAGTAACCCTGCAAGTTTCAGGTCTCAGCCTCTTTTAAGAGACCAACAGCTTCTACTTTCTAACTCTAAATGCTTGCTTGCTTGCTTTTAGAATATGGCTACCATGTTGTGTGGACACCTGCAGGCCATAGGTCCCAGTAGTCCTGTGGAGAGACCCATGCAGGCAACAAACCTGGCTGAGTTTTCAGCCACCAGCTAGTAACAAGTTGCCAGCCATGTGAGTGAGTGAGCCATTTCGGAAGTGGATTCTCCAGTTCAGTTGAACTGCCTGATCTGATGCCTCATAAAGAAGAGATAAGCCAACTCTGTTGAACCCAGAAAAATTGCAGATTTATAAAAGCATTATTTTGTTGTAGTTTTAAGATTCAAAGATTTGGGATAACTTGTTATACTGTAACAGACAACCAAAACACCCTTCCTTTTATTTCACTCTTCAATGTGTTAACCTCATTTCTGACAGAGATCTCATTTTTTTTAAACCAGAATCTATTTTCCTAAGCCTGTCTCTGTTTTTGCCACTTGTTTTATAAGTGGTAACTTGTAACCAACTTCAAATAACTTATTAAAAGATTTAGAATATGTGAGGATAGGATCGTTCTAAGTTTTTATGGTTTTGATGACTTAAAAAAAATTTTTTTTTAATGTTTTATTTTTGAGACAGAGACAGAGCATGAGCACTGGAGGGGCAGAGAGAGAGGGAGACACAGAATCCGAAGCAGGAGCCAGGCCCTGAGCTGTCAGCACAGAGCTGGACGCGGAGCTCGAACTCACAAACCATGAGATCATGACTTGAGCCGAAGCTGGACACTTAACCAACTGAGCCACCCAGGCGCCCCTTGATGACTTTTTCTGATGAAAGATCTTTATCTGTCATTTGTTTTTCCTATTTTTTCTTTTATTATTAATTTTTTAGATAAAGAGAGAGAGCAGGAATAGGGGCAGAGAGAGAGAATCTTAAGCAGGCTCCGCACTCAGCACAGAGCCTGAAAGCAGGGCTCAATCCCACGACCCTGGGATCATGACCTGAACCGAAATCAAGAGTAGGACGCTCAACTGTCTGAGCCACCCAGGAGCCCCATTATCTTTTTCTTTTCTTTTCTTTTCTTTTCTTTTCTTTTCTTTTCTTTTCTTTTCTTTTCTTTTAAACCCTGTGTTGGTTCCTTTCTAACAATTCTAACAATCCTTTCTAACAATTCTAACAATTCCTTTCTAACAATTTCTAACAATCTTTAAATAGAGGAATTCTTGAAACTGTTCTTTGCAGGAGTTTTAGAAGAGACCGGTACTGGGTTCCAGGCTAGCAAGAATAGGATACAAGATTGTGTGTATCAATGACATATATTCACTTTCCCTTCTCCCAACCACAAGAGATTAGTGTCTCTCACACTGTTTACAATGCAGAATCTCTGTTCCAGGCTGCTTTGCTTCCTGCACAAATGGTCTCAGTGTGTCATTTATCCTTGCCTCTTCCACGTCTTTTTGGTAATAGACTAAGTCGAGGGAGGCACATGACACCAGGGTGGTTGGGGTTTCCCACCAGGTGTTTTACCACCCTTGCTGGGCCTTTTCCTGGAGCACATACTGAGGACTTGTGTGCAGGTCATTCCCAATTTTAGTATATGTGCTGCCGAAGCGAGCACATGCAGGTCATTCCCAGAAGCTGCTGCTGCACAATCTTCATTTCTTGGACATTTATATTAAAATTTTTAATGCATCTTAAATTCTTTACAATTTTGAATCATCTGTGTTTATCAAATACCCATTTATAATGTAATACTCTAGGGGCGCCTGAGTGGCTCAGTTGGTTAAGCATCCAACTTTGGCCTAAGTCATGATCTCATCATTCCCGAGTTCAAGCCCCATGTAGGTCTCTGTGTTGACAGCTCAGAGCCTGGAGCCTGTTTTGGATTCTGTGTCTCCCTCCCTCCCTCCCTCTCTCTCTCTCTCTCTGCCCCTCCACCACTCACACTCTGTCTCTCTCTCTCAAAAATAAACTCTAAAAAGAAAAAGAAAAAAGGAAAAAATTTATAATGTAATACTCTATTTGTATTGTAAATGAAGGGAAGCCAAAATATATTGGTTTTATGCTTAGTTCAGACTGTAAAAACATAAGAATAAAAGAGTAATTGTACTAGGTAGATTAACTGGAACACTCAGCTGAGGAACAATGAATCGGCTTGCCATAAGGACTAATACCTTCACAAGAGTTGAAGTCCCTTATTCACTCGTGCCAGTATCACCATCACCTAAATGGTGACCAGGCTGAATCCTAGTGCCAAGTGTACCTAGCCTTTCATTGTGCTGAAGTGCTTAGTAAGGAATGCAGACAGGAATAGTCCCAACTTCTTAACACAGACTACTATTCCAGACTTTTGCTTGATCTCAGTTGAAAAAGATAATGCTAACACCAAATTCTTTCTTATTTTTTTCATATTCTTATTTTGTTATTTAAATTCAAGTTAGTTAATATACAGCGCAGTATTGGTTTCAGGAGAATTTAGTGATTCATCACTTACATATAACACCCGATGCTCATCCCAACAAGTGCCCTTCTTAATTCCCATCAGCCATTTAGCCCATCCCCCAGCCCACTGCCTCTCCAGCAACCCTCAGTTTATTCCGTGTATTTTTAAGTCTCTTAAGGTTTGCCCCCCTCTGTTTTTATCTTATTATATTTTTCCTTCTCTTATGTTTATCTAGTTCCATCCACATTGTTGCAAATGGCTAATTTCATTCTTTTTGATTGCTGGGTAATATTCCATTGTGTGTGTGTGTGTATATATATATATATATATATATATATACACCACATCCTTAAAAAATTTTTTTTCAATAGTTATTTTTGAGAGAGAGAGAGTGTGAGCAGAGAAGGGACAGAGAGAGTGACAGGGAGTCACAGAATCTGAAGCAGGCTCCAGCCTCCGAGCTGTCAGCACAGAGCCCGACACGGGGCTTAAACCCACAAACTGTGAGATCATGACCTGAGCTGAAGTCGGACACTTAACTGACTGAGCCACCCAGGCACCCCAATATACCACAACTTCTTTATCCATTAATCAGTGGACATTTGGGCTCTTTCTATACTTTGGCTATTGTCAATAGTGCTGCTATAAACATTGGGGTGCATGTACCTCTTTTAATCAGCATTTTTGTATCCTTTGGATAAATAACTCAGTGAAATTGCTGGGTCATAAGGTAGTTCTATTTTAATTTTTTGAGGAACCTTCATACTTTTTTCCAGAGTGGCTGCACCAGTTTACATTCCCACCAGCAGTGCACAAGGGTTCCTTTTTCTCTTCATCCTTGCCAACATCTACTGTTGCCTGAGTTAATTTTAGCCATTCTGACAGGTGTAAGGTGGTATCTCATTGTGATTTGGATTCGTATTTCCCTGATGAGGAGTGATGTTGAGCATCTTTTCATGTGTCTTTTATCCATCTTGATGTCTTCTTTGGAAAAGTGTCTATTCATGTCTTTTGCCCATTTCTTCATTGGATTATTTGTTTTTTGGGTGTTGAGTTTGATAAGTTCTTTATAGATTTTGGATACTATTTTTTCTTATTTTTAAGCTCCATTTTCCTTTAATAGCTGTAGGTCTCAACCCCAGCACACCTGAGGGATATGCCACATCTGTCAGTGCATTTGCTAACTGTTATAGTGACCCTTAATCCCAAGTGCACGGTTTTTCAAAGTGTGTTCCACTGCTGTGTACATGCAACAGAATCTTAGACAATACTTAGGACAGTATTGTAGTCAATTGTTAAAGACTTAAGACATCACCTCAGGTGTACTGGATCAATCTTTAGGGTTGAGATCAGGGAATGAGCACCTTTAAAAAAGCCCGTGGTCATCAAGCTCCACTTTGAGAACCATTGGCTGGGACATTGTATCGGAGTTTGAGAAGTTGAGACTGAAAACTCTCACTAGGCAATTATTATCTTCACCCCCATCTCCACTTCTATCAGCTGAGAATCAATGACAATCAAGGCTCTGAGCAAGAGTTTCTCTTTTGATAGCTCTCAGTCATCTCCGAAAATCTCCACCAGTCTTCCGTTTCCCCAGTTCATCTACTGCTCAGCAGTGTGTTCCCTTGTCAATTTGTGTGGAAGTTGAATATGTAGCCAAAACATGATTTTCTGAACTCAGCAGTGTCTGATTCTTAAGGTGCAAACTTGAGATTCTTCATCAATTCCTATGAACAGAGTCCGCTGTGTTCTTGAAAGTTGTATTAATGTTATTTTGTAATGTAGCTAACCACTTACTCCTTAATAAAAAGTAAACTGAACTTTAAAAAGACAAATTGCTTAAGTACTGGCACTTTTATTTATCTTTGATAAAGAGCCTACGGGGACTTTCCCAGAGAAACTTAATCATCAAAAGGTTGATCCAACTCAAAGAAAAAAAGCAATGCAGAAACTACCTAAAAATTCAGAAATCTAACAGGTAATAAAATGAAGTTATAATACATCTAATATTTCACTGTAGCATTTAAAGGCCATGCTTCAGGTTTGCCACAGTTCAGTTCTATTTTAAGCTTCCTCATCTATTTTTATTTCTTAGGAAGGGACTCATTTGCTTTTGTTACAGGTTTTTGCTCTTTGCGGATAAATAATGCCATTCTGTTCCTTGGTAACTGCACTCTAAGAACATGATGTAATCAATTGCATTAGGTTTGGAACTATTTTTACACAATATTTGCATTTACCCTGGCTCTCTGATGTTGACAAGTGATATTTTGTTTACTTTTTGAGAAAGAATGAGAGGGGGAGGGGCAGAAAGGTTGCGGGTGACAGAGAATCCAAAGAGGGCATCAGCAGCAAGCCCCAATGCAGGGCTCAAACCATGAACCATGATAATCGTGGTCTGAGCTGAAGTCACATGCTCAACTAAGTCACCAAGGGACCCCTTGTCAAGTGATTTAAATCAATGCTATTACTCAGTGTGGGCCAAGACAGGCAGCATCAGCATCACTTAGGAGCTTGGTAAAATTGCAAGTTCTCAAGCCCCACCCCATACTTACTGAATCAGAATTTCAGGGAGGCAGCAGTCTGTGTTTCAACAAAGCTTCCAGGAGGTCCCAATACACGCCACAAGTGTGATTCTAGCAATTGTGAAAGGATTAAGCCTTGCACTAAGAAAAAGAATATCTACACTTTCCAGTTGATAGTGTATCTGTGTTTTGAAAATCTCTTATTTGGGAGCACCAGGGTGGCTCAGATGGTTAAGTGTCCGACCCTTGATTTTTGTTCGGGTCATGATCTCATGGTTGGTGAGTTTGAGCCCTGCAACAGGTTCTGAGCTGACATGTTGGAACCTGCTTGGGATTCTCTCTCCACCTCACTCTCCGCCCCTCCCTCACTCACGCTTGAGCACTCTCTCTCAAAATAAATAAATAAACTTTAAAAATCTTATGCTCGGCCAGACCAATAGGTTTCCACTTTAGTGCCAACTCCTTTTTTGGACAAATTTTTTGGGATGGGGGATACTGTTCAAAACACTTTATTCTTTTCCCCAGTGACCAGAAATTGGCAGCATTGAGATATAATTCATATACCATACAATCCACCTATTTAAAACGCACAGTTCAATGGTTTTTAGTGTATTCACAGATAATTGCACATGTGGATATGCAACCATCTCTATGGCCAACTCTCTTTAATTGGTAGGTAGTAGCTGACTAGAGCATGGTAATAAGATTCAGAGGTCATATCCAATCTTGGCCAGAAAGAGTGCTGTGATTAATGAGCCATGTCTGCTTTGGTTATGGAGTTGAAGAATTGTGGCATTTGGGACATTTATTTGCCATAACTACAAATACCCTCATTTCAAATGCATTTAGGAAGGCAGCAGAATTTGGTTTGGGTGAAGAAAAAAACAACAAAAATCCTGAAACAATACCAATAACAGCAGCAAATACCTGTGCCTTCAGGCCACAAAAGGAGGCCAGCCCTAATGTTGATGATTCTTGAGGAAATCATAAATGAGATTGAGTTGACCCAGAACATGTGGTCAATGCTTATGCTAACCAAAGCTCTGATCTATTGTGTTTATATACCCTCAGTATCATTTGGCTTCATGAAAACAGATCTTGAACACAGAATGACACTGAATGAAATTTAAGACCCCAGTTGTTTTTGAAGTGTGTATAAGGTCCTCTAAATGCCTGTAGATTTATTGGAACAAGAGTCCTACCCCAAAAGCTATTTGTTGAACACATGGAAAGTGCCCTTACTTGGTGATTTCATTCTTCTCCTGACATATATATGCTCGAAGAATCAGGGGAAAAAAGATTTTAGGCAAAGAATAGTGACTCGGAACTACTTTTACATATACCATCAGTGCAAGGGGAAATTGCCTGGGGAAATACTCCATTAAATTGCACAAAACAAGAAATATTAATACAAAAGAATCTATTCTGAAAATGAGCTGATCCACATGTTTAATTCTTGGATTCCCATTTTCAACTATTTCAGAAGTCTGTAAATAGACTTTATACCAAAAATATACTGAACATTGCTTAGTGTTCACATTTATAATTCCAAGAGTTTTAGACTTTGCTCCTCTGGTCATTATTATAAACACCAATTATCTCTGAATATTATTAAAGAAAAACAATTGCTAATTGCTCATTTCAGATTGTGCAGATATAATCTATCTTCATATTTAAGAGTACTGTGATAAAAATTATCTATATGGTTGTAGAACTTTTACTTCAGAATAAACTTAATAAAAAATATATATAACATATATATATGTAATATATATTTTTAAGAGGGACAGAGAGAGTGTGTGCACATGGCTTGAGCACCAGTAGGGAAGAGGCAGAGGAAGAGAGGGAGAGAGAGAATCCCAAGCAGTGAATTTAATCTTGGCTTGGTATATGGCTATGTAGTCATAGCAATAAGCCCTATATATATGTAGATATCTTTTTAATTTTAAGTTTTCCCATTTGGGCCTCAAAAAGTGTGTTATGTAATTAGGGCAAAAATTATCACCCCCATTTTGCAAATGAGAAAACTGAAATGCCAAGAAATTAAATCTTTTATCCTGTAAGGTATCTACTTCTGGCCTCCAGTTTGCTCATCTGTAAACAGGTTGGTGTCGAGGTGGGAGTTAGATGGTCTATAAGCTTCTTTTTAATGTTTATTTTTGAGAGAGAGAAAGAGACAGAGCATGAATGGGGGAGGGGCAGAGAGAAAGGGAGACACAGAATCCAAAGCAGGCTCCAGGCTCTGAGCTGGAGCTCAGCTCAGCACAGAGCCTGAAGGAAGGCTCGAACTCAAGAGCTGTGAGATCATGACCTGAGCCAAAGTTCAGATGCTTAACCAACTGAGCCATCCAGGTGCCCCTGTAAGCTTCTTTCCTTTAAAGTAAGCTTATTTCCTTTAAATATGTTAGGGTTTAGTTATTCTATTTCAATATTCAAAGCAGCCCTGCAGAACACATTTTACTTGATGCCAGAGCAAACATAGCCAAAGTCTTCACGCTTTGGGTAAAGGTTCACTAATTATGCTAATAAAAGCAAAGTTGGTTTGAGTCAGGGTTTTTCAACCTCAGCACTTTTGACATTTTGGGTTGGACAATCCTCTGTTATAGAGGAGTTGTCGGTCCTGTGTATTGTTGGATATAGGTGCACTGTAGGGCGTAGACATTACTCCCTATCCCCCTCAAGACCAACTTAATAAATAATGTGGCTGAATAAAAGAAAGTAACATGCTGAGAATGCAGACAACTGACCAGTGAACCTTTCAGAGACCAGATGAGGAAATACACCTTGTTCCCCTGCACCTGAGCCCTTGCCCCAACCATTTTATATTGTCTTATCTGAATTACACTAACAGAGACAGTTTGACAATGTTTGCCACAATTGTGAGGCAGTATGTATTGCCATTAAAATATTATTTTCCAAATAGGTTTCCTAAGAGTATTACCCAATTCTTAGTTAACAATGAAAAGAGTTCCTTCTCAGTCCAAACAAAAGCCACAGGAAAGTTCTAATACTGACTTAACTCTAACTTGTTCAGTCATATCCACTGAGACAAAAGGATACCCCTTTGGCCAGTCCAGTTAACACAGTGGAAAGGCTGGAGACTGTAGGGTTCTGGAACTGGCTCCTGAGAAACCTGTCATATATTCCTTAATGCTCAAACCAGTTCTGCCCCATTGACCCAGGTCTTCAGACTTTATATGATATTTGAGTTTGGATAACTCACCTGTCCATTTGACTGTTTTTCTACTTTTTCTGTTCAGCTCTAGAGGAGAGGTACTCCTTTATATGAGTGTGGTCAAATAACTACTCTGCTTTATTAAATGAAACCTCTTCGGGGCGCCTGGGTGGCGCAGTCGGTTAAGCGTCCGACTTCAGCCAGGTCACGATCTCGCGGTCCGTGAGTTCGAGCCCCGCGTCGGGCTCTGGGCTGATGGCTCAGAGCCTGGAGCCTGTTTCCGATTCTGTGTCTCCCTCTCTCTCTGCCCCTCCCCCGTTCATGCTCTGTCTCTCTCTGTCCCAAAAATAAAATAAACGTTGAAAGAAAAAATTAATGAAACCTCTTCTAGGCAGGACACAGTTTTAGTACTGATCAAAGAGAGACTAGAAGCACAGTAGCAAGGGATGTAAGTCTGAGTGAGGGCAGTACCAGAAAACATGGAAGACAACCAAGAAAGTTGCAGGAGATCTTTGGGAAAAGGGTGGGGTATAGGGATTGATTGGATGTGGTGCTCAGGTGATGGAGGTGGGAAGAAGGAAAGGGTAGTTTAAAATAACTCACCTGAGTACTTCTTAACCAATCTAGGAGATCCAAGGAAAGAAGTGGTCATGAGGCGGGGAGAGAAAAGAATACAAGAGGAATTTTTTAAAAATTAAGCATTTACAGAGGAAGGAGGGTGTAGATTTATGAAAACTAAGAAAATTTGAAAAAGGAGCATTTAATTAGCAGTTCTAAATGCTGCAAAGGAGTTAAGGTGGAAGAAGTCTAAGAAGAGGCAATGCAAAAGTCATCAGCAATTACCAAGGGAACCAATTCCACAGTGCCCATTTTCATTACCTGCAAATTGAAAAACATGGCCACATGATGGATTTTGATTGAGTTATGAACCTATTTATATGCAGTGTTTTCAAAGGTCCCAAAGCAAATCATATGTGTTTGATGAATCACTACTATTGAATAAAAATATGTAATAAAATGTAACTACCCTGGAAAACCCATATTGTACTGTCACAATTGTGACTGGGACAGAAACCAAATATTGAGGGATTATAGGAATGAACTCAGGTGCAAGAAGGGAATAGGTAAGAGATATGAATAATTTTAGAAAAATTTAAAAGGGACGGGAGAAGCCACTCCCCAGGTTGTCAGAGGCAGGCTGGAACTGCTCTTGCTGAGGGGGATCTGAGGTACCCTGCAGAGATCAGGATAGTCTCTGCACTTGTTCACAGAATATGCTGTTAATAGGCAACCTGCACACTTTTCATCAGACTAACAATGATTTTGATGGTTGATCTGCTGAGAGAAGATAGACATTTGAGGGTAACATTGAAATGATTGAATTTGCATGATCCAATTACTATATCTTAAATGCCTAAAGGAAAGTGGGGTGGGGGAAGACTTGATTGGCCATTTTTATTGTTAATTATTTTTCTGGTTACAAGAGCAAGAAGGTAAACAACAGTCAATCATAGAAATATGAAACATGACAAGGAGGAATGTCCTGTAATCTCCTCTTTCACTGATCACATCTTTCAAGATTTGGTGCATTTTCCCCAAAATTTTCATTTTATAAACACATACTAACTTTTTATTAAAAATGGGATAATTCAGTACTTTCTGTTCTGCAACTTGCTTTCGCCCCATTCAACTATATAGTTTGTACATTTTCCCATATCAGTACATGTAGAGCTACCTTTCTTTAATGAATGCAAAGTATTTTGTTGTATAGATACTGTATATGAAAATATTTCCTAATCAGTCCAGAATCTCTGGACTTTTCAACTTAATACCCCAAATTCCTTATTTATGAAGAACTTGTCCTGTGTCTTTGGCCCCACAGAAGTAAAATGTGGAGCTCTGAGCTGGCAAGATGGGCAGTGCTTTTCTTCCCTCTCTTTCACAAGAGAGGAAGGTGTAGCTAAGTCTCTAAATAAGACCTCTCCATAAAAAATTAAAAAAAAAATCTTGATCATAGCACCAGGTTTTGTGTGATTATAAAATGTAAAGCACATATTACACATTATGAAATAGACTGAATAGCTATCTTAAATTTAATTGTATGCTTAAAAAAGGAAAACACTGAATATACCACTCCCACTGAAAAGTCTGAGGGTGAGCATAAAAATTCTTCAGCACTTCCAGTTCTAAAGTATGTTCCAAGTAAAAGGATTACTTGGGAAGCCATCCCACAGAATAAAGGATATGGATTAGCTTCGTGGGAAGGGGTTGGTGAGTTGAGAGAGCACATGTGGCTCCCTTTGATATTTCTTTGGTGGTACAGATCATTGAGGCGGCTTCCCTTCCCTCAGAGCTGACTGCCAGGGTCTTTCCTCACTACTTTCCACTCCTTCTCTGAGTGGCCCCACACTCTTTAGTCTCCTCCTCCTCCTCCCAGTTCCATCCAAGCAAACAGTTAAGATGTGCCCCTTTCATGAAACTATCTGATTTTCTAGTCTTTCTTCCATTAAATGTATTGTGCAGGGAGGAGGGGGGTGCTCTTTTGCCCTTTTTTTATTATACATAATATAAATTCTTACTTCATGTATTTTTAAAACAACTGACTTAAATTTGTACTAGTCCTTAGCATCCTTATGGAGAAACCCATTTTATTTAAAACTGTGTTTTCTAGGGGCGCCTGGGTGGCTCAGTCAGTTTAGCGTCTGACTTCTGCTCAGGTCATGATCTCATGGTTTGTGAGTTCCAGCCCTGCGTCATGTTCTGTGCTGACAGTTCAGAACCTGGAACCTGCTTCGGATTCTGTGTCTCCTCCTCTCTTTGCCCATCCCATGGCTCATGCTCTGTCTCTCTCTGTCTCTCAATAATAAATAAACATTAAAAAAAAATTTTAACTGTGTTTTCTAGGTTTTAAATTACACAATAAAAATAAGTTTAATCTTTTATAAAAACAAAAATACAATTAGAGCAGGCTGAATCTAATAAGGGGAAAATTCTCGTCAAGAAAACTGGAAACAGGGAGTGACATCAGCAACATAATGCGCATAAGATGTCTCCCAGTTACTTTCTATCTATCTATCTATCTATCTATCTAGAGAGATAGAGAGAGATGGAGAGAGAGAGAAGAGAAGAGAGAGAGAGAGAGGGAATCCTAAGTAGGCTCCACACCCAGCATGGATCCTGATGCGGGGCTCAATCTCCTGACAATGATATCATGACCAGCTGAAGCCAAGAGTCTAATGCTCAACTGCTCAACCAACTGAGCCATCCAGATACCCCTCTCCCCATTTAAACAACTAATTAGGTATCCATCCATGAACATAAGTGCCACTTGTAAATTGTGGTATCCAGCACTCCATACCAAGGGACTTGGGAGAAGTCAGTAATAGGCATCGCATTCAGTAATAGACAGACTGTCTATTTTCTACAGGTTGTGGAGCCAGCAGGAGCTGGAGAACCTGCCCCAACCCCTGTCACCTATGGTCAGGTAAAATTTGGAGAGTGCTGATGGGAAAGACACCCTCAGGCAAGACAGACTTTGTAGAAGTCCAGCCTTCCTGAGAGTTAGATTCTAACATATTGTTGGATAAATAAAATTTGCAGATTTGGATACACTGCAGAAGGTAAGAGGAATTTTGCCAGTGCTGTCCTCCCAAAGCAATACAGCATGGGGCTGAACTAGTTGGTAGTGAGCTCTCCCATCAAAGGTAAAGTAGAGTGTTGAGTGCCCAGCTACCCCAGCTGGGTAGCATACTGCTGGAAAAACCCATTTCTCTACAACAGCACCAAGAATACAGAGGTGGGACCTCCAAAACTGGGGGGAAGCAAAGAGATCAAGAAGGCAGATAAGAATATCAAAGGGGGTTGAAAAGGGTATGAGCCCCTGGAAGAATCTCTCCTAGGATTTCCCACTCAGCCCATAGGCAACTGCCATCACCCAGAGTGCTGAACTTCACTCTGTATCCAGCTCTTAGTGTTTGTTCCTGAGCGCCACAGCCAGAGTGAGCTCCAGTATATAGAATGCTCTCAGAAAAATCAGGCCAATCTGTGGACTAGGGAGAAACCACAAACTTGGGTGGTAATGCCACCTTCTGGCAAATAAAGGAGAGGTTTCCAACAGCCAACCTGGTTAGTTCAAAGAACCAGAGAACATCAAAATGCTTAAGAATTCTGCCACAGTGGGAGTAAGAAGTATGGAGCAGGTGCATCCAAACAAAGTTAGAGAAAAACCCAGATATAACAGGGCCAACAGACAGTATATCCCCTCTGAAACTAACTAGTAAAGATTTGAGGAGTTCTGCTACTTCAAATGCAAAAGCAGCAATGCAAAACTCTTAAGGAGCATGATGAATGAAGCAAACATGTCATCATCTAAAGATAATAATCCTCTAGTAACAAATCAATTACATGGAATTTCACAATCAAGCTGATAAAGAATTCAGAGTCACTATTCTGAGATACTCTATGAGCTATAAGAAAACACACATCAACTTAATGAAATCAGGACTACATAAACAGAATGATAAATTTAACAAAAGAAGTCATAAAAAAGGATAAAACAAATTCTGGAGCTGAAAAATTCATTGAATGAATGAAATGGGAAAAAATGCCATGTAAACCAAGGGAAGATGGAATAAGTGAGCAAGAGGATAGGAACTTGCAAATAACCCAATCAGAAGAGAACAAAGAAAAACAAATGAGAAAGAGCAAAGAAAGCCCAAATGATCTATGAAATCCATCAAACATATAAATATTAGAATAATTAGTATTCCGTAAGGAGAAAAGATGGAGAGAGCACAGAAGTTTATTTAAATAAAGAACTGAAAAGTTCCCAAACCTGGGAAAGACTTGGATGTCCAAGTTTACTAAGCTAATAGATCACCCTATTATCTCAATGAAAAAGAGATCTACCCCACAACTATACAGTCAACTAATCTTCAGCAAAGCAAGAAAGAATATCCAATGGAAAAAAAGACCGTCTCTTCAACAAAATTATGTTGGGAAAACTGGACAACATGCAAAAAAAAAAAAAAAACTATACCACTTTCTTATTCCATACACAAAAATAAATTCAAAATGAATGAAAGACCTAAATGTGAAACAGGAAACTATCAAAATCTTGGAGGAGAATGGAGGCAGTAACCTCTTTGACATCAGCAATAGCAACTTCTTTCTAGATAGGTCTCCTGAGGGAAGGCGAAACAAAAGCAAAATAAACTATTGGGACTTCACCAAAATAAAAAGTTTCTGCACAGTGAAGGAAACAATCAACAAAACTAATGGACAACCTACACAATGGGAGAAGATGTTTGCCAATGACATATCTGATAAATAATCCAGTTTTTTTTAAAGGAAGACAACACAAATAGACATTTTTCCAAAGAAGACATCCAGATGGCCAACAGACACATGATGACTGACGTTAAGCATCTTTTCATCAGGAAAAGAAAAATCAAAACTACAATGAGATATCACCTCACACCAGTCAGAATAGCTAAAATTAACAACACAGGAAACAACAGAGGTCGGTGAGGATTTGGAAAAAGGGGAATCCTCTTACACTGTTAGTGGGAATGAAAACTGGTGCAGCCATTCTGGAAAACAGTATGGAGATTCCTTAAAAAGTCAAAAATAGGGGACACCTGGGTGGCTCAGTCAGTTAAGTGTCTGACTTCAGGTCATAATCTCGCAATTTGGGGGTTTGAGCCCCATATCGGGCTCTGGGCTGACAGCTCAGAGCCTGGAGCCTGCTTTGGATTCTGTGTCTCCCTCTCTCTCTCTGCCCCTCTCCTGCTCATGCTCAGTCTCTATCTCTCAAAAATAACAAACATTAAAAAAAATTTTTAAGTTAAAAATAGAACTACCCTAGGATCCAGCAATTGCACTACTAGGTATTTACCCAAAGGATACAAAAATACTGATTCGCAGGGATACATGCACCCTGATGTTTATAGAAGCATTATTAATGGTAGCCAAATTATGGGAAGAACCCCAATATCCATTGACTGATAAATGGATAAAGAAGATGTGATATGTATATACAATAGAATATTACTAAGTCATAAAAAAGAATGACATCTTGCCATTTGCAATGATGTGGATAGAGATAGAGTATTATGCTAAGCAAAATAATCAGTCACAGAAAAACAAATACCATATAATCTCACTCATATGTGGAAATTAAGAAACAAAACTGATGAACATAGGGGGAAAAAAAAGAGAGGCAAACTAGACAACAGACTCTCAACTACAGAGAACAAATGGAGTGTTACTGGAGGGGAAATGAGAAGTGGCATGGGTTAAATGGGTGATAGGTATTAAGGAGAGCAGTTGTGATGAGCATTAGGTGTTGTATGAAAGTGATGAATAGCTAAATTTTACACCTGAAACTAATATTACATTGCATGTTAATTGGAATTTAAATGAAAATTTGAAAAAAGAAAAAAAAACAATCTCTAGGGCAGCATACTGAAAATTTTAGGGTAGCATACTGAAAGTTCAAAATGTGAAGGCACACCATGCCATTTCTTTGTCCTTGAAGGAAAAAACTCACAGACTAGTGTAATCTTGGCACTGAGCTGTGCTAGCAAGGGTGAGAGGCAAAGAACAGTAAAGTTTATCTGATCTTATCCAATTCAATGTAGTTCTTCTCAGCTTTGTGCTTGTTTGGCATATTGCAACCTCTGACAAGGATTTTGACCTCTAGTAATGGCATTTTGGCCCTTAAAATATCATTAACTTAAACTGATGGTTATCCAAAGGGGTGGGTTGGGGAATGAGTTAAATAGGTGACAGAGATTAAAGAGTGCACTTGTGATGAGCACTTTAAAAAAAAAATTTTTTTAATGTTTATTTATTTTTGAGACAGAGACAGACAGACCATGAGTGGGTGAGGGGCAGAGAGAGAGGGAGACACAGAATCCAAAGCAGGCTCCAGGTTCTGAGCTGATAGCACAGAGCCCAATGCGGGGATTGAACCCACAAACAGTGAGATCATGACCTGAATCAAAGTCAGATGCTTAACTGACTGAGCCACCCAGGCACCCCTGTAATGAGCACTTTCTATGGAAGTGTTGAATCACTATATTGTACACCTGAAACTAATATTACACTGTATACTAATTAGCTGGAATCTAAATAAAAACTTGAGAGACCTACTCTAACACACATTATAATGAACATGTCAAAAATCAAAGATAAGCAGAAAATCCTAAAAGCAGCCAGAGCCGGGGTTGGGGGCAGGGAGGCACTGGTCAGTGGGGGAGAAGGAGACAGAGGAGGAAGAAAAGATTGTAGCCTACAAAGGAACCCCCCAGTTGGGCTATCTGGTGATTTCTCAACAGAAACTCTACAGACCATGAGAGAGTGAAATGACATATTCAAAGTGTTGAAGGAAAATTGCCAACTAAGAATAACATGTCCAGCAGAGCTACCCTTCAAATATGGAGAAATAAAGGCTTTTCCTCAAGCATACTAACATTTGCATTATGGGGGTCACAGAAGAAGAGAGAAAGGGACAGTAAGCTTGTTTGAAGAAACAATAGCTGAAAACTCCCTTAACTTGGGAAGGAAACAGATATTCAGGTCCAGAAAGCAAAGAGAGCCCCAAACAAGATAAACTCAAGGAGGCTTATGCCAGAATATATAATAATTAAAATGTCAAAGATCAAAGATAAAGAGAATCTTAAAAACAGTAAGAGAAATGCAACTAGTTACATACAAGTGAAACTCCATAAGGCTATCTGCTGATTTTTCAGCAGAAACATTGCAAGTAGGAAGAGAGTGGCTGGATATATTCAAAGGAAAAATATGAAAAGGAAAAAGACTACAAACAAGAAGACTCTACCTGGCAAGATCATCATTCAGAACTGAAGGAGAGAGAAAGATTTTGTCAGAAAAACAAAAGTGAAAGGAGTTCATCACCATTAAACCAACCTTATAAGAAACATTAAATAAACCTTATAAGAAACATTAAAGGCCTTTACAATATAGAGCTTACAATATAGTGATTCAACACTTCATAGAACACCCAGTGCTCATCACAAGTGCACTCTTCAATCCTTCTTTAAGCAGGAAAGGCTGTTATTATTAGAAGAAAATTAGGAAAGAAAAGAGGTTCACAGGTAAAAATAAACATATAGTAAAGGTAGTAGATCAATCATTTATAAAGCTAGTATGGAGACTAAAAGGCAAAAGTAGTAAAATCAATTATATCTAAAAATGAGTTAAGGGATTTATAAAATAAATATTGCAAAAGATGACGTATACATAAAAAGTGGAGGCAGCAGTAAAAATGTAGTATTTTTTTAAGTTTATTTTGAGAGAGAGAATGAGCAGGGGAGGGGCAGCAAGAGAGGTGGAAAGAGGATCTGAAGTGGGCTCTGTGCTGACAGCAGAGAGCCCAATGCAGGGCTTGAACCCGTGAGCCATGAAATCATGACCTGAGCAGAAGTCAGATGCTTAACTGACTGAGCCACTCAGGTGCCCCAAAATGTAGTATCTTTGGAATGTGTTTGAGCTTAAGTGACCATCAACTTAATACAGACTGCTGTATACTTAGGATATTATATATGAACCTTAAGTAACTAGAAATTGTACAAAAAATAAAGAGAAAGGAATCCAAGCATAAACACCAAAGGAAGTCATCAATTTCAAGAGAACAGAGAATAATAAGGAGAACTACAAAAACGACTAGAAAACAATGAACAAAATAGCAATAAGCATATATCTATAAATAATTTTCTTCAAATTTTTTATTTGGAGAGAAAGTGGGGAGGGGCAGAGAAAGAGGGAGACAGAGGGAGACTGCCAAGCAGGTTCCACACTGTCAGAGCAGAGCCTGATGCAGGACTTGAGCTCATGAACCATGAGATCATGACCTGAGCAGAAGTCAGATGCTTAACAGACTGAGCCACCCAGGCGCCCCTCAAAAAGTTCTTTTTGTGGGACTTGAACTCATGACCTTGAGATCAAGACATGAGCTGAGATCAAGAGTCAGACGCTTAGGTCAGTTAAGCATCCGACTTCAGCTCAGGTCATGATCTCACAGTTTGTGAGCTCAAGTCCCATGTTGGGACTCTGTGCTGACAGCTCAGAGACTGGAGCCTGTTTCAGAGTCTGTCTCACTCTCTCTGGCCCTCCCCCACTCGTGCTCTGTCTCTGTCTCTCTCTCTCGAAAATAATTACACATTAAAAAATTTTTAAAAAGAAAAGAGAGTCAGATGTTGAAACAACTGTGCCACCTGGCTCCCCTCGATAATTACTTTAAACGTGAGTAGACTAGGGGCGCCAGGGTAGCCCAGTCAGTTAAGCGTCCACCTTCAGCTTAGGCCATGATCTCACGGTTCGTGAGACAGGTCAGAGCCTGGAGCCTGCTTCAGATTCTGTATCTCCTTCTCTCTGCCCCTCCCCTGCTCGTACTCGGTCTCTCTCTCAAAAATAAATAAACATTAAAAAACTAACGAACATGAATAGACTAAATGCTCCAGTCAAAACACACAGGGCAGCTGAATGGATTAAAAAAGAAAAAAAAAAAAAAAAAGACAAGGGGTGCCTGGGTGGCTCAGTTGGTAAAGCAAATTCTTCGTTTTGGCTCAGGTCGTGATCTCACAGTTCATGAATTTGAGCCCCATGTCAGGCTCCAAGCTGACAGTGCGGAGCCTGCTTGGGATTCTCTCTCTCCTTCTCTCTCTCTCTCTCTCTCTCTCCACACCTGTCCTGCTCACTCAGTCTCTCTCTCAAAATAAATAAGTAAACTTAAAAAAAAAAAACCCAAGACCCATCTATATGCTGCTTACAAGAAACTCACTTCAGATCTAAGGACACATAACACACTAAAAGTGAAAGGATATAAAAAGACATTCCTTGCAAATGGAAGTAAAAAAAAAAGAAAAAGCCACAATAGCAATGCTTGTATCAGACAAAATAGACTTTAAAACAAAGGCTGCAACAAGAGACAAAAAGAGCATTACATAATGATAAAGGAATTAATCCAACAAGAGTGTGTAACAACTGTAAATATTTATGCACCCAGCATAGGAGGACCTACATATATAAAGCAAATATTAACAAACATAGAGGGAGACATTAACAATAACAGTAGGGAACTTTAACATCCCACTTACATCAATGGATAGATCATCCAGACAGAAAATCAATAAAGAAACAGTGTCTTTGAATAACACATTAGAGCAGACAGACTTTGCAGATACATACAGAACATTTTACCCAAACACAGAAAACACATTCTTTTCAAGTGCACATGGAACATTCTCCAAAACTGATCACATGTGAGACCACAAAACCAATCTCAATAAATTTAAGAAGACCGAAATCATATCAAGAATCTTTTCTGACCACAATGTTATGAAACTGGAAATCAATTACAGAGGACAAAATTGGAAAAAACACTAACATGTGAAGACAAAATAACAGGCTACTAAAACAAAAACAAAAAACAAAAAACAGGCTGCTCAACAACCATTGAGTCAAAGAAGACAAAGAGGAAATTAAAAAATACCTGGAGATAAATGAAAATGGAAACAACAGTCCAAAGTCTATGAGACACAGCAAAAGCAATACTAAAAAAAGAAGTTTATAATGATACAGGCCTACCTAAACAAACAAGAAAAACCTTAAACAATCTAACTCTCCACCTAAAGGAACTGGGAAAAGGACAAAGCCCAAAGTTAGTAGGAGGAAAAAAAAAATCAAGATTGGAGTGGAAATTAATAAAATAAAGAGAAAAACAATAGAAAAGATCAATGAAATCAAGAACTGGTTCTTTAAAAAAGAGAAACAAAATTGATAAACCTTTAGCAACAAAGAGAGAGGACTCAAATCAGAAATGAAAGGAAACAACCAATACCACAGAAATACAAAGGATTGTAAAAGACTACTATAAAAATTATATGCTAACAAATTGGACAAACTAGAAGAAATAGAGAAATTATTAGAAACCTATAATCTTCCAGTACAGAATGAAGAATAAATAGAAAATCAGAACAAAACTGAATTGGTAATAAGCTCTTAACAAATCAAAGTTCAGAACCAATGATGGTTGTTCAAATCCCAACTTCTCCACTCACTAGCTGCTCACCCCCGAAAAAGTTACTTAACCACCCTACTCTTCATCTCTCTCCTCTGTAACAGACGATGATAATAGACTTACACCATGAGGTTGCTATGGGGGATAAGCAAGTTAGTAGTCCTCTAGCACTTAGAATATTTGTCACTTATTAAGTACTGAAAAAGTGCTAGTGTAACAGGATATTAAATTGGAAAATTTGGGATTTCAAGATTTCATGTTCTAGGATATACAACACATATGACATTCTAAAGTGATTTGCTAATCTGAGATGAAATATTTCAAAAGAAAAAAAGCCCCAAATAAATAAATAACGGGCATATCATTCTTAAACTCTATGCCCACATTAGGATTGTATACAATTGGCAGAGTTGTTGGAAATTAGAGGGAGAGAGGATTTCTTTGGAAAGAGATATGCTATCAGTTCTCCTCAAGGGCAAGTGGTGAGGGTGCCGCCTCCTTCATCTGAAGCCTAGAGAGAGGGACTCAAACATGTCTATTGACTGCTGCCTGAAAAATCAAAAAGGCAAGCGATGGGAAACCCAGCAGATGATTAGATGGACATGTGGCTGCATTGGAACTGGCCTGTGGATCAGATATGAACATGCCAAGGAGAGAAGCAGTGCCAGCTTATCTCATACCTTGCTTGATGGAATCCCCAATAGGAGTGAACAGGCTCCAAGGATTATTAAAAAAAAAAAAAAATCCAGTTAGCAACTGTCAAGAAGATCAAATCACTTAAACTGTGAAGACTATCAAGCTGGACTTAAATGTCTCCCTAACAATGCTACGTGCTAGGAGACAGTGGAACGATGCTGCCAAGACCCACAGAGGCAGCATCTGGAACCCAGGGTCCCTCCAGCTCTCCTTCTTGAGGAGTTCAGGGTTGACTCTGGTCAAGACTCTGCAGTGGTGAGTTACGTTCTCATCCACCACCTGCTCGCTCAGCCTGACCCCTTCCTTCCTCTTAAGGGGACGCCGGCTGGAGCCATGGGGATAGGAATGGGTGTAGGCAGGTTTTAATACCTATCCTCCTCAAACTCTCCCCTCCCCCATGCCCCTAAAATAGGAAAAAAAAAATCTTCTAAGTTCATTCTATAAGGTCAGCATTACCCTGATACCAAAACCATACAAAGATACCACAAAAACAAAAACAAAACAAAACAAAACAAAAAACAGAAAACTACAGGCCAATATCCCTGATGAACATAGATGCAAAAGTTCTCAGCAAAATATTAGCAAATAGAATTCAACAATACATTAAAAGGACTATTCACTATAAACAAATGGAATTTATTCCAGGGATACAAGGATGGTTCAAATGTGATATACCATATTAAAATGAAGGATAAAAACCATACCATTGGGGTGACTTGTGGCTCAGTTGATGAAGTGTCCAACTTCAGCTCAGGTCAGGATCTCATGGTTTGTGTGTTTGAGCCCCACATTGCACTATGTACTGACAGCTTGGAGCCAGGAGAATGCTTTGATTCTCTGTCTCCCTCTCTCTCTGCCCCTCTCCTGCTTGTGTTTGCTTTCTCTCTCAAAAATATATTTTAACGAAAGCCATATGATATCTCTATAGTTGCAAGGAAAGCATTTGACAAAATTAAACTTCCATTCATGACAAAAAAAAAAAAAGAACTCTCAACAGAGTAGGTGTAAACAGAACATACCTCAACGTAATAAAAACCGTATAAAACAAACCCACAATTAATATCATACTCATTAGTGAAACACTGATAGCTTTCCCTCTAAGATCAAGAGCAAGACAAGAATGTGCACCCTTCTCACTTTTATTCAACATAGCATAGGGAGTCCTGGCCACAGCAATCAGATGAGATGAAAAGCATCCAAATTGGTAAATAAAAAGTGAAACTGTCACTATTTGTGCATAACAGGATGCTATATATAGAAAACTGTAAAGAATCCACCAAAAAATTATTAGAATAAATGAATTCAGTAAAGTTGGAGGACACAAAATTCATATACAAAAATCTCTTGCATTTATATACACTAATGAAACAACAGAAAGAGAAATTAAGAAACCCATCCCATTTACAATGGTACCCTAAAGAATAAAATACCTAGAAATAAATTTAACCAAGAAGGTGAAAAACTTATACTCTGAAAATTCTAAGACATTGATGAAAGAAATGGAAGATGACACAAATAGATGGAAAGATGTACCACACTCATGGACTGGAAGAATATTGTTAAAATGTCCATCCTACCCAAAGCAATCTATAACTTCAACAGAATCCTTATCAAATAGGTTGATATAAAAAATACCATTTTTCAGACAACTAGAAAAAATAATCCTAAAATTTGTATGGAACCACAAAAGACCTCGAATAGCCAAAACAATCTTGAGAAAGAAGAACAAAGCTGGAGGTATCAAAATCCCTGACTTCAAGCTATTATACAAAGCTATAGTAATCAAAATAGTAAGGTGCTGGCACAAAAACACACATATCAATGGAACAGGATAGAGAGGCAAGAAATGGACCCACACTTATATGATCAATCTATGACAAAGATAGAAAGCATATACAATGGGGGGAATGACAGGCTTAAATTTTTTAAAATGCTTATTTATTTTTGAGAGGGAGAGAGAGAGCAAGCAAGCAGGGAAGGGGCAAGAGAGAAAGACACAGAATCTGAAACAGGCTCCAGGCTCTGAGCTGTCAGCACAGAGCCCGACACGGGGCTTGAACTCAAGAACCATGAGATCAAGGCCTGAGCTGAAGTCGGATGCTTAACCGACTGAGCCACCCAGGCGCCCCTACATAGCCTTTTCAATAAATGGTGCTGGAAAGCTGGACAGCTACATGCAGAAGAACAAAACTGGACCACTTTCTTACACCATACACAAAAATAAACTCAAAAAAGGGGCGCGTGAGTGGCTCAGTCATTTGAGCATCCAACTTTGGCTCATGAGCTTTGGCTCAGGTCTGATGTCATGGTTCAGGAGTTTAAGCCCCACATCTGGCTTGCTGGCTGCTGTCAGTGTGGAGCCTGCTTTGGATCCACTATCCTCTTTCTGCCCCACCCCTGTTACACTCTCTCTCAAATATAAATAAACATTAAAAAAAAAAAAAACTAAAAAGGATTAAAGACCTAAACGTGAAACTTGAAACCATAAAACTCCTAGAAGAAAACAGACAGTAACCACTTGCACATTGCCAACATTTGCAACAACATGGATGGACCTGGAAGGTATTATGCTAAGTGAAATAACTCAAAGAACAAATACCATATGATTTCACTTATACACAGAATCTAAAAAACAAAACAAATCAACAAAAAACAAAAACAGACTCATAGATACAGTGAACAAACGATTACCACAGGGGAGGGGGTGGGGAAATGGGCAAAATAGGTGAGAGAGTAAGAGATACAAACTTCCAGTTGTAAAATAAGTCACAGTGATGGAAAGTGTGGCACTGGGAATATAGTCAATAATATTGTAATAACTTTGTATGGTGACAGATGGTGGTGACTACAATTATTGGAGTGAGCACTGAGTAGTATATAGACTTGTCTAATCACTGTTGTATGCCTGAAACTAATATAACATAGGTCAACTACTTCAATAAGAAAAAGCAATAGTCTTTCCCAAACAAAACTGATGTGGTTCATCACTATTAAACCTACTTTACAAGGAATACTTGAATTTCTTTAAGCTGAAAAGATGTTAGGGACATAAAAACATATTAAAGTACACAACACACTGGTAACGGTAAAAATACAGTCAGATATATAAAACTATAATTCTGTAATAGGATCATGTGGTAACGAGTTACCATTATAGAGGTTAAAGGAAAGGAGTAATAAAAAATAACTATAGCTACTAGTCAACAAATACACAATACAAAAAGAAGTAAATTGTGATAAAAAATGTCAAGTGGGAATAAAAGGGTAGACTTTTTTTTAGGTGATCAAAGTGAAGTTGCTATCAACATAAAATTGACAGTTACCAGGGCGCCTGGGTGGCACAGTGAGTAAGCATCTGACTTTTGATATTTGGCTCACGTTGTACCAATCTTACATGTACCAATGAGAGATTGAGCCCTGCATTGGGCTCTCTGCCAAGTGTGGAGCCTCCTTGGGATTTTCTCTCTCTGCCCCTCTCTTTGCCTCTCCCCCACTTGCACATCTCTTTCAAAATAAATAAACATTTAAGAAAAAAATAAAATGGACAGTTACCTGTAACATGTTTTATGTGTGAAAATTAGTAGGGAGGCCAGGAGAGGCAGTTCTCACACCCTACCACTAATCACTGATTGGAGACCCCAGTGGAAGAGTGGAGACTTACAGTTGATTTCAGCTATTACTTTATCCAGCAGGAGGAAGAAAGGTTCTCCTCCCCCAGCAACAGCCCTGCGGATGAGAGCCTATCACAACTCAGCCAACAAAAACCACTATACCTCAACTCCCAGTTTACTTCAATAGGCTTTTCATTTATAATGGCCCTCCCAGCTTTCTCCTTATGTCTATAAAAGAGTGTTTTCTCTGGACTTGCCTATGGCTTGCTTATCCTAGACTACTCTCCAATAAACCCAGTTTTACTAGTAAAATAACTGGCAGTTTTATTTTTAAGGATAATAATGGCAACCACAATGCAAAAACCTAGAGTAGATTCATAAAAGATAAAGAAAGGGAAACATAGCATACCACCATGGAATCACCAGTTTACAAAGGTAGGCAGAAACAAGGGGGAAAAAGATACAATGAAACTACGAAACATCCATAAATCAATAATATGGCATTCATAAGTTCTTGCATATCAATAATTACTCTAACTGTAAATAGACTGAATTCACTAATCAAAAAAGAAAAACAGGGCACCTGAGTGACTTAGTGGGTTAAGCGTCCAACTTGGGCTTAGCTCATGGTCTCATGGTTTGTGTGTTTGAGCCCCATGTCTGGCTCTGTGCTGAAGCTCAGAGTCTGCTTCAGATTCTGTGTCTCCCTCTCTCTCTGCCCCTCCCCCACTCGTTCTCTCTCTCTCTCTCTCTCTCTCTCTCGAAAATAAACATTAAAAAAATAAAGATCATAACCTGAGCTGAAGTCAGATGCTCAACCAACTGAGCCATCCAGGTGCCCCAAGAGCTGTTTTTTTTTTTAAGTTTATTTATTTATTTTGAAAGAATGAGAGAGGGAGGGGGAGGGGGAGAGGGAGAGAGAGTGAGCGAGCGAGCGAGGACCCCAAGCAGGCTCTGCACTGTCAGTGCATAGCCCAACATGGGGCTCAAACCCACAAACGGAGAGATCATGACCTGAACCAAAATCCAGAGTCAGACACTTAACCGACTGAGACACCCAGGTGCACCAAGAGTTGTTTTTTTAAATTTTTTTTAATGTTTATTTATTTTTGAGAGAGACAGAGACAGAATGCAAGTGGGTTAGGGGCAGAGAGAGAAGGAGACACAGAACCCAAAGCAGGCTCCAAGCCATCAGCACAGAGCCCAATGCGGGCTTAACCTTAATCTCACAGAGCTGTGAGATCATGACCTGAGCCACCCAGGCACCCCGGTTTTTTTTTTTAAGGTAAACAAAATTGACAAGTCTTTAGCTAGACTAAGAAAAAAAAAGATTCAAATAAAATCAGATATGAAAGAAGAGACATTACAAATACTACTGTAGAAATACATATGATCATAAGATTTTTATGAACATATAAGCCAACAAATTGGGTCACCTAGGAAAAAAATGGATAAATTTGTAGAAACATAACAACTTACCAAGACAATCAGGAGAAATAAAAAAAAATTGAACAGACCAATAAACAAGTAAAGAGAATGACTCAGTAATCAAAAACATTCCAACCAGAAAAGTCTTGCCCTAGATAGCTTCACTGGTGAATTGTAGCAAACATTTAAATATTAAAGCCAATCCTTTTCAAACTCTTCCAAAAACAAATTTAAGAGGAAAGAAAACTTCCAAACTCGTTTTATGAAGCCAGGATTACCCTGATGCCAAAGCCAAAAAAGGGCACTATAATAAAACTATAGACCAACATCCTTGATGAATATGAATATAGGTGCAAAGATTCTCAACAAAACATTAACAAATAAAACTCAACAACACATTAAAAGGATCATAACCGTGATCAAGTGGGATTTACCTCTGGGATGTAAGGAGCATTCAACATAAGCAAATCAATAAACATGATACACCACATTAAGAGAAAGATAAAATCATATGATCATTTCAATAGATGCAGAAAAGACATTTTACAAAACACAACATGCTTTCAAGATAAGAACTCAACAAACTGTATACAGAAGGAATGTATCACAACATAATAAAAGCCATATAGGACAAGCCTATGGCTAACATATTCAACAGTGAAAGATTAAATGTTTTTCTTAATAACATTAGGAACAAAACAAGGATGTCCACTATCACCACACTTACTCAACTTTGTACTAGAAATCCTACCTAGAGCAAGATAAAGAAATGAAAGATATACATTCAAAAAGAAAGAAGTAAAATTATTATCATTTATAGATGATACCCTCTCTTATTTAAAAAAAATCCTTAAGTCAACCAAAAAACTGTTGGAACTATGCAATAAATTCCATAAAGTTGCAGGATATAAAAATCAGGGGAGCCTGAATGGCTCAGTCAGTTAAAGGTCCAACTTCGGCTCAGGTCATGATCTCACAGTTCTTGAGCTCAAGCCCCATGTCTAGCTCTGCTCTGACAGTAAGGAACCTGCTTCAGATTCTCTGTCTCCCTCTCTCTCTGCTCCTCCCCTGTGCTCTGTCTCTCTCAAAAATAAATAAATAAACAAACAAACAAACAAACACACACACACAAAAAGAACTACTATGTGATCCACCAGTTCCACTTCTGGGTATATACCAAAAGGAATAAAAGCAGGATGTCAAAAGATATATGCACTCCCATGCTTATTGCACCATTATTCACAATAGCCAAGATATGGAAAGTTCTGTCAATAGATTAGTGGATAAAGAAGATGTGATTCACACACACACACACACACACACACACACATATTTAGCCATTAGAAAGAAGGAAATTTTGTCATTTGGGCCAATGAATGATTTTGAGGGCTTTACGCTTACTGAGATAAGCCAGACAAAGACAAACATTGTATGATATCACTTACATGTGGAATCTAAAAAAAGTCAAAGATTGGGTGCCTGGGTGGCTCAGTCAGTTAAGCATCTGACTCTTGAGCTCAGCTCAAGTCTTGAGATCTCAAGGTTGTGAGTTCAAGCCTTGCATTGGGCTCTGTGCTGGGCATGAAGCCTACAAAATAAATAAAATAAATAAACAAATAAAATAAAATAAAATAGCCAAACTCATAGAAACAGAGAATAGAACAGGGGCTTGGGACTGGGGGAATTTGGGGGATGTTGTTAAAGGGCACAACCTGCAACTACAAGATAAATAAATTCTGAAGATCTAATGCACAGCATAGCAATCATAGTCACTGATGCTGTATTATATACTTCAAAATTACTAAGAGACTAGATCTTAACTGTTCTCACCACAAAAAAGAAATGGTAAGTATGTGACATCACAGAGGTTTTACCTAAAACTATGGTGGTAATCATATAGCAATAAATAAACCTATCAAATCAACAGATACACCCTAAGTTTGCACATGTTATATGTAAATTAGGTCTCAATTAAAAAAATTTAGAAACAACCAAACAAAGAACTGGAAACAAGTGAGACAAGTCGCTTCCTCTTGGGCAAAGCCACACCTAGAAAGATTTGAGAAAAGATTTTGGCAATGGATGGCCGAGAGACAACAGAAACTGCAGCTGTGGCTCTTAACCTTGGCTGCATGTATCAGTTTCTGTTGCTGCTGTAACAACTACCGCAAACCTGATTGCCTAAAACAACAACAAGTTTATTACCTTACAGTTCTGGAGGTCAGAAGTTAGAAATGGGACTCACTGAGCTAAAATCAAAATGTCAACAAGGCTACTGTCCTTCCGGAGGTCCTATAATGAATCCATTTCCTTGCCTTTTCCATGTTCTTGAGGCCGACTCATTCGTTGGCTGTGGCCCCTTCCTCCATCTTCATAAAGCATCAGTGGCTGGTGGAGCCTCACACCACATTGCCCTGACACTGCTTCTTCTGCCTCTCTCTTCCACACTTAAGGGCCTTTTTGCTAACATTGGGCCCACCTGGATAATCCTATATAGTCTACCTGTTTTAAGGTCAGTTGATTAGCAACCTTAATTCCATCTGCTACCTCAATTCCCTTCTGCTGGGTAACACTCATGAAGAAAACAGGTCATAGATTCCAGGGTTTAGGATGTGAACTTCTTTGGGAGGCCATTATTCTGCCTACCAGAGCTGGGGAATCTCAAATGGTACTGATGCCTGGGCTCACCCCCAGAGAGTCTGATATCATTGGCCTAGAATGTGGCATAGGCATCCAGATGTTTTTAATGCTCCCCAGGTGATTCTAATGAGCAGCCACTGAAAACCACTGCTCCAAAGAAATAGAATATTTATTTTATTATTTACGTACCATTTAACCTTTCCAATAAAGCATTTATACTTAACAACTGTTAAAGTAACTACATTAGGTCCAAGATGGAATCCTTCATGCTAAACCCAATGTTAGCAAACCAAAACTTAACTAAGTTTCTATGCTTGGCTTAGCCAAAAAAGGAAGGCCATGGTCAATCAAGCAGTGCTTGCCTCCTTGGCACAATTTACCTGACCTGGCTAAAAGACTTCCCTTTGCCACATATAAGGGATAACCCTGCTTTAACCAGACAGCAAATGCTCCATATAACTTCCTTGTTTCTGCTCACTTTGGTCCATAAAAATCTCTCACCTGGTACAGCTCTCTGGAGCTCCTTTCTCTCTGCTAGATTGGAAGCTGCCTGATTCATGAATTGTTAAATAAAGCCAATTGGATCTTTGCAAAATTTATGATTAGATTCTTTTTTTTTAACCCAACTAACATTTATATTCCAGGCATTGTGATAAGGGAATTGTGCTAATATTATGCTGACATTTTACAATATTTTCCCTCAAGAAATCCCCACAACAACCCTATAAAATAGGTACTTTTTTATTCCCATTTTACAGATGATGAAAGAGACTCAGAAATTTGCCCAATTTAATATGGTGGAAGCTGTTGAGCAAAGATCCCAGTTCTGTCTGACTTGTAACTGCTACACCAATTTACTTCTTGATAGTAGAGCTGCAAGAGCATTTAGACTTTAGACTTAGAAGCAAAAAGGTGTTAATTAGATATTTAATGTCTAGGGGTGCCTGGGTGGCTCAGTTGGTTGAGCATCCAACTTTGGCTCAGGTCATGATCTCATGGGTCTGGAGTTTGAGCCCCGTATCAGGCTCTGTGCTGACAGCTCAGAGCCCAGAGCCTGCTTGGGATTCGTTCTCTCTCTCTCTCTCTCTCTGCGCCCCTTCCCCACTCATGTTCTGTCTCTCAAAAAAATAAAAAATGTTAAAAAAATTAAAAAAAAAAGACATTTAATGTCTAAATTCTAGGAGGAATATAAACTATGATGAGTGTCAGAAGCTGTATTATGCCTGGGGAGTTCTGATACAGGGAATCAATGTTTAAAGAAGTAGTAATATGCTCATAACCAGGAACTTTAAAATGATCTTTAGTATGTAAGGCACAGGTTACATTTCAGGACTTATAAGCCAATACTAAGGTTACCTAGCTTTTTTGTACACTTAAAATAAAACCATATAGGGAGAGGCTTCTGGGAAGATGGTGGTGTAGGAGGACGCTGGGCTTACCGCGTCCTGTGGATCACTTAGATTCCACCCACACCTGCCTAAATAACCCAGAAAATCACCAGAAGACTAGCAGAAAGGATTCTCTGGAGCCAAGCGTAGATGAGAGGTCCACCGAAGAGGGTAGGTGCGTGCTACACGGACTGGCGGGAGGGAACCCGGGCGGAGGGGCAGCCCACCAGCAAAGCAGAGCCCCTGAGTCTGCCTTGCAAAAGCGGAGGGGCCAGATGGAGTGTGTTTGGACAGCAAGCAGGACTTAACATCTGGAAGGTTATAAGTTAACAGCTCTGCTCAGAGAGCAGGAGGGCTGGAGGACAACGGGAGGGAGAGTTGTTGAGCCCCGGAGCGCCTCTTGGCGGGGAACAAAGGCACTTGCCAGCGCCATCTCCCTCGCCTATCCCCCAGCCAAAATCCCAAAGGAAACCAGTTCCTGCCAGGGAACTGCTTGCACCACCCAAACACTCAACACTGTGCTTCTGCGGATCCATCTCTCCGGCGGGTCTGACTCCCTCCAGGTGCCGCAGGGCCCCTCCTGAAGCGGACCTCTGAAGGAAAAGTGAGCTGAGCCTACCCCTCCCACCCCTATGCACCTTGCCGATCCACCCCAGCTGATACGCCAGATCCCCAGCACCACAAGCCTGGCAGTGTGCAAGTAGCCCAGATGGCCACGCCACCTCACAGTGAATCCCACCCCCAGGAGAGGGGAAGAGAAGGTACACCCAGTCTGACTGTGGACCCAGCGGTGGGCTGGGGGCAGACATCAGGTCTGACTGTGGCCCCGCCCACCAGCACAAGTTATTCAAGACAGCACAGGGGAAGTGCCCCGAAGTCCCGCAACACTCCAGGGACTATCCAAAATGAGGAAACAGAAGAATTCCCCTAAAAAAAAAACCCTCCAGGAAAACAACAACAGCTAATGAATTGATCAAAAACGATTTAAACAATATAACAAAAGTGAATTTAGAATAATAGTCATAAAATTAATCCCTGGGCTTGAAAACAGTATAAAGGGCAGCAGAGAATCTATTGCTACAGAGATCAAGGGACTAAGGAACAGCCAGGAGGAGCTAAAAAATGCTATTAATAAACTGCAAAATAAAATGGAGATGACCACAACTCGGATTGAAGAGGCAGAGGAGAGAATAGGTGAGCTAGAAGATAAAATTATGGAAAAAGAAGAAGCGGAGAAAAAGATAGATAAAAAAATCCAGGAGTATGAGGGGAAAATTAGAGAACTAAGTGATGCACTAAAGAGAAATAAGCTACGTATAATTGGTATTCCAGAGGAGGAAGAGAGAGGGAAAGATGCTGAAGGTGTACTTGAAGAAGTAATAGCTGAAAACTTCCCGAATCTGGGGAAGGAAAAAGGCATTGAAATCCAAGAGGCACAGAGAACTCCCTTCAGATGTAACTTGAATCAATCTTCTGCACGACATATCATAGTGAAACTGGCAAAATACAAGAATAAAGAGAAAATTCTGAAAGCAGCTAGGGATAAACGTGCTCTAACATATAAAGGGAGACCTATAAGACTTGTGACTGATCCCTCTACTAAAACTTGGCAGGCCAGAAAGGAATGGCAGGAGATCTTCAATGTGATGAACAGAAAAAAATATGCAGCTGAGAATCCTTTATCCAGCAAGTCTGTCATTTAGAATAGGAGAGATAAAGGTCTTCCCAAACAAACAAAAACTGAAGGAATTCGTCACCACTAATCCAGCCCTACAAGAGATCCTAAAGGGGATCCTGTGAGACAAAGTACCAGAGACATCGCTACAAGCATGAAACCTACAGACATCACAATGACCCTAAACCCATATCTTTCTATAATAACATTGAATGTAAATGGAATAAATATGCCAACCAAAACACATAGGGTATCAGAATGGATAAAAAAACAAGACCCATCTATTTGCTGTCTACAAGAGACTCATTTTAGACCTGAGGACACCTTCAGATTGAAAGTGAAGGGATGGAGAACTATCTATCATGCTCCTGGAAGTCAAAAGAAAGCTGGAGTAGCCATACTTCTATCAGACAAACTAGACTTTAAATTAAAGGCTGTAACAAGCGATGAAGAAGGGCATTATATAATAATCACAGGGTCTATCCATCAAGAAGAACTAACAATTATAAATGTCTATGTGCTGAATACGGGAGCCCCCAAATATATAAAACAATTACTCACAAACATAAGCAACCTTATTGATAAGAATGTGGTAATTGCAGGGGACTTTAACACCCCACTTACAGAAATGGATAGATCGTCTAGACACAAGATCAATAAACAAACAAGGGCCCTGAATGATACATTGGATCAGATGGACTTGACAGATATATTTAGAACTCTGCATGCCAAAGCAACAGAATACACTTTCTTCTCGAGTGCACATGAAACATTCTCCAAGATAGATCACATACTGGGTCACAAAACAGCCCTTCATAAGTATACAAGAATTGAGATCATACCATGCATACTTTCAGACCAGTATGCTATGAAGCTTGAAATCAACCACAGGAAAAAGTCTGGAAAACCTCCAAAAACATGGAGGTTAAAGAACACCCTACTAAAGAATGAATGGGTCAACCAGGCAATTAGAGAAGAAATTAAAAAATATATGGAAACAAACGAAAATGAAAATACAACAATCCAAACGCTTTGGGATGCAGCGAAGGCAGTCCTGAGAGGAAAATACATTGCAATCCAGGCCTATCTCCAGAAAGAAGAAAAATCCCAAATACAAAATCTAACAGCACACCTAAAGGAAATAGAAGCAGAGCAGCAAAGACACCCCAAACCCAGCAGAAGAAGAGAAATAATAAAGATCAGAGCAGAAATAAACAATACAGAATCTAAAAACACTGTAGAGCAGATCAATCAAACCAAGAGTTGGTTTTTTGAAAAAATAAACAAAAGTGAACCTCTAGCCAGGCTTCTCAAAAAGAAAAGAGAGATGACCCAAATAGATAAAATCATGAATGAAAATGGAATTATTACAACCAATCCCTCAGAAATACAAGCAATTATCAGGGAATACTATGAAAAATTATATGCCAACAAACTGGACAACCTGGAAGAAATGGACGAATTCCTAAACACCCACCCACTTCCAAAACTCAAACATGAGGAAATAGAAAGCTTGAACAGACCCATAACCAGTGAAGAAATTGAATCAGTTATCAAAATCTCCCAACAAATAGGAGTCCAGGACCAGATGGCTTCCCTGGGGAATTCTACCAGACATTTAAAGCAGAGATAATACATATCCTTCTCAAGCTATTCCAAAAAATAGGAAGGGAAGGAAAACTTCCAGACTCATTCTATGAAGCCAGTATTACTTTGATTCCTAAACCAGACAGAGACCCAGTAAAAAAGAACTGCAGGCCAATATCCCTGATGAATATGCATGCAAAAATTCTCAATAAGATACTAGCATATCGAATTCAACAGCATATAAAAAGAATTATTCACCATGATCAAGTGGGATTCATTCCTGGGATGCAGGGCTGGTTCAACATTCGCAAATCAATCAATGTGATACATCACATTAATAAAAGAAAAGATAAGAACCATATGATCCTGTCAATTGATGCAGAAAAAGCATTTGACAAAATTCACCATCCTTTCTTAATAAAAACACTCGAGAAAGTCGGGGTAGAAGGAACACACTTAAACATCATAAAAGCCATTTATGAAAAACCCACAGCTAACATCATCCTCAATGAGGAAAAACTGAGAGCTTTTTCCCTGAGATCAGGAACACGACAGGGATGTCCACTCTCACTGCTGTTGTTTAACATAGTGTTGGAAGTGCTAGTATCAGCAATCAGACAACAAAAGGAAATCAAAGGCATCAAAACTGGCAAAGATGAAGTCAAGCTTTCACCTTTTGCAGATGACATGATATTATACATGGAAAACCTGATAGACTCCACCAAAAGTCTGCTAGAACTGATACATGAATTCAGCAAAGTTGCAGGATACAAAAATCAATGTACAGAAATCAGTTGCATTCTTATACACTAATAATGAAGCAACAGAAAGACAAATAAAGAAACTGATCCCATTCACAATTGCACCAAGAAGCATAAAATACCTAGGAATAAACCTAACCAAAGATGTAAAAGATCTGTATGCTGAAAACTATAGAAAGCTTATGAAGGAAATTGAAGAAGATATAAAGAAATGGAAAAACATTCCGTGCTCATAGATTGGAAGAATAAATATTGTCAAAATGTCAATACTACCCAAAGCTATCTACACATTCAATGCAATCCCAATCAAAATTGCACCAGCATTCTTCTCGAAACTAGAACAAGCAATCCTAAAATTCATATGGAACCACAAAAGGCCCCGAATAGCCAAAGGAATTTTGAAGAAGACCAAAGCGGGAGGCATCACAATCCCAGAATTTAGCCTCTACTACAAAGCTGTAATCATCAAGACAGCATGGTATTGGCACAAAAACAGACATATAGACCAATGGAATAGAATCGTTACCCCAGAACTAGACCCACAAACGTATGGCCAACTCATCTTTGACAAAGCAGGAAAGAATATCCAATGGAAAAAAGACAGTCTCTTTAACAAATGGTGCTGGGAGAACTGGGCAGCAACATGCAGAAGAATGAAACTAGACCACTTTCTTACACCATTCACAAAAATAAACTCAAAATGGATAAAGGACTTGAATATGAGACAGGAAACCATCAAAACACTAGAGGAGAAAGCAGTAAAAGACCTCTCTGACCTCAGCCGTAGCAATTTCTTACTTGACACATCCCCAAAGGCAAGGGAATTAAAAACAAAAATGAACTATTGGGACCTCATGAAAATAAAAAGCTTCTGCACAGCAAAGGAAACAATCAACAAAACCAAAAGGCAACTAACAGAATGGGAAAAGATATTTGCAAATGACTTATCGGACAAAGGGCTAGTATCCAAAATCTATAAAGAGCTCACCAAACTCCACACCCAAAAAACAAATAATCCAGTGAAGAAATGGGCAGAAAACATGAATAGACACTTCTCTAAAGAAGACATCCAGATGGCCAACAGGCACATGAAAAGATGCTCAACGTCGCTCCTCATCAGGGAAATACAAATCAAAACCACACTCAGATATCACCTCATGCCAGTCAGAGTGGCCAAAATGAACAAATCAGGAGACTATAGATGCTGGAGAGGATGTGGAGAAATGGGAACCCTCTTGCACTGTTGGTGGGAATGCAAACTGGTGCAGCCACTCTGGAAAACAGTGTGGAGGTTCCTCAAAAAATTAAAAATAGATCTACTTTATGACCCAGCAGTAGCACTGCTAGGAATTTACCCAAGGGATACAGGAGTACTGATGCATAGGGGCACTTGTACCCCAATGTTTATAGCAGCACTCTCAACAATAGCCAAATTGTGGAAAAAGCCTAAATGTCCATCAACTGATGAATGGATAAAGAAATTGTGGTTTATATACACAATGGAGTACTACATGGCAATGAGAAAGAATGAAATATGGCCTTTTGTAGCAACGTGGATGGAACTGGAGAGTGTGATGCTAAGTGAAATAAGCCATACAGAGAAAGACAGATACCATATGGTTTCACTCTTATGTGGATCCTGAGAAACTTAACAGAAACCCATGGGGGAGGGGAAAGAAAAAAAAGAAAAAAAAGAGGTTAGAGTGGGAGAGAGAGCCAAAGCATAAGGGACTCTTAAAAACTGAGAACAGGGGCGCCTGGGTGGCGCAGTCGGTTAGGCGTCCGACTTCAGCCAGGTCACGATCTCGCGGTCCGGGAGTTCAAGCCCCGCGTCAGGCTCTGGGCTGATGGCTCAGAGCCTGGAGCCTGTTTCCGATTCTGTGTCTCCCTCTCTCTCTGCCCCTCCCCCGTTCATGCTCTGTCTCTCTCTGTCCAAAAATAAATAAACGTTGAAAAAAAAAAACCTGAGAACAAACTGAGGGTTTATGGGGGGTGGGAGGCAGGGGAGGGTAGGTGATGGCCATTGAAGAGGGCATCTTTTGGGATGAGCACTGGGTGTTGTATGGAAACTAATTTGACAATAAATTTCATATAATAAAAAATAAAAAAAATAAAACCGTATACATATTTTTTTAAGTTTATTTATTTTGGGAGAGAGAGAGACAGAGAGAGAGAGAGAGAGAGAGAGAGAGAATCCCAAGCAGGCTCCAAGCTGTCAGCCCCACCAGGGTTGGGTCATGACCTGAGCCAGTATCAAGAGTTGGATGCCCCTCTATCTGCCCCTCCCCTGCTCACACTCCCTGTCTCTGTCTCAAAAATAAATAAACATTGGGGCGCCTGGGTGGCGCAGTCAGTTAAGCGTCCGACTTCAGCCAGGTCACGATCTTGCGGTCCGTGAGTTCGAGCCCCGCGTCAGGCTCTGGGCTGATGGCTCAGAGCCTGGAGCCTGTTTCCGATTCTGTGTCTCCCTCTCTCTCTGCCCCTTCCCCGTTCATGCTCTGTCTCTCTCTGTCCCAAAAATAAATAAATGTTGAAAAAAAAAATTAAAATAAATAAATAAATAAATAAACATTAAAAAAAAAAAAAAGAGTTGGATGCTTAGCTAACTGAGCTAGCCAGGTGCCCCTATATACATATTGTTTAAACAGAACATTTAAAAACAGAATGTCCCTGATTTTTTCTAGGAATCCATGTTATAAAGTCAGCCAAACTTAGCATAATTTCCCAGTAAAACACCATTCATGAACTTTTGGTGGCTTTTCTTGTAAGGAATTAGGAAGTTTCTCTAGCCTTCCTGGGAAACCCCAACCCCTTCACAGTGATTTCTAAACATCTCCATGACCACATTCATGGCTTACTTCAATCTTTATTTAACACTGTTGGCACCTAACTTTCCCTGGATCTCCATCTTTGAGAATAGAAGGGGAATGAGTGACTACACAAATACTACCAACGGGGAATGTGCTGTGTAGTCGTGGATCATCTCTAGATGGGTGTGAGGGCTGAGCAAGGTGGCTGGTTAACTGGGCCTAACAGCCTTTCACTGATAGTGCAGAACATTGACCACAAGTCTGTCACTGGAAACCATCTGAACTTTGAATGCAGCTATATGTCATGTGCATGGGTCCTACCAATATAATATTAAGTGAGAAAATAAGCTAAAAACTACCTTTGGGAAATGATATTAATGTGAAAAAAAATTTCCCTTCAAAAGCAAGGAAATGGAGGACTTTTCCTCAGGGAAGATTTAATAGATACACTTTTCCCTGTTTCCCTCCAAGTACAACTAAAAACCTTGGTATACACATATCAACCAGACTGGCTCAGGACCTGAAGAATAAGATGGCAGTGAGTTTCTTGGGATTATTTTTGGTTTGGTTTTGGTTTGGTTTTTGCTTACTGTATGCCCAACTTGAAGCTGAAGAAGCAGGCAAACTGGAAACACCTATGCACCCAGACATCCCTACCTGAGCCCCCCCGCCAAAAAAAAGTTCTCAATAAAAGCCTGTTCCATTAAACTTTAAGACCAGGAAAGGGACAGTCCAGTAAGAGAGACAATGTTTATACAATTACCACTCTACTGTAGCCCCACCTCTGCCAGCAGTGTGAATCCTAGCATAGACCTCCACCCTTGCCAAGCTGTAACAAGGTGACCCACTTTCTCCTCATGTTGTGGTGTCAGAGGGCAAGCTGGGAATTTCATTCTAATGGGGCTAATAAATTTCTGTCCCCACCACAGTGTCACTGGGAACCAAGTGAGGAGCCTGGACTCCATCATCTGCAGTAATGAGCACTTTTTCTCCAAAAGAGGTGATTAGAGGAGATCTAGCAGAGAATCAGGACTTTAACCACCACCCAGTGGTAATGAGGCTTCCCTGCCTCCCCCCATCAATATCAGGGGAACAGCAGACAGGCACTCTTCCAGGGAGTGGATGATATCAGGGAGATGTCAGTGGAAGCCTTCTCTGGAACCAACGTCCCATTTCTGCACAGCAGTAATGAGGCAGTAATGAGGACCCCTACCCCACTCAGTGTCAGTGGACATCAAGTGGGGAGCCTGAACTTCCATCCCCACCTAGTGGTAATAACATGACACTTCTCCCTTTGCCTTTTGGAGCAATGTCAGAGGAAGCCAGTTAAAACAGTTTTATTGGTGAGAATGCAAGCTGGTGCAGCCACTCTGGAAAACAGTATGGAGATTCCTCAAAAAACTAAAAAATAGAACTACCCTATGACCCAGCCATTGCATTACTAGGCATTTATCCACGGGATACAGGTATGCTGTTTTGAAGGGACACATGCTCCCCAATGTTTATAGCAGCGCTATCAACAATAGCCAAAGTATGGAAAGAGCCCAAATGTCCATCGATGGATGAATGGATAAAGAAGATGTGGTATATATATACAATGGAGTATTACTTGGCAATCAAAAAGAATGAAATCTTGCCATTTGCAACTGCATGGGTGGAACTGGAGAGTATTATGCTAAGTGAAATTAGAGAAAGACAAAAATCATAAGACTTCACTCATATGAGGACTTTAAGAGACAAAACAGATGAACATAAGGGAAGGGAAACAAAAATAATATAAAAACAGGGAGGGGGACAAAACAGAAGAGACTCATAAATATGAAGAACAAACTGAGGGTTGTGGGAGGGGGTATGGGCTAAATGGGTAAGGGGAACTAAAGAATCTACTCCTGAAATCATTGTTGCACCATATGCTAACTAATTTGGATGTAAATTTAAAAAAAATAAAAAATAAAATAAAATAAAAACAGGTTTAAATAAGACCCAGAGTCTCATACATAGTACCTCAAATGTCCAGGCTTCAACTGAAAATCACTCACAATTCCAAGAACCAGTAATATTTCCAACGGAACGCAAAAAGACAATCGACAGATGCCAATATACAGATGACAGAGATGTTAGACTTAACTGAAGGATTTCTAAATGCTTCACCAATTACAAACACATCTAAAATGGTTGAAAATAGTCTCAGAAAAAGAAAAAAGAAAAAAAAAGATACAAAGAAGAACCAAATAGAAATTTTAGAACTGAACAATAACACTCATTTCCACAAGTCTAGTGGATCCCATAATAAATTATTAATTTGGGGATCACAAGATGTAACAGCCAGTTGGCACGTCTCATCCTAAATTAAAGTTAATTCTGAGCCAGGGGGATGGGAAGCCCTAGCCAGCCTTCAGTAGGCTCCTGACATAGATAAATCAGGCAGTTATTTCTCAAAGGAGTATCTACAAACAATATAGGATTTGCTCACTCTCTTTGATTAGTCAAGTGGCTCCTATTATAGAATTCCTAAATGGCTTGGAATTACTGTCTACCTATGAGCTCCTGAGACTCAGACCTTTGCTTCCCAAGGCAACAAATCCTACTACTGAGAAAAGGCTTCATTTCAGAATTTCCAGGGTCAGCTGGTAGTAGTGACTCCATGATGTGGGCTTCCCGCATTACTGATTTCGGGTAATAACCACAGGAATTCATTCCATGCTCTTCTACAGCAGCTATACAGAGCATCCAGTCTCCTCCATTCCTGAATGCAAATCCCCAAGATATGGGACACACAGCTCCATTTCCTGACCTGAGGCAATGGCAATCTCTCCAGCCTTGTTAGGGATGCATCCTATCCCTGGGATCCCAGTCACCATCTATCCAACCACTTCTAGAGGATAATCCTCTAGAGGACAATCACCTCTATCCAACCTTTTGTGGTCTTGACTGAAGCTGGTTCCCAAATCATGGTACTCCCCAGAGAGCCCACTAAATTTAAGAGAGGAACCCTATGTTCTCTAGGGAGTTACAGGACATAAGATTGAAGGCAAATAAGTCTACCTTACTCAACCATTGACCCCTTGCTAATTTGGTAACCTGGATAAGTCATTTAATCATTGAGTATCACAGTTTCCTCACCTGTAAAATATGGGTAATGGTAATGCCTCCACATGTGAAAGTACTTTATACCCTGGGAAGTAATCCACAACTGTGAGGTGTGACCGAATGATCCCTTGGGTAGGTTCCCATATTTGGGATGTTTCAGACAAATTGCGTGAGTCACAGCATCTAAGACTTTATTGGCTCCTGGATAAGAGTTTTATTTGTCTCACTCTCCCATGCCTGTGGACAATAAAGAATTTACTTAGCATTGCCTCATCAGTTTATTGCTGGCTGGCTGATGGATTCTATGGAGTTTTATGATCTGTACATGAAAGGTTTAATGTTGGCTTCAGGAAGAGCCTTCAATTTAGCCCCTTTACACAACAGAAATCAGAAAAATGCACATATCCGGCAGTGAGCTTCATGAGGGCAGAGGCTGTCTTATTATTCCTGTCATAAAGCCCAGGGGTTGGTACATTGTAGACTAAGTACACATTACACTAAGTAAACATTTATTTAATGGGTGAACAGAATTATTTTGGAAGGAATAAGGGTGTTACTTGCTTCCTGGAATTGCCTATCTCTGTAACTAGTCTAGACATTTATTTTTTGCCTTGTTTTTGTGCTGTTATTTTGTTGTTGTTGTTACATGGAGTCAATATTTTTTCACTTATTAGAGAAAAGATGTCATATGAATATAAACATAAAATACATAAAAAGCTTCTATCAAGTTCATAATTCAAGTGCCCATTCTTTTTCTTCATATAAACCAAAAGAAACCAAAAACACATTGAAGAGCCAGCCTTCATTCATAGATGATCTATCTCCCCAATGCTTTCAGGCAAAAGTAGTCTCAGGCCCACGTTACTTGAAAAGTATTTCTCTTGGAGATTTTATTAGTTGTAAGGGGAAAGTCAATAAAAGATGTGTTTACATGTTTAAATGCATTTAATTACCCACACATTTATAAATTGGTATTAAATCATTGCTCTTAACACACAAGGGAATTTCACACTTTAGGGATGTGCCCAGCCAAAGATAAAAAGCAGGAATGTAAAATAAAGGATTTTTTTCCCCCAGAAAAAGACAAACATGGTAGACCCTCTCAATGAACTGGGGTTTGACTATTAAGAACAAGTCAACTCTCTGAGCCCCAGAGCTACCAGAGGTTTCTCTTGAGCAAGAGCAATCAATCTACTTCTCCTCCAGAAATCACACACAGAATCACAGCAAGGTTTTGAATGGTCTTTGCAGCAAACCGCAGTATATATAGACATGGCACCTTTTTCCATCTGAGAGTTTTAGGTAGTCAAATTTCTCTTATGCTGAAATTTCAACCATTGCTTTCCTTCATTGACTTTAAAGAAAACTGGATGATATGGTCTTTTGCAGTGAGAATGCTTGGTGTGACATGTTGACTTTTTGTGACATGTTCTCTAAGGATGGCATCATACAGTGTGAAAACAAATAGAAAAAAAGTCCCTAAGTTCCATGTTCGATGTATGAAAAGAAATTGCATACATTTTATTGTTCCTGATGTTTTGGCTAATCTATGAGAAAGATAATCTATGGATATCTATGAATAATCTATGATATGATCCTAGGGTCTCTTCAAATGAATATAAAGATTCTATAGGTGCCCATCAGATCAGATAAACTTCATCCTTTTCTCTCAGAGAAATGCTGCAAAGATATACTAACAGAAAAGCCCTCTTGGGCCTACCTACCAAGCAAGTGCATGCCACGCCCAGTATGTACTGGCTTGTATTGTGAGACTGTACCCCAAACCTGTGTGTAGGACCAGCCTCGGGGGAGGGCAAGAAGACCTGCCAATTTCTCCCAAGGAAATGCCAAGCAGAACACACCACAACATCTGCCCCATTCAGCTACTGCTTACAAAAGGCCACCAGGAGAATTCGTGGACTTGAATATGTATAATAGCATAGTCCTCAAAGGACTGGCACAGCGGAAGCTCCTACTGAGTGAAATCAACAGCATTTCTCAAGGGGGCACTGAATGCCAGGAGCAACACCCTAGAACTGAGACAACTCAAAAAAATACCTCCCCATATTTCCAAATACCCCTACTTAAAAACAATTTAGCTCAATCCAGTGAGCTAAGCAGGAGGAAGGTTTTGGTTCATTTGTTTTATAGGTTTTCTATTGTTTCACCAAAAGAAAACTAAGTATGCAAGAAGATCTGTTCCACAATAAAATATAGCAAGTCAGTCATGTCTAAAGCTAGCACTAATGGCTCATTCTCAGTTCCCTTTTTCTGATTGTGCTTCTTCTGACTGACATCCTTTTTTCCTGGCATTGTGGCCAAAACTGCCCATGGTCTGGTAAAGCTGTCAAGAATGAGGAATAATGACATCTTGGCCCTTCCTTTATCTGGGAAGGGGACACTGCTGACAGCATTGCTGGCAGCCAATCTCCTTGTGAGAACGACTTGTTTAATTGTCTCCTTGGAAAGTTCCAGAGGGCTTTGTTGATGATTCTTTGGTAAGTAATTTGGAGGCTTTTAGATGAAAAGGCTTTGCAGATATAAATTTATATTAGTCTTTCTCCCACTCCCCTCTTCCTTTCCTTTAGTGTGTTGCGATGCCCAGAAGTTTGTCCCTGGCTTTAAGTGAGTTGGTAGTGTTGATTAGAGATGGAAAAGAGAAGGTCTAAAGAATGTTAAAAATACCATTGTCATTTACAAGCATTATCTCATTTAATTCTTAAAACCTCCCCATGAGGTAGGAGCATTATCACCATTTTAACAGCCAAGGAAACAGGCTTAAAGAGATCATCTTGCCACAGGTAACCCAGAGCTCTGGGATTTCAAAGTCCATGCTCTCAGTCACTCTGCTTTCCTTTCCCAGCAAAAGGCAACCAACTCCTGGCATGAACTCAAGATTCTACTCTCAGTCATCTTCAAGGAGACTGCTCCATTTCTTACTTCCTTGATGCATTTTCAAGCTCTTCCTTTGCAGGATCCCTCCTGTCAGTGTTCAGAGATGCCCTAATAGTCCCTTTTGTACAAATAAATAATAAATACTCCCCCTTTGCCTCTACATTTCAGTCCAGTTAGTACCTCATCTCACTTTTCTTAGAAAGTTGCTAAAGTGATTCTCTCTCTACTCTCTATATTTGAAAGAGAAAGCATTAACCCTGGGAGTCAGAAGCCATCGTGGGTGGTGGGTGGTGGGGCAGAAAGCCTTAGGATGAGGCTGACACAAAGAAAGCAGAGTGTAGTACTGGGTATTTGCTCAGAGAAAATGAAAACACTAATATGAAAAGATACATATAGCCCTATGTTTATTGCAGCATTATTTACAATAGCCAAGATATGAAAGCAAGCAACCTTGCTTGTGTTCATCAATAGATAAATGGATAAAGAAGATGTGGTATATGTGTGTATGTGTGTATGCATGTGTGTATACACACACAATAGAATATCACTTAGCCATAAAAAAGAATGAGATCTTGCCATTTGTGACAACATGGATGAATCTAGAAGATATTCTGCTAAGTGAAATAAGTCAGACAGAGAAAGACAAATACCATATGATATCACTTATATGTGGAATCTAAAAAGACACAGAACCATAAACACAAAGAACAAATTGGTTGTCAGAGGGGAGGGAAGTGGAAGGATAGGCAAAATGGGTAAGGAAGAGTGGGAGGTACAGGCTTGCAGTTATGGAATGAGTGAGTCATAGGAATGAAAGCACAGCATAGGGAATATAGTCAATGGTATTGTAATAGTGTTGTGTGGTGACAGATGGTAGGCAATCTTGCAGTGAACATGTGTAGGGAATCACTATGGTAGGAAAAGATAGCATAAAATAGGCAGAGAGGGAAAGATTAGGACCTGAGGTCCCTGGGTGGGGATAGACACATATTTTGGAACAATGCTGAGAGCATCTGAAAACAGCAAACTCTCTCAGGTGTAAAGTTCCTCTTAATGTAACTAACACCCACCTACCGCCCCCCTCATGTCTCCTTCAGGAACTGACAAAAGACCTAATTGAAAATAAGTATAGTAGACCCTGAAACATATGAAACAAGGAACAGTATGGCCATAGACTACCCCTTATACAATGAAAATGAGCCAATCATGAATGGACCAACCCAGCACCTAGAACTATCAAGCCAGTAAGGTAGGACCTGAGAAGGAACAAGGGGGAAGGTAAGGGAGGGCTGACCAGAACCTTATAAAACAAGGACACTTGCCTATAGTTGCAGGCATTCACTTTTGAATGTCCCCTCTCTATAAAGAGAGCTTTCCTACTATTCTTCCTTTCTAATCTTATACTCTAATAAACTTCTGCCTGCTGCTCATTCTGTGTCCACCTCTTCATTCTTTAAAGCAGCAAGACAATGAACCCCAGGTATTGAGGTAAAACAAACAAACAAACCTTGAAACATCACTATGTTGTACACCTGAAACTAATGTAACATTGTGTGTGAACGCTACTCCAATTAAGAAGGAAGGAAAGAAAGAAAGAAAGAAAGAAAGAAAGAAAGAAAGAAAGAAAGAAAGAATGAAAGAAAGAAAGAAAGAAAGAAAGAAAAGGGAGGAAGAGAGGGAGGGAGGGTGGGAGGGAGGAAGGAAGGAAGGAAAGAAAGAAGGAAGGAAGGAGGGAAAGAGGGAAGGAAGGAAAGAAGAGTGAAGGCACAAAAGAATTCCAGGTGCACAATGACATTGCTGAACTGTTGAATCAAACCATCTCTGAAACAGCCTATCTTTGAGCATCCTGTTACGTAAGTTAATAAATATTTATTGAGTCAAATTTTCAGTTACTTACAATGAAATGAGTCCTGATACACCTATATCAAAATTGTTCTTGCATGGTATTGAGTGACCTCTATGTAGCTAAATGCAATAATCTCTTTTCAGTCTTCTCTTCTCAACAGCATTTAACAAAGATACCACTAAGTCCTTGGCCTCTGTGATATAATATTGTTAAAGAACAAAAATTCAACTGAGAAAACATAAAGATCTAATTGGCTTTATTATTCAACAATTCATGAATCTGGCAGCATTCCCTCTAACAAAGAGAAGGCAAAGAGGAGTTGCATAAAATGGAAGGCTTTTTTTTTTTTTAATTTTTTTAACGTTTTTATTTATTTTTGACAGAGAGAGAGATAGAGCATGAACGGGGGAGGGGCAGAGAGAGAGGGAGACACAGAATCAGAAGCAGGCTCCAGGCTCTGAGCCATCAGCCCAGAGCCCGATGCGGGGCTCGAACTCACGGACCGTGAGATCGTGACCTGGCTGAAGTTGGACGCTTAACCGACTGCGCCACCCAGGCGCCCCTGGAAGGCTTTTATAGGCCTAAAGAGGTAGGACAAGGAAATTATTACCAAAAGAAAAAAAAAAAGGCCAGTTCACCTTCCCTTAGGGAAAAGAGCAGGGGGTCTTATCATGCAGGCGACTTCTCACTGGGGTCATTCCAACCAGTCTGGGGACATTCCAAACTGGTTGGTTTAAAATTCCACTCCTGGGAGAGGTTGAAACTGCAATTAGGTTAGGTATTAAGTCTTGGTGGGGCCTAACATAAGTTGACTCCATTTTGAACGTGCTGTTTCTTTTTAACAATACTCTACTAGTTTTCCCCTCCTGTATGGTCTCTCCTATTTGGGCTCCTTCTCCAGTTTTTCTTCCCCCTCTACTCAATCCCTAAATATTGGGGTTATTCAGGGACTGGTAAAGGGCATACTTCAATTCTCACTTGATGGTTTCTTCCCAAACAGCGTCTTCTAGTTCCCCACCCTTACTTCCCTCTATATAGCAATGACTCCCAAATTTATAGTTATCAATCCAGGCCTCACTTCTGAGCTCCAAATGCCATTGTGACATCTTTACTTGTATGTCTCACAGGCACTTGAAGCCTAACTCATTATATTAGAATATAAGCTTTACAAGGGCAAGGTCATAGTTGTGCTCTTCACCAGCATCATGCCTGACACAGAATAAGCCCTTTATAAAATTTTAGAATGAATGAATGAGAGACAAATAAGTGGGTAAATTAAATAATGGTACCCTTTAGTTGCAGCTATAATTATCCTAACTCAAATTACTTTAAATAATAACAGGAATGTAGTATAACTCAACTGAGATGTCTCAACTGAACTTGAGAACAGGAATGTGGTTAGGCCTTTTGGAACCTGGCTTAGGATGTTGTCAGGATTCTCTTCAATTATTCCTCTTCATTCCTCCTGTGCAGCTACTTCATTTTTCTCTCTAGCTGCCTTTTTTTGGCTTTAGCTCTTCAGACCAAATGGAAATTCTAGACCAATGGTTGGCAAGCTTTTTCTTAGAGGCTCAGGTAGACTTCTGGGCCATGTGGTACCTGTCACAAATACTCAAATCTACCGTTGTAGCACAAAAGCAGTCATAGACAATATGTAAATGAATGGCCATGGCTGTATTCTCATAAAATTTTATTTATAAAACAAGTGGTGGCCCTTGGGCTGCAGTTTGTCCATCCCTGTTCTAGACTACCAACAAATACCAAATCCACATGTCCTTGGTTTCAGCAATTTGGAGAGAAATTATCACATCTCTCTCTTGGTTCCAAGTTGCTTCTTGGTTCATCTCAGGTAATTTTCCCACCACTGATCCAAGAGACTGTGGACAAGAGGTAGGGTAAAGTTACAAATGGGTACTCTCATGGTACTCACCTGTGTTACAGGAAATTGAAGATAGGGGCAATTCCTGGTGTGAAAGGTAAGAGAGATGATTCATTTTCAGAAATACCAAATAAAAGCTGTTCTAATTAATAATAGGTTTACAACTTATTGGAAGTATGTATGAACACCCCACCACCACCACCACACCAACAATGGAGTTTCAAACCCTTAGACACTTCACTTCCTGGTTCTTCTTCCCCTCTCCATTTTGCAGGCTTATTTTGGGGGGCTTTGCAATGAGCATGCGCCAAAGAACAAAGGGAGGAGGAACTGATAGTCTCTGTGGCACTTCAGGGAATGTACATTTTCCTGTTCCAATCAGGTTACTTTTTGCCTTACATGGGCATAGGCAACTTCCGGGTAAGGCTGTAACCTCTGTAGTACTCAGCCAATGAGGAACCAGGGGAGGGACTTGCATGCTAGGAGATAAATTGTCTGCTGTAACTGCCCCAAGTGTTCCTGTCCATCAGACACCCACTCATGCAAGAACGTTGATTAAAACCTCCCTTCACTATGTTCCGAGTCTCAGCATCCTTCCTTTGATTGGGTCAATGGGTTTATTTCTAACACCTGAGAAAAATCATGCTGCAAATTCCAATGTTTAAAACTCAATTCTTAGTCTTCTTTCACATTTAAGATTCAACACCATTCTGCTAGTTGCTTATGTCCCCTCTCTTTTCCTCGTCCTCTGCATCTAGTCCTCTCTGTTACCCATCATCCTAGTGCAACTATTATCTCTCACCTGGTCCTCTTCAATATCTCTCAACTCTTGTTCACCTCTAATCTAATTGACAGACAGAGGGTCCTTTTAAAACATAAAGATATCATTTTTCTTCATGGACAACGCCCTCTTAGACCACTAGGATTTTTAGGGTTAGAGGACCCAGGTACATTGGAGAAGAATTGGAAATTATCACAGGCAGGGTCCATGAGAAGCCATTTCTCAGAGACATGAATAGCAGCAACCAAAGATGGTAGCTTCACTCAGGACTGAAGGTAGTTGGAAGGTTAAACACTGAGCAGGGCAGGAGACTGACAAAACAGGAGTCCAGGAAGCACCTGCCTAAAAGAGATGGTACAGAATTTAAGAGCTAAATGCTAAGGCAGCATCCAGGGGAAGAGAGAAGCTGGGTGCTTAACTCAGTCTCTCCATTCCCAAGCAAGATACCTTCCTCCTCTGTCAACTCAGACGTTTAAGTGAGGAGTAATAGAGATGGCATTTGTAACAGATTCTGATATGTTGGCTTTTAGGCAACAGGCTTGAGAAGTGGAAACCTGAGCAAGGCAATAGGGCCCACAGTGACCATCCAGCTAACACAAACAGGCTCATTAAATGACCCACCTCAAAATAGCTATAGGCCCTAACTGACTAGTTACAACCAGGAATAGTTCCTAAGATTACTAAAAGACGGAAAATTCCATACATTCCCATACTCTCTTCTCTACCCTATAACTATAGCCCCTCACTACTGCCTCCAGGCAGACAACCTCTCTTTGCTGTCCAGCCTGCTGCTCCCTTGCAGTGTATTCAATAAACTATCTCCTTTGTTCTGCCTTGGGCAAATTCTTTCACCACTCAAGGCCACCAATCCCCATTCAATCTGGACACCCACAATATGTTCAGTAAATGCTTTCAATTTTAATGCAGAAGAATCTTGTAATACTACATTATTAGGGTATTAGAAAATGCCAAGAAGTACTGGGAGTAGAGAAGGATGGGTAAAAAGATATTGTTTAAGAGACATTTTATAGAAGAAATATGGTTGGGAGAAGACACTTTCTGAAACTTTGGAGAGATAGATGAAAAAAGAGGATTTTTAGGAAGTTTGGTGATGTGTAGAATGATTCTCTTTTTGGTACCTCTCAAGGTAATTTCCTGTAAAACTATCCATTTGTTTTGGGGGTTTTTGTCAATTGATTTATGTTCCTCTGGAGGGATACCATGCAGAACCCAGCCTTAAGGTAAAAGTAAGAAAGCTAAGTTCATTCCATACACAGACTCAAACTAAGAAGAAGATCCTGTGTCTGTGAAGTAAGGCTGGGGTGGGAGTGAGGTGAAGGAGTGCAATATTGTGATTTGTAATAAGAAATATACATTTGGGTTCGGACAACATAAATTTATTTTGTCACGTTTTTGGAGGGTGAAAGTCTAAGATTGAGGTATTGGCTAATTGGGATTCTTTCTCTTTTTTTAAGTTTTATTTATTTATTTTTTAAAGTAATCTCTACACCCAACAAGGGGCTCAAACTCATAATCCCGAGATCAAGAGTCACATGCTCTTCTAACTGAGCCACTGGTCACCCCAGGTTGGGATTTTCTTGAGCCTTCTCTTCCTGGCTTGCAGATGGGTACTCTCTTGCTGTGTCCTCATGATGAGGGAGTGTGGGGCAAGCTGAGGGTAAAATACAGGCTGGCACCTCTCCCCTTCCCCCCAGGCGGAATATGTGTGATATTCCTTGGACACTCCTGGCTACCCAAGAACAAAGGAAAGGGGTTTGAGTGCTTGCCACGGTAATGTGGGAAACCAAAGCAAATGAAAAATTAAATTCCCTTACTGCCTATAGCCCACTGACAAGTCCTTGTAACTGGCAGAATGACCTCCCTCCAGGAGCTCAGCTGCTTCAATGATGACACTTTGCTAGGGGCAAAAGAGAACCTTAGCTTAACATTATCCCAACTTGAGAATCCTATAAGTCTACTTCCTTTATCTCAACTGCCCCAAGATATATGCTGGCAATCATACTCCAAGCTAATGGCCCCCAATATCCATCTTAAGGGTCTCATGACTAAGGTTTTGTTAAATGGTAATAAATGGTGTTTCCCTAGCAATATCTACCTTCTCAAGGTCCTGGAAATCTTGCTTCCAAAATTCCTTAGAGACTTACTCTATCCCTGAACCCCTCCCAACCTGAGGAGCAGGTCACAACCCCAGTGCAGCTCTTCCTGCCCATGGGTCCTGTCCCATGCTTTAATAAAATCACCTTTTTGCACCAAAGACAACTTCAAGACTTCTTTCTTGGTCATTGGCTCCAGGCCCCACGAACCCCCATCACCCCAAAACGTCATCACTCATATGGCCTTTTCTCTGTGTGTATGCATCTTGGTATCTCTTCTAGTGCTTATAAAGATACCATTGGATTATTTTAAAAAAAAGAAAAAAGAAATGAAATATATATTTGGTTTTCATCTCCATTCCTGGTACAGATCTCCTAAAATCCTTGGAATTTCCCAGGGAATGAGAACAATAAAGGTGCCTTTTATTATGTTAATGAGGTGGGTTTTGGAAAGAAAGGTGGAGGGTGGGTGGGAGGAGGGACAAATGAATGATTAAAAGGTTGGAATTTTCAGTTCCCTCATCCCTAACCCAACCTCTGGGAAAGGGGGAGTGGCTGGAGATTGAGTTCAATCTCCCTGGTCAATCAGTCATGGCTAAGTAATGCTGCCATAAGAACCCAAAACGAGGGGGTTGGGAGAGGTTCCAGGTTGGTGGAGATTCATGGACAGGAGTGTATCTGGAGACAGCATAGAAGCTCTATACCCTGTCCCCATATCTCACCCTACAAATCTTTTCCATCTGGCTATTCCTGAGTTATATCCTTTTATAAGAAACCAGTAATCTAGTCAGTAAAATGTTTCTTTGAGTTCTATGTGCCATTCTAGCAAATTAATTGACCCCAAGGATTCAGAACCTCAGATTTATAGTCTGTCTGTCTGTCAGAAGCACAGGTGACAACCTGGTCTTGTGATGGGTGTCTGAACTGGGGTGGGAGCATTCTTGTAAGACTGAACCCTTAATCTGAGATCTGATGCTGTCTCCAGGTACATAGTGTCAGAATTGAGTTAAATTGCAGACACCCAACTGGTGTCACAGAATTGCCTGTATGGAAAAGAAAAAAACAAAAAAACAAAAAACAACAACAAAAAACACATGAGAACTGGCATCAGAATTGTAGAGGCATTCATTGCTCTCCTGGCTCTGGGAGCATGACAGGGAATATTTTGCACTGTTCCTATTTAGTGTCACTTAAGATTAAGTGCAGCAAGCTTTTTTTCCCCATACCCACACCACCTCCCCTACTGTTTGTTGTACACCAGGTCTTTGGAAGGAATTTTTATCCATATGGGAACCGGCCGAGGGCTGAACAAGCCTGAAGCTTATATGGGCATCATTTCTGCGGAGCTGTTGTCATGCAACATGCTGGCCTCCGACTAGGGAGAACCTTCCAGGATACTAATGTGGATACTGGGTTAGATCAGCCCTAGTGACATGGTCAGGGCAGGTGGGGTCAAGGAATTTCCATATTCCCTTACACTGTAATAAATTTTAGTTGTTGGTGTGTGCTAGACAAAATGAAAAGAAAGGGCTCCGTTTTTTTGTAAGGATATGGCTTCAGGGCACATTATTGCCCTGCTTTATATTCCAACTCTGCCAATAACAGAGAGGAGACAAGCATTCTCATATCCTCCTTCCCAAATTTAAAGTTCAGGAACTCCCTGGGTCTCTGGGTCTGGGTCCAGACTCCCTGGGTCTCTGGGTCTGGGTCCTTGCTCACAGTGCCCTGCATTCTTGTGGCCTCATCATTTCAGCCACTGGTAGAGAGCAACAAAATCCTAATCCCCAAAATCTGAGCTGCAGTCTTAAATATCCTATCCATTAATTCATTCGCTTATTCTTTCCATAAACATTTATTGAATATTCCTTATGTGCTATTTAGGGGATACAGGAAAAAAGACCCAGTCTTTGCTCTCCAGTTGTTTTCAGACTGACAAAAAAAAAAAAAAAAAAGTGTCACAGGTGCTGTGATAGAAATATCCACAGGGCTGCCTGCATGGGTCATGAGCAATGCAAGCTTACCCTGGGACCTGGCATTGGGAACCCAATCTGAATCTTGCTGGGTAAGGTTGTAGGAATTCTTCATGCCCTGACTGATTCAACATATATGTACCAAACACCCATAATATGTCAGACTCTGATCTGGGCTCTGAGGACTCGGTCATAATGAAGCAGCCAAGGTCACTGCTCAGAGCTTACATTCTAGTTGTGTCAGGGTGGAGGCAGGGGGAGAAGGCAGGAGATGCAGAGGAGACAGATTACAAACAAGTTAACAATGAGCAAGCCATTTATTCTAGGGATTTTATTGAGTATCTCCTATGTGTCAGGCAGGGTATTAGGGTGGGGTTATAAAGACACATGAAACATAGTGCCTGTCCCTAAGGACATTTCAGGCAGGGGGAAGAGCCTGTGGGAAGGTATAGAGCAAATGATGGGGCTGTGTTGAGGGAAAATCAAGTCATTCAGTAGAGATGGGGCAAAGGGTGTGGTTGGTAATAGAGAGGGTTCCCTCTTCTACTTATGAAACTCATCCCTTGGGCAATCTAGGGCAGAGTCCTTCCTGGAAACTTCATATAAAACTTCTCAAAGTATTTACTGAGGTAGGAATTTAGGAACAAAATTTATGAACTACCCGTATATAAAAACAATTCAGTTTGTCTAAGGTGTGGTTCTCCTTGCTTGAAACACCAATCAAGAATGAGTTTTTGACATTCCAAATTCAATTTCTTTCCCTCTTCTTTCCTTTCCTTTCCTTTCCTTTCCTTTCCTTTCCTTTCCTTTCCTTTCCTTTCCTTTTCTTTCTTTCTTTCTTTCTTTCTTTCTTTCTTTCTTTCTTTCTTCCCCCTCTCTTTCTTTTTTCCTTTCCCTTTCCTTCTTTCCTTCTTTCCCTCCTTCCTTCCCTCCTTCTTCCTTCCTTCCTTCCTTCCTTCCTTCCTTCCTTCCTTCCTTCCCTTTCCCGATTCCTAGAAACTGGTGCAAATAAAAGCAAATGTTGGACTGAAAGCATCAACATGAATCTACAAACTATGATCCACCTCTGAGGTGTGCTAGGAAAGTAATTGGTCAATGTTTGCATAATGCCAGGACATTCTTGAATAAAAGGCCCTATATAAGTTCAAAGTATTTGTAATTATTGTGATTATTACTATAACTTGTGAGAGTTAGCCATAACTCTTTTCATAAGAGGATGAAGTCAACACTTTTAAAAAGAGGAAGCAGGACAGGGACTCTATATAAAGCATTGGGGACTGACTTGCCTCTAAGGACAAGAAGTAACAGAAGACAGGTGAGTATAAGATGGACTGGGGAAACTTACTTTCAGGCTTATTTAGAATGAAAGATCCAGTCTATGGTGATCAATTGGTAATGATGGTGTCTTTGCTGCTAAGTAAACAAGAAAATTTGGAGTTGGATAAAACTTAAGGACTTTGCCAGGAAAGCCCAAGTTATAAAAGATTATGTAGATGATGGGATGATTTTTTTCTGTTCATTATAATACTTATAAAAAGATAGATTTCTGTTAATGCAAGTATAGAGTTACTTTTGGATTTGTGCAAAACAAAGAACAGAAATAGATGTACATTTAACAGAAGGTGTAATAGGCTGAATAGGATATCTTTGCTGTGATTTCAAAGCCAAAGGATTGACTGGGGTGTCTGGGTGGCTCTTGATTTCAGCTCAGGTCATAATCTCATGGTTTGTGAGATCGAGCCCCAAGTTGGACTCTGTGCTGACAGCAGAGAGCCTGCTTGGGATTCTCTCTCTCCCTCCATCTATGCCTCTCCCCCTGCTCTCTCTCTCTCTCTCTTTGAAAATAAATAAATAAAAATTAAACAACAACAACAACAACAACAAAGCCAAAGGATTGAGGTGTTGGTATTTTGCCAGATAGCAATCTCTCCCCCACCATCACATTCCTGACAACGTTGCATTAACCTCATACACCTTACATAATGGCTCTATAATAGAATCCTATTTTCTCTGGAAACCTTGAAGGAGCTAAGGCGAACATGTTTAGCAGCTTAAGCCTGGCTAAGTAAAAGGAGAGACAAGCTTCAAGGAGATTAACAGAGAGACCATGGTCTCTTTCATTTGATCTTTGTTCAGAAAGAGATATGCCAGGGATAGCTCCCAGGACCAGGAAAGGAGCCTTCCTGGAGTTCTCAACTCTGGGAAGAGTTTGCCCAGATGGGCAAAATGAGGAGAATAGGGCACAGAGGGCTTACAGAGAGAGAAGAAAGGATTTGCCTGCAGAGAGTGAAGAGATGCCATCACACCTCCAAGCTCTTTGGGACTGGTAAACTGCTCATAATCCAAATTCAGGAAACATACATATTCACAGACCATGCAATTCTGCAAAAAGTGAGTTCAGAAGGAGCCTTAAATTTTACTCTAAAAGTTATATTTTTCTCAAGAAAACGTGATCATAGTAGAAAACATTTGATATTTGTGACTGTCATTGCTATTATTTTAATTTAGTCCTGTTGGTGGGTAGCCATCTGCAGAGCAATGGGCTGGGGTGTTGCTGTGAGGAGAGAGGGAAAAGACAGGTCAGCAAGAGTGTGGATGACTAAGACGAGATACTACTGGAAAGGCCTATCAGCCCACAGGGAGCAAGCCGACGGAAAGACAAGTTATCAGTAAAAGCAGGCGACAAGACAGTGTGGAGTGGGAGACCTGTCTAACATGCATGTGTAGGGCAGTCCTCAATTCTTCTAGCATCAAACAGGGGGCCACGATGCGGCAGGGTCAGCTTCCTCATCAGCACCTCAGGGAGCTGATACAACACATTTTCCAGGCTGGTTGGAGGGACCTAAGGACGTGTAGTGGCTATGATTTAAGGTTTCTGGTGAAGACCTGAGAGCACATTCATGGAAAAGGAACATGAGTTCTGTAGTGAGAGAATTACAAGGACCAAAAACTTTTATTTCCACATTTTTCAGAAAAATTGCTTAAGGGAGGAGAAGATGGTCTATTATGCCTTACAAACCTAGCCAGTGCTTTGGGAATTATAAAGCATTCAGTGGAGGGAAGGTGGGTAGAGGCCATCAGGAACTTGAACTGGCCCCAAGGGATGCTCAGGTTGTCTGTTTCCAGTGTGTCCATCAGGCTACTGCTCCAGCTTGTTGACATCTTGTGGTGTGTGTCACTGTTTTGCTCTTCAGGAAGGAGGAAGAGGGATGCCACCAGAGATACTGTGCTTGGCATTAATTATGAGCACTGTGCTGTCTTGGCTTGACATTCTAATAATGGTTTCAAGTGCAGGGAGCCCCAGGGGATTAAGAAATTAGCCATAAGTAACCAGTGGACACTTGGTTACCCTGAGCACCCTCCAGCAATGCCTCAACAGTCCCTTCTAAAACACAGAGTGCTTTTTGGCATCTGTAAGTTTGGGTCACAGAGTTTGAGTTATTTCAGTAGGCTGTGTTTATTTCCATTGTCACCTGTTGCTCTTTCCTGATGCAGTTAAAACATAATAAAAGTAACTTTGTATTTCTAAGTAATTGACACACATAATTACATAGCCTCTTTTCATTCAAGTGCTTGCTCAACAGAGCTTTAGTTCCATTCTTGGAATGTGAGGTAGCTTTCATGTTGCAATGAAAACTAAGTCCTTTTCCACTTGGGTTTCCAAGAGGAAGTATTTTTGTTCCCTGGAAAAGCAGCAACAAGAGTAAAATGCCCTGGGTTTAGCATCTGGATGCCAGCAGTGCTTTTTTCTTTAGGATTCTTTCCATAAAGCCAGTGAGAAGTCTCTGTGAAGACAAACTTTGATGAGACTGTATGAGCTTTTCCTATACCTAACTGGCTCTTTCTCCATTCTTTTTCCTGGGACTCAGTGTCCTCTCTCATTCAGTGTTGGAGGCTCAGTGGGTACATAATAAACAATTCCTGTTGAGTGTTTGAACCTGAGAAATTTTGCAGACCCAGCTAAAATTCCACGTTCCTGTAACTTTCTAAGCATGGCATTTTCCACTCAACTAAGGGAAATCAGGGAGACCATCTCAGTGTTGTGGGGAAGAAAAACAAAACAAAACAAATGGCCATGTCTGAGGAGCACACAATTGCTTGGTATAAGACTTAATTCAAATGACTTCTTTAATACCTCTCCTTTACCTTGAGACATAATCTTTTCCTGGGTGTTTGGAAGGAAACACCCATAAGGAGTAATCTCAAGGGATGCCAGGGTGGCTCAGTTGGTTGAGTGTCTGACTTTGGCTCAAGTCATGATCTCATGGTTTGTGAGTTCAAGCCCTGCATTGGGCTTGCTGCTGTCAGCTTGGAGCCTGCTTTCGATCCCCTGTCTCCCTCTCTCTCTTTGCTTCTACCCTGCTCACTCTCTCTCTCTCAAAAATAAATAAAACATTAAAAAAAAAGAATAACCTCAAAACAAAAGAGATGAGAAAGTGCCAGGTGCTGTATTTTTATGCACACTCTTACTTATAATGATAGTAATATTTCAAAATGATAGGTAGTCAGGCTCAGCTGACCTAGGGAGAGGATGAGGAACACTCTGCAGTGGGAGGGGTTAGTGGGAGGTGGAGAATTTGGGGACAGAAGGCCAGCTCCTTCAGCATTGCCTGGAGTCAACTATGCTAGGTGACATTTGTGTATTTGTTAGGTAGCTAGTGGGAGAACCAAGGCTCTTTGCACACATGGAAGTTGGTTACAGAAATGGTTGGGAGGAGAAAGAGAAAGTGGGTGAGTGCAAGTGCTTGATACTGACCATTTATCACTTCTCCCATCTAGTGAGCATCTTGTAAGTTCAATTCTGGCCCCCTGCCCATGACCTGACTTCATGGGATTTTGACTTTGCTGGTGGAATCAACCCGTGTCTCTATCTTCCCAGGTTCTGGCCCAGGTTTTCTCCTGTATAGGAGTCTTGCAGAAGGGGAATGGGGAGCATGGCTTAAGGTGGCCAAAGGGGTCTGAGATTCCCAGGCTGGGGGGTTAGAGCAGTGAGAAAGGTCTACCAATTCCTTCCTCCAGTCAAAACAAAGTATGTTCCAAGATCCTGAAGGCACTATAACCTTTCCTCTACACTGAACAAAAAAGAACCCAAATGAAGAGAAACACTAATATAAGATTCTCCTTTTCACATTATCTTTTCATAAGGAGAGGGCTACAACTGAGATAAGGCTCACGCATCCAAAGTTTGTTTTTCAGCATCTGAACTCAGGTCAGTCTCAGTGTTGAGAATCAAAGTTTCTTGTCTTCTTGAAATAATTACTATCCAGTAACTTGGTGGTATGGTGAGTCCCTGTGGACCAAGGAGGAGTATCATCATTTTAAAGCTAATTAAAAGGATGGATGGAGCACATGTCTTACTTTTGCTTTTCTTATTATGATTCAAATAATTAATTTTCTTAGTTAAGATATGGGTGAAAAAGTTTTTCTTTTTTTTTTTACCTCTTTCCATAGAAACATTACATATTGTTATGATGACGATTGATGTTTTCACATCTTTGAGTTAATTTCTATTCTAAAATCATTTTAGGACCAGTAGAATCAGCTCATCAATATGTCTGTGCTGTGGCTGCTTCTGGGTCTCCTTGCCCTTACTGGTGAGTAAGGGTCTCCTACATGACCTTGGAGATGGGAAGGGTAAGCATAGGAAGAAAATGGTATTTCTGATACTTGAAACTGCAGTAGAAAATGTTTTTTTTCTAAGCTGTCCAAAAAATACTGGACTTAATAACAGCCACTGAAAAATAGCTTCTTTCCAGATGCCCCACAAAGGAGGGGGTTCCGCAGAATGTAGGCTTGGCTTAAGACAGCATTGCTGGAAGCTGGACGTTAAATATACATCATTGATAAGTACTTATTTATAAGTGCTATAGACTTTATACATCATTGATAAGTATTCATTGATAAGTACTCATTGATAAGTACTGTAGGCTTTAAATATACATCATTGATAAGTACTCATTGATAAGCACTGTAGAAGAATTGTGATGGCTTCCTGTAATAATTCAAATGCAATTTCAAATAGAAAACTAGCATGAAGGAGATCAAAAACATGTGACTAAGCTAACCACTGAGGCTGACATAGCTGCTATGCTTGAAATTTCAGATTTGGTCTTAAGTTTCCTTGCAGCTGGGGCAAAGGGAAAAGTACATATTTTTTGATAAATAAAAGGAGGAAGCATAGTTTCTCAGGAGAAGCAAATTTTATCATAGCTGTAACTTCTGATGATTACTCAGATAGGGTCTTACATTTATTCATTTATTGATTGATCCATTTATTTAACAAGTATTTTTAAATTTTAACAAGATATTTTGGGAATATAAGGAACTTTAAGGAGCATTTAATATGACTAGGGAGTGGCTATGGGGCAGGAGCAATGAATGACACAACCAATTACAATATTAAGGGTATTTGTCACCAATTATAAATATAAAAATGTACTGATTAAAAAATAAAAAAAGACACATCAGCTCATTTAGCTTTTACTACACTTATAAAAGACCAGGTCTTTTCATCTCCATATTTCTTTCAGATTACTTATCAAAAGTTTGTAAAGTAGAAGTATGTACTCCAAAATATTAATATTTTCAGATGTCAATCTCAAGAAGCTCTCAGTAAGAAAATAGAACTTTAAAAGGCATTTATATAAATATACAATACACATATGATGATGTGTAGTAGATTTATTTCCAAAGATTTGCAAATCATGAAGATTTGATGATATGAGCAAAGAAGAAAGTAAATAAAAAAAGAGCAATCTAATGAGAAGTCCTTACTTCCCTCTGATTCTCCAGAGCAACCATAAATATCTCACCTGACCAACCGGTCAGGAATATTTGAAGGTGAAGTACTGAGAGTTCCCCTAGGATACAGGATGAGGACTAGTTACAGGGAAGAGATCATCTGGTTTGATTCCAAGACACCAACTCAACAACATTGGACAGCCCAGGGCTTTGCAAAGAGTATAGCTGCTCCAACAGTTCCCCATGCCTGCAGGATAGGAGATGACAATTTTGTATCGAGGGGGTTTCTGTGATAATTTCCTAGTCACCATACTGTAAATTTCAAAAGTGTTTCAATTTAGAGTGAAGTTCTTGTAATTGGATTTTGGTAAAGTTCTTTTTATTAGTGGTACTTCATTCATGGACAGATGATCAACATGAGTCTAGTTCAATGCCTTACATTGAAATTTTCTCAATTTGTAGATTTATCTGAAAGCAGCAACTGGGGATGCTATGGAAACATCCGAAACTTCAACACCCCTGGAGCATCTTGTGGGATTGGAAAACGTCAAGGCCTGAACTACTGTGGTATTTTATAATCCCAATGTCCACCTCACCCTCCACTTCCCTTTCTCTCGGAAGGCGCCTCCTTTTGGCAAGGGTGACTTTGACAGGATCTTGTCCCTTCTCCCGACACTTCAAACCCATGTCTCCCTGTCCTTCCTCACAAATTTTGGTCCTCTCAACATATCCTTTGGCTCCCACTATTTCCCACAGCCCCACACTACCAAGTAGTGGGAAGAGCACTAGACGTGGAGTCCAAAGACCTTGTCTAAGTGTGTGTTGTGGTTCTTCAATGAGTCATTTAGTCCCCCTCCATCTCTACTGAAAGGACTTTAAAGTACTTATTTTACAGTCTTGTTGTAAACTCTGGTCGGTAGAATGTAGATGAGAATACTTTTGAAACCACAAAAAATGCTTACAAGGTAAACGGGCCAGCCAGGTAAATCAGTATTAGTTTTAATTTTGCCCAACATCCTTGTTATTCTACAATGGTTTAAGATCATGCAATATCTGGATGTCCTTTTAGGAGGGAAAGGTGGGCAAGAGTGAGCAAACCTGTCAGGGAAACAAGGACTTCTTAAAGGGGTTGGGGGATTCTCTCTTTCACATCTGGTGCCCATTGTAGCTGATGGATAGGCATATATGTTTGGGGTACTTAGGATGGGGCCAGTGTGCCTGTGCCTAGAGAATTGTCTTGTGTGGGCCAGAGCATCCCCTGAGAGTCCAGCAAGAGGCACTGGAAGCCATAAAGGACCCTGCCTCAGTGGACACCAACTCAAGTCCAAAGAAGAATCATACTTTCAGGTCCACTAGGGATTCCAGACTGAAACATGGGCTTCTTGGTCCTAGACCACTGCCCAGATCCTTGGAGTGTGATTTCTGTCCTCTTGAGCTCCCATGTCAGCATAAGTCACACAAGCCACATCCTTCCTTCTGTGTTTGCTTTAGGAGTTCGTGCTTCTGAAAGGCTGGCTGAAATAGACATGCCATACATCCTGAGATATCAGCCTGTGATTCGTACTGTTGGCCAAAAGTACTGCATGGATCCTGCAGTGATCGCTGGTGTCTTGTCCAGGGAGTCTCATGGTGGCAACATTATGGTCAATGTGGGCAATGTGGGTGATGGAATCGGGGTTGTGCAGGTAACTCTTTGTCAGTTATGATATATGGCTGTTGTGTTGCATGGCATGATGCTAAGGGGACATCTTCACATTTGTTGTTGTGGACACCCTGAAGTGCAGTTCTATGGAACACAGAGTGAAAGGTGCTCCCTGGCACTGTGAGAGCCACATCCCTGCCTGATGCAGGTAGTAGCATCACTGTTTTGTTTTGAGCCATGGTTTCTTTTCAAAATCAACTACACTGTGTTTCCAGGATATCATCTGTGGTCCCCTAGTCTGGTTCCTTGTTCTGTTATTTTGTAACCACGTGACCTCATTTAATCTCCCTAGGCCTCAGTTTCCTCACCTATAAGACACCATCCTCATAGAATTGTTATGAAGACTCAATGCAATAATAGGAAAATGTGCTTAGTATCTGGCAGATTCTCAGCAAATATTGAATTCCTTTTCCTTTTCTTTCTTCTACGCAATTCTTAGTTCTGAAGATCCAGTTTTATTTTTGCACTAATTCTGCCTGGTCTCAACTTGTCTCACAGAAACTCCCAGGGAACTGGGCATTAACCCCACTGTTGAATTCATTGTGTCTGGGGGGATCAAGGATGACAAGGAGACAATGGTGCTGTGATTTTTTTTTCTATTGCATTTGACATTATTATTGTAATTGTTGGGAAGTCTTTAAGTACTGTGGTCATCTTTTTAGCTTTTAGGAGCATGTGATCTCCTCAGTGATCTTTAAACTGGTTTCCTATTACTATTTGGAGTGACGCTTTGCAATTTAAAAGTACTTTCAAATACTTTATCTCATTTTGATTTAGGGACTCATCCAATAATCTGATGAGGATGGGGTGAAGGGGAAGGCATGCACTCCATCGTTTCCAAGTGAGGAGGTGTTTTTACAAGGATGGAGTCATTGCTGCAAAGTCACATGGCAGCTGGAAAATGCAAAACAGGGACCAATACCAACATGGGCGATGTTAGGGTCAGCATCATTTCTGATGCCTTGCTCTGCCTTTGTGAAATCTTGTCCTTGGGAAAAGGATGAGCCCATTTACTTTGAAGATGAAGGAATTGTCCCGAGTCAGACATTTCTTCTAAATATGTTGAAACTCATGTGGAATGGTAACCAAAGATGTATAAGAAAAATTAGAAGTACTTTTAGACATTCAGATTACCTGGAAGGAGAATTACAAGTACAGATAGAAAAAGCCGTTTCTGACCGGTTTGGAGGGCTTACATTTAAACACTGAAGGAGGGCATCAGACTGGGATGTTCACTACTTCTGTCACCTTAGGTTTTCAATTCTGCCTCTCACCATTATAATGAAGCAGTTGCAAAATGTCTGCTCATGCTTCACTTACCCAAACCTTGTAACTTTTACTGTTTATTCCCAGGGAGATTAAAGGTGGCATTAGCTCTGCCAGAGGAGGAGGAGAGAAAAAAGAAGGGAAATTAAAAAGCAACACTGATCCCATGAAGTCCTGTCACTCTCCCACCTGGCTTACTTAGCTTTTCCTCTGCCTCCCTCTAGGACCCTGGCCTTTATGCTCCCACATCCTGGATCAGCGAGTCCCAGGTTTCTCAGATAATTGAGGTCCTGACACTTAGGATCAAAGAAATCCAGACCAGGTTTCCAACCTGGACCCCTGACCAGTACCTGAGAGGTAAGTGTAACCCAGGGTTAGTGGTTTCACAGCATGAAGTAAGAAGAACAAATACAAGACATTACATCAGATTCCCCCAAACTTCAGTTGCCTCCTACGAAGCAATTAGGAAAGAGAATCTAAGCTAACTGCTTAGACCCTGAAGCAATGAGGGACTATAGGGTCAGCATTAACCCATCTCACAAATTCCAGGTGGACTCTGTGCCTATGCTGGAGGTCCTGGCTACATCAGAAGCAGCCAAGACCTGAACTGTGACTTCTGCAATGATGTCCTTGCACGAGCCAAATACTTCAAGAGACACGGCTTCTAATGCTTCAGAGCAAACAGGAGGCCTCAAGTGTTACACAGATAAAACTAGCCAATGGAGCTTGTAACTGTGAATCTGAATTTGACTTGAAGGTCATCAAAATAACATGAATCACATTAAAGGAAGAGTTGTCTGCATTTTGTGGTGTGGTATGTATGTAAATTAAGGGTTATGTCTCCTTAAAGGTATTTCCATGGAAGTTAGCTGCAATGTGGATTTCCACAAAATGAATCCTGTATTCATTGACTGGCATTGCCAGATATAGCAAATAAAAACAGGAAACCCAGTTAAATCTGAGTTCTGGGTAAATGATGATTGATTTTTTAGTATAAGTCCCATGCAATATTTAGAATACTTTTACCCTAAAAAATTATTCATAGTTTATCTGAAATTCAAATTTAACTGGGCATGTGGTATTCTATGTGGCAACTCTTATCACTGATTTCCTTGATAAAAATCATAGTTTTTAATTTTAATTGAGGGGTGTCTAGGTGGCTCAGTTGGTTAAGCATCCCACTTCGGCTCAGGTCATGATCTCACAGCTCGTGAATTGGAGCCCCACATCGGGCTCTGTGTTGACAGCTCAGAGCCTGGAGCCTGCTTCAGATTCTGTGTCTCCCTCTCTCTCTCTGCCCCTCCTCCACTTGTTCTCTCTCTCTCTTAAAAATAAACATAAAAAAATAAATTTTAATTGAAAACTTTCAAAGAGAAAAAGGGTGGGATGGTGGCCAGCCCCATCTTCTGGGCGGAGAAGTTTCAGGAGTTGCTCCTTTGCAGCATTAGCTTAACCCTAGGACAGTCTCTTTGTCATTTAATTTTACCTCTTCCTTTCCTTTCCTGGACCACATAACCTTCTCCTGCGCCCATACTCCCCAACTCACCTAGATTATTCCCTGTTTGGGGCACTTAAGTCTAACAGAGCCAGGCCATAGGATAGTGATTCATCAGTCAGAACTGCCCTCAAGGATATTGACCAACACTATACTGGTAAATTATTTAATTCAAAGGTTTGTGTTCTATAAATGTAATAAATGTCCATTCCTCCCTACTACATGATATCAATACTCTGCAGTGTGTCATTCTAGAACAACTGTCATCACTTCAAACAGTATTTTTTTTTTTTAAGCAACAACTGTGTGCTTAGCTCAACTAAATCAACTAAATCATACAGTATAGTTGGGGATAACAGCCAACCACACATGTGCACAAGGTACAAACTCAGGGACTATACCAGGTAGCCGTGTAAAGTGCTCATCTTCTGTGTCAGGGGCCTGTGGAACCTGCCTATGACCACTGGTGCCCTTGACTTCCTCCAGGGCCACTTCCTTCTTTTTTTTTTTTTTAATGTTTTTATTTATTTTTGAGAGAGACAGAGACAGAGCATGAGTGGGGGAAGGGGGGGGGAGAGAGAGAGAGAGAGAGAGAGAGAGAGACAGAATCTGAAGGAGGCTTCAGGCTCTGAGCTGTCAACACAGAGCCCGATGTGGGGTTGCAACTCACGAGCTGTGATATCATGACCTGAGTCGAAGTCGGAAGCTCAACCGACTGAACAACCCAGGGCCACTTCCTTCTTAGCCTCTCCACCCACTGCTTTCCTAGACCTACGTTCCCACCAAGGAAAAATGACTAAGGAAGCCTCATGAATACACCCTCTTTGGGGATTTACATTTCATTAGTACAAAGGAAATAGATTCTGAGGCACTGGTTATCAGCCCACAGGTGAAATATTTGGGTGAATAAAATCCTCCTGAAATCACACCATTAGGGCAGCGTCATGCAGCTCCCACTACAGACACATATGCCCAGTAAGTAGGGGTAACTTGTGTACATGTTGGTAGAGTCCTTCCTGAGAAAATTTCCAGTCAAAGAAAGCCAATTAGGAGCACCAGGATATCACAATAGGAGCTCTGGAGAAGGCTCAGCTGCATGAGAGTTGGTAAAAGTATAGGGTATTAATTATACAGCTACTAACAAATCCTTACTTGTAGAGCAAAACCTTCTAACTGCCAACCACTGTATTAAAAACTGTAAAGGCAAAATTCATGCTCACAAAGTCTCCTGTTTTAATTGGGATACAGATATACCAACACTTGGGACACAATAAGAATTTCTTTAAAGAAGAGATAGCTAAAAATCGATGTGGGAACTTTGGTGAAGAACTGAGGCCTGAATTCAAGCCAGAGGCTAAGTAAGCTGTTTTACTAGGTAGGTGCTATATTCTCACACTTGCCCTGAGAGGATACACCATTTTTATGCAGTTGAACAGACCAAAGAACTGCCAACCAAAGCTGTTTTGGGACTTGCCTTAGTCACAGAAACAAAATCCAAACCCAGATTTCTTCCATTTAAAATCTTTTTATTTTTCCCTAAGTGAACACATGCACATAATTAGATGATTATTAATATGTATGGTGTGTGTGTGTGTGTGTGTGTGTGTGTGTGTGTGTGTGTGTTTCTGTCTCTATGGTGTTAATAATAGCCCTTTATGTGCTTGCTTCCTTAATTTTCTCTGTACTTAACACTAACTGAATTCTAAATCTCCTCTCTGAGGTAAATCAGAAAGGTCTGAGAGCACCCTGGGATCCCCTTCACCATCAGCCCTTCACAGCTGATGTTAGGGTGCCAACCATCCCAGTTTGTCCGGAGCTGATGGGTTTCCTGAGACATGGGATGTTCACTGCTATACATGAGAAAGTTAAAGGGGAAAGGTCTCAGGCCAGTCCAGGTGAGCTTGGTGTTGTCCCTTGCAGGAGGTATTTGAAAATGTCGGAGAGCAGTTTTCTTCTTTCCCTCCCTCCTCCTCACACTCCTTGTCTTGTTATTGCCACAATGCTTGGGGTAGGAGGTTGGCAGGGGAAATGGACATTACTGGTGTTTTGAGGTGATGCTAAGCAACTAGCAGTTTACACTGGGTAGGATGTTCTCATCCAGTGAAGGCCTTATATAAATGACGGGGTGTGTGTGTGTGCGTGTACACATTTTTTTAACCTCTTCTTGAGTTAGCCTTTTGTCTACTTTATAACTCAGGATTTTTTAAAAAAAGGTCTGGGAGCCACCTCTTTGAAATGTAAACATCTAGGAAGATGGAGTATCTATGCTCCTGTCACTATGATAGTTGAGCTCTGGGCATCTCTGTGTCATAGAAACAAGAAAATTTTTATTACTTCTGATAAAGGTGAGTTTAGGATAAACTATTAAAGAATATACAGCCAATGGTGCTGTTAGGTCTTCTCATATGTATATAAAGGCTAAAAATAGAGCAGCATAAAAAGATTATAACTTCTTGGCTGTGTAAATAGAATAGAATTTATTTCTATATGTATAATTTCTTTGCAGATGATCAACCGTGTCCATGTTCTGATTTATGCTTATTCAATAATAAAATTGCTCTTTCTTTTTGACATTTTGTTCAACTTTTAAGTCCCTAACAACACAAAAAGAAAAGAATATTTGGTTAAAGATCACTCAACACTGGGCTGACAGCTGGCTGTGTGAGGAACTGGTGTTCCAGAATAAATCTTAATCATGTCAAAGTTCTTTAGTTTTTCTCTTTTTCAAGTACAAGATTTTCATCAAGATGCTAGGAATTTCTTCCTAGAGATTGTGAATCTCGTCACACAAATGGTTGTCCCAGAGCAGACACTGTGCAATCAGTTCACAGAAAAGTTGGGTAGTAACCAAGGATTACTGTACTTTCCTGAATAATTTTTGTTTTCCATGGAGTTAATAATCACCCTTTATTTGTGTACTGCCTTAGTTTTCTCTGTACTTAACACCAATTCAATTCTAAATCTCCTCTCTGAGGTAAATCAGAAGGGTCTGAGAGCACCCTGGGATCCCTTTCACCATCAGCCCTTAGCAGCTGTCCTCTGTGGCTCCTTGCATTTTTTGCATCTTTCTTAGCTTAGTCCTTTGTTTTGATAGAGCACATCCTCCAGGAGCTTCCTGAAGAAAAGTGAATGGGAGGTAAATTTTCCCAGACTTTTCTTGTACAAGTATCATTTTCATTTTTCCTACTGTCACATGAATTGGTCATTTGGCCTGTAACAAAATTATAGTTTGGAAATAATTTTTCTTTAAAATTTTGAAGACATTGTGCCCTTGGTCTTCTGGCTTCCAGGGTTAGTCTTGAGAAGCCTGATGTCATTTCAATTTTAATCCTTTATTTATGATGTATCCTGTCCTCCCGTCTAGAAGATTGTAGAATATTCTCTTGTCACATATTTGATATCTCACAATGATGTGCTTTAGTAAGATTCTGGTTTTATCCATTATGCTGGGCACTCAGTCAGTCCTTTTAAATTTAATTTCAAAATAAAAAATTTGGCTGATAATTTCCTTCCCTCCATCTTTCTCTGTCCTATGTTATTGAGCATGGATCTCCTGGACTGGTCCTCTAAATTTCTGATTTTTTTCTCTAATATTTTTTACTTCAGTCCTTTTGTTTTCTAGAAAATTTCTTTGTCTCCTAAAGTTTCCAATAAGTTTTTCATTTCTGCTGTCATGTTTTTATTTTCCAGGAGGTTTTTTTTTTTTTTCCTGCTGAGTACTTCTTTTACTTATTTATTTTATTTTTATTTTTATTTTTATTTTTCAATATATGAAGTTTAGTGTCAAACCCAGTGCTCATCCCAAAAGGTGCTCTCCTCAATACCCATGACCCATCCTCCCCTCCCTCCCACCTCCCATCAACCCTCAGTTTGTTCTCAGTTTTTAAGAGTCTCTTATGCTTTGGCTCTCTTCCACTCTAACCTCTTTTTTTTTCCCTTCCCCTCCCCCATGGTCTTCTGTTAAGTTTCTCAGGATCCACATAAGAGTGAAACCATATGGTATCTGTCTTTCTCTGTATGGCTTATTTCATTTAGCATAACACTCTCCAGTTCCATCCATGTTGCTACAAAGGGCCATATTTCATTCTTTCTCCTTGCCACGTGGTACTCCATTGTGTATATAAACCACAATTTCTTTATCCATTCATCAGTTGATGGACATTTAGGCTCTTTCCATAATTTGGCTATTGTTGAGAGTGCTGCTATAAACATTGGGGTACAAGTGCCCCTATGCATCAGTACTCCTGTATCCCTTGGGTAATTCCTAGCAGTGCTATTGCTGGGCCATAGGGTAGGTCTATTTTTAATTTTCTGAGGAACCTCCACACTGTTTTCCAGAGTGGCTGCACCAGTTTGCATTCCCACCAACAGTGCAAGAGGGTGCCTGTTTCTCCACATCCTCTCCAGCATCTATAGTCTCCTGATTTGTTCATTTTGGCACTCTGACTGGTGTGAGGTGATATCTCAGTGTGGTTTTGGTTTGTATTTCCCTGATGAGGAGCGACGTTGAGCATCTTTTCATGTGCCTGTTGGCCATCTGGATGTCTTCTTTAGAGAAGTGTCTATTCATGTTTTCTGCCCATTTCTTCACTGGATTATTTTTTTTTCAGGTGTGGAGTTTGGTGAGCTCTTTATAGATTTTGGATACTAGCCCTTTGTCTGATATGTCATTTGCAAATATCTTTTCCCATTCCGTTGGTTGTCTTTTAGTTTTGTTGGTTGTTTCCTTTGCTGTGCAGAAGCTTTTTATTTTCATGAGGTCCCAATAGTTCATTTTTGCTTTTAATTCCCTTGCCTTTGGGGATGTGTCAAGTAAGAAATTGCTACGGCTGAGGTCAGAGAGGTCTTTGTCTGCTTTCTCCTCTAGGGTTTTGATGGTTTCCTGTCTCACATTCAGGTCCTTTATCTATTTTGAGTTTATTTTTGTGAATGGTGTGAGAAAGTGGTCTACTTTCATTCTTCTGCATGTTGCTGTCCAGTTCTCCCAGCACCATTTGTTAAAGAGACTATCTTTTTTCCATTGGATATTCTTTCCTGCTTTGTCAAAGATGAGTTGGCCATACGTTTGTGGGTCTAGTTCTGGGGTTTCGATTCTATTCCATTGGTCTATATGTCTGTTTTTGTGCCAATACCATGCTGTCTTGATGATGACAGCTTTGTAGTAGAGGCTAAAGTCTGGGATTGTGATGCCTCCCGCTTTGGTTTTCTTCTTCAAAATTACTTTGGCTATTTGGGGCCTTTTGTGGTTCCATATGAATTTTAGGATTGCTTGTTCTAGTTTCGAGAAGAATGCTGGTGCAATTTTGATTGGGATAGCACTGAATGTGTAGATAGCTTTGGGTAGTATTGACATTTTGACAATATTTATTCTTCCAATCCATGAGCACGGAATGTTTTTCCATTTCTTTGTATCTTCTTCAATTTCCTTCATAAGCTTTCTATAGTTTTCAGCATACTGATCCTTTACATCTTTGGTTAGGTTTATTCCTAGGTATTTTATGCTTCTTGGTGCAATTGTGAATGGGATCAGTTTCTTTATTTGTCTTTCTGTTGCTTCATTATTAGTGTATAAGAATGCAACTGATTTCTGTACATTGATTTTGTATCCTGCAACTTTGCTAAATTCATGTATCAGTTCTAGCACACTTCTGGTGGAGTCTATCGGATTTTCCATGTATAATATCATGTCATCTGCAAAAAGTGAAAGCTTGACTTCATCTTTGCCAGTTTTGATGCCTTTGATTTCCTTTTGTTGTCTGATTGCTGATGCTAGAACTTCCAACACTATGTTAAACAACAGCAGTGAGAGTGGACATCCCTGTCGTGTTCTTGATCTCAGGGAAAAAGCTCTCAGTTTTTCCCCATTGAGGATGATGTTAGCTGTGATGTTAGATGATGTTAGCTGTTTCCCCATTGAGGATGATGTTAGCCATAAATGGCTTTTATGATCTTTAAGTATGTTCCTTCTATCCCGACTTTCTCAAGGGTTTTTATTAAGAAAGGTTGCTGAATTTTGTCAAAGGCCTTTCTGCATTGATTGACAGGATCATATGGTTCTTATCTTTTCTTTTATTAATGTGATGTATCACATTGATTGATTTGCGAATGTTGAACCAGCCCTGCAGCCCAGGAATGAATCCCACTTGATCATGGTGAATAATTCTTTTTATATGTTGTTGAATTCGATTTGCTAGTATCTTATTGAGAATTTTTGCATCCATATTCATCAGGGATATTGGCCTGTAGTTCTCTTTTTTTTTTACTGGGTCTCTGTCTGGTTTGGGAATCAAAGTAATACTGGCTTCATAGAATGAGTCTGGAAGTTTTCTTTCCCTTTCTATTTTTTGGAATAGCTTGAGAAGGATAGGTATTATCTCTGCTTTAAGCGTCTGGTAGAATTCCCCTGGGAAGCCATCTGGTCCTGGACTCTTATTTGTTGGGAGATTTTTGATGACTGATTCAATTTCTTCCCTGGTTATGGGTCTGTTCAAGCCTTCTATTTCCTCCTGATTGAGTTTTGGAAGCGTGTGGGTGTTTATGAATTCGTCCATTTCTTCCAGGTTGTCCAGTTTGTTGGCATATAATTTTTCATAGTATTCCCTGATAATTGCTTGTATTTCTGAGGGATTGGTTGTAATAATTCCATTTCATTCATGATTTTATCTATTTGGGTCATCTCCCTTTTCTTTTTTGAGAAGCCTGGCTAGAGGTTTATCACTTTTGTTTATTTTTTCAAAAAACCAACTCTTGGTTTTGTTGACCTGCTCTACAGTGTTTTTAGATTCTATATTGTTTATTTCTGCTCTGATCTTTATTATTTCTCTTCTTCTGCTGGGTTTGGGGTGTCTTTGCTGCTCTGCTTCTATTTCCTTTAGGTGTGCTGTTAGATTTTGTATTTGGGATTTTTCTTCTTTCTGGAGATAGGCCTGGATTGCAATGTATTTTCCTCTCAGGACTGCCTTCGCTGCATCCCAAAGCGTTTGGATTGTTGTATTTTCATTTTCGTTTGTTTCCATATATTCTTTAATTTCTTCTCTAATTGTCTGGTTGACCCATTCATTCTTTAGTAGGGTGTTCTTTAACCTCCATGCTTTTGGAGGTTTTCCAGACTTTTTCCTGTGGTTGATTTCAAGCTTCATAGCATACTGGTCTGAAAGTATGCATGGTATGATCTCAATTCTTGTATACTTATGAAGGGCTGTTTTGTGACCCAGTTTGTGATCTATCTTGGAGAATGTTCCATGTGCACTCGAGAAAAAACTATATTCTGTTGCTTTGGGATGCAGAGTTCTAAATAGATCTGTCAAGTCCATCTGATCCAATGTATCATTCAGGCCCTTGTTTCTTTATTGACCGTGTGTCTAGATGATCTATCCATTTCTGTAAGTGGAGTGTTAAAGGCCCCTGCAATTACCACATTCTTATCAATAAGGTTGCTTATGTTTGTGGGTAATTGTTTTATATATTTGGGGGCTCCTGTATTTGGCACATAGATATTTATAATTGTTAGTTCTTCTTGATGGATAGACCCTGTGATTATTATATAATGCCCTTCTTCATCTCTTGTTACAGCCTTTAATTTAAAGTCTAGTTTGTCTGATAGAAGTATGGTTACTCCAGCTTTATTTTGACTTCCAGTAGCATGGTAAATAGTTCTCCATCCCCTCACTCTCAATCTGAAGGTGTCCTCAGGTCTAAAATGAGTCTCTTGTAGACAGCAAATAGATGGGTCTTGTTTTTTTATCCATTCGGATACCCTATGTCTTTTGGTTGGCGCATTTAGCCCATTTACATTCAGTGTTATTATAGAAAGATATGGGTTTAGAGTCATTGTGATGTCCGTAGGTTTCATGCTTGTAGCGATGTCTCTGGTACTTTGTCTCACAGGATCCCCCTTAGGATCTCTTGTAGGGCTGGATTAGTGGTGACGAATTCCTTCAGTTTTTGTTTGTTTGGGAAGACCTTTATCTCTCCTATTCTAAATGACAGACTTGCTGGATAAAGGATTCTCAGCTGCATATTTTTTTCTGTTCATCACATTGAAGATCTCCTGCCATTCCTTCTGGCCTGCCAAGTTTCAGTAGAGGGATCAGTCACGAGTCTTATTGGTCTCCCTTTATATGTTAGAGCACGTTTATCTCTAGCTGCTTTCAGAATTTTCTCTTTATCCTTGTATTTTGCCAGTTTCACTATGATATGTCGTGCAGAAGATTGATTCAAGTTACATCTGAAGGGAGTTCTCTGTGCCTCTTGGATTTCAATGCCTTTTTCCTTCCCCAGATTCGGGAAGTTCCCAGCTATTATTTCTTCAAGTACACCTTCAGCACCTTTCCCTCTCTCTTCCTCCTCTGGAATACCAATTATATGTATATTTCTTCTCTTTAGTGCATCACTTAGTTCTCTAATTTTCCCCTCATACTCCTGGATTTTTTATCTATCTTTTTCTCAGATTCTTCTTTTTCCATAATTTTATCTTCTAGTTCACCTATTCTCTCCTCTGCCTGTTCAATCCAAGCGGTAGTTGTCTCCATTTTATTTTGCAGTTCATTGATAGCATTTTTTTAGCTCCTCCTGGCTGTTCCTTAGTCCCTTGATCTCTGTAGCAAGAGATTCTCTGCTCTCCTTTATACTGTTTTCAAGCCCAGCGATTAATTTTATGACTATTATTCTAAATTCACTTTCTGTTATATTGTTTAAATCATTTTTGATCAGTTCATTAGCTGTTGTTATTTTCTGGACGTTTTTCTCAGGGGAATTCTTCCATTTCGTTATTTTGGATAGTCCCTGGAGTGTTGCGGGACTGCGAGGCACTTCCCCTCTGCTGTCTTAAATAACTTGCATTGGTGGGCAGGGGCGCAGTCAGACCTGATGTCTGCCCCCAGACCACTGCTGGGGCCACAGTCAGACTGGTGTGCACCTTCTCTTCCCCTCTCCTAGGGGCGGGATTCACTGTGGGGTGGCGTGGCCCTACTGGGCTACTTGCACACTGCCAGGCTTGTGGCACTGTGGATCTGGCGTATTAGTTGGGGTGGATCAGCAAGGTGCACAGGGGCGGGAGGGGTAGGCTCAGCTCACTTTTCCTTCAGAGATCTGCTTCAGGAGGGGCCCTGCGGCACCTGGAGGGAGTCAGACCCGCTGGAGGGATGGATCCGCAGAAGCACAGCGTTGGGTGTTTGTGCGGTGCAAGCAAGTTCCCTGGCAGGAACTGGTTCCCTTGGGATTTTGGCTGGGGGATGGGTGAGGGAGATGGCGCTGGTGAGCGCCTTTGTTCCCCACCAAGCTGAGCTCTGTCTCTGGGCTCAACAACTCTCCCTCCCGTTTTCCTCCAGCCCTCCCGTTCTCCGTTCTCCGAACAGAGCTGTTAGCTTATAACCTTCCAGATGTCAAGTCCCGCTTGCTGTCGGAACACACTCCGTTTGGCCCCTCCGCTCTTGCAAGCCAGACTCCGGGGCTCTGCTTGGCCTGCGGGCTGCGCCTCCGCCCCAGCTCCTTCCCGCCAGTCCGTTAGCGCGCACCGCCTGGCCGCCCTTCCTACCCTCTTACTTGGGCCTCTCATCTCTGCTTGGCCCCAGAGACTCCATTCTGCTAGTCTTCTGACGATTTTCTGGGTTATTTAGGCAGGTGTAGGTGGAATCTAAGTGATCAGCAGGACACGCGGTGAGCCCAGCGTCCTCCTATGCCGCCATCTTCCTAGGACCCTGAGTACTTCTTTTAATAGCATCTTGCTTTGGTTTCATCAATGCAATATTTTCTCTTATTTCTCTGGGTATTATTGAGAGTCCTCCCCACTCCTCCAAGTCTTCTTCCACAATCTCTATTTCTTTCTGGGTGCCTTTTTCTGTTTGTTCTGGCATCTATATTTCATATTGGAGGCTTTCTTCAAATGTCAGTAATTATTTGTTATCTGGACATATTACAAGTGCAGGAACTAGAAAGTTTATCAGAAACTTTGAGCACATGGATGGAGTTTATCATCTGTGAGCAATCCCATAAAGTGGTCCTGTTGGGCTATTTGTTAGGAAATCCTCTATGTCTGTATATCTTTAGATATTTTCTTTTGACTATTCATACGCCTGAGAGAAAAAACCCATATAGAGTCTGGTGGTATTCTGGAATCCAAGAGGAGGTAGCAGGCTGAGGAACTCAGCATTCAGCATGCATTTCACTTGGTCTCCCTCTTTTCTGTATGAATGCCTTCCCAAATTTGCCAGATATTATCCTGCCCTCTGTATTACCCTTTCCAGAAAGGAAAATCTCTGCCAGGATCAGGGAAGAGATCCAGGGTTTCAGCTGTTTCTTAATCACCTTTCAACCTTAAACATCTTTTCTTCATCTGAGTTTCCCTCAACTTCCAGAAGTGGCCAATGCCATTAATTTCTGAGTCTTCTGAAGGTTTCACAACATGAATTAAGTTGGTTCTTTGCTTTCCCACTGCCAAGCTAGGATTTCACTTCTTATGCCTGTTTTATCAGTGACCAACTTGTCCAAGTGTTTTCCAGCTTTCACAACTGTTGCTTTTATCTATCAGGGTCTAGGAATGTTTCCAAGGACCAGGAGTTTTCAACTAGAATTTCTGCTGTTTCTCTGTAACTTAGAGCAAAGTTGATAGCTTCCTCATGCTGTGGATTTTAGCCTTGGTAGATCCAAGTAGATCGCTGTAGCAGGAAGACTTCTAAGATGGCCTCTAGGTTCCCTTTCTCCTGGTGTTCATGCTCTTGTGGAATTCCCTCCCCTTCATTGTGGGTAGTAATTGGGACTTGCTTCTAAAAAATAAAGTATGGCATAGATGATGAGATGTTACTTCTGTGTTTACACTGCATAAGATTGTAACTTCTGTCTTGTTAGCAAACTCCCTGACTGGCTTTGATGAAGCAAATTGCCATGTTAGGGAAGCCTATGTGGCAAAGAACTGAGGATGGCCTCTGACAGCAAGGAAGTGAGGCCCTCATTCCACCGATTCAAAGGAACTGAATCCTCCCCAAAACCACATGGGTGAGCTTTGCATCAGGTCCTTCCATAGTTGAGCTTTGAGATGAGATTCTAGTCCTGGTTGATTGCAGCTGTATGAAAGACACTGAAGCAGAGGATCCAACTGAGCTATGCCTGGATTCCACAGACACTGAGATAATAAATGCATTTAAGAAAACGTTTATTTATTCATTGTGAGAGAGAGGGAGAAGGAGAGAGTGTGTGCAAGTGGGGGAGGAGCAGAAGGACAGGAAGATAGAGAATCCCATGCAGGGTCTGCACTGTCAGCATGGAGCCCAATGCGGGGCTCGAACCCATGAACCATGAGATCATGACCTGAACTGAGAACAAGAGTCAGTCTCGTAACCAACTGAGCCACCCAGGTACCCCAATAAATGCATTTTTTAAGCCATTAAATTTGTCGTAATTTGTTATGCAGCAATAGATAACCAATATCACTACTATCAAAGTAATGGCTGGTCTGTCCTACTGCCAAACAAAACCACTTTATATTTTGGAAGTGTATTCAGTGCAGAATCAAGTAGATTACCTAATTAGATAAATATTAGGAAATATAATTGCTTCCCAAACAAAAATCAATTATCTTTCATTATGAAAAGTTTCTGTATTGCTTTTATTTTTACCAAAGTAATATAAACACAGAAAAATAGAATTGTGCAAATAATAAAAAGCAGAAGTATTCCCATTCCATCCCTCCTCAGACATCCTTAAAGCAACAAAATTCTTTTATAATTATTTACTTCATTCCATTATGTGGATGTATCATTATTTAATAAATTTCCTAAAGGAAGTTTGGATCATTGACATTCTTCCCCACCCCTGCATTTTATTTTGGAAATTTTCAAACAAATCAGAGAGTTGGAAACTTTTACAGTGGGCACCCATGTCTGTACTACTTAGATTCTTCCCCTTAATGTGTTACTAAACTTGTTTTATTATATATACATTTACTCAACTATCCATCCTCTGTCTATCCATCAATCCATCAATTTTTTTTGATGCATTTCAGACTAATTTAGAGACATTATTTCTACTTCCTCCCAGATACTTCAGTCTGTATATGATTAACAGGAGTTCAATATTTGTCCATGATTCTTTTTTACTGTTATTCTTTTGAGGTAAGATTTGCACACACAAATCTTAAGTGTACCATTTGATGAGTTCTAGCAAATGTTACTCCTATACAGTCTAAATCCTGGTCCTGTTACAGAACACTGCCATCACTCCAAAAAATCCTCTCACGATCTTGCTCAATCTCCTCCCATGAAGGCAACTACTGTTCAGTCTTCAGACCATAAATTTTCTTGTTCTAGAATTTCACTTACATGGAATAAATAGCATGCATTCTTTTTGTACAAGTCTTCTTTCATTCAGCAAAATGTTTTTGAAGTTCATCTACATTATTGTATTTGCTAGTAATTCGTATGTTTTCCTTGTTGACTAATACTTTGTGGTATAGCTATCCCATTCTGTTTATGCATGCTTCTGTTGACAGTCACCTAGGTTGTTTCTAGATTTGGGTTATTATAGAATAAAGTTGCTATGAATATTCTGGTACAACTCTTTCTGTGGACATATCTTTTTCACATCTCTTAGGTGAATATGTAGAAGTGGAATTTTTGAGTAAAAGCAACCACTTTTAATTCTTTCCTTTATAGTCTTTCTTATGGTAAACTCCTTAATGCTAAATAATATCCAATTATCACTTTTATATTATAATTTTTCCCAGGCCTCAGGAATCAGAATTATATTAATCATAAATACTGGTTAATGACACTCTCTAGTCAAATAATCCAAATATGGCCTGATTTTATTGTTATAGTTAGATATAGCTATATATAGTTAATTCTACAATTAGGTATTTTCAGCAATGTAACAATCATGTGGATGCCCAAATAAAACCTAGGATGTTAACAATAAATAAGATACATTTAAATATATTGTTCCTTCCTCTTCACCATTATATCCCCTTGCAGCTTCTCCACCTATCAATATAAATCCTGTGTTCATCATTCCCTTGCCTTCCTCTCATTCTCATTTTAGTTTTTAGGATTATAAAAAAAATATATGATGAGGAAAAAAGCCACATGATTTTCTTAATTGATACAGAAAAATAATTTGACAAAATTCAACATTCTTTTATGATAAAAACACTGATCAAGCTAGGAACAAAAGAAAATTAGCTCAACATAATTAAGTCCATATATGAAAACCCACAGCTATCAACATACTGAATGATAAAAAATTGAAATCTTTTCCTCCAAGTTCAGGAACAAGACAAGGATGTCTGCTTTTGTCACTTATGTTCAAGTTAGTCACTTATGTTCAAGGGTATTAGCTGTAGCAAGCAAATAAGAAAAAGAGATAAAAGACACTGAAATTGTAAAGGAAGAAGTAAAATTACCTCTGCAGATAATATGATCTTACATGTGGATAACTAAAGATTACACATACACACACATGCACACTTACACAAAAAACCTGTTAGGACTAGATGTCAATACTACCCAAAGTGATCTACAGATTCAATGCAACTTTTATCAAAATCCCAGACTTTTTTTTTTTGGCAGAAATTAAAAACCCATTCTAAAAATCAAATGGAGCCTCACAGGACCCTGGATAGTCAAAATAATATTGAAAAAGAACAAAGTTGAAGATCTCCTACTTCCTCATTTCAAAACTTACTGTAAAACTACAGTAACTAAATCATGGTGCTACTGGGATAAAGGCAGACATAAAGACCAATGGAATCGAATAGAGATCTCAAAAATAAACTCTTACATACACGGTCAAATGATTTTTGACTAGGATACCAAGATGATTTGATGAGAGTAAGGATACTCTTTTCAACAAATGATACAGGGAAAACTGAATAATGAAGCTGGACCCTTACCTTATACCAAATATAAAAATTAACTAAAAATGAAAAAAAAATTAACTAAAAATGGATCAAAAACCTAAATATAAGAGATAAAACTATAAAACTCTCAGAAGATAGGGAGAAATCTTTATGATAATTGGATTTAGCAATAATTTCTTGACGAGAGCAGAACAACAAAATAAAAATAAATTGGACTTCATCAAAATTTTTAAAATTGTGCATCAAAATACACTATCAATAGAGTAGAAACACAATCCATGGAATGGGAGAAAATGTTTGCAAATCACATATCTGATAAGGGATTAATATCCAGAACATTTAGAGAACTCCCAAAACTCAACAATAAAAAACCAAACAGCCCCACTAAGCATATGAAAAGATGTTCATCTTCGCTAGTCATTAGAAAAATGCAAAGCAAAATCACAATGAGATACCATCTCATACTCATTATGGTAACTCCTAAAATAAGCAACAATAAAAAATAAAAAAACAAATACCCAATTAAAAAATGGACCAACGACTTGTATAGACATTTATCCAAAGAACATAACTAGGTGACTAACAAGACATTATTAAAAAGAAAACCAAAGCACTTGCATGGTTCAGTCATTTAAGCACCCGACTTCAGCTCAGGTCATGATCTTGTGACTTGTGAGTTCGAGCCCCATGTCAGGCTCTGTGTGACAGCTCAGAGCCTAGAGCCTGCTTCAGATTCTGTGTCTTCCTCTCTCTCTGCCCCTTCTCTGCTAATACTTTGTCTCTCTCTCTCTCTCTCTCTCTCTGAAAAATAAACATTAAAAAAATAAATTAATTAGTAAAAACAGAAGAAAAGAAAACTACAAGCCAAAACTGGCATCACATAGGTTAAAGCCTCAAGTCAGTAAACTAAGGCTTAATACCTAGCCTGCCATTTCAACGCCCTAGGAATGTAACCTTTAACCAGTCAACATGGAATTTCCTGGTCAATGCTGGGAAATTTACTGATAGACCCTTTCTGCTCCCTCTTAGGAGGACACCCTTGCCTAAAAAGTGCATTCCTTACTAATAAATTTCTGTCTTCTTTTTTAATGACCTTTCTCTGCCTTTAAAAACTCTTGTTTTGTTTAGAGCTGTCCTCTTCTTGCTAGATGGGAAGCTGCTCAATTCATGAGTTGTTTAATAAAGTCAATTAGATCTTCAAATTTACTTGATTGAATTTTGTTTCTTAACAATAAAATATCAATAACCAAGGGAAGAAAGTTGAAATTTGTTTACTATGCCAGTAGACCTATTAATTTCTTTCTGTAGTTCTATCAAATTTCATTTAATATATTTTGAGGCTATTCTATTAGATCCTTGCATGTTTAGCATTGCTACATCTTACTAATGAATTAAATCTTTGTGATTCGTTTAATGTTTCTATCTTTAATAATGTGTTTTTATCTTAAGGCCTATTTTATTTGATACAATGTTGCCACACCAGCTTTATTTAGCCAATATTTGCCAGAAATGTCATTTCAGCCCTTTAACTTTAGCCTTTTATATCCTTAGATGTTAGATATATCTCTTATAAACAGAATATATCTGGATTTTTTAAAAAACTCTAATTGCTCAATAAACTCAATGAATAGTGAATTTATTCTATTCACATTTATAAAAATTAATCATGAATTTGGATCTACCTGTTGCACCCACACGACTCCTGAAACAGAATGCTACAGGCACCAGTGACAATCATAACAGAATTTATTGCAATGAGAGGCAAGGCCAACCAATCGGGACCGACACTCTTGACCAGAGTGCGGTCTTGAACAGCCAGGGTACAGAGTTTTTATAGCCAACCATATCATCTTATCATCGCCGGGGAACAGAACAAATAGTTCCCAGATGGGGGTGGAAACAGTTCAGACATGTCCTTACCCCAATCCAAAACATTAATCCAGTTGATTTTCCTTGACCTTTTGTTCCCTTGATTGACAGGACAAGGCTGTTATCTCTTATTATCTCTGTTATTTCTTAAGGCTACAGGTTAGCCCTACACTACAATTTAACCCTTACATACCTTTACCATTTTTTTAAATGTTTATTTTGAGGGAGAGAGAGAAAGAGAGCACACGTACAAGTGGGGAAAGGGCAAAGAGAGATGAGAAAGAGAATCCCAACCAGGCTCCATGCTGCCAACATGGAGCCCAATGCAGGATTCATCTCATGAACCATGAGATCATACCCTGAGCTGTAATCAAGAGTTAGTCACTCAACCGACTGAGCCACGGAGGCACCCCTACTTTTATCATCTTAATTTATTATTTTGATTTGCCTACTCATTTTGTGTTTTTTAAAAATTATTTCTTATAATTAAAAAAATTATTCATATTTTGCTCTCTCCCTAAATAACACAAGAAACTAGCAGGCTCTCACATTCATTGGTCTCTATTACAAACCTACCAAGTTGATGTTTTCTAGATTTTCAGTTTTCAGTTATGGATTTATTTCTATTCCTTTTTTAAGGCAAAAACCACCAACCTAAATAAAGAGGTAAGCTGAGGCAAGCTCAAGTTACCAGAAATTGAGTTTATTCGGGAATGGCCACGTGACTACAATTCAGGAAACATGTAGCAAGTACAGGCAAGTCCATTGAGCGTTTGGGGCAGGCTCTTTGATGGGCAAAAAGCTCAGAGGGGGAAATCCAGCAGAGTCCAAGCAGTGAGTTCATTGGCTTGGGGATGCAGACAGATTCTTGGTGGATATTCACTGGTCAGGAGAGAAGTCTCCATCTTCTGTAAATTAGACGTTTACAGGAAATCAGTCCCTCAGTTCTTAAGTCCCTTCTTCTGAGGGTGCTCGCATGAGATTCTCCATTTCATATTCTCTGGCTCCATTTTAGGTTGAAATCCTTTCACACAACCAAGTTGACTAAAGCGTTTCATTCTCTTTCCTTCATTTACATGTTGGAATCTCTCCTGGATATATTACCCTTCTTTTTAAAATATTTCATCCAAAATTTTCCAATGTAGGTTTTTTGTGTGGCATCTCTTCAGAGGCCATATTTGCATAAGGATGTATTTTTTATCATACCCATCTTTGGCTGGGTATAAAATTGTATTTCCTAAGATAGTTTCTATCACTATTCTTTATTATTATCCTATTATTAATATTCTTAAATTATCCTATAATGTATAGATGTGAATTTGTTATTCACATCTTTGCACTTTCTGGACGCTTTCAATCTGAGGCTTATCACCTTTTCTAAAATTCTAGGTAATTAATAACCAGTATTTCTTGAAATAAGCCCCCTTTTTCATTTTATTTTTTTCTCTTTCTGGGACACCTGCTTTATAGATTACTGTCGGATAATACTTGTTTCCATCCATCAAAATTTTCATTTCTCCCTAAATTTTTTTTTTCAACGTTTATTTATTTTTTTGGGACAGACAGAGACAGAGCATGAACGGGGGAGGGGCAGAGAGAGAGGGAGACACAGAATCGGAAACAGGCTCCAGGCTCTGAGCCATCAGCCCAGAGCCTGACGCGGGGCTCGAACTCACGGACCGCGAGATCGTGACCTGGCTGAAGTCGGACGCTTAACCGACTGCGCCACCCAGGCGCCCCTATTTCTCCCTAAATTTAAAATTAGGTTAATTTAAAATTATTTGTTGGTCTCTGCTAATATTTTTGCTTTTGATGGGATCTATATGTTATCTTCCTTTTGAAATGCTTCCTCAAAGGTCTAGTAACCTTGGACTGTGAATCCATTTGCCCTAGGGTATTCTCTCTGCACGCTGCTTCAGAAGCATAGGCCTAGCAGAGAAGGCCCCAGTGATGCTGAGGCTGGGGGAGGGGAGGGGCAGGAATGGGCCCCAAGGGGGAGAGTCTTGGGCACCAGCCAATCATTTGTTCCAGGAGGGAAAGGGTAGGGGAAGTTTAGTTGGTACCCACCTGCTTCTCTTCGTCCAAAGCCCAGAGATTCTGTGCTTGCTTAATTTGACACCTGGGGACACCTGAACGAGGCTGCAAATATAAGCAGGCCCTGTTTTCCAAGGTAATGCAAAATGGTCATGAAACAAGATCTGAAGTTCCTTCCTATCTTACTCTCCAATCAGCCTGTTTGCTTCCAGTTACAGGTCCCATCTGAACACATAACACTTAAAAAACAGCCCACCCCCTTCGGGGTGGCTCAGTCAATTAAGTATCAGACTCTTGATTTCAGCTCAGGTGTGGTCTCACGGTGGTGATATCGAGTCCCACCTCAGACTCTGTGCTGGGCATGGAGCCTGCCTAAGATTTTCTCTCCCTTCCTCTGACCACGCCTTGCACACTCTCTCCAAAACAAAAAACCAAAAAAACCTTATCCAGCCCCACCCCACCTCGGGGGATTGAACTTGATCCTGGAGAGGGATGTACCAGCATCTCTGTCATACTTTTTGTAGTCCCCACCCTTTAAAAAAAAAAATCAAGTAATACACATATGTGGTTTAAAAAAAAAAAAAGAGAGACTGAGTTTATAATGAAAGTGGAGACAACACACTCTACCCTACCCCTTTCCCAATCATACTTCCTTGGAGCAAATGTGTTAATCCTTTCTTTTTGTAGCTTTCCTGATGAATACCTGTAAGGGAAGAACTTTTTTTTTCCCTCTTACTAGGGAAAACCCCACCTCTACCTTACTGTGTGTTTCTTCTCTGGGAGCCACCTTTACTACTCACACAAAACCTGGTGTTCAGCCACAATCTAGCACACTCTAAGCCTAGGGTGGGTGATGGTCTGGTGAGGCCACAGACAAGACTAAGAGACAATTGAGATATGAGTTTATTGGGAGAAGTTTATTGGCCAACTGGTCAAAGCATTATTGCTGGGATCTATGTGCAGCAAGTTTTTAAATCATAGCAACTTAATGTAGCAACTGTCAGTGGCCCTCTCCTTCCTTGCATGGCTAGCATTTCTAAGGAGATCAAGGCCTGCCACCTGGACACTCTTCATTACAAGGGAAATGCTCTGGGTTGCCCCTTTGCCCCAGAGCACCTCACCCTGCAACACATTCTGCTGCACATTCTGCTTGATGGGAATATGAAGGGAAGACAGGATCTCTTTCAAGATAGTCATTAACAGGTGCATGCGGGGTATGCTTGCACAAACTAGCTATCAGCCACATACCATACATCTGGTCACCACATGTGTGGAAGTTTTCCCCCACACCAAGCAATTCTCAATTCTGCAAATTTGCTCAATTGAGCAAAACTCAATTGAGCTCAATTTGCTCAATTGAGCAAAACTCAATTCTGACACTCTTTGCCTGTCAGATTCCACAGATCAGTCCCACAAGATTGCCGCCCTACTTCTGACAGCACCCACACACATCAGATACCAATCTGTTGTCACTCATGCTTCTGACCAACTGGCTATAGATCAGAGATTCCAATTACCCTCTCCTTAGGTTCAATTAATTTGCTAGAGCGGCTCACGTAACTCAGGGAAATACATATGTTTACCAGTTTATTTAAGGATGCAGATGAACAGCCAGATGATGAGACCTGGGACAGTCCCAAGTAAAGGAGTTTCTGTCCCTGTGGAGGTGAGGTGCCTCACCCTCCTGGTGTGGAAGTGTTCACCCATCTGGAAGCTCTCTGCACCCTGTTCTATTGGGATTTTATAGAAGCTTCCTCACACAGGCACAATCAATCATTAACTACATTTCCAGCACCTCTCCCACCTCAGAAGGCTGGGGAGGCGGTGGAGCTGAAAATTCCAAGCTTCTAATTATGGCTTGGTCTTGTTGATGAGCAGCCCCCATCCAGGAGTCCACCCAGAGTCACCTCATTAGAACAAAAGATGCTCCTAGTGTTCTTATCACTTAGGAAATTATGAGGGTTTTAGGAGCTCTGTGTCAGGACCTGGGGACAGAGACCAAATATATATTTTCTGTTATACCACAGTACCTCTTTAACTTAAAAAAAACAAAAAACTATGTTAATCCTGTTATTTCTCCTTTTCCGCTGCTGTTAGAAGAGTTAATTTTGAAAATAAAGGAAACCTCATTTAAAATGGAGCCAGGAAGCCCTGAAGGAGGAACTCCTACCTGTGCCACTCCTTGAGCCTGCATAGCCAGCAGAAAGAATGAAGAGAATTACCTTGACAAGAGAAAACATTTTCACGTGTGAATTTCATCTCCAGGTCTTAAAGAAGCAAGATCTTTCCCTGCTGTAGGGAGGCCAACAGCACACCAATTGCCACTTGCAGTCAATGAGAAACTGTTTCCTTCCTTCCTTCCCTCCTTCCTTCTTTCCTTCCTCCCTTCCTCCCTCCCTCCCTTTCTTTCTCCTTCCTTCCTTCCTTCCTTCCTTCCTTCCTTCCTTCCTTCCTTCCTTCCTTCCTTCCTTCCTTCCTTCCTTCCTTCCTTCCTTCCTTCCTTTCGAGCGAATATGAACAGGCTCCGCACTGTCAGTGCAGAGCCCGCAGGGCGCTCGATCTCACAAACTGTGACATGACGACTTGAGCTGAAATCAAGAGTTGGATACTTAAATGATTGAGCCACCCAGGCACCTCCAGGGGCAACTAATTTTACCTATTCTTTTGTATTTTTTCAGACATATGTTATACATATGAATAAATATGCATGTAATATTCTTGGGCTTTACTATTTTCCCCACAACCAGAGGCATACTATATATACTTTTATGCACAGTGTTATATAAAGTGTTTATGTACAGTTTAAAGAACACCAAAATGAATACCCATAATAGCCATCTCTCGGGTTAAGAACCAGAACACCACTGCTACTCTATCTCCAAGGTGCTTCTCTTCCATCACCACCAGGGGGAACCTGGACTGAATTTTTGTATTAACCAGACTTCTGCTTTGCTTTTCATGTTTACGGACTACATATGTATTCTTAGATGATATAGCATTTAGTTGGGCCTGCTTATGAACTTTATATCAATGAGGTCATTTTGTAGATGTTAATCAGTAAGTTGTTCCTTTTACTTGATCTTGTTTGTGAGAAACAAACAAGTGGGTACTTATGGCTGTAATGTTATCTATTTTCACTAGTATCTGGTATTCCATTTTGTATGCATGTGGCAGTTTATCAATTCCACAGTTGACGGACATTTGGGTGGTGACAGATTTTGCTACTGTGAACAATGCTGTTATAGACTTTGTTGTGCAAGCCTCCTGTTGCATGCTTCAAGTTTCCGGAGCCGTGCTATCCAGTACTGTAGCCATTAGCCATATGTGGCTATTGAGCACCTAACATATAGCCAGTCCAAGTGCAGCAAGCCTAGAATATCCATTGAATTGTGAAGACTTAGTATGAAAAAGAAATGTAAAATATCTCACTATTAATGTTTTTATATTAATTACATGTTGAAATGATAAAATTTTAGATACATTGGCTTAAGTTAAAATATTGTTGGGGCGCCTGGGTGGCGCAGTCGGTTAAGCGTCCGACTTCAGCCAGGTCACGATCTCGCGGTCCGGGAGTTCGAGCCTCGCGTCGGGCTCTGGGCTGATGGCTCAGAGCCTGGAGCCTGTTTCCGATTCTGTGTCTCCCTCTCTCTCTGCCCCTCCCCCGTTCATGCTCTGTCTCTCTCTGTCCCAAAAATAAATAAACGTTGAAAAAAAAATTAAAAAAAAAATATTGTTAAAATTAATTTCAACTAAATCTTTTTACTTTTTTATTTTTTTAAATGTTTATTTATTTATTGAGAGAAAGAGAGAGTGCGCGAGAGAGCACAAGTGAGGGGAGGGGCAGAGAGAGAGGAGAGAGAGAATCCCAAGTGGCCTCCCTCCACACTGTCAGCACAGAGCCTGACATGGGGTTCCGTCTCAGGAGCTGTGAGATCATGGCCTGAGCTGAAAACAAGAGTCGGCTGTTTGAGCCAGCCAGGTGCCCCTCTTTTTATTTTTTTACATGAGTTATTAGAAAATTAAAAATTACATATATGGTTTGCATTCTATTTCTAGGACAGTGCTGTTCAATAAGGTATCTATCTTACTGTGGAATTGCTGGATCTAATTTTCAATGATGCCCAAGTGTTTTGCAAAGTGGTTATAACCTTTACACTTTCATCAGCAATGTATGAATGCTCTTCTTGCCACATCCCCCAGCACTGTGCATATTTAAAATTTTTGCCAGTCTGGTGGATGTGAAATGTTATTGGATTGTGCTTTAAATATGCATTTCCCTGATTACTCAAGATGTTGAGAAACTTTTTCAGGCACAAGACTAAGTGTTATACATACACTTTATTTTTTTAAAGTTTACTTACTTATTTTGAGAGAGAGAGTGCACAGGTGGGGAAAGGACAGAGAGAGAGAGAGAGAGAGAGAGAGAGAAAGAGAGAGAATGCCAAGTAGGCTCTGCACCCAGTGCAAAGCCCAATGTAGGGCTTGAACTCACGAATGTGAAATCAGGACCTGAGCTGAGGTCTGGCACTTAGACAACTGAGTCATCTAGGTGCCCTGCCCCATTATACATACACTTAAAAAAAAATTGTCAACGTAGTTGACACACGATGTTACATTAGTTTCAGATGTACAACATAGCGATTCAGCATCTCTATACTTTATGCTATGCTCACCACAAGTGTAGCTCCCATCTGTCACCATACAGTGGTATTACAATGTCATTGACTATATTCCCTATGCTGTGCCTTTCACCCTGTGACTTATGGGTTTCTATTATCTGTTTATTTAAAAAAATATCATGAGCACTTGAGGACCGATGCCAATCTAAAAAAATTGAATATTACCAATAAATGACCTCTACCTATATGGTTCTTCTCCTATTCCATCCTCTGCTTTCTGCAACCATTTTCCTGTATTTTATATTTATCATTCCCTTCTTATCAATATAATGTATATTGCTTAGTCTTATGCATAACATGTATATTACACATATTGCTTTGTCTTGTTTTTTAAAGATTTTTCATTTTTTTAAATGTTTGTTTATTTTTTTTAATTTTTTTTAACCTTTATTTATTTTTGAGACAGAGAGAGACAGAGCGTGAATGGGGGAGGGGCAGAGAGAGAGGGAGACACAGAATCAGAAGCAGGCTCCAGGCTCCGAGCCATCAGCCCAGAGCCCGACGCCGGGCTCGAACCCACGGACCGCGAGATCGTGACCTGAGCTGAAGTCGGACGCTTAACCGACTGAGCCACCCAGGCGCCCCAATGTTTGTTTATTTTTTAGAGAGAGATGAGAGTGTGTACGCACGCATGAGTGGGGGAGGGGCAGAGAGCAAGGGAGAGAGAGAATCCAAAGCCTGACACAGGGCTGGAACCCACAAACCATGAGATCATGACCTGAGCTGGAATCAAGAGTTGAATGCTCAGCTGACTGAGCCAGCCAGGTGCCTCCATAGCAGTTTAGTTAGATATAATTCATATATCATAGAATTTACCCTTTAAAGTATACAATTAGTATTTTTAGCATATTCATGCTGTTGTGCAACCATCACCACTGTCTAATTCCAGAACATTTTCTTTCTTTTTTAAAAAAATTTTTAAAATGTTTATTTATTTTTGAAAGAGAGAGAGACAGATCATGAAGGAGGGAGGGGCAGAGAGAGAGGGGGAAACAGAATCTGAAGCAGGCTCCAGTCTCTGAGCTGTCGGCACGGCAGCCTGACATGGGGCTCAACCTCATGAACTGCAAGATCATGACCTGAGCTGAATTCCAACGCTTAATGGACTAAGCCACCCAGGTGCCCCAAGAACATTTTTGTCATACCCCCAAATAAACCTTATATCTATTAAGTAGTCACTCCCCACTCCCCTCCAAATACCCAAATACCACTCCCAGCTGCCACTAATCTACTTTCTTTCCATGGATTTGCCTACTGGACATTTCACATAAATGAAATCAAATAATATGTGGCTTTTGGTGTCTGGATTTTTTCACTTAACGTAATGGTTTCAAGGTACATTCCTGTTGTAGTATGGGTCAGCACTGAATTCTTTTTATTCATGAATGATATTTCATTGTATGGATTTGTGCATTTTATCTATTCATCAGTTGATGGACATTTAGATTGTTTCCTACTTTTGGCTAATGTAAATAATAGTGTTATGAAAATTTGTGTACAGGCTTTTTGTGTTGCACATATATATTTTCATTTCTCCTTGGTGTACACCTAGAAGCGGAGTTGCTGGGTCATGTGGTTACTTTATGGATAACTTTTGGACGAAATGCCAAGCTGCTTTCTACAAGGGCTCTGCCATTTTACATGAATGAGGGTTCCTATCTCCCATATCCTTGTCAATCCTTGTTATTGTCCATCTTTATAATTTTAGCCATCTAATGGGTGTGAAGTGGGAGCTCATTGTGGTTTTGATTTGCCTTTCCTGATGACTAATAATGTTGAGCATCCTTTTATTGGCTTTCTTGTATGTCTTCTTTTGGATATGTAATGTCTATTCAAATGCCTTACTTACTTTTGAGTTACTTGTCTCATTTTTGAATTGTAAGAATTCTTAACACATTCTAGATACAAGTCCCTCATCAGGTTTATGTTTGTACATATTTTCTCCCGTTCTGTGGGTTGTCTTTTCAGTTTTTGATGGCATGGAGATGAACCAACTTGGACCATGAAGAAAAGGCAAACTTAGGGAAGGCAGAGCAGTATATAGAAGAAGAATCTGACTCATGTTGAATAACTAATTTGTTGAATAACTGTGATTTTGGATCTTTATTACATTAGCCAAATCCATATCTTAACAAAGAAAATACTCCTGAACTCACTTTTTGATAATAATTATGTCATACATCCAATAGTACATTTTCCCTTTTTGAATGCCTTCGTATCCATTATTGAACTATATTTCCACAGAAGCTCTGTGAGATAGGTAGAATCATGTTATTTCCATTTTACAAAAGAGAAACCTGAGACCCAGAAAGCTCAGTGACTGACATGGTGTCACATAGCTTGTGGATGTCAAGGCAGGAATGAATTCTTAGCACCAAGGCTCCCTGCCTCCTGACATCCCTGAGTGCTTGGCTGGGGAGTAGAGGTAGGTATATTTTGTCTTAAGGAAAGAAGGTGGATTGTCACAGTACACATTTGGTCAGAAGTCTAGACTCTGCTTCTATTTATTTTGTATACTTTTATAGTAACTTAAGCTTTCTGAGCCTCAGTTTCCTTATCTAGAAATTAAGGGGTTGGACATGTTGATGCTCTGAATTTCCTACCAGGTGTAAATTTCTTTTAATATAATTATACTGCCTCTAGGTAGTTGTATTTATAATCTGTTTTGACTGCCTGTTATGCTAAATATTTGCTCATATGGCATATCCACTTCAGCTAATCTAAACATATATTGGAAAATTGTTTTGGATACCAGTTTAACAAAGGCAGCTCCCCTCATGCAGCAAGAGAGACGTGGCTTCACATCAGAACATATCTCTGCTTGAATTTCCCCATCTGTGGAATGAGAATTAAAGGAAATAATGTGTGGGGGTGCCTGGGTAGCTCAGTCAGTTAAGCATGCACCTCTTGATTTCAGCTCAGGTCATGATCTCACAGTTTGTGGGTTCGAGCCCCATGCTGGGCTCTGTGCTGACAGTGCAGAGCCTGCTTGGGATTCTCTCTCTCTACCTATCTCTGCCCCTCCCTCGCTAGCCTTCATGCTCTCGCTCTCTCTCAAAAATAAATAAATAAAAAACATTTTTAAAAAAGGAAACATGTGTGTAAAATGCTGATTAGAGCCCCTGACACAGGTAGGAAGTCAATCAATGACAAAAATAAGTATTATTTTACAGGATAGATGTACAGTTAATTAACCTCCTCGTAACAAGGGGTCAAGATTTCATGTGATGGAATTCACATGTACTCACAGAGGATCCTGTCTAAGGAAGCCCTAGCAGGGCCCTTGGGGCAAATAGGATATTCTTAGGCTTTCATCTTGATGAGATCAATATGAATGCCCAAGGCTGTACTGATCAACTGTGGCAGTGGGACCCCAGACAGTCTCTCCTCTTGGGTTGAATGCTGACACACAAACATCATTACCTGGAAAAAAATGAAAGAGGGGCTTGGGATGTCCTTGTTTACTGATATAAGAGCTTAGAGGGGGAAAAAATCAGTTTAGAAAAATAAAGACAATTGTTCTTGCTAGGACTGGTATGATTTCATTTCCATGTTCTGAAAGAAGATAAAAACCCTAAGGTTGTATGTAGCAAAGAGCAAAATGCCTGCCCTGCTCTTGGGAAGGCTTTTTTTTTTTTTTCAGGGATATCTTCCAGCAGCCAGTCCAGCGTTAGAGCTCAGACCCACAGCTGTGGTTTCAGTTTCCAGGGGAAGAGGGTGCATAATGTGTCAGTCCTGAAGGGAAGCCCTTTCTTGGCTCCTCAGATGAAAGATTGCCTCCACCATTCCCCACCCCCACCCACACTTTGCTCATTGGCATATGATTTCATCTTTTGTTCATTCATCTGCCTGAGACCACAGATGTCCATGACGCTGGAATTATGCAATCTAATCTTCCAAAAAAACCCACAGTGTTTATATGGTCTCTCAGTCTGCTGCTGCCTTATTTGATGAATCTGCATTGGGACATCTTATGTGAAACATCTCAGGAGAGAAAGCTGGTTATAACTTTCCTTATAGCTTAGGGTAGCAACGTGATCACAGCATGCCAGGTAAATAGGACTCTGCTCAGAGGTGCTTCTATGATATGACCTTTAAATCTCAGCAGAGTGAAAATACAATGATGAAACATTCAAATTAAAACATTTTTATTTTTATTTATTTATTTTCCAGGGTGTTTTTTTAGTTTATTTATTTTGAGAGAGAGAATGCGTGGACAAGTGTGTGAATGGGGAAGGGGCAGAGAGGGAAAGAGAGAGAGAATGAATTCCAAGCAGACTGCATGCTATCAGCCCAGAGCTCCATGCAGGGCTTGATCTCACAAACCATGAGATCATGATCCGAGCCAAAATCATGAGTTGGACACTTAACTGACTGAGCCACTCAGGCACCCCTAAATTAAAACATTTTTAAAATGGCCTTTGTTGGGGCACCTGGGTGGCTCAGTTGGTTGAGCATCCAACTTCGGCTCAGGTCATGGTCTCGTGGTTTGTGAGTTCGAACCCCATGTCGGGCTCTGTGCTGACAGCTCAGAGCCTGGAGCCTGCTTCAGATTCTGTGTCTCCCTCTCTCTCTGCCCCTCCCCCACTTACACTCTGTTTCTCTCTCAAAAATAAATAAACATTTAAAAAACTTTTTTAAAGGTCTTTGTTACTCTTATGTTCTCCTTGACTTCTGTGGGAAATAGTTTACAGTCTGTGATTTTTAAAAATTTATTCCTAAGAAAAACTGGGAATTTCTCTTCAAGCATTTCTTCCCTGTGGGTGACCTGCTGCTCTGCTGCCTCCACCCAAGCACCAACTACCCCCTAATGATTCTCACACAAACACCTATCTTATTCCATCAAAAGGTACTTCTCCTGTTGTCTGTCTTCTCTATAGTGCTCTATGCTTTCTGACTAACTTAAAGAGAGTAGGAAAGATAGCAAGAGAGAGGGGGGAAGGCGAGAGAGAGAAAGAACAAGATTTAAACCCACCAATGTACTAGGAGTGCCTGGGTGGCTCAGTGGGTTAAGCGTCCAACTCTTGATTTCAGTTCAGATCATGATCTCACGGTTCGTGGGTTCGAGCCTGTGCTGACAGGACAGAGCCTGCTTGGGATTCTCTCTCTCCTTCCCCTCTCCTGCTCTCTCTCTCTCTTTCAAAATAAACAAATATAAATATATATATATATATATATATATATATATATATATGATAAACCCACCAATGTGCTAATATAAGTTGCAATTTCTTCATCTGTCAAGTAAAAATAACATCAGAAGCAGTCAAATTGAATTAAAATATATTTAGGACTGGGGCACCTGGGTGGCTCAGTTTAAGCGTCTGACTTTGGCTCAGGTCACGATCTTACAGTTTGTGAGCTGGAGCCCCACATCTGATTCTCTACTGTCAGCCCAGAGCCTGCTTCGGATCCTCTGTCCCCCTCTCTCTCCTCCCTCCCCACCTCTCAAAAATAAACATTTTAAAATATATATATTTAGGTCTGCAGTGGAGGGAAATGCTCAGGCTACCTCAGATGATGGTGATCTATTGATCACCATCAGAAAGTAGAGGAAGCTGGTACAGCAGGGAATGAGCAGGTGGTATGGAGAAGCAGAATGTTCTTCAGAAGACCACAGCCCCATAAGTGGCCTAGGAGCAACTCCTAGTGATCTCTTCTTGGGATTCAGGAATGCTCCATCTCTGTATAAACAGCTACTACTTCTGACAGCCAAATGATTTTTCTGACTGATCTCTGGTCTCCTGTCTTCTCACTCAGGGCTTCTCTTGCCTCGTGGCTTCTGCTTCCCACCTTCGTTCTGTGGACTTTTCTGCTTCTTGCTACTCTACTCTCTTTGTCTTACGTCAAAACTCTACAATCAGGAAAACTAAAACCAAAACCAAAAACATCTCCAGTCAGAGTTTCATGGATTGTTCTCCAGGATAATAACCCACAGATTTTTCCAAGTGTGCTTTTTTCCTGGCTCATATTAATAGTTCTTAGAGATTTATCAGGAGTAGAATGACATCCTTACATGTTTATCAGAGTTGGTTTTCCCATGTGCTTTCTCACTTCAATTCTAGTCCACAAACATGTATAGAGCACCCATGATATGCCAAATACTATGCCAAGTACTAGGGATAGAAAGATGACAGGACATGAATCAACAGACTGTGAGAGAGACAACCCAGAAAGGAGACTATTGAAATTCAGTGGTGTATTTGGTTTCTAGGACTGCTGTAAGAAACTGCCACAAACTGGGTGGCTTAACACAACAGAAATTAATTGCTCACAGTTCTGGAGTCTAAAAGTTCAAAATCAAGGTGTCAGCAGGGCCATGCTCCTCTGGCTTTTGGTGGTTTCCTGCAATCTTTGGCATTCCTTGGCTTGTAAACACATCACTCCAATCTCTGCCTCAGGCTTCACATGTTTACTTCCTGTGTGTCCCCATGTGTCTTCACATTATCTTCCTTTAAGGGTACCAGTCATTGCATTTATGACCCACCCTAATCCAGTATGATCGCATCTTAACTTGATTACATCTGCAAAAATCCTATTTCTAAATAAGATCCCATTCATTCACTGGTTCCTGGTGGATGTGAATGTTGAAGTGACCTTATTTGACCCAGCATGGGTGATAAAGAGTATGCTGGTGGGGGGGGAGTACAGGGTGCTCCAAGGAGGACATTTACTCCCCTCCTCCCTGTATAATGGCTGCCTACTGGCCTGATCTAGTCACAGAAAGTCCAGCACAACTGAGCAGCATAGGAGGATCAATACTGGTAACCAAGAGGTACTGTTTGTTGAATGGTTGTGTATGACAAGCATCATAATAGGTACTTTATATATAAAATTAAATATGATTCTCACAATATCATAAATAAATAATAGTATTCTGGTTAAGTTAGTTAATCAGGGAGGTTAAGTCAGTTTCTCAGCGTCAAATGGCCAGTTAAGAAGCAGGTTTTGAACTAAAGTCCAAGACTTTAGCACTACAAATACTTCAAGGGACACTGGGGCTGACAGGACCTGGTACAGTGCAACTTGAAATACCTAAAAATATCTCCTCCATAGGTATAAAAATTCTATGTTAGATGAATCATTTGTCTTAGGGCAGGAAAATCTCATTTAAACAGTCATCATTTAAAAGTGTGTCACCCATGCTGGAGAGGATGCGGAGAAACAGGAACCCTCTTGCACTGCTGGTGGGAATACAAACTGGTGCATTCTAGAAAACAGTGTGGAAATTCCTCAAAAAATTAAAAATAGATCTACTCTATGACCCAGCAATAGCACTGCTAGGAAATTTACCCAAGAGATACAGGAGTGCTGACGCATTGGGGCACTTGTACCCCAATGTTTATAGCAGCACTTTCAACAGTAGCCAAATTATAGAAAAAGCCTAAGTGTCCATCAACTGATGAATGGATAAAGAAATTATGGCTTATATACACAATGGAATACTACTTGGCAATGAGAAAGAATGAAATATGGCCTTTTGTAGCAACATGGATGGAACTGGAGAGTGTTATGCTAAGTGAAATAAATCATACAGAGAAAGACAGATACCATATGTTTCACTCTTATGTGAATCCTGAGAAACTTAGCAGAAGACCATGGGGGAGGGGAAGGAAAAAAAAGTTAGAGAGGGAGGGAGCCAAACCATAAAAGACTCTTAAAAACTGAGAACAGGGGCGCCTGGGTGGCGCAGTCGGTTAAGCGTCCGACTTCAGCCAGGTCACGATCTCGCGGTCCGGGAGTTCGAGCCCCGCGTCAGGCTCTGGGCTGATGGCTCAGAGCCTGGAGCCTGTTTCCGATTCTGTGTCTCCCTCTCTCTCTGCCCCTCCCCTGTTCATGCTCTGTCTCTCTCTGTCCCAAAAAAAAAAATAAATAAACGTTGAAAAAAAAATTAAAAAAAAAAAAACAAAAAAAAACTGAGAACAAACTGAGGGTTGATGGGGGCTTGGAGGGAGCGGAAAGTGGGTGATGGACATTGAGGAGGGCACCTATTGGGATGAGCACTGGGTGTTGTATGGAAACCAATTTGACAATAAAGTTCATATTAAAAAAATACATATACAATGGAGTATTACTCGGAAATCAAAAAGAATAAAATCTTGTCATTTGCAAGTACATGGATGGAACCAGAGAGTATTATGCTAAGCAAAATAAGTCAGTCAGAGAAAGACAAATATTATATGACTTCACTTATATGAGGAATTTAAGATACAAAACAGATGAACATAAGGGAAGGGAATCAAAAATAATATAAAAACAGGGAGGGAGACAAACCATAAAAGACTCTTAAATATAGAGAACAAATGGAGGGTTGCTGGAGAGGTTATGGGTGGGGAGTAAGGGATATTAAGAAAGACACTTGGGATGAGCACTGGGTGTTATACATAGGGGATGAATCACTGGAATCTACTCCTGAAATCATTATTGCACTATATATTAACTAACTTGGTTAAAAATAAATAAATAACAAAAAATAAATAAATAAATAAATAAATAAAATAAAATAAAATAAAATAAAATAAAAGTGTGTCACCCAGTATGGTAGCCACTAGCCATACATGACTACTGAGCACTTGAAACATGGTTAAGTTGAACTGAGCTGTGCTGTGATTCTAAAATACACAGACTGAGTATTAAAAAGAGGATTGTAAATATCTGTCTTTATACTGATTACATGTTGAAATAATATTTTGGATGTATTAGATTAAATAAAATACACTATTAAAATTAATCTTCATTTTCTTTTCCCCCTTCTCAATGTGGCTAATAGAAAATTTAAAATCAAATTTGTGGTTAATGTTATAGTTCCTTTGGACAGTGCTGGTCTGGAAAACCTCTGAACATAGAACTCTAAGAAGTATATTTTCCAATGGGAGTGAGTGTATATCAGAGAAGGAAGACAGATGCTGGGCCGTGTTGAAATTAAAGTGGACCTACATGGCTCGGAAAAGAGGTCTTTGTGCAGCCAAGTGGTAAGTGAGGGAATTAGTGTCTGGCTTTTGGAAATGAGAAAACAAGTCACTGAATCTTGGAATTTCATGATTTAAGAAATAAATGCCTTGTGGATCATCTGGTCCAGTAAATAATGTGAAGGAAATGCCTTGGACGCAGTGTTGGAATGTTTGAGTTCTAGTCTCAGCTTCACCATTTATTAGCTGGGAGATCTTGGGAAAATCACTTAATCTCTTTTCTTCTATGTATAATGGAGGAGATAAATTTGCTTGACCTTTCTCAGAGGGTTATTTCAGGTATTTTAACTTATTCAAAAGTCCATTTGAAATTCTGAAACACTGTACAAATATAAGATATTAAAAAGACATTGCCTATGTTATAATCCTGGCTCAATCCAGCTGTACAGAGAGTTGTTGATAATTTTCAAAGTGAGTAATTACTGTATAGACAATTTGTCATTGAACATATTGGTGTCTTTGTGCTTATGTCTATGCAGAGAAGCAAAAGAAAGTGAAGATGAAGAAAGCCAGAAGCTCCCATTTTCTTCTTTTTTCTATGGTAGTTACAATTTCCTTTGGATGAGAATTCTGGAACCTGACAAAATCAAGTAAATCAGGCTGAGATAATAAAATAGTATAAAAATTGCTGTAAGATGATGTTTCTGGGCTGAGCTGCTCACTCTGCCCAAGCTGGCATCTTCTTGGGTTGGCTCTTTTCAGAGGCAAAGGCAGCACAATGCTGCTCTCTGTTGTTAACAATGTGGCATGACCATCTGGGGCCACTTCCCTGTTTTTCTTGAACAGTGAATTCTCCAGCCCCAGGGTTGTTAGAAGTTCCTACAAAGGAGCCAGGAGAAGCCAGTGATGCCTGAGGCATTCTCACCCCTTTGCCAGCCTCAGGAATACTGGCTGAGGTTGGGTCAACAGGTTGGGAGACAGACAGCTATGACTCCTCAGGCCTCTCCTCCTTGCCTGTTGCTGGACTGGACCCTCAGGGAGGCCAGTGTTTTCCTGGGCCTCTCTGTTCCTGTGCACATCTGGAGCTAAAACTCAGACTTCATTCCCTCAGCTCTCAATTTGACTCAAAGAAGGATGGGCAAATGTAAATGTCCTCTGACTATCCCACCTTCCCAGTCACCTACTGAGGTGAGGGCCAAGGGGCTAGAATTCTGGAAGGTGTCTTTGAAGTTTTTATAAAACTCTAGAGGCTGAGGGCCATCAAAAGGAAATCTCTACACAGTGTCCACCTGTGGGATCAGACCTAGCTACACTCTGGAGAACACAGGATTCTTTAAAATTCCAAAGAATTTTGAAATAGCGTTCCTTTTGATAACCAAATTAATACATATTCTTTGTAGAATATGTGAAAGATATGAAAGATACTGTGATTATACCCCCATAAATTATGTATTATTTTGCTTTATGTTCTGCAATTCCTTTCTTTATATTTCATATAATTAACAAAGGACTAGGACCCAGACTACAATGGATTAAGTATTCCTACTTTAAAAAATGAGAAATAAGCAAATGATCTAGTAAAAGATTATCAAAAGATATGAGTAAATAGTTTAGAGAAGCTGTAAGTGTAATGGTGAATATACATAGATGAAAAGACACCCAACCTCAATCCAGGAAATGAGACTTTTCCCACCCAATTTAAAAAGTCTGATAACAGCAAATGTTGGTGGAGATATGGGACATTGGGAACATTCATATCCCACTTTAGAGGGTAGGTGTGGTGTAGCTTCTTTGAAGAAAATTTTCTAACATCTAGTGCAGGTGAAGATGCAATTCAGCTTATTTTCCATGACTGTATATATACACACACTTAAAATAAAATTGGAACCATTCATTAATACTATTTAACAACCCGCTTAAGTAAAGAGCTTAACAATATATCACGAACATTTTCCTGTTGTTAAACAAGAAAACTTATTATTAAAAAGCCTCCAGCAGAGGCTCCTAATCCATGCTTCCTCTCTCTGCACTCTGGGGGGCCTAGCATTTTGGTGCTTCTAAAACATTTATGGACTCTGACTTCAACTAGTCCATATCTGGACACTACTATCTTTTTGGCTTTCTTGTCAAGTCTCAAACCTCCAGAGTGGCTTTTCTACATTTTCTCCATTTCCATAAGCATCTAATTCTACATAATTTTTACTCTTAGCACATGATTTGACCTTCTTTTTTTTTTTAATTTTTTTTAACGTTTATTTATTTTTGAGACAGAGAGAGACAGAGCATGAACGGGGGAGGGTCAGAGAGAGAGAGAGAGAGAGAGAGAGAGAGAGACAGAATTTGAAACAGGCTCCAGGTTCTGAGCTGTCAGCACAGAGCCCGACGTGGGGCTTGAACTCACGAACCGCGAGATCATGACCTGAGCCGAAGTCGGACGCTTAACCGACTGAGCCACCCAGGCGCCCCATGACCTTCTATTTCATAGAAGAATTAGGGATAATTAGAGAACTCTGTTTTTTCCCATTGACTCTATACATTTAACTGCATTACTATCTGATTTTGTCTTCTTCTTCTTTCTGTTAACAATAAAAGAAGTGTTCCCATTCCTGCCTCATGCCAGTCTCTATTCCTAGGCTTTTGAACTCATGACTTTAACCTTATGTGATCACATAATGCTTCCATTTCCATATCCTCAATATGTTCTACAGCATTTAAATATTTCAAGTCATTCCCAGCATAAATCATGACAAAGTGGCTTTGACTCAAGTCTTCCTTCAGATACTGTCCTAGCTCTTCTCTTCAATACAGGTATAGTGAACAACTATGACACATTAAAAAAAAAAATCAGACTTCTCTTTTCTCCTTTTCAAACAAATCTATTCCTAGACATAGTTGAATAGTCCAGAAGTGGGCATTTGACCCAATCTAGGTTAATTGGAGTTCTTCCCTAATTTGTTTGTTTATTAACCTGGGTATTATTACATTATATGGCTATACCACGATTGTTAATCCATTCCCCTGTTGGTGAGTTTTTGGTGTTTCTAGTATTTTCACTATTATAAATAAGGCTACTATGAACATTCTTGTGCAAGTCTTTTTGGAGGCATTTGTTTCCATTTATCTTAGATAAATACCCAGGAATGGAATTTCTGTGTCCTATGGTAGATGTATGTATAAGTGACCAAATCAGACCACCCCACAAAGTGCTACTTTGGCATAGTAATATTTTAAATTAAAGTTAGTTAAAAAAAAAAAAACAGCCAGTGCAAGAACACTCCTACCCTGCTTTGTCTCCAGAAAGCAGGAAAGAAATCTCCTATATGAAAGTTACCCTCCCTGTACAAGAGGCATAGAGATATCCTTATCAACAGAGAGAGGGGATTCAGGGCCAAGAAGCCTTTATCAACAAACTTTGTACTTTTTACTAATTTACTACCACAGCCCAAATTCTGTGCAGAATTTCATAGTAATTGAAGCTCCCAAACATAAGTCTTCTTTGTCTTGTCAGTTACCTGCAGAGTTATTGTCTCTTTATCTAAAAAATATAAAAACTGCCTGCCTTGGCCATTTCTTTAGATCTCAATCTCATTATTGGGCCTCCATGTGCACATAATTAAAATTTGTTTTTTTCTTCTGTGAATCTGTCTCATGTCATTTAATTCTTAGACTAGCTAGATTTGTGAAGGGTAGAGAAAAAATTTTCCTCCCCAACACATGTTTGACTTTATAAGAAACTGCTAAGCAGTTCTCCAAAGCAATTATTCCATTTTACACTCTAACTAGGAATGTACAAGAGTTCCATTTGCTTCATATTTCCACCAATATTTGTTATAACCAGTCTTTGATTTTAGCCTTTTTAGAGAGTGTGAAATGCTCACTGTGATTTTAATTTGTATTTTCCTGATGCCCAATGATGTTGAGCATCTTTTTGTGAGTTTTTTGACCATTTGTGTCTCTTTTCTGAACTGTTGGTCAAATATTTGACACTGGAAAATCATGTACCTTCCTCAGGGTATGGCATTTTATTTACCATCGAGTATATTAAACTCAAGACAAGAAAAGAAAAGCACTAAGCAGTTCAAGCCAGGCATAGAAATATCTTGAGGTTAAATCAAGCTTTTTAGTGAAATTTTGTGCAAGGGCTCCTCTTCTGCCTTCCCACCAGCCATCGTTTCTAAAGTGCCTTTCCCATGTGTTCTTGGGCAGCCCCTTCATTCTTTAGTTTCTAAGCTGTGCAGTGGATACTTAGGCTCCTTGTGACTGTTTCTGATATTACCATTCCTCCAGTCCCACCAGGCAGACTGCAGAGTCCCAGCAATAGCCCTTCTTGTCTTGTCATATGTCCTTCCTGGCTTCACTTGTTACTTCCTACCCTATTAGTCAATTCTTCATTATGTTTCCTGGTATCCCATGGACAAATAAACAAACAAATGAATAAATCAACTCACCAGGATCTGTGTGCAACTCCATCATAGTAATAACTGGCGTGTTATGAAGCATTGCAATTTATAACATGTTTTCACACATATAATTTATTTTTAACGTCAAAACAGTCATGGGGCATCATTATCATCTCCATTTTACAGATGAGGCAAACTAAGGCTCAGAGAGGTTAAATGAGTTGCCATGGTAATCATCCTTGGTTGTTCTTGAGAAAAGAGAGCTGTGACTGGGATCCACAAATGGCAACATGGAAGAGGCAACCCAGTCTCTAAAACCACAGACCAGTGCTGAAAAGGAGGTAGATATGGATGAGAAAAGAAAGGGGACCAAGCAAGCTTCAGATACTGAGCTCTTATAACTCCAAAGGGTGCTGACCTAGGCTAGCTCAAGGCACAAGTGCATCTCTTTCTATGATATGTTTTGAGGAGTCCCTCAAGGAATTCCCACATTCCCTTCTTTGGGCACACACAGTGCCTCCGATTCCATAATCATTTTTCTCCTTCTATTAATTAGGACAGTACTTCTTAAACTTTTCCACTGAAGCTTTCTCAATGGCAGAGGCACATAAAGGCCACTCTGGGTGGGTGGTGGTCTGGAGCAGAGTTTCAAGAGGGAGAGAGAGACATTTCTGAATCTGGTGTTTTATCTTAAACTTTAATGTAGAATTCACATTTTTATCCACAATAAAGTTTAAAAATACATGGGTATTTTTAAAACACATGTATTTTATAATAAAAATAATGACCCTTTTGCAAAAGTGTGTGTGTGTGTGTGTGTGTATGTGCATGTGTGTGTTATCATGTTTGTCCTCTGGTTTCTGTATTCTTTTGGCAGACTGACTTATTTCTCACTGTAAAAACAAGATTTCAGGAATTCAAAGCCCTGGTTAAAATTAAATTGTACCTGACATGATATTACTTTAAGTTTCTGTCACTAATTAATACAATTGTTATCAGATTAACCTAAGGGAGAGTAGGACATTGAGGTTAGGAAGTAGAGAGTCAACAGAAAGAAAAGTTGAAAAATTCTGTGGAATTGCCAGAGTATTTGAGTTTTGTCTTGGGTCTGAACATCACAGTGGTAGTGATTGTCCCAGACTGTGGCCTCCACCTAGCCCCAAACTATGAGCAGCAGTGATCAGAACCCAGATCTGAGACTTTCTTGGCAAAAAGAATCTTGATTTTTTCAATTTGTTATATTTTTCAGCCACTTACATTATTTTGGGCAATTTTGAGGCTACTTTGACATATGCAAAGTTGAAACTTTCATTGGCCTTACTCATATCTCCTGCAATTCACCAAGCCTGACAGGAAAAATCTGTAGCTATGATTGAGACCAACCAACAAGCAAGCAAGCAAGCAAACAAACGACACCTCTTTCTTACTATCCTTGTCAATGAAAATGGTTGATGACTAGGATTCTGAATTCAATTCTGTGCCAATATATGACAAAGGAATTCTACGATTTGCCAATTGCAAGATAGAGAAGAAAATGTATTTTGAAAGCCACCCTAAAACACAGGATGACTGGGGCGCCTGGGTGGCGCAGTCGGTTGAGCGTCCGACTTCAGCCAGGTCACGATCTCGCGCTCCGTGAGTTCGAGCCCCGCGTCAGGCTCTGGGCTGATGGCTCGGAGCCTGGAGCCTGTTTCCCATTCTGTGTCTCCCTCTCTCTCTGCCCCTCCCCCGTTCATGCTCTGTCTCTCTCTGTCCCAAAGATAAATAAACGTTGAAAAAAAAAATTAAAAAAAAAAATAAAAAATAAAACACAGGATGACTTTCATGGAATTTGTGATTTTGATTAAAACTAAAATGAAGTTCAAGTTTTTCATGAAAAACAGTAAAAACTGTAATGTAGACTTAATGCATATTTAATCCTCTCTGCTTGACCTCCCACAGTATTTTCTCTTTTGGATCCAGTAGATTGTTGGAGCCAGAGGAGAGCTTGGAGATCATCTGCTGTCATCCGGGTTTATAAATGGGAAAATGATGTCTAGACTGGTGACCTACCCAACGGCCCTCAACTCAAGGGCCCAAGGGCCCTCAGCTGGTTGGAGTCAGATCTTAGACCACAAGCTGGATCTCTAGACTTCTGGGCCAGAGCTCTTCCTGCCACACCCTGTTTTGGTGGGACTGATGGAAAACAAGTTGTTTTTGTGGAACCTACATACGTCTTGGCTTAAGGTCTCTTGCTGAGGTCATTTAGATGTTAGGCATGACTGGAGTCCTCATCCCCAAGGCCAGGAACCACAAATGTATTATTTGGCTACCAGAGGCTATCAAAGAATTGCTATATTGAAAAGTCTTAGAGGTGGACAACTGACTGGGAGGGGAAGGAGATCAGGGAACTGGTCACAGAGTTCTATTTGTATAGCAAGGACATGTTTTGCATATAGATCATATTTTTATTTTGGGAACTTGGGGATGCTGATGGAGATTATACCAGGTAACTGGTCCCCCCAAGCTCCTCCTGGCAACATCAGTACAACTCATATGCAGAGTCACTGTTGTCACCCCCGGGAAGAGATGGGGAATCATTTAGTAAATTACTTTCTAAATATCAAAAATTTTCTCAGATATTTATACAATAGTACCCACACTTAACCATTACTGGGTTGTAGATTATAGTAGTTAAAAGTTATACTTTAGAGCGCAACAAAGCTGGGTGCAGACCTTGGCCATGCACCTTATTACTGTTGTACCAGGCTTACTACACAAGCTCAATGCATGTTATTGGTGGAGAAGATATAAAGTGACAAAAAGCCACCGTGGATTCAGTTAACTCACATTTGTATTTAAAAATTACAACAGGGGCGCCTGGGTGGCGCAGTCGGTTAAGCGTCCGACTTCAGCCAGGTCACGATCTCGCGGTCCGTGAGTTCGAGCCCCGCGTCAGGCTCTGGGCTGATGGCTCGGAGCCTGGAGCCTGTTTCCCATTCTGTGTCTCCCTCTCTCTCTGCCCCTCCCCCGTTCATGCTCTGTCTCTCTCTGTCCCAAAAATAAATAAAAACGTTGAAAAAAAATTTTTTAAAAAAAAATTACAACAGCATCTACAAACAAATAACTGAAATATCTGCAATTGGAATCATTTATTCAGACCATAGACAATGCTTTGAATTGATTGATTTGAACCTATTGTAATAATTACTGTGCAGGGTCATTGATGCATAGTGCTAGCACCTTGTACATAGTGGAAGAGCACAGATTTTGGAATCTTATAGACCTGGGTTCAAATCCCAGCTTTGCCATGTCCTGTTGTGCCATCTCTGACAAGTTGCTTAACTTCTCTGAGTCTCAGTTTCCTCATCTCTAAAATAAGGAATAATACCTACCTTACAGAGCTGTTGGAGGACTGGATGATATAATGCACATAGAAACCTGATGTATGATGAGTGTCAAATAAATGTTTATTTGTATTCTCACAACTTGAGCAAAGCTTAATAATCCGCATCAGTTTGAAAACATTTATTTAAATTGCAGAAGACCTGGGCATTAAGACCTTCATGCCCAGAAGGACTTATAACTCTACTATATGAAAACAGGGAGAAGAGTAAAATATGCTTCACGTTTAACAGTACAGTACTTTCAGTGTTTTATTTTTAAATAAAAAATACTCATGGGGGCCTTGAGTACAATGTCAATGTGATGTTGCCACTGTTAATGGTGATGGCTCATTTGTTCCTGAGGGAAATATTGGAGAAGCTGGACCCATGTAAAACCTCTTATTAAAGAGTGGCCTTGATTACAGCACCTGTGGTGATGGTAGAGCTGTCTCCCTTCCCCCACCACAAGTCATTTTCATGATAGTCAGGGCAGGAATCATCATTGGTTCAGAACATCCCTGCCCTCTCTCCTCCCCCCCACCTTTTTTTTTTTTTTTTGGAATAGAAGACTGGAGGCCACTTAAAAGGAAATCTATTCTACAGACAGGAAGGCAGTCAGGGCAGAAGTGAATGTAATGAGATAGTGCAGAGATCAGCTTCATGAAGGCATGATCTCCTAGAAGTTGTGGTTTATTCATTGCCAGGGAGCCTGGCAAGTTGGTTGACTCAGGCCCTTCATCTTTCCCATCTCCTGCTCAGTCTCTCTCACACCTGTCTTCATCTTGTGGATTTATGGAAGGATTGTGTACAGTGTTAGAAACTTCTCATACATGTGAAAGGGACCCATATAAAACTTCCTCCCCTTTGGAAAATGTGCTTTGTCTATTTCAAGAATGTCTCTTCCATTTCCTGTTCCCAGCACTGCACAATGTGCTTTTATCTCTTCCTTTGGACATAAATGTGAAGAAAAATACTCCATCCTTGATAAAAATGTTCATACCTGGCCAAATCTTTTTTTCCCATTTCCTCAGATAGTTTGGGAAACCAGCACTCATATTGCTACTCCCTGGCTTTGTACTGATCTCCCAGAGCAGGTAGTCAATCTTGGCTCTGTTTGTCAGTGTAGAATTGGAACAAGAAGCCCTGTGGCATATTAGTATGTGGATCATGCGACAATGGAATGAGGAACAAAGAGCAGGAGGCTCAAACTTCAGGCAAACAACCAATCCAGGAATGAGAGCTGCTAGTAGTTCCTGTTTATCTTTTTTATGCTAATTATCTGCTTCTTGTTCTCAAATTTAGAAGCTGTTGACCTACCTCAATTTTAGATACTGTCCACCAAATATATGCCTCCACTACAACTTGGGTGTTCATTAGATTAATTAATTAATAGTGGTTAATAAATGCTTTGAAATATTTTTATTAAAAGGGCCACCTAAGTCCAAATTATTATTATAATCAGGTCTAATGAGGTCAGTGGCTTAAAGAGAGGGTTTTAAACCATATATAAACCTCCTCCAATGATCAGTGGTACAGGATGAAGGTAAGAAGAGGCAGGTGAGTCTACATGCTGGCATTTAAAACTTCCCTCCACCGTGGCAGATCCACACTGAAGTCTGCTTGGACTGAAGCCAGGTACTCACAGATCTACCAACTAATGGATTCTTAAATTTTTTAACCTTTTAGAACGAAGGCCACTGCTTTGTTAAAGCCTGGCGTGCAAGGTGGTGCTGAGAACGGGGAACCTTCCCAAACTCAGAGGGGAGACTTTCTCTGCAAGTTCACAAACCAGGTTAGTGCTAGCCTTCTTGTGTCTTGTAGAACACTTAAGCTGTCTTTTGAATGACACCAAGAATAGAGTCAATGGAGGAATGTAGGGAGCACAGCTAACCTCTTCTGAGTCATGATCTCTAATGCTCTTCTCGTGATTTCTTATGATTTTCTAAGGAGATTGGTATAAGAATTGGAACAAAATTATGATGTAAGCAATCTTGGAGATGGGATGGGAGTGTGTGTGTGTGTGTGTGTGTAACATATGTAAGATATTCATAGACTCATGTCAATATGAAGTTGGATTAAAAAGAGTTGGGAGGTTATACTTAGATAAGAGAGTGATTCAGTGAACCATAATTCTGAGCCTATGAGAATACTATCTTGGAACTGGTGAAAAGGTATTATATTATAAATGACTCTAAACTTTTTAAAATCAAAACAAGTTTCCTTTAGGAACCTTTCAAGTTTTAAAATTAGCCAGTTTCTCTTTCAAATCATAACAGGTGCTGCAGGATAAGATTCACCACCATGCTATCCTCTATCCTGTTTTGGGGACTTGTTGCTCTCATTGGTAAGTCACTGATTGACATTTAGTATTGTTTTCAGGGTGTCCACAAAAATATGCAGCACAGTCATGAATCAGAAAAGGCAATGATTACATGCAATGGAGGGGTGGGCACTCCTAATCAGCCTGGCCATCAATCAACTGCTTATATCTATAATCAAGAGTGTATTCTGCTTGCCAAGCAGGTGAAGGTGATCTCAGTGAGAATTTATGGAACAGTGCCTTAGGAGGCAAGGCATATGAAGATAAAATTATCAATACCAAGCAGTAAATAAGAGTTAAATGAATATAGACACAAAAGACACTAGTCTTGGAGGAGTTTAGGATGAAGAGTTCACATCTAGTCAGGATGTTGATACCAAAAGGCTTTCCTAGGGGATGTGATACTTGAGGAACGTTTTGTATTTTGATAAAAGAAGAAAGGAGTCACTGAATGGATAGAGTGACTTTAGTACAGAAAAGCAGAAATGGATGAAAAGTATTTGGGATGCAATAAACAGATCAGTGTGACAAGAACAGAAGTAAGGATTTCTGAAGGGAAGGCTAAAAAGTTAGGCTGGTGAGATGGTGAGGGACTTTGAAAAAGAAAAAAATTGAAATTTTGGCTTAAGAAAAATAAAAAGACATTGTAAACAATGTCCAAATTGTCTTTATGAATAGAGTGAAGATTGAGAAGAAAGTGTTTCTAAAATGTTTAATTCTAAATTTGAAAAAGTAAGACTACAGAAAAGTGATGATTTCCAATTATTTATATGGTCAAAGGCAGGGGAACATAGTTTAGAATTTTTATTCCTTCTTTAATTCCCAGGTGATAGCAGAGTTACATAGCTAGTAGACTAATTATAAGCTACTATACTATGTTTAACTGAAAGGTGACTATAATTAAGAAGGGCCTATGTGTTTACGATGTCAATACAAGTAGCGTAAAGTCCATGGTCATATTATAATCCCCTTAAATCAAACTTTGGTATGCATGAATCTGTTGGGAATCCTGGTTAAAGTGGAGATTCTTTGACCTTAAACCTAAAAACTGGCTCAATAGACCTAGTATGAGGAGGCCATAGATATGCATTTTTAATAAGCATACAGATCACTTTGATACTTGTGGCCTTTGAGCCACATATCGAGCATGGCAAAGGCTGGCTCTCTAGTGGAAAGAAATGGAAACTTTTGACATATGGACACTTGATACAGATAATTCCTTTACTTCTCATCCATCCATCTATCCATCCATCCATTCATGTATCTATTCACAAATATTTACTGAATGTCCACTTTATGTCAGGCATTGTTCTAGGTGCTGAGGAAGATATAGTAGAAAAAAAATGTTCTAGTGAGAGAAACAGACAGAAAAAAGAGAGGAAGAAATGAAAGAAGAAAGGAAGGAAGACATGTCAGATGGTGATACGTGATATAAATAAAATAATGTAAGGTAGTGGGTGACAAGGAATGAGGCATGAGTATGTTGCCTTTTTAATGTAAGTAGGAAAAAAGGCTCTTTAATAAGGTAATTTTAAAAAGTTTGTTGTAGAATGTTTCAAACATATAAAATGGGGGAGGGAATAGCATAATTAACTCCCATCAAGCATCTATGGTTTTCAACACTTTGTATTCTTATTTTTATTTATCCCTCATCTCTACAAAAAAAAAATTTTTTTTTGGTGATGGGGAGGTTGAAATATTTTAAAGCAACCCAAAACATCAAAACATTTCACCTGTAAATGTTTTAGTATGTGTCTATAATGTGTAAGAACCAGTTCTGGTACAAGTAGAGATCAAGTTCTGGTTCAGTCCAGATCAAGTAGGGCTTGGAAGCCAGAATTGAATGATTGGAAAGCTATTGGAAGGCTAAGAGAGAAGACTGATATGATTCCAGGCATGTTTCCATAGACTACTCTGGCTTCTGGGGATTAGACTGTAAGGGTGGAGGAGGGAGGTCAGTTAGGAGGCTATTACAATAATCAAGATTAGCAATGGTGATTTGGACCCTGGTGGTGGTACCAGAGGTAGTGAGAAGTGGTTAGATTCTGGATATATGTTGTCAGTCTGCACCCTCACTCACAGCTTCCATGCCTCTATCTTACATATAATCTATGTCATGGAAATCTACTCATTCATTCATTCATTCATGTATATTTCCTACACATATTGTAGGCACAAGGTATACCGAGGGCCATGGAGAGTGCCAATGTGATGGTTCCTGCTCTTTGCCATCACATGGAAATCCACACTGCTTTGAAAAGCTTTGCTAGTTTCTGCTGCTTTTATTATCTAAATAGGCTTTCTTACTATTCTGAGTTTACTTGATAGTTGCACTGTCTGACTTCCTTGTCCATTTACAAACTTTTGGTTTTTTTTGCCTGTTTGTAGATAGGAGAGAGTAGATTGTGCCTGTATTTTTATTTGTTTAGATGAGTTTTGCTTTTTATTTTTTATTTTTTTAAAAAATTATTTATTTATTATTTTTGAGAGAGAGACAGAGTATGAGCAGGGTAGGGGCAGAGATAGAGGGAGACACAGAATCTGAAGCAGGCTCCAGGCTCTGAGCTGTCAGCACAGAGCCCAATGCAGGGCTCGGACTCACTAACCTGGAGATCACATGACCTGAGAGAAAGTGGGATGCTCAACCAACTGAGCCTCCCAGGTGCCCTGAGTTTTGCTTTTTAAACAAGTTAATCTTTAGAGTTGCTTTGTTTTCCTTTTAAAATAAATATTTTTAAGGAAGAGTTCCATTGGTTATGTGCCTAATTCTAAGAGAGTCTCTTTATACTGTCAAGTTAATCAGAACCAGATTAACTGTGGTGAATGGTCCTATTTAAAAACACCATTTACAATACTAAATGAAACAGCAGTGTTTTTTTTTAAAGTTTATTTATTTATTTTTGAGAGAGAGAGGAAGCTAGAGCAAGCAGGGGAAGGGTACAGGGGTGGGGGCGGGGGAGAGAGGGAGAGCCTGACGTGGGGCTTGAACTCACAAACTGTGAGATCATGACTCGAGCTGAAATCAGGAGTTGAACGCTTAACTGACTCAGCCACCCAGGTGCCCCAACATAATTTTTTACATCAAGTGTTTTAACAAACATAATTTCTTACAACAAATATATGTAGTCTTAAGATATTAGTCAACAATCTTAGGAATTATTAGAACAAACTTTCCAACTTACAGAAAAGCTCTTTATCTCCTTTAGCAAATAGACTTGGACAGAAAGTCACTTCATAATGATAAAATAAAAAATAAGAATGAATTTAACTTAAATTTTTATGGTAAGTTAAATTTTATTTCCAAGGTTACTAATTATACTTAGACACTCAAATTTGTAGAAACATGATATAAAATGGATATTTTAAGGTAATGGCATCCTTCTTTTTTATCTTACATGGTATTTTTGCCCTTCTTTCTTATATTCCTAAACAAAAGCAGTTGTTAATATAAGTGCTTATATCCCAGAAGTATTTGTGTCAGAAGCGTCTTAACATTTCTCTCAAAGTTCCTGCTTAAAACTCTAGTGTATCAATTGTATTTATTTAAAAATTTTTAATTTTTTTTTTTTGAGAGAGAGACAAAGTATGAGCGGGGTAGGGGCAGAGAGAAAGGGAGACACAGAATTCAAAGCAGGCTCCAGACTCTGAGCTGTCAGCCCAGAGCCCAATGTGCGGCTGGAACTCACAAACTGTGCGGTCATGACCCGACCTGAAGTCGGAGGCTTATCTGACTGAGCCAAACAGACTCCCCTCTAGCAGCAATTTTAATTCTGATCAAGATTACAGCAAATGTTTTTGAGACCTATAAAAATTTGATTTTCATAATACTTTCTACAATGTTTGGAATTAAGTGCTTTATTAAAAATTTGGGGGGGGATGCCTGGTGGCTCAGTCGGTAGAGCATGTAACTCTTGATCTCCAGATTATGTTGGGTGTGAAGACTACTTAAAAAAAAATTTTTTTTAAGGTTCTGGTAAAGTGGGAAGGAGGAATCTTCTATTCTGTTTTGTCTAATGAACCATCCTAAGGGTCTTGCGAGGGACTTGGGGAGGAGTAAATCTATGGCTTCCCCTTTGGTTTAGTAATGCTAATTATAGCAACTCGAGTGATATTTCTCACAGGCTTCATGTGAATTATCATTCTATCCACCAGGCACTTCTAGGGGCTCATACCCTTTCACTCAGTCAATGAGCCCTCACCTGCATCCCCGCCTGTACCACGGCTGCTACGGTGATATCATGACCATGGAGACCTCTGGTGCTTCTTGTGATATAACCAGGTTGATTAACTGTGGTAAGTGAAAAGCAAAGCAAACATTTGGCTTTCCCATTTTCATCATTTTCAGATTCATTTTTAGGAAGTAGCTTAATTTTAAAAAGGTATAATCACTGTTACAACAATGATACCAAAATTAAAAATTAGAAGAAAGCAGAATCCTCACCAACCTAACAATCTGTTTCTTTTCATTTTCCCCCTATTCTTTCCAAACTTTGTCTTAATGGGTTTATTTCTACATATTGAAATGACTGTTTACATAAAATATTACATTCTGGCTTTGTTTTACGTTTTTTTTGTTGGTTTTTACTTCATGTTACAGCATGAGCATTTTAAGCACGCCTCTTGCTCTCTGTACATCTTGTCTTTTGAGAATCCTGTTCCAAAGTCTTCTTCATGTTATCCCAGTATTAGAAAATCAGTACTGGAAGCAACAACAAGGTCAATCTAATCCTACCTCCCCCGATTTATAGATCTGAAAACTGAGGCTCAGCAAGAAGAGACTTCCCATGGGTCTGGAACTAGGTAGTGGCAGAACCAGACTCAAATTTAGGCTGGCTGACTTCTAGTTCAAGAGTCTTCCCAATGCACCAATGTGGCGGGTAGCAGAAGATCAAGAAAGAGAGCAGAAGTGGTATCTGCCAGTGGTTGTGAACCTTTCAAGGTTTATGCAATTAGAGATCAGAAAATGTCCTAGAATAGTTCCAAGATGTGGTCAGGCGCCGTGACTAACTTACTAAACTTTGAAAGTGGGTTTTCTTCTGGAGTAAACAGTTTATTTTCTATTGACTTAGGGATCCGTGGTTCTGAAATGTTTGCTGAGATGGATTTGAGGGCCTTAAAGCCTTACCAGATTCTGATCAAAGAAGTTGGGCTGAGGCATTGTGTGGACCCTGCTCTCATTGCAGCCATCATCTCCAGAGAAAGCCATGGTGGAGCAGTCCTGCAAGATGGCTGGGACCACAGAGGACTTAGATTTGGCTTGATGCAGGTACCTGGCAAGGAAATTTTCAGTCAGTCCCACTTTATCCTTCCTTTTGGAAGCTCAATCCAATCTGGATACTCATTTGCAGTACTTCCAGTCTTCAAAACACCCTGGTGCTTCAGCATCATTTGCACTTCTGTATTTCTCTAACTTATCTTTGGTTATTTCATTAAAGATTTATCAGTTATTGGCTGTCTTCAGAAAAAGTATTTAATGAGTTTTATAATTATAGTTTGCAACTAATAAAATGTAATACACTTAATTGAGAAAATCTTATAAAGGGTACTATTAAAGGTGTCCATTTGGGGTTCATAAAGTAGTAAATTTCATCCACGTAGATCAAAACACTATAATTAAGCTCTATTTGAACGAACTTGTTTTTTTAAGCAAATTGGAGAAGACAATCCAAATTATTTGGATGTTTGCTTCCAGTCTTTATTTTAAATTGTCTGTAGAAACCCAGACTTTAGCTGTCCCAGTTAGAAACAAATTTTTATTTTTGACTGCAAGTATCTAGACATTGAGTGCTAATTATTTGTTTTGAAACAACTTTTTCATATATTTATTTCTATTTGAGAGCTTAACTAAAACTATGCCACATTCATATCTCCTAAATCATACTTTGTTTCTCCGACTCTCTTTTCGTGAGAAAAAGGACTATAGAATTGATTCTGTGGAGATAAAGTAAGGGGGCCGAGGCCACTGTCTGTGTACTTGAATACAAGGAAGAGAAATCAGGAATAGCAGAAAAATGCATTGTTTCATCTAGATGCTGACATTATTATCTGATTTTTCTAGCTTGATAAAAAAATTCATCACCCTGTTGGTACCTGGGACAGCAAAGAACACCTATTGCAGGCTGTTGGGATTCTAACAGACAAAATAAAGGCAATCCAGAAAAAGTTCCCCACGTGGAGTGTGGCTCAACACCTCAAAGGTAGGCCATATTTGTGGAGCTTTGTTAAAAAGTTCAGTGAGTGAGACCCCTGAAGACCAGATGTGCCCTGGGCCTCCCTGAGGGCATTCTCATGGGGTCAACAGTGGGCATAGGAGGAGCTGCCGGATGACTGTACTAGTTTTCTCCAAACCACTGAGTTACTTTGAGTGGTCTTCCTTCCCAACTTCCATTTCCTCTTCTGCCAGACGTTGGCATTCTCATTACCTCTCTCCTTGGTTACTGAGCCACTGAGTGATGTCTTGAGTATTAATGCCATAGTTTAAAAGAATATGTTTACCTCCCTCTGATAGTTTTTTTTCTTGATGAAAGAAACTGTTAACCTCTTTATGAATTGTTTGAACAAATTTTTACTCTGTGAGCATTCTCAGTGACATCAGGGCTTTAGGTACCATGACATGTCCAAGTGGAGATTTCTGCTTGGTTGATCAGAGATCTCCTCAAGTTCAGCATCTTCCAGACTGAATTAAGTCACTAGCTTCCCACTATAAACTTGCTCTTTCTTCTGTATTTTCTATCTCTGAAAGGTGTCAAAATATGTCTAGTCATTCCAGCCAGAAAAACAGATTGTTTTCTTAGGTTCTCTGGTTCTTTCTGTCTTCACATCCAACCACACCAATTCCTATTAACTCTACCTTCTATGGACTCATGGTATGTATATACCTCTCTCCTCCTTTAACATCCTTAATTTAGAACAAACAATTTCTTTTTCCTTGAAATCAGGGATCAGGACCAGGGAGCTTTTCCTCTATATATCAGAGCAGAGCATAATTATGTTAAACACATAAGTAGCTATTGAAGATCAAAATTCTTGGGTAAAATACACCTACACACACATATCCCTACATAGAAATGATTATGTCTTGGATACCGTTGTGCACCCTGAACTCAGTGTGGCACCCATCCTGGCACATAGTAGGTGCTTAAAAACATTAACTGAATGCCTAAAAAAGTGAGTGAATAAGTAATTTTTTAAAAATGAGTAAGATATTTAATGGCTGAGAGAATGTTATAAGCATTCTCAGACTGATTTGCTGAGGATATACTTTTGCCAGACCTGGACTCTATAAGAAGCAAATACGACTTTTGTAGCAAGAAATACAAAGGACTTTTAAAAGGAGAGAGAAGGAAAGCAATCTGGAATTTTCCCAGAGATTCTTGGGGTAGTTGATCCTTTTAGGAGGGGAGGAAAAGGGAAGGATCTGGGAATGCGTGCTTTGGAAGATTTACCTAGGGGGCTTACATCCTGGGAATGCTCAAAGCTGATTTCTGCTGAAAGTTAATGTTTCATTCTGAACTTCTGTTTCATTTCAGGTGGTCTCTCGGCCTTTAAGTCAGGAATTGATGCTATTGCAACCCCAGTGGACATAGACAATGACTTGGTCAATGATCTTCTCGCCCGAGCTAAATTCTATAAAAGACATGGCTTCTAGGCAAAGCTCTATGGGTGGGCTGAGTTCGCAGGTATTCAGATGGCCCCCCTTTGAGAGTTTGAAATGGATGCGTTATACCCAACACTGGCAAAGAAATAGCTGCAATTATGACAGAAAATTCATATCTCAGTTTTCTTAATGCAAATAGCATTAAAAAAGAAAAGGAGGGGCGCCTGGGTGGCTCAGTCGGTTGGGCGTCCGACTTTGGCTCAGGTCATGATCTCGCCATCCATGAGTTCGAGCCTTGGGTCGGGCTCTGTGCTGACAGCTCAGAGCCTGGAGCCTGTTTCAGATTCTGTGTCTCCCTCTCTCTCTGACCTTCCCCCATTCATGCTCTGTCTCTCTCTGTCTCAAAAATGAATAAACATTAAAAAAATTAAAAAAAAAAAGAAAAGGAAACCCACCCAGTTCATAGTACAGTTCCCATGAAACGCACATAGATGTATGCATAATTATTTTAAGTGTGAATATCATGGTGACTGACATCTTCATATTCCAGTGAGGCCTTATTTTATCCCATGATTTCAATGGGATAAACTGACCCTTGTTTTACTGGAATTGTTAACAAGAGAGCCTGACCTGAGCTTTTGTCTTTCTCCAAGTATCTGTCTAAGCCACCAGGGTGTGATTGTGAGATATGCCTACTCATAAGCCAGTCAACCTGTGGGACAATGGAGAAGCTAGAGATGGAATTCTAGCTTCACAAGTAACTGAGAGCTGACTGTGGTAAAGCTGATCTGAAAGTGATATACTCCACATCCCTGACTCACATCAAGCTTCTTTGTCTTCTTCCTCTTATTTGCTGAAGATCCAGGGACTGGCTTCTTATTTCAGTAACTCCTGCCACACCCTTGTTGAACAAGTCCACTTCCCACAAAACATGACTGAAGATAAGCATATAGGACCTGACTGAGTTATGGTTCTTTAGTTTTAAGCAAAAGTAACCAATTCTGGAAAATTTAAGGAATGAATGGCCATTATGAGAAGGACATCAAAAGGCTCCCAGAAACAACAAGGTCAAGGACATGAACAGAAACCAGGCAACTCTGGGCAGCAGGAACCAGTTGACCATAGTTGATAGCATTCCCACTGCATGAATAGATTAGCACTCTCCCTACATAAATAGACTCCAGAGACTTTCTCTCCCATCCTTTCATCATTTTGCTTCACTTTCATAGTCCCAGGAGAGAGGCTCTGACGGGCTTATCTTGGGGCATCTACATACCTATGCCTTGGCTACTTTGCTCTTTGGTCTTGCACAAACAATCCATGATGGAAAAGAGTTCTCTAGAATGAAACTTGGTGCAGTTTGTGGCTTTCCTTACATACTCAGGAGAGGACACAAATAATAATGTTGGAGTGTAAATCCCTCAAAGTCCCTGCAACATGGCTCCTGCTTGGCCTTTAGCTTCCTTTGGGAATATTTGATAAAAGTTTCTACTCGTTATTTCTCTTTCTGAGGAGGAATAAAAATTAAACCCACCTACATTCCAGTGTACCCGGAGAAAGCCAAGTAAACCATTCTGCCCAACAACCTCTCAACCCAGTCTAAAGATCTGACCAAGGCAGAACCAGGTCCCTTGTGTTTCACTGGGCAGAGCCAATGGTCATCTAGTATGGCAGCCATGCAGCATACAGTCCATCTTTTATGATTGGTGAAGGACCATACTGTACCAGTTGTTAAATATTTTATTATCATCCCTATATGTGGGCAATCCAGAATGTTCTTTAGATGTTCCCTTTGCTCAAGAATGATTTTTTTCTGGACTTTCCTCCACAGCATGTACTCCACCTAATTGCCAGCCCCTTCACTATTACTACTAAGCAATAAAGTACATCTAGGTGAGATAATTTCCAAGTAATTTGAAAAATAAGAAATAGTATGCTGACTTAGACTCTGAATTGATTCCCCCAGTATTCTCTTTATGACTGGGATACCAAGAGATGTTCTATAGGAGAGTCCATATTTAAGGTGTCTTAGTTTGGTTCCCACCTGAGACAAAGGATTCAGATCCAGGTAGCTTATCTGAGAGGTGCAGAGAATACTGGTGTGAAGTGGCTTGGTGATACAGGGAAGGGAAAAAAGCCTGAAGTGTCATGAAGCCAGCTACCATGGTGCATACTGGGACTCTACCTTCCAAGCACACCTCAAGAAATGTACAACACACAGTTTAGAATTATTCTACCCAAAAGGACAAGGGGCTGGGGTGTTTATATACAATTTTTCAGAGTCACTGATTGAGGGATTTTTCTGTTGGGGGCCAAGGGAGGGCATGTTAATTCTTTGCTCCTCTGGTCTGCCATGCAAGTAGGCAGCACACTTTTCTGCAGTTCCAAGGAAAAGAGATTGTAGGCATAGAGATGCAGATACTGGCAGATGGAAATCACCTGAGAATCCTGAACTATCTAGGGATATGGGAAAGGCACTGGCGCCATCTACTTCACAGATTAGAGATACGTGGGGGTTGGAAAAATCCCTCCAACACTGTTTGCTTTCCTCCATAACCTAACAACATAGTAAGAACAATATAAAATAAACATAAGCCTCATTATGCCTCATGATTTCCATGTCACGCTTTTCCATAATCTATTACAATTACTAATTAGATATAATAAACTGCCCCACTCTATTTTTTTCCTGTTGATACTGAGAACAATGTTAGAGATGTTAGACTCAAATGTGGCTCCATTAAATATTCTTTCAGTCATCCTCAATTTTCTTTATATTTTTTGCCTGTACCCTCTTCAGAGATAATGAATGGCTCTATGTTTACATCCTAGTGTGCATAGTGTCACTTCTTTTTGTTGTCTAGGAACTAAGCTGTCTCTGGAAAATGAAGAAGATTCTCTTATAAATAGTTTCCAAAGCATAAAAAGAAATATCTAAAACCATTTCCCTAGCTGGACTTGTTCATGGTTACCCTCTCATCCTATCTCTTTCTTGACGGTCAGTGCTGAGAACATTATTAGAGGTCACAGATATACTAAAAGAACATAGATGACAAATGGCCCTAATAAGAAGACCAGCCTCAGGGGCTGTGAAGACTATTGTGAAGACTGAAGGAAAAATGTTTGAGAAATTACTAAATAATCATTGGTTATGTCGTGGTGGCAGCATCCCCAGAGTGAGGGGTTTTGCAAGCCAGGGGGTCATAAGGACACAGGATTCCTGAGAGAGAGGGAGCTCTGAAAGTTAAAAGACCCTAAAAGTGACTGACTGAGATACCCCTCTTTGCCAGCCCCATTGGGTTTGGCCTGTGAAGCAGCCCTTAGTTTGTCTTCTTGGGGTGGAATTATCTATCAATTACTTCTTTTTAGTTGCCATCTTGATGCTTATTTGTATTGAATTTAAAATCCTCTCTTTAAAAATGCTGTTTTACATTAACAACTCAGGCAACAACAGATGTTGACGAGGATGCGGAGAAAGAGGATCTCTTTTGCACTGCTGGTGGGAATGCAAACTGGTGCAGTGACTCTGGAAAACAGTATGGAGGTTCCTCAAAAAATTAAAAATAGAACTACCCTACAACCCAGCAATTGCACTACTGGGTATTTATCCAAGGGATACAGGTATGCTGTTTTGAGAGGGCACATGCACCCCAATGTTTATAGCAGCACCATCAACAATAGCCAAAGTATGGAAAGAGCACAAATGTCCATCGATGGATGAATGGATAAAGAAGTGTGGTGTGTATATATACAATGGAGTATTACTCGGCAATCAAAAAGAATGAAATCTTGCCATTTGCAACTGTGTGGGTGGAACTGGAGGGTATTATGCTAAGCGAAAGTAGTCAGTCGGAGAAAGACAAATATCATATAACTTCACTCATATGAGGGCTTTAAGATACAAAACAGATGAACATAAGGGAAGGGAAGCAAAAATAACATAAAAATAGGGAGGGGGACAAAAACATAAGAGACTCTTAAATATGGAGAACAAACAGAGAGTTACTGGAGGGGTTTTGGGAGGGGGGATGGGCTAAATGGGTAAGAGGCATTAAGGAATCCATTCCTGAAATCATTATTGCACTATATGCTAACTAACTTGGATATAAATTTAAAAAAATAAATTAAAAAAATTAAAATGCTGTTTTAAATTGTGAAATAATACACATACAGAAGAGTACATGTAATAACAAAACTGTTTAGCAAAATAAACTATTAACTGTTAAAAAAGGCTAACCACAGAACAGGAGAAGACATTTTAACTAATAAGTAAATATTCTATTGTAGTCTAATACATCAATATATTTGCTTTTGGGAGGGCCCAAAGTGATATTTTAATTGGTTTTTATAAAGTATTTTTATGTAGTTTCATTAATATTTTACTCCAAGTCTCATGAAGATAAAATACCCCACTGGATATTCATAGAATACTAAAGGGCATTGTTAATTATGCATTTATTGTGCTGCTAAATTTTTCCCTTGATTTTTTTTCAATTTTTAAATTGTGGTAAAATAAATAACATAATATTTACCATTGTAACTATTTAAGTGTACAGCTCAGTGGTATTAAATCCATTCATAAGTTGTGCAATCATCACCACCAGCCATTTCCATAAGTTGTTTCATCTGATAAAATCTATACTCATTAAACAATAGCCCCCTTTCCTCCCTACCCCTCAGCCACTGGCAACTACCATTCTGCTTTCTATCTCCATGATTTTGACAATTCTTTTTTTTTTTTTAATTTTTTAATGTTCATTTACTTAGAGAGAGACAGACACAGAGTATGAGCGGGGAGGCATAGAGAGAGAGGGAGACATAGAATCTGAAGCAGCCTCCAGGTTCTGAGCTGTCAGCACAGAGCCCCACATAGGGCTGGAACTCAGGAAATGTGAGATCATGACCTGAGCAGAAGCTGAAAGCTTAACCAACTGAGTCACCCAGGCACTCCTGATTTTGACTAAGTACCTTATATAAATATTATCTTATTCTTCTTTTTTTAAGTTTATCCATTTATTTGAGAGAGAGAGAGAGAGAGTACGCACAAGTGAGGCAGCGGCAGAGGGAGAGGGAGACAGAGAATCCCAAGCAGGCTCCCCTCAGCACAGAGCCTGATGCAGCACTCGATTCCTGACAACAGGACCATGAGATGATATCAGAGTTCAACAATTAACTGATGGAGCCATCCAGGCACCCCTGCCTTATTATTAATGTTTCTCATGCCTTATTTAAGAAATATTTTCATCATCAGATTATGAAGATATTCTCCTACATTACTTCTAAATGCCTTACTGTTTTATATTTCACATGTGGTTTTGTAAAGCACTGGATTTTTGGTGTGTTGTGATTTAAAGATCCAATTTAAATGTTTTTCCATGTGGATACCTAAAATTGTCTTAAAAACATTTACTGAAAAGACCATCTTTGCCTCACTGCCCTGCACTACCACCTCTATGTCTAATTTCTCTCTTCTGCTCATCAGTTTACTTACTTCTAGCAAGACCAACCTACTTGAGTTGGTATAGCTTTTTTGTAAGTCTTGATTCCTGGTCAAGCAAATCCTTCAACTTTGTTTTCTCCTTGCATTTTTATATAAATTTTATGATTAGCTGGTCAAGTTCCACAAAAATAACTGTTAGGACTTTTTTTAAATTAATAAGCTTTAGTTTTTTAAGGGAGTTTTAGATTCACAACAAAATTGAGCAGAAAAAGGACCAAGAGTTCCCAAATACCCTCAGTCCCCACACACGCACAGTCTCCCCAGTATCGACATCCTAGACCACAGAAGTGCATTTGTTATAATCAATGAACCTACGTGGACACATCATTATCATCTGAAGTCCATAGTTTATATTAGTGTTCATTCTTGGTGTTGTACATATTATGGGTTTTGACAAATGTATAATGACATGTATCCATTATTAGAGTATCATACAAAAGAGTTTCACTACCCTAAAAGCCCTCTGGGCTCAGCCTATTCATCCTTCCCTCCCTTCTTCCCCCCAACCACTGATCATTTTACTGTCTTGATAGTTTTGCCTTTTCCAGAATGTTATATACTTCTGGAATCATACAGTGTGTAGTCTTTCAGATTGTCTTCTTTCACTTAATAATATGCATTTAAATTTCCTCCATATCCTCCATTTTTTTTAAGGCTTTGTAGCTCATTTCTTTTTGGCACTGAAAAATACTGCATTATCTAAACATACCACAATTTATTTATCCATTCGTCTGCTGAAGTCATCTTCGGCTCCCAAATTTTGGCAATTATGAGTAAAGCTGCTATAAACACCTGTGTGCAGGTTTTTGTGTGGACATAATTTTCAATTCATTTGGGTAAATACCAGGAACATGATTGCTGGATCACATGGAAAGAGTATGTTAAGTTTTGTAAGAAACTGTCACACTGCCTTCTCAAGTGGCCATACCATTTTTTCCCCAGTAGGAATAAATGAGAGTTTCTGATGCTCCATATCTTTGTCAGCATCTGGTAATGACAGTGTTTTGGATTTGAACCATTCTAATATGTATGTAGAGATCCTGTTGTTTAATTTGCCCCTTCCTAATGACATATGATGTTGAACACCTTTTCAGATGTTTACTTGCCATTGTATATCTTCTTTGGTGAAATGCTTATTAGGTCTTTGGCTCATCTTTTAATCAGGTTGTTTATTTTCTTGTTGTTGAGTTTTAAGAATTCTGTGTATATTTGGATAATAGTCCTTTATCAGATGTGTATTTTGCAAATATTTTCTCCCAGTCTGCACTTTGTTTATTATTCTCATAACACTATCTTTCAGAGCAGAAGTGTTTCATTTTAATGAAATCCAGTATCAATTTTTTCTTTCATGGATCATGTCTTTGGTGTTGTCACCAAAGTGACTAAAGTCATTAACAGGGGTGCCTGAGTGATTCAGTAGGTTGAGCATCCGACTTTGGCTCAGGTCATGATCTTGTAGATCGTGAGTTTGAGCCCTGCGTTGGTTCTGTGCTGACAGTTCAGAGCCTAAAGCCTGCTTTGGATACTGTGTTTCCCTTTATTTTTGCCCCTCCCCTTCTTGTGCTCTGTATTTCTCAAAAATAATAAGTATTAAAAATAAATAAATAAAGTCATCAACACACCTAAGGTCATGTAGGTCTTTCCTATGTTATCTTCTAGGAGTATTAGCTTTACATTTTGCATTTAGGTATATATTCATTTGGATTTAATTTTTGTGAAGAGTATAAGGTCTGTGTCTAGATCCATTTTTTTTTTTTTGGATGTGGTTGTCCAATTGTTCCAGTATCATTTGTTGACATCATGATCTTTGCTCCATTGATTGTAATACCTTTGCTCCTTTGTCAAAGATCAGTTGACTATATTTATGTGTGTCTATTTCTGGGCTCTCTATTCTGTTCCATTAATCTATATGTCTATTCTTTCTCAAATACCACACTGTCTTGATTATTGTAGCTTATAGTAAATCTTGAAGCCAGGTAGTATCAGTCCCTCCAATTTTGTTCTTCAATATTGAGTTGGCAATTCTGGATCTTTCCTTCCCCATATAGACTTTAGACTCAGTTGCTAAATAACTTGATGTTTTGCTGAACTAATCCTAAACTGTTGCTTGAGCTCATGGTTCTTCTTGTGGTATGAACATTACTTCGGCTGAGAAAACACAACACTGTCCAGACAGCTGATCAAGCTCTATTGAGATTCTGTTATTATTTTCTCTCACGTTTCTATTTACCACTGCAAACCCCTAAATCCTGCCACCCTTTTGCCCCTATCAGAAGAAGAATAATCTCATGATAGTCTTAACTCAGGGAACTTTCTCTCCCATTGAGAACCTTGACCTAATATGATTTGTTGATTGATCATACCTCAACCAAAACTGGAAGTTATAAGCAAAATATGTTATAAGCAATGTAAGCTCTCCTTTAGAAAATAGTTCTCATCAGGTAAATTAGCCTAGGTAGCAAAACTTACTGCACCAATGAGAGCATATCAACTATCCAAAGAGTAGAGGGTAAACATATACAGATAGCAAGTATATTTTTAGAGTAGTACATGGCTTTGAAATACTGTGGAGACAAAGGGTGTTTCTTACCCCTGCTGGAATCCCCATCCAAAATGGACAAGTCATAGAACATCAAGGTGCTCCTACTTCTAAGAGAGGTGGCTATTATAAGGATTGAGACCTGTCCAAAAGGAGGGAGAGGAGGTAGAGAAAGAAAATAGGTAAGACTAAAGAAATGCTCTAGGAGATTATTTTGCTAAACAAGCAACCCTAACCACAGTAATAACCATAATCAAACACTCAAGGAAAAATCACTGGAGGGATTCAAATAGGCCATTATAAAATATTAATGTTTAGCTTCTTATTTTAAAAAGAGATAATGGCGGGGGAGGGAATCTGGTTTTACCTTTCACTCCTTCACTTAGACAATCTCAGGTACTCCCAAGATGGCTGATTGGTGACACCAGATGATTTCAAATGAATACTAATGAAGTTTCTTTATGAAACTTTACTAATTATGGCACAGTGGAATCACGTGTCACATGTCAACAACATAATCATGAAAAAAACTGTGAAGGTAAGACATGGCCAGCAACTGAAGACTTAAGACCCTTTGACCACCTTCAGATAGATTTATATCCAGTTTCCACCATCAGTGGGATTTGACTATATTTTAGTTATTCTATGCCTATTTTTAGGATATACTAAAGCATTTCCTTGCCAAAAGCTGAAAAACTTACAGTTGCTTAAAACTGCTTGATTTATGTTTCCAACTTTTAAATCAAACAACCAAGAGGATAAGTTGGAAGAAATACCCTTTTTTCCCTCTCTCTACTCATGCTTCAAGACTCAGAATAAGTGCTGCCCTACTTTTGAAATCTTCAGGGACCTCTCAAGCAGAATGAGTCTTTTTTTTTTTCTTAAATGTTTATTTATTCTTGAGAGAGAGAAAGAGCATGAGTAGGGGAGGGGCAGAGAGAGAAGGAGGCACAAAATCCAAAGCAGACTCCAGGCTCTGAGCTGTCAGCACAGAACCCAGTGCAGGGCTCGAACTCACACACCATGAGATCATGACCTGAGTCAAAGTCAGACACTTAACTGACTGAGCCACCCAGGCACCCCAGAGAATGAGTCATTTTTAATGCTGGACTTCACTAGCACCTAACAAGACCTTTGAATGTGGAGTCAGACTGATGTAGATTAAAATCTTACTCTATCACTTAACAGATCTTCAGTCTTGGGCAAGTTTCTCCTCCACTCTGAGCATCAGATCACTCTTCTATAAAAATGGATAAAATAGTTTATGTCACATTGTACATTGTATCTGTGAAGTAAGTGAGATTTTTCAATGTAATATAAGTGGCACAGTGAGATGATGGTTATAATGTACTCAGCAAAGTAATGCAAGACATCCATTTATAGATTTTAGAAGCTCAATGGACCTCAAACAGCATAAATATAAAGAAAGCAAAATAGCCATATAACTATCAATCTGCTGAAATCCAGAGATAAAGCAGACATTGAAGCAACCGGAGAAAAATGAACACATAGATACACGAGAACTACTTAAAGATTGTGAACTTTACATCAGAAATACTGGGAGCCAGTTAAAGACAGTTAAAAGGCACCTTTAAAGTGCTGAAGTAAAAACAAAAACAAAAACAAAAACCAGTGCAGGATGTTGTATCCAGGAAAACTAACTTCTAAAAAATAAGATAAAATAAAATACTAAATAAAAAAACATTTTAAGGTAAACAAAACCTGAGGAAATTCATCACCAGCTGACTTGTACTGAAGAAATCTTAAAGAAACTTCTTCAGGCTGAAGGAAATGACACCAGGTGGTTATGCAAATTTACAGAAAAAAAAATATTGCAAGAAATAGTGACTATATAAGACTATATATATATATTTTTAGTTCTTTAAATGATATATGAAAAGTCAAAGCTAAATTTATAATGTTGTACTGTGCAGTTTATCATGTATGTAGTTATACATGACAAAAATATCAGTATGAATGGGGGGGTGAATGGAATTATACTATTGAAATATTTCTATATTTATTATGAAGTATTAACTCTGAGTAGTTTGGCGTAAGTTAACGTGCATTGTAATCCTAAGGCAAGCATTTAAAAATTATGCAAGAAATACAGTCAGTAGAAAAATAAAAACACAAAATGTTAAAAAAAAATAATTAACCAGAAAGTATAAAAACAGAGCTAAAAAAAGATTAAATATGAGAAAAATATAAAACAAATATGTAAAATGGCAGCTCTAAATCCAACCACATTAGCAATTATGCTAAATGTAAGTGAATAGAACACTATAATTAAAAGAACTATTAGATTGGAGTTTTAAAAGTAAGACTCAAATACATGCTATCTACAAAAGATTCACTTTAAATGGAAGACACATATAAGTTGAAACTAAAATGATAGGAAAAGATATGTTATGCATATAGTCATAAAGAAGCTGGAATGGTTATATCTATATCAGACATAACAGACAGCAAAACATCTCTCTTTATCAGAGATAAAAAGTAACATTTTATAGTGAAAAAGGAGCCAATCATCAGGAAGATATAAAAATTATAAATGTGTCTGCACCTAACAACAAAACTTCAAAATAAATGGGACAAAACTGACAAAACTAAAGGGAGAAACAGACAAATCCATAATCATAGTTAACATCCTTTTTTAAGCAATTGATAAAATAAGTAGAAAATAAGCAAGAATCTAGAACTCTGCTGCTAATACAATAGCTATTAGAATCACATGTGGCTATTGAGTTCTTGAAATGTGGTTAGTCTAAATTGAGATGTACTGGGCAGTGTAAAATCCACACTGAATTTCAAAGACTTAATAGGAAACAAGAATGTAAACTATCCTGTTAATGATTTTATATGGGTTACATGTTAAATGATATTTAGATATTTCAGGTTAGATAAAATGTAGTTTAAAAATTAATTCCATCTGTTTTTTTTTTCTTGAGTTAATGTGGCTACCAGAAAATTTAAAATTACATATGTGGCTCACATTAGAATTTTTTTCTGGATAGTAAATTGATCTACAAGCTGTGTAAGATGCTGTCAAACACCTTGACCTAAACGATATTTATAGATACTCCAGCACACAATGGAAGAATAGATATTCTTTGCAAGTGCATATGAAAAGTTCCCCAAGATAGACCAAACTGTGCGCCATAAAACAAATCTCAATAAATGTCAAAGAAATCTTACAGAGGAGGTTCTCTAACCACAATGGAATTCAATTAGAAAGCAAAAAGAGTAATACCCAAATATTTAGAAATTAAACAATGCTCTCCTAAATAACCTATGGTCAAGGAAGGAATCACAAAGCAAAGTAGAAAATGTTTCAAATTGTATAATAACGAAACCATAACATCCAAATTAGAGGTAAGCAGCAAAATCAAGGCTTAGTGGGAAGTTTATAGCTTTAAATGCTTACATTAGGGGGCGCCTGGGTGGCCCAGTTGGTTAAACTACCAACTTCGGCTCAGGTCATGAGCCCTGCGTCGGGTTCTGTACTGACAGTTCAGAGCCCGGAGCCTACTTCAGATTCTGTGTCTCCCCCTCTCGCTACCCCTCCCCTGCTCGCTCTGTGCCTCTCTGTCTCTCGATAATAATAAACATTAAAAAAATTAAAAAACAATAAATGCTTCCATTAGAAAAAAAAACGCTTAGAATCAATGATATAAATTTATGCCTTAAGAGACTGGAAAACAAGTAAACAAATTAAACCAAAATTAAGCAGAAGAAAGGAAATAACAATGATTGTAGTGGAAATAAATGAGACAGAGCAGACAAAAAATAGAGAAAATTAACCAAACCAAAGTTGGTTCCTTCAAAATATTAACAAATTTGATTACATTGATTACAAACTAATCAAGAAAGAAAACACAAACCACCAATATTAGAAATGAAGGAATGGAAAACAATTTTTTTAATTAAAAAAAAGAAAATGAAGGAATGGAGGGATATTGCTAGATTTTCTAAAATAAATGGTAATAGAATTTCTGAACAACTTTAAACAAATACACTTAGCAATTTATAAGAAACAGACAAGTTCTTGAAAATTAGAATGAAATAAAAAATCTCAACCATTATATCTATCTGTATCTCTGTATCTATCTCTGTATCTCTGTATCAATATCTGTATATCTCTCTCCTATCTACTATCTACCTAAAACCCCCAGTATAAAAGATTTCAGGCATAAATGGTTTTACTGAGAATTTTTTATCAAATGTTTACAGAAGACTTAAAACAAGTATTACATAAACTCTCAGAAAATAGTAAGAATACTTTCCAACTTATTTTAAGAGTACACACTAACCCTAATACCAAACTCAGATAAAGAGACTGCAAGAAAAGAAAATTAAATGCCATAGTCCTTAATAAAATGTTAGCAAACCAAATCTGGCAATATGTAAGAAGGGTAATTAATCATGATATAGTGGAGTTTATTCCAGTACTTCACAGATGATTTAAAATTGAAAATCATCTAAGTAATACACCATATTAACAGAATGAGAGAAATATATAAATTTCAGTAGCTGGCAGAATCCAACATGTATCCATGATAAAAATTTTCAGCAATCCAGTATTTAAGTAACTTCCTCTATCTGACTAAGGACATCAACAAAAAAAATCTATAGCTAACATCATACTTATTGGTGAAATTAAAGATTTTTTCCTTAAATCAGAAACAAGGCTAGTGTGTTATATATAAATTGGTACTTGTAAAAGGTATTTCACCCTATATTTTAATGTAGGTTATAAAGTCTTGACTATGTTTGAAATTGGCTTTCCCATTTGGAATGCTCTCTTGTTATTAAAGTTTCACCTCAAAGTTGTAGATAAGTTGTAATGAGCATGTTTTAGAAAGTACAGCCATGTTCTGGAACATACTGATAAAAAATTGCATAACTTGTAAGCACAATATGTAAACAGTTATGAAATTAGTTTGGTAATTTGAGGTGAAACCAATCAGAATATGAATGATATTCATATCTGCTGCAAACCATATACTGAGAGGTGCACTCCAAGTGCTGAGGGCCATTTTAGTTTGCATATTAAGCCCAGCTCACCACACCCCGCCCTCTCCGACAAACTTTTACTCTGAAGTGCACTGAACCAGCCATAAACTGCCACACACCATAAAAGGATTCCAGTCTTTTGTGAAGACATCCACAGTAAAGGGCACTAGCCAGTAGTGAGCAGCCCGCAGTGTACCAGCCAGCAGTGAGCAGCAGCTGATGCAGACAGAAGGATGACCAATCTCTGGACCAAGCAGCCATCCATCCCATTCCCCTGGCTTGCAAGCAGGTACTGTTTAGTCTGTTGAAAGGAACAAATAAATGAAAGTCGTAGCAGCTTAGTGGTGTTTGTGTGAAGTTTTCCTGGTTCTGCCTACCTGCCTACTCCAAGCCCAAGTCTTCGTGTTGAGCTTGAGTTATTGTTGCTCAGAAAAATACAATGATATGTGATCTTATCATTTCTACTCAATAATTAGTGGTGGTCCTAGCCAGCATAACAAGGCAAAAAAAAAAAAAAAAAAAAAAGAAAGAAAGAAAGAAAGAAAGAGCCTCTTTAGCACAAACACTTTAGCTGCTTCAGACTCCTGCTAGCACACAGGAATCTGTAAAGTCCTGTGTCTGGAGTGAGACCTGTTAGATGTCCCTCTCTGGGCTCTGTCACTCTGAGCCTCTACTTAGGTGTGGGGTGCAGAACTTCATTTCTCTCAACCCCCAAAATACCTCTCACCCCCTCTCTCTGGTCTAATACCCTTAATAATTTCATGCTTTCAAAAACAAATGCCTGGATAGATGCTGACCTCAATCAAAAGAACACAAAGGCCTGGCAACTGAGAGAACAAAACAGAGATTAAAGTCTCAAACAAATACAGTGCCACACCAACATCAGTGCTATTTGGGTTCATTTAATATGTTCCTTAAAAAAAGCCATGTTGGGGGCGCCTGGGTGGCGCAGTCGGTTAAGCGTCTGACTTCAGCCAGGTCACGATCTCGCGGTCCGTGAGTTCGAGCCCCGCGTCAGGCTCTGGGCTGATGGCTCGGAGCCTGGAGCCTGTTCCCATTCTGTGTCTCCCTCTCTCTCTGCCCTTCCCCCGTTCATGCTCTGTCTCTCTCTGTCCCAAAAATAAATAAACGTTGAAAAAAAAAAAATTAAAAAAAAAAAAAGCCATGTTGTTTACTTTTAAGAAGATGAAAGGCTAAAACATGGCTGAAGCTTTGAAAGTGTGAAATGCAGAAAGGGGTGGGAGAGGACCTGGTTACTAATTGTGCCTTTGATGTCAGGGAATTAGAAAGCTTTATAAGGACCTGCAAGCTTCAGCATTCTGAGAAGAGCTGCACATACAGAGAGTGATTGAAGTCTGGGCATGGATGCATTTGGTCATTTCTGTTCTACTTGCTTCTCTTTCTTCGTGGGTTGTATGGGGGGTGAGTTCCTCATTAACTGACAAACGGTAATTTAATAGCCACAAAGAGTAACCACCCAAGTAGGGCTTAGCTTTGCCAAATCCATTCTGAATGTTAAAATGCCTTTTCTAATTTTTAAAGAATGAAATAAGTGACTGTAGGCTGTTCGCTGTAATTTGAAACTGGCAAAAACATGTGGAATGTTTTAGGGGTCATGGCTGTGAGCATCACGTCTTAGCCATTTGATCATCCCAAGTCAATGCCATGGAAAGCTGGGGGTTTGGCTTCCCAGTTCTCTACATGGCTCCATTCCTAAACACATCCTCTCCTATCCTGCATAATTCTCTTCCCATCATGTCCTTCACTCTCTCACATACACGGCCTTCTCTCCCCAGAATCTATGCTCCTCCATCTGCTTCCCAGGTCATCTGCCCCTCCTGAATCCTTGGGTCTGCACCAATCTCCTCCCATTGCTAAGGGTCTGCCATGGGCTTGGAATCCCCCATCCTCCATTCCCCAGCTCTTCTGTCACTACTTCCTAGTTCTTTATTGCACTGGATTCTAAAATTAAAACAAAGACGTTTTACAAAGTGACCTCAGTGGAAGTATTTTTATTACCTCAAACTTAAGGAATTGGAGCCAGAGAGTCTGGATTAGCACTTTCACAGGTAAAGAACAAGTTAATTCTTTATCACTTACATCTCTGAGGATTTTTTGGAGTTTTATTCAAAAAAAAAAAAAAAAAGAGGTCTCTGCTCAGATGTCCTTTGAGCTTGTGTCCATGCTGTCTAAAATTAAAACAATCAGATAAGTGATCTGTTCCAATATGTGAACTTATACTTTATTAAAAAGTCCTAAAAGCATAAAAGTTAAAGTCAAATTTAAGTATGTACACATTTTTATGTTGATTTTTTGTTAAGAGTATAATTAACTGAACTTGAGATTGCTGTGGCATTATAGAATTTTGGTCAGAGTATCTTAAGGGAAGAAACAAGTTAAACCCAATATAGTTTTGAATGTACTGTGTTGTTTATAATGTGAAGAAACACTGGTTTCCTCATAGCAGTTCAATACCATTCTTGCAAAGACTTGCTCTTATGTGTAGTGCATGAGTTGTTTTAAGCATATCTATATTTATAGAGTGGTGCTAAGAGATAGGTTCTATTCTCATTTTATCTCATATTCTCATGCATACTGAGGCTATGGATTTTACTGATGCTTCAGGGCCTTGGTGCTCCTGAGCTGAGTCTTGGGTCGAGCGTCCATGTTGTGGAGATCTCAGGAGGTCTTCAATGTCTTTACCAGTGAAACCCTGTGTAAACATCCCGAGGCCAGGTCTTATCCCCACAGTAGGGGGTCATAGAGGGAGGTTGTGAGAGCCTCAGATATCTTCAGAGTATGGTGGATGGTCTGAGAGGAGAGGAGCCTTCTGATTAAAGACGAGCAGAAGGATGAAGGTATACCTAAGAGTGAGCTCTGTATGGAAGGTGGCTCAGCATGAAGGTGTGTGTGTGGGGGGGGGGGGCGGGTAGGACAGTCAGAAGGGCATGGATTAGATCAGAGTATGGAGTATATTAATTAGAGAATAAGATTAATTTGCCAACATTGATCAATATTCAATGAGTAGATCTGTCTAAATACCTTTACTAATAAGATCCTTCTGCACACAAAGCTGTTTATTGAAGGAAGAATGATGGAAGATTTTCTTAATGTCAAAGTATATTCAATTATTAAAACTCATGATAATGAAGAAAACCGATACATAGTTGCTGTAGGTACAACGTAGAACCTTTTCCCTTAGAAGCTCTTTGCTTTTTCCCTTTTCCAGGTCTGGCCTTAACATCAGTTAGCCCATTGCCTTCTGGTGCAATGTGAAGATTGGGAGTTGGGCACAGAATTTCCAAAAGGCAAGTTCAGCCCTTGAGAATAGCACTCTACCTTGGCCAACATTGTCATTTCTCTGCCCCTCATCCAACCCTCATTTTCAGATGGTTTTGAGAAGGAGGAAACTGCATGGGTGTTTTGTTGATCTACCTAAGTTCAAGACTAAGCTTCAGTGATAACCTTCCAGAGGGTCTGATAATCTCAGGTAAGCAAACTAACTACCATGTCTGCACAGGGGCATAAACATTTTAGGCACCAGATACCCCAATCAGCACATAAATATCAGGCTCCTTTTAAAAAATTTCACATCAATTCTGTCCATGAGCTCAAATTCTTTAACGGTTTTATTATTTTTGAGAGAGGGAGGAGAGAGAGAGAGAGAGAGAGAGAAAGTGAGGGAGGGGCAAAGAGAGAGACACACACACAAATCTGAAGCAGGCTCCATGCTCTGATCTGTCAGGACAGTCACAGATCATGACCTGAGCTGAAGTCAGACACTCAACCAAGCCACGCAGGCGCCTCCTATGAGCTTAAATTCTTATGCACAGTGGCAGGATTATGGATAGAATTCAATTGCATAAATACTTAGGAAGTAACCCCCTACTCTGGAGACAGGTGCAGTGCTAGCTGCTGCAGTCTATATTCCACATTCTAATTATCTGGAGAATGAGGATGCCCACTTACCAAGCTAGAACTTCAAGAACCTTAAAATTCACTTTTCTCCTTCAAACTTTGGCCAAAGGAGGGACCTGTCTAAGGTTCTCCCCACAGGCTGGTGTCACTGATAGCCTAGTCCCTTAGCATGGGGGCAGAGGTGAAATATTAAAAGGGTCAATGGCCAAGTTAATTTCTGAAGAAAACATATTACTACCATATTACTAACAAAAACAATGACAGCTACTGTGTTCTAGGCAGTAAATCAGTAGCTTTATGTTTATTTCCTCATTCTATTCTTATGATATTTATCATCTTCAATGTAAGGATGAGAAAACTGAAACCCAGAGATTAAATTACTTTCTGAAGTTCCATAGCCAGTAACAGGGCTAGGATGTGCCCTTAATTTTGATGATGTTCTGTGTGTGCAGTAATGACATTCTGTCTATATCTTGGATTTGCCACTTCCATGTCTCCTCCCACAATTTCTGGTTGACCTCATAAGGTATATAGCTGATTAAAATGTCTGCAAAGGGTATCAATCAAATGTTGATTTGAAATTATCTCTCTGAAGCCTTCCCTCCCCCTAAGATGCCTCCTATACTTTGTGTATTAAACAAATAAACAAACAAACAAACAAAAAACCCTACTCAGTTTCAGACATGTAAAATGTGGCTAATTTTGAAATGCAAAATACAACACCTTAAAGGGGTGATGTATGGAATAGCTGAATTACTATACTGTACATTTGAAACTAATATAACACTGTAATGTAACATTTTAACAAACTGGAATTAAAATAAAAACTTAAAAATAGCTCCTATACTCTCCAAAACCTTGGTCCCCTACTTCATTCTGTTACCTTGAAAATTCTCAGCCTAATTTAAAACATTCTTAAAGAAAATTTTAAATATCACCCATGAAGCCAGGTTACCTGGAAAGGTAGATGTGATATTTGGAAACCTCCAAAAGTTGTTTGGAGTCAGGTGTTGCAAAAAGCCAAACACACAAACTAAGAATCATGTGATTAACCCTGGCAAGGTTGTTTTCATTCAAATGTAGAGGTTTAATGAGCCAGGTTTTTTTTTTTTTAATATGAAATTTATTGTCAAATTGGTTTCCATACAACACCCAGTGCTCATCCCAACAGGTGCCCTCCTCAATGCCCCTCACCCACCCACCTCTCCCTCCCACCCCCCCATCAATTATTCTTGTTTTTATAACTCTCTTATGGTTTGAATGAGCCAGGTTTAACTCATATGGACACCACACTGGTCCAAGGGAAGAATTTCCAACCTGGCAGACGAAGAGGAGTCCTTTCCAGGGTGATGCCTTTGAAAAAAACCTCAGAGCCTTTAAAAAACTTTAGAGACACAGATGATCTCTTTAAAGTAGCTTACCTAAAGACATATATCAACAGTTTCTTGATTATACATACAATTATACATTTGCTCATTTTTCACATACCTTTATTCTGACATTATGAATATACACAAAACATAATTTGAGGGATTAGATGAAAAAACAAATAGAAATAAAATTTCCAATACTTATTTTCCTCACCCCAGTGGACTGTGCTCTCTCCCTCAGGAAGGCATGTTCCATTTTAGAGACAGCACCTTCTCTCTCCTCCTGTCCTTAGAGATTATTGCTTCCAAAATGATTGCAGCAATGATCTTCAAAGGATATTAGCCTACAAAGCCAATATCCAAGAGGTTGCAAAATGGTTTCCTGTGGGCCCATCACTCATTGTGGCCATCATTTCATGGGAGGGTCTTGCTGGAGAATTCTCAGAAACAGCTGGGGAGATACAGGAAATAGTTTGGGCTGAGGCAGGTATGACAGCAAAGCAGTGAAGGTTGGTTCAGCTGGCTGTTGGGATTTTGGCTATAGAACTTTAGAGGAGATTAAGGTACTATTTTTATTAGCGTGTAAATGATCCAAACTCATACTTTGCTATAAGGCAAAAATGTGCCCTTCTGGGTCCCTTCTCTATCAGGGCTTCTGCCCTGAACCTCTACACTTCTTCCACCCAATTCTGGCTTCCTCCCTGGAGCTCCACCTGTCTGTGCTCCACTGAGGCTGTTGCTCCCCGATGACCCCACTTTTCCACTTCCTTCCTCCATCACAGTGAAATGATGACTTGAGGAGATCAGATAGCAGCTCAGAGGTAACTTTCTGAATAGTGCCCCTTCACTTGTATTCTTGAAGACGCAAGGAAATTAAAGGACTCCATTTCTTTCTCTTTTTAAAAAATTTATTTACCTTTTTTTCCCCCCAGTCTGAGATATAATTGACATACAGTACTGTGTAAGTTAATGTGCACAACATAATTATTTGACTTATATATACTGTGAAGTGATGATCACAGTCAACATCCATCATGTTTTATAGAAAGAAAAACAATGTTACTTTTTTAATTTGTGATGAGAACTCTTAGCATCTATCTTATTGATTTTTATTTTTTTATTTAAATTCAAGTTGGATACCATACCGTGTAGTCTTGGCCTCAGTAGTAGAACCCAGTGATTCATCTCTTACATATGACACCCAGTGCTCATCCTGAAAAAGCGCCCTCCTTAATGCCCATTACCCATTTAACCCCATCCTCCCTCACCCTCCGACTCCAGCAACCCTCAGTTTGTTCTCTGTATTTAAGTGTCTCTTATGGTTTGCCTGTTTTTATCTCATTTCCTTCCCTTCCCCTATGTTCATCTGTTGAGTTTCTCAAATTCCACATGAGTAAAAGTATATGATATCTGTCTTTCTTTGACTGACTTATTTCACTTAGCATAATACACTCTAGCTCCATCCACGTTGTTGCAAATGGCAAGATTCCATTCTTTTGATTGCTGAGTAATATTCCATTGTGTGTGTGGTGTGTGTGTGTGTATGTATGTATGTATACCACATCTTCTTTATCCATGCATCAGTTGATGGACATTTGGGTTCTTTCCATAATTTGGCTATTGTTGATAGCACTGCCATAAACTTGGGGTACACATGCCTCTTCGAATCAGCATTTTGTATCCTTTCTACAGTACAATTGCTGGGTCATAGGGTAGTCCTATTTTTAACTTTTTGCAGAACCTCCATACTGTTGTCCAGAGTGGCCATATTCCCACCAACAGTGCAAAAGTGTTCCCTTTCTCTGCATCCTTGCCAACATCTGTTGTTTACTGAGTTGTTAATTTTAGCAATTCTGACAGGTGTGAGGTGGTAACCACAATGAGATTTGATTTCCCTGATGATAAGTGATGTTGAGCATCTTGTTATGTGTCTGTTAGTCATCTGGATGTCTTTGGGAAAGTGTCTATTTCATGTCTTCTGCCTATTTCTTCACTGGATTATTTGTTTTTGGGGTGTTGAGTTTGGTAAGATTTTTTATAGATTTTGGATACTAAACCTTTATCTGATATATCATTTGCAAATATCTTCTCCGATTCTGTCGTTAGCCTTTTAGTTTTGTTTCCTTTGCTGTGCAGAAGCTTATCTTGATGAGGTCCCAATAGTTCATTTCTGTTTTTGTTTTCCTTGCCTCTGGAGACATGTCAAGCAAGAAGTTGCTGTGGCCTAGGTCAAAGAGGTTGCTGCCTGTTTTCTTCTCTAGGATTTTGATGATTTGTTGTCTCACGTTTAGGTCTTTCATCATTTTGTTTATTTTTGTATGGTGCAGTTTCATTCTTCTGCATGTCACTGTCCAGTTCTCCTAGCACCAATTGCTAGAGACTGTCTTTTTTCACTGGATACTCTCTCCTGTTTTGTCAAAGATTATTTAGCCATATGCTTGTGGGTCCATTTCTGGGTTCTCTATTTTCTCCATTGATCTATGTATCTATTTTTGTGCCTATACCATACTGTCTTGATGGTTACAGCTTTGCAATACAGTTTTAAGTCCGGAATTGTGATGCTTTCAGCTTTTTCTTTTTCAACATTACTGTGTCTATTCAGGGTCTTTTGTGGTTCCATACAATTTTAGGATTGCTTGTTCTAGCTCTGTGAAGAATGCTGGTGTTATTTGATAGGTATTACATTGAGTATGTAGATTGCTTTGGGGAGTATTGACATTTATTTATTTTTTATTATGAAATTTATTGTCAAATTGGTTTCCATACAACACCCAGTGCTCATCCCAACAGGTGGGGGAGTATTGACATTTTTAACAATATTTGTTCTTCCAATCCATGAGCATGGGAATGTTTTTCCATTTCTTTGTGTCTTCAATTTCTTTCATAAGCTTTCTATAGTTTTCAGCGAACAGATCTTTTACCTCTTTGGCTAGGTTTATTCCTAGGTATTTTATGGGTTTTAGTGCAATCATAAATGGGATTGATTCCTTGATATCTCCTGCTGCTTCATTATTGGTGTATTAGAAATGCAACCGATTTCTGTACATTGATTTTATATCCTGTGACTTCGCTGAATTCATGTATCAGCTTTAGCAATTTTTTGGTGGAGTCTTTCAGGTTTTCCATGCAGAGTATCATGGCATCTGTGAAGAGTGAAAGTTTGACTTCTTCCTTGCCAATTTGGATGCCTTTTATTTCTTTTTGTTGTCTGATTGCCGAGGCTAGGACTTCCAGTACTGACTTTAAAATATATCTTACAGCAGTGTTAAGGATAGCCGTCTTGTTATATTACAACCCTAGTACTTATAACTGGAATTTTGTACCTTGAACCACCTTCATCCAATTCCCCATCCCACCACCTCCTACCCTTGGTAACCACAAATCTGATGTTTTCTTCTATGAATTTTTTTTTAAGATAAAAAGATTCCACATACAAGTGAGATCATATAGTATTTGTTTTCTCTGACTACTCTCAGTATAATGCCATCAAGGCCCATCCATGTTGTTGCAAATGGCAGATTTCTTTTTAATGGCTGAATAATACTTGTTATACACTATACCCAATTCTTTTATCCATTCATTTGTTGATGTACACTTTCGTTGTTTCCATGTATTGACTATGTTAGTAATGCTGCTATAAACATTAGGATGTAGAATATCTCTTCAACAATGTTTTCATTTCCTTCATTACATTCCATGAAGTGGAATTACTGGATCATATGGTAGTTCAATTTTTAGTGTTTTGAGGAAACTGCATACTGTTTTCCATAGTGACTGTTCAAATTTACATTCCCACCAATAATGTTCTGGACATCCTTGCCAGCATGTTATCTCTTATATTTCTGACGATAGCTTTTTTTTTTTTAAATGTTTTATTTTTGAGAGGGAGAGAGACAGAGGAGAGAGAGAGAGAGAGAGAGAGAGAGAGAGAGAGAGAGAGTGTGTCAGGGAGGGGAAGAGAGGGAGACACAGAATCAAAGCAGGCTCCAGGCTCTGAGTGGTCAGCGCACAGCCTGATGTGGGGCTTGAACTCACAAACTGCAAGATCATGACCTGAGCCAAAGTTGGCACTTAACCACTGAGCCACCCCAGGCACCCCTGATGGTATATACTCTAATATGAGATAACTCATTGTGGTTTTGATTTGCATTCCCTAATGATTAGTGATGTTGAGCACCTTTTCATGTACCTGCCATTCATAGATCCCCTTTGGAAAAATGTGTATTCAGGCCCTTGGCCCAGTTTTAAAATTGGACTATTTATTTTGCTATTGGGTTGTAGGACTCTTTATATATTTTGGATACTAACCCCTTCTCAGGTATATGGTTTGCAAATATTTTTCCCATTCCACAGGTTGTCTTTTCATTTTGTTGATGGTTTCCTTTGCTGTGCAGAGGCTTTTTAATGTAGTCCCACTTGTTCATCGATTTTGTTGCATTTTAGGTATCATATCCAAGAAGTCATTGCCAAGACCTATGTCAAGGAGCTTTTTCCTGTTTTCTTCTAGTTTTATGGTTTCTAGTCTTACATTTAAGTCTTTAATCCCTTTTGAGTTAATTCTTTGCGAGTGGTATTAAGATAAAGATTTAGCTTCATTCTTTTACATGTGAATATCCAAGTTTCCCAGCACCATTTAACTGTCTTTTCCCCATTGAGTGTTCTTGGCTCCCTTGTCAAATACAGTTGGCTGTATATGCATGGGCTTATTTCTATGCTCTCGATTCTGTTCTATTGGTTTATACATTTATTTTATGCCAGTACTATTCTGCTTGATTACTATTGCTTTGTAATATAGCTTGAAATGAGTAAGTATGATGCCTCCCACTTTTCTTTCCCTCAGGATTGCTTTGGCTATTCTGGGTCTTTGGTGGTTCCATGTACATTTTAGGATTATTTCTCTATATCTGTAAAAAAAAAAAATGCCATTGGAATTTTGATATAGATTGCATTGAATCTATAGATGCCTTTGAATAGTGTGGACATTTTAACATTAATTCTTCCTGTCCATAAACACAGAATATCTTTCCATTTATGTCTTATTTGATTTTTTTTCATTAATGTTTTGTGGTTTTCAGAGCAGAGATATTTTACCTCTCTGGTTAAATTTATTCCTAAGTATTTTATTGTTTTTGACTATTGTAAATGAGATTGTAACAATTTCTTTTTCAGATAATTTAATAGAAACGCTGAGTTTTTTGTATGTTGACTTTGAATCCTGCAACTTTACTGTATTTGTTAATTAGATTTAACAGTTTTGGTGGGGGGGAGTCTTTAGAATTTTTCTATGTGTAAAATTATGTCATCTGAAAATAAAGACAATTTTGCTTTTTCTTTAAATGACTGCATTTCTAATAGAGGAATGTCAGACTCCCTAACAGTGATGGGAGGGAGTTTTTGGTTGAGGGGCCTTTCCAAGTCCTATTCTATATTTCATCCTATGGAAAGGTAGTTTCTTGCATTGTACTAAGTTGAAACATGGGATTCAGGCAGATTTTACCAAATTAGTATTGTAAATAAGAAAATGCCTTAATAAAAGTACCAGTCCCTGTCAGTGTCTCCGAGACCCTCTCTAAGAACTCCAGTATCTCTGAACCAGAGAACAAGGCAATAAATGAGATGTGGATCTTAGTGACAAAGTGTCATGGGGGACAAGTTTGAACAAAAGTAGTAACTCCTCAAACCTGAGATGAGAAAGAAAAACACAGGATTTCTTTAACCTCAGGGAAAAGAGTAGGACGAGCATGACTACAGACAGACTAAACAGACAGAGAATTTAATAAATACAATGGAAAAATAATTTAACATCCCAACAGGAATGTATTTAGGGTCCATGCTGTCAGAGGGCTGGTCCTTTTGTCTAAATTTCTTAGATTAATGCATGACACCACAGACTCATAGGAGAGAGGTAATAGGGTTTTGAGTGTTGCAGTATTGGACAGTGATGTATAAAGAGACAGAAACAACACTTCATACGTCAGGGGACTCGCCAAAAAATACCAAGTTAGTTGTCAATGGAAGAGTCTGTACTATTTAAGTGTAGTAGAGACCCTAGAACCAAATCAACTGAAGCTTTCACACTTTTGTTGCAGCTACAGTTCTTAACAAGGTGAATGTATATATCTTGGCTACTGATATAACAAGATTAAATATAGCAATGGGCCTCTGATGATTTCGATTTAATTGAATCAGTTCCCTAATGCTTGTTCAGATTTGTAATGAAAGGAAAGGGGGTGGAGACAGGGGAGCATTTGTGAATCTAGAATAATGGAAACAATCTTTTGGAAGGTAGTTATTATATCGTTGTGTCCAATCATATTTCTTTTAACTTGAAAAAATGTATATTCATTAAAAGATACTTAATAGACTTTACTTATATGTAATTAATCTAGAGAGATCAACTCTTTCTAAGTTGTCAGATTTCTGTCAATACTAAGTTTGGTAGACAAAAATGCTCATAATCATTTTGAACTCAAGTTTGGAGAATTTTTAGACAATCATCCCTACTGCTTTTACTTTTATGTGGTGAACAGCAAATCTCTGTTATCTGATGGCCACTTTAGAAAACCCATAGACAGGGGCACCTGGGTGGCTCAGTTGGTTGAGTGCCCAACTTCAGCTCAGGTCACGATCTCGCAGTTCGTGAGTTTGAGCCCCACGTCAGGCTCTGTACTGACAGCTCAGAGCCGGGAGCGTGCTTCAGATTCTGTGTCCCCCCCTCTCTCTGCCCACCCCTACTTGTGCTCTGTCTCTCTCTTTCAAAAATGAATAAACATAAAAAAAAAATTAAAAAAAGAAAGAAAATCCATAGACAGTTTAAGAATAAAATACATCTTAATAATTATACTGTTTCAAATTTGGGTATGACTTTGGAAAGGCAAAATCAAGAATAGTTTTGAGAGAGGACAAGATATGTGCTAAGTATCTAAATAGGAAAAAGGGGTGCCTGGGTGGCTCAGTCAGTTTAGCAACAGACTCTTGTTTCGGCTCTGGTCATGATCTCGCAGTTTGTGAGTTCAAGCCCCACATTGGGCTCTGAGCTGGCAGTGCGAAACCTGCTTGGGATTCTCTCTCCCTCCCTCTCCCTACCCCTCCCCTACTTGTGCTATCTCTGCCTCTCTCAAAATAAATAAATTTATTTAAAAAATAAAAAAAAATAAAATAGGAAATAATGATTCTCTAGACAAAAATACCTTGGTTTACTCAAACTTGATTTTTACCTTTATTTTACATTATTCATGCACAGATTGCAATAATTTGTTAATATACCTTTATATGTATTTAGGCGTGGACATTTATATTTAATAAACCTAAGTTTATATCTATTGCTTTACAATAGAATTTGTCAGGGGCACCTGGCTGGCTCAGTCAGTTAAGTGTCCAACTCTTGGTATCAGCTCAGGTAATGATTTCATGGTCATGGGATCTAAGCTGAGCTTAGAGCCTGCTTGGGATTCTTTCTCTGCTTCTCCTTTCTTTCTCTCAAAATAAATAAACTTAAAAAAAAAAAAAAGTATAATTTATAATTATATTAAATAAAAGATGTAGGAGTACCTGGGTGACTCAGTCAGTTGAACATGCAACTCTTGATTCAGGCCATGATTTCACGATTTCACAGTTCATGATTTTCACGGTTCATTGAGCCCCAGTGTTGGGCTCTGTGCTGACAGCACAGAGCCTGCTTGAGATTCTCTCTATCCCTCTCCTGCTCTCTCCTTGTGTGAGTGCACGCTCTCTCTCTCAAATACTTAAAAGAAAAAAAAGTATACATATTAAATTTACCATCTTAATAAGGAGTAAATCATATTCATTATGCTACATACATATTTGTATTTCTCTGTAATTATTGTACCTGATTTATATTGTTTATAATATATAAAGTGTTAACAATTAGTATAACATATAACATTCTTAACACTTTATATTATCTTTAACTTAAGTGGCCAACAAATTTTTTCTCCATACAATGAAGAAAATTAGAGAACAGAATATGAAGAATTATTCATCTATTAAAAAAAATTTTTTAATGTTTATTTATTTGAGAGAGACAGACAGCATGAGGGAGGGGGGCAGAGAGTGGGAGACACAGAATCTGAAGCTAGCTCCAGGGTCTGAGCTATGCGCACAGAACCTCTTGTGGGGCTCGAACTCATGAACCATGAGATCATGACCTGAGCCGAAGTCTGACACTTAACCCACTGAGCCACCCAGGAGCCCCAAGAGAGAAAAGTTTAGATGCAGAAAAGTTTTGATGTATATACATATATAAAGAGTGACAGATGGTTTAGACAGTAACTTGGACCCTTGAAAATTTTATCAAGCTGTGTGATCAAAAAACCAGTACTTGTTACTCCTGGAAGTTTGGGAAGGAGAGGATACCACCTATATTAAGCAAAATTATCTCTTTTTTAGAAAAACAGGACAAATAATCTCTTCATGGGATTTCTTCGTTTTTTTTGTTGTAAGGTACCTCCTAAATGCACCATCTTATTATTTGTGTCAAAAGCTCCTCAAAATGGCCAGTGCAATTCCACTTGGTGGAACTGCTCTTGGTGAAACTGTGCTAGTTAGGATGCTAAGTATTAGTATTGCGATGACAAAAGATGCCCCTGGAAGAGGTGCAATTTTAGATTGAGAAGATGTCAAGAGAACTGGAATGGTCCTTAAAAGTAGTGCTAGCGCTCAGGTAACTTCTCGGAGACCCAAAGACAAAACTAAGCAAGAAGTCCTTAAAAGGTTTTGAAATGATATGAAGCAAAGGAATGACAATATGGGGATTTCCATGGGTCTACTTAGGGATGGACTTACCATGCTTGCAGGTAATCTTTAAGGAGGCCCCCAGGATCCTTGCCTCTTGGCAGTCATACATTTGTGTAATTCCCCTCTTCCTTGAGTTTGGCTGGACTTATGACTTGCTTCTAACCAATGGAATGCAACAAAGGTGATGGAATGTACATGACTGCATTTGCATGATTACCTAAGAGTATAGCACATGATGAGGTTTTTGGAGGTGGGGTTCACAGGGTCCGGAGTCCATGGCCAAGAAAGAATTCTTGAAGACATCTTTGGTGCAAAAAGGTGATTTTATTTAAGCACCCTGCCCTGGACGATGAGGAAAGACTGATTATATACTATGGGGTTGGGGGAGGTAAAGTCCAGGGGAAGTTTCCAGGGAGATTTTCATATGCTAAAGACTCACAGGACACTGGAGGCCTAGCTACTGTCAAGCTAAGGCTGTTTTTCCTTCTAGCAAAACATTAAGACAGTAGGGTGTTCCTAAAAAAACATTTTACTCTGCCAGCCTCAAGTATTTGTCAATGGGCTGCATGTTACAAGGGAATGGAGTTCTATCTGCCATTTCCTTCTGCCTTTGTTTCCCACTGTGGAGGGCTAGTGGAGACCTAGGTCCTGAAGGACTATGATCTCTATCAGTTAACCTTTTGTTTTCCACTTTCCTTTGTTCTTGGGCAGCCAGGAGTGCCTGAGGAGTATCACACATATCCCACCTGGTTGGGTTGTGGGGGGTGTTTGTGGTCTGTCAGCTTGCCTTGTGCTCCCTCATTAGCACACATCTTGCTAGTTTCTCTCTTCAACACTGACTGCCTTTGAAGAAACAACTTGCCATGAATCCTACAATCACAAGCAAATGAAATGAGAGAGCTTGGAAGCAGATCCTTTCCCAGTCAAGGCTGAGGAGAACTCAGCCTTGTGAGACCGTAAGTGACTAAGCCCAGCTAAGCCCAGACTTCTGACCCACAGAAACAGTGGGATGATTAAGTGTGTGTTGCTTTAAGCAACTGGGTTTGTGGTAATTAGTTACACAGCAATAGAAAACTAATGCACTAGCTTATAGCCATGTGTGCCTTATACTTTTCTCCTTATAGACAATTTTATTTGCAAATATTCAACAGCATTTAAGTCCTTTTTTCTAGTCATGGACTGTTGAGGTTAAAATTACTTACCTAAACTTCATTAGAATCTTTGGGTAAAAATTAACCAATGTTCTTTTCCCCATTGTAAACATTAATATTAGTATAGTGAAAGAGATGGCAATAAATTAGCAGGGACCAGCTTTTATTAACACAGCTATCCTCAAACCACCTCCAGCAAGGACACATTTTGTTGTAGCATACAGGTTTCTCTCCAACTAGAATGAGCTCTCTGAAGTAAGTGTCCTCTGGCTTTAAGGTCTCCTCCAGGCCTTACATATACTAGATATTTCATAATTGTTGAATTGAAACTGTAATTGCATTCAAGCTTAATAATTAATGATATCTGGCTCATTTCAGGTAGCAATTCTGAATGCTCTAAAACATCAAGACCTATGACAGGATGAATACTACATAATATGAATACTGTCATAATTATGAGTAGTATGCCAATGTTATTGTTGCCCAAACTAAACCTCACAAAAGACAAAGGGAAATAAGCAACTAGAATTCAGAGATTCTTCACCATCATCTTTGATTAGCTGCCACAAAACTTCCCACTATTGAACCTGTCCTACAATTCTTACTTCTCCCAACCCCTCCAGGTATCTGAAATAGGAAAAAAAAAAAAAAAAAGGAAATAAAACAATTCTCCCTAAAAGATTTCTCCCTTCTTTCTCATCTTTTAAATATTACCTCAACCGTTGGCAGAGGTTTCTTAGGAACTCAAAGAACATCAATAAAATTTGGGCCAATTTAGATTTATAATTAGAAAAAGATACTATTTTTGGTATTAAATTTAAGAATAAAATGCAGCCAACTCTACATATATACTTATAGACACTAAAGCACAAAGCAGTCAATCTAGCTACACCCAATGTTTAATGACTGTGGCCGAATCTCTGTCCTCTAGCAAGAGACTGAACTCCTGATGGGCAGGGACTGCTCATCTGGTCTGCTGTGCATTTCCCCAACACGTAACACACTGCTCACTCAAAGGGACAATCGAGGAATTTGTTGCGTTCAATTAAAAGAGAAAACAATATTTTAAACAAGTCAATGGTGACTGCTAAGGTGACATCTGAACCCAGATGTTTAAACAATACCACTCCAGCCCATTCTGCAGTGAAACTATCAGACAGAAAAGAGAGTTAAATCAAATACCAGCACTGAAACTTCCAAGCCTATACAAGGAAGAAATCACACCATGTTTAGCCAGTGAAAATGACTAGAATTTAAAATATATTTTAATGAGAACACTTTCTATCTTTAAATAAAAATGATTTACATTTTTAAATATGAAACTGCTCTGGCATTAGGACTTAACTGCTTCCTGATCTACAGGGTTTAGATGCCACCGCACCACTAATTCCCCAGTGCTCTTGAGGCACGTGTTAGACATGTCCTCTTCCGCTGGAAGTCCTTGTGGCAACTTCAGGGGCTGGATTCTGTGACATAAGAAAATGCTTTTAGAATTACACTAGGTAATACATTTTTTTAAATAGCTGAAGTAACAAACAACAAACCTTATCAAATGTTTAACCACTTTCAGTTTTGCATTCACTGAAGGTATATTCTTGTGAACTTGAGGAGTATGTGCCTAAAAACAAAGGAAACAGGGTTATGGATCCATTTCAAAGCAGATGGTCCCATGTTACAGTGAAATGTTAAGGTGAAACTCATTTTGTCTGAATCAAATTTTCAAATAAATTACACTAAATAATACATTTAAATGAGTGAAGTAATAAAAATGTACCTTAAAGTTTAAAAATTATAAAATTTAAAGCAAATTTAAACAACTAACTTAAGAGGACTTAAACAGCTGCTTACTTTTTCTAATCCAAGCATCTTTATTATATCTTTTTCCCAATATGGACGTCTTTTTGTACTCTTTATTCTGGTAACAATATGTAGTTTATGAGGGTGCTGTGGATCCCCACCATATTTTTCATGATCTGCAGGTGAAGGCTGAAATACCTAGGAAAGAATTATAAATGGTAAGTTTTCAATTACACAGTTTCTATGTATTTCCTTTTCCTTTCTTAACCACCCCCCAAAATCTACATAACGATCTCATCCCCAATCCTTCTGAAATCCTCATCTTCAAACTGATTATTCAGACAAAGTCTAAGGATTGCATACTCTGAAAAAAAAAAAAAATCACACAGGCAAAGACTGTTTTGTTTTGTTTTAAGAGCAAAGCGGGAGTAACCAAAGGACATTAAAGAGTTCAAATGCCAGGAGACTGTATTAGCACCAGATAAGCAGGGCACAGTAGCATCCCTCCACCCCATTCAGGCAGGGCATCAAAGATAAGCTTACAATGACAACACATGAGTATGTGTTAGTACAAATGACTGCCTACAAAGGGTCAGAAACAGCTCAAGAGAGCTGACATTAATACTGATTCTCTAAAAAATCAAAAGGTTCTAGTAAGCTATCACACAAAAAAACTTCCCTGAGTATATAAAATGTACTAAATAAAGAGGTACATGGTAATACTATTTGTAATAATGAAAAATTTAAAGGCCACATCCATGTTCCTCGTAGAATAACTAAATGGAATTACAAGGCATACATTTGAATTAAAACTAGTACAAAATAATAAAACCAGTAATATATGATACAACTGAATAAATTATGATGTATCCCATGGGATACAATGCTGCCATAAAAACCAATAAGGTTAACTATCTTAGCAGCTACTAACATTGAAGGATGGCCATAATACATTCTTGAGAAAAAAATAATTCCACACCACTATGTGTAGTAGGATCTCATATTTGTTTCATCTGTAACAAGTACATGAGTGTGTACACAGGATACACTACATAACGACTAATTCTAAGAATCATGTAATATACATATGTGCATATACATACACTTATATATGTATAAAGGTCTCAAAGACATTAGATCGACTCATATCACCTCTGGGAAATCAGACCAAGGAAGGACATGGACACACGGACACACACACATGGTGGCACTTTGATCAAAAAGGGTATTATTTAATTATAAAATAATATTGTAGAAACTTATCTGCTGAGAGGCTCACATTATATTGCTAAATGAAGACAGCAGCTAAAGAAGCATTTTACATGAGATGATTCACATCTTTAAAAACATATAACAGAAAAGGATATGGAAGCTGTCTCCAGGTGGTGGGATTAAGGGTGTCTTTTTGCTCTTTTTGCTCATTTGTATTTTCTAGGGGTTTTGAAGAGATGCAAGGTGAGAAGAATGGTGGTAAACAGAGGATGGGGCAGGCATGCTGAAGAAAAACAAAGATTTAAAGAAACAGTGTAAAGAGCACAAAATATCTGGGAAAACCAAGGGTAAATGTGTGGCTCAAGTAGAAAAAAACATGAAAGGAATGTAGAGGATGAAGTTAAATTGCTCAACTGTGCTGAGCCTTCAGAAACTTCCAGAAGGGATACAGAGCTCTTGAAGACTTGAAGCAATATGACTACAATTTTAAGGGACTCAGAAAGAATATACTTGTAAGAGGACAAAATGAAGTGGGAATGGGAGACTGGTACCAGGAAACTTGCAGCCCTGGTTTAAGAGCCTGAACTACAGTAGCTGCAACAGAAAAGGGACTCATTTGGGGACTCTGGACAGTAAAATAGATGCATTTGTGGTGAATGGAGGAAATGGAGGGGTTGAGATGGACACATCTCCACCCTGATTTGGGAAATCAGGTAAAGGATGGTAGCATTAACTGATATAACTAATACAGGACGAGCATCCTATTTCATTTGGTTGTTTGGAGGGAAAGTAAGACGAGTTTGATTCTAAATATGTTTAACCTGAAATACCTCTGCATTATCCACAAGGCAGGGTCTAGGAACATGTGAGAATATAGGAATAAGTTCAGAAGATAGGCATGGGCTGGAGATACACATCTCAGAATCATTTCCATGAAGTTTGAATTTTCATATTTGCTACAGCTGACAATCAAAATCAATGCCTTACACATTTTAAAGGAATGCTAACGTCTGTATCTATCCTTTTATTCTAGAACTTTACAGACTAAGAAACACGAAAAGATACAAGACAATACAGTAGTGGAAAGGATAGCAGCAGCAAAGCCATGACTTGAAAAATAAAGAGGTTTCTGATATAAGAACATCAAGCATATTAAAGGTGTCAAAATAGTCAATGGTAACACTATTTTATCTTTAAAAAAAATCAAAGGAGAATGGTAGTTGTCAGGGGCTGGGGAAAAGAGATTGGGGAGTTATTATTTAATGGGTACAGAGTTCCAGTTTTGTAAGATGAAGAGTTCTGGAGATGGATGGTGTGAGGACTGCACAACAATATGAATGTATTTAATAACACTGTAACGTACACTTAAAAATGGTTGAGACAGTACACTGTATATATATTTTGCTGCAATACAAAAAACTGGGGGAAAAAAACACAAAAAAACCCAGACTTTAAAAACTAAATGTAGTCTTTTCCATATATTCCATCAACTGCATAACTGCATTCTTAGGTACTTACCTCAAATGAGTTGAAAACTTATGTCCCCACAAGAACTTGCACACAAATGTTTACAGCAGCTTTATTCACTACTGTCAAGAACTGGAAACAATTAAGATGTCCTTCAGGAGATGAATGGCTAAACAAACTACAGTACATCCATAAAACCAAATATTATTTGTAATAAAAAGAAATGAACTGCATAGCCACACAACTCAGGTTATAAAAATGCAACTTTCATTATTTCCAGAAACTTGTTTGATTTCTGAGTCCCCAGCCACTTTAATGGAAAATAACTTGATCTTTCAAATTCGTGTTTTTCCTTAACTCTATCCAGATATGTTTTAGCTAACTCACAATTTATCATTCTTTTGACTAAGTATAGTTAACAAAAAGCTAGCAATCCTGGTGGCAAGACGTCAAGAAACCTTAACTGCATATTGCTAAGTGAACGAAGCCAGTCTGAAAGATTACATGTGCCTGATTCCAACGATAAGGAATTCTGGAAAAGGCAAAACTATAAAAACAGGAAAAATATCAGTGGTTTCCAGGGGTTGGGAAATGAGAGGGAGGGATGAACAGGTGAGAACAGAGGACTTTTAGGGCAATGAAACTAGTTGTATGATTCCCTAATGACCCAGGACATTGTGCATTTGTCAAAAGCCACAGAATGTGTAACACTGATAGTAAACCCCGATCCAATCTAAGGACTTTAGTTAATAATAATCTGTCAATTCGGGTCCATCAATTCTAACAAATATATACCAATACAAAATGTTAATTATAGGGTAACTATATATGTTGGGGGAGGGAGTATATGGGAACTCTCTGTACTTTCTGTTCAATTTTTCTATAAGCCAAAAACTGCTGTAAGAAATAAAGTCTATTCATTTAAACAAAATAAAACAGAAGTTAATAGGGGGCTTAGCCAGTGTTTTCCAAAAGTATGATATGTACACATAAGTATAGCAAAGAAAACGCAAAGATCCCAAGTTGCAATACTCAATATATAAAGTGAACACAAAGAAGCACAGAGACAGAGTCTGAGCCGGAGGAAGACCCACTGTTTTCCTGAGGATAATGGTGATATGAAAACACAAAATATTAAGGCAAAAATCATAAGCGGGAATAAACAGGTACTAAGATGATAAAACCCCACTACTTCAAAGGCCAGTGGCACATTAAAAAAAAAAAAAGAATCATTACCTAGATAAATTCTACCATGTGTTATTTAAACTCTATACTACCATGGACATCCACAAATAATTCAATGTAAAAATTTTCAATATTACACAAATAGGTACCATTTGAAAACATAACATGCTTAAAAAAATAGTAACGCTAACCCCCACCCCACCAAACCCTTGTTCTTACTTTATCTGGAATTCTTGATTTGGTAAATTTGTGACGAATCCAATCTGTACAAATGAGAGACTCCACACCTTTTGTTACCGTCTAAACATGACAGAAAACATTTTTTAAAAAACTCTGGCTAGTGCAGAAATCTATACTCACCAATTTTTAGGTGACAAAAGTCTGTTTTTATTTAACCTATAATTATCAAACCTTTATCTCAGCTCCTTAGCTAAATGAATACATCTCACCTTACCACTAACATTATAAAGCAAAAAGCACATATAGACTTCTCTTTTTTTTCAAGTTTTTATTTAAATTCCAGTTAACATTCAGTGTAATATCAGTTTCAGGTGTAGAATTTAGTGATTCCCACTTCCACAACACCCAGTGCTCATCACGACAGGTGCCCACCTTAGTACCCATCACCCATCTAGCCCATCCTCCCGCTCCCATCCCCTCCAGTAACCCTCAGTTTGTTCCCTATAGTTAAGAGTCTGTTTTCTGGTTTGCCTCTCTTTTTTTCTTTTTTCTCCTATGTTCATCTGTTTTGTTTCTTAAATTCCATATATGAGTCAAATATAGACTTCTTGATCAGGGTGGGCAATATTTTTCTATAAAGGACAAGACAGGAAATATTTCCAGCTTTAGGGCTGTATGGTTTCCATTGTCAAGTCTCAACTCTGCCACGGTAAGGTAAAAGCAGCCACAAACAATATGTAAACAAATAGGCATGGCTATGTTCTAATAAAACTTGATTTACAAAAATAGGTGGACTGAATTTGACTTGCAGGCCATAGTTTGCCAACGCCTGCTCTAGACAATGTGCAATAATTTACCTTCACCAATACAATGTAAAAGAAAAGGAGGTGCCAATTTTATTTCTAGTCCCTACAATGCCAACACTCCTAGTTTCTATTTCTTATTCCCTTTCTACAATCTTCCAGTCCTGTTGCTCTCAGTCTGCTAAAGAAAAAGGATTCACTGCCAATCCTTCCCATCAGGAAACTCCCCTCTGGATGGGCAATAATCATTCCTTTCATGCCCTCTCTGTCCTGCAGAGATCCACAAACAACTAGACAGTAAGTAGGAGTGAATGAGGGAGAGAAAGGAAAAACATGGGCTTCTAATCCTGGCTCTGTGCTCACCATTTGTGAGAAATGAGACACTTATCCTCTCAGAGAGTCAATTTCCTCAGCTATTTAAGAAGGAAATAATACTGATCACACAGGATTAATCTAAGGTTAAGGCAATGTACTGGCCAGCACCAATGTATGGCCAGCAGCAGGTCTGTATCTAGACTCTGGCCCTCATGAATGGGTTAGGCTGTACTGCTACAATTTCTGTAAGAAAGAATAGAAGGAATTACATGAAAATACAAACATTAGTGATCTCTGGGAGAGGGCTTTTCTTCTTTCTGCTCTTCCATATTTTTCTATGATTGGAAATATACTCTTTTCATAATTGAAGGGAAAAACCTAAAACTTTAAAAAGATTAAGGGGAATCAACAGTGGCCATTTTTTACCAGCATGTTCTCCAGGAAAAGATCTTTTGTGTTTTTAAATTTTTAGTGATAAAACAGCAGATCATAAATCATAAATAAAACTGCTCTTCAACATTAAAAAACACTATATAAAAAAAGGAACTTGTACAGTTTAACTTGCCTGTTTGTTTTGTTAATTACAAAAGAGAGAGAAATCACTCTTAAGGAATAAAAAAAGAGAGAAAGATGATACTTGAAAAGAAATACTTACTTGGAGTCCACCTGGGGGCTTCTGAACTATTGAGCGCAAAATCCCTGCCATGAGTGTGGTGACTGTTCTCTTCAAAGGCTATGACAAGCATAAAATAGATCCATGGGTCAAATATGTATTGGAAATGGACAGGTGCCTACTTACATATTATTAAAAACCTAAAGAAGTTAATTATGAACTCGACTGAAGTTTAACAGTAAAATCCTAGTTATTTTAATGCAATAAGAGTAAGAAGTTATAATAAATGTTTTCTTCAGAATTCAGCAAAACCATATGTAGCAATTATACATTAATCACATTCCATTTTTGCCAGATGAGTTAGAAACTAGGTTGATTCAACAAAAATGGGCAAAGAAATCACTACTACTTAATTTCTTCACCAAAGAGCACAGATAAAGAATGCTTTGTTATAAAATCACAAAATGAAAGGACTAGAAGGGACAGAAGAAATCTAGACTCCTAGAATGAGAATTGACAACTTTCTTTAAAAAAAAAAAAGAAAAAATGTTTATTTATGTATTTTGAGAGTGAGCAAGTAAGCTGGGGAGAGAGAGAGAGAGAATCACAAAAGCTCAACACGGAGCCCAGTGCGTGGCTGGATCCCAAAACCCTGGGATCATGACCTGAGCAATCAAGAGGTGGATGCTTCACTAACTGGGCCACCCAGGTGCCTCTAGAATTGACCACCTTAGCCTATGTATGTGGAAAATGAAAATTCATTCATTTTGAAGGGCATCCACCTTCAATCCAATCCAATCCAAGGGCATCCAGCTTATCCAAGGAGCATATAGTTTGGAACCCAATTCTCGTAATTCCTACTCCAGTGCATTTTCACTAAATCATAATACCTTTCTGTTAAAAAGTAAACTATAACTTTCTTTCTTGAATACTTGTATTTTTAAACTATTCTTAATGAATATGCATTGCTTCTATGATGTAAAAAAGTCATGTTTATTTAGACAGGCAATAATTACAACCAATTATACTGATGTATACAAAAGCAGAAAGATAAGGTTTATGAACTACATGTACATTTTTCATAGGTTACTTAATTTGTGTGTTTCAATTCTTTTTCAAAAGGACAGAATATAATACCTACTTTCCAAATGAATCATTCTAAAAACACCTAAAACAGTTTTTAGTACATAGGAAGCCCTCAACAAATGGTAGCTTTTACTATTATGAAATTATTACAAAGTTGTAATAAGAATACCCTAACACACTAAAATTGGGTAAATGCTGTACTTCGGTGAATCCACTAGATTCTGGCTCACTCAAGCTCGTCAAGTCTTTCCTGTGATGTGGACAAAACAATGAAGTTGTGGGAATCAATGCAAGATGTCCCATTAAAAGAGCCAAGACTTTTGAAAAATTCTCAGCAACTAAACCAGTCTCTCAAAATTAATTATGCATCAGTTTTAGAAGAGTCAACTACTAAATCCTTAACGCCATGAAAGCCAGAATTTTATCTTGTTCATTTTCTACTCTCAGCATCTAGCACAGTATCTGATGAACAGTAGGCACCCAGTGTTTGTTTATGAATGTTTGAATCAATTAATGGGTTAGACCTATGATCTGCTCAACTCAGAATTCAGAAGTATATCAAAATTTCATAACTCTCATTCAGACTTCAAAGATTACTATACAGCATAAGAATTTCTAGTTCAAATCAGTATCTAGTGCAAATCATCAGCCATTGCTTGGCTGGTTGTTTATATATATTTTGTATCGACGCTTCCTTAGAAGAGATGCTTATTTAATCCTCTGGCTCTGCAATCAAATAGGTAACGATAAATTATTTTCTCTACCATACTTCTTCCTCCTAAGTTAAACATTATATATTAACCCAATTCATTTGGCTTCACATTTTTTTTACTTTTCTCTTATCATTTAGATTTCAGCAAAAGCCTCCTAAGGGGCCTTCCACTTTCCAGTCCAACTTCCATAAGCTCTCTTCTCCATAGCAGCAACCATTTCATTAAAATCCCAAATCAAATCATGTCAACTCCTCTTCCCCAAACATTCCAATGAGCCAGGTTTCTCACTGTTGAAGTGAAAGGTAACATATAAGAGGAGAAAGCTAGAATAATCCATGTGATTCAATGACACAAGTTGAGAGTTTGAGCTCATGTTTAGCTTAATATAGATACTGATGGATATAGAAATAATCACAGGTATGAATATATATATACATGGGTTAGCTCTGTTAGCTGAATGGCATCCCAGTAGCAACGAACACACTCAGCGCCTGATCTTAGCATTCTCTAATAAAAGGAACCAGGGCTCCTTTGAGAAATGGCTAATCATAGGGCTACTGCAGTGAATATATTAAGATGAACCTGGAGCACTTTGTAGCACTAGAAACGAACTACTTAAAAACTCAAAATGATGGGAGTTTGTCTTCAAATACCTGACTGCCTTAAAACTGTCAAAATCACCAAAAACAAGGAAAGTGAGAAACTGCCATAGTCAAGAGGAGCCTAAGGAGACATGACTACTAACTAAATGGGGTAAAAGGACATCTGGTAAACATTAAGAAAATTCGAATGAAATATGGACTTTAGTTAGCAGTGTAATAATGCTGGTTCATCAATTCTAACAAATGCACCATACTAATGTAAGATGTTAATAAAAGGGGAAATAGGATGTGGGGTATATAGGAACTTTACTATTTTCACAACTTTTCTGTAAACCTAAAGTTATCCTAAAATAAAAAGCCTATTTATTAAAAAACCAAAACCTCCAATGTCTCAGAGCAATAGCCAGTCCTTAACCCCTACCTCTAGGACTTCATCTCCAACTGCTCCCTTGCTCACTGGATACACACACTGACACCCTTACAGGTCCTAGAAGTTGCCAGGCAGACAAGCTCCTCTGGACTGACTGTTTTTTCTCCTGGAATGCTCCTGATATTCATATAGTTAGTTCCCTTATTGCTTCAATTTTTGGCTCAAATCTCTTCTTAGTGGGGTCTATCCTGATTCCATTGTTTAACATTTTGACCCCCCACAATTGTCAGCACTCCCCACTCCACTGGATTTTCTTTCCATAGCACTTCTCTTCTAACATAGTTTGTTAGGTTTGTTGCTTACTGTCTGTCTCCACCCAGTAACATGTTAACTCCGCAAGGACAATAAATTAAAAAAAAAATTTTTTTTTTCTTGGTGTGCCCTATCTATTCACAGATGTATCCCAAGCATCTACCAAGAGCAGCACCTGTTGTGTAGTAGGTACGTTATCAATTTCTGCTGAATTAAGTTTAATTTACAGACTTCAGAAGGTGTGACAGTGAAAAGTTGTTAAGTTTTAATAAAAAATAAAGGTTAATGTTAATAATTATTCACACAACTCTTGGACCTTGAAGCAACTATACTGTCTTCTACTGTACAGTAGCTTTTCTCTTGCAAAAATAGGAAAACACATGCATCATGAGAAGTATGATCCCTTTTCCATTAAGAAAATGTCTGTGACTGTATATGTATACACAGAAAAACTCTGGAAAGCTATCAGTAAAATATAAACATACCCATGGGGGGAAGGCTACCAAGGTGATTTTCTACTTTTTGCCCCCAGTTAATATCCGAACTACTTACTGACAAAAGGAAGGAAAACACTGAAAACGCACAACATAGAATTTTCTTTTCAATTAACCGATATCTCTGAACGCAAAAAATGTCTCTTTTAATTCCTAATGCCTAAAAAGTAACAGGCAGTCTTCATCAGCGCCTGTTGGCGAAAATATGCAAAACAGGCAGCTATGGGTAGGCGGCGATCAAAAACATGATTGCAAAATTACAGCTTTTAGTAAAATGGTAAATATTTTAACTGCAAACTCCCGAAGGTGTTGCCTTCTAAGATGCAATTAGCAAGCTTTTATCCTCATTAACAAAAAATTCAAGTTACGCGGATCCCCAGTGGGAAACCGAAATTAGTTATAAACAGAAGCACAAAAACTGCCAAAACAACACTGAATTCCCTGCCCCACTAAACTATCTTGCCTAGGCGGTTCCAGAGCCGGGCTTAGCAAGCCGCGCGGCTCCGGAACTGGGAAACCGGATCCGCTCGACCACTGGCTTTTCGCGATCCCAAGGGACAGTGAACGGGCGCAAATTCATTTAGGTTGTTACGACCCGCAAACTCAGAATCCAATAGGAAAATCAATCCACATCTCTACGGAGTTCCCAGGTACCCACTCCTGGCAAAAATGCAATATTCCTAAATATTCTTCAGCCTGACCTTACTCACCGAGGGGAAGCAGAGCAGACGGGCGCCCAAGAAGCGCAACACACAAACCTGGCCGTCATATAGCGTACTCATCGTCAACCCCGGCACTTTAGTTCCGGCCACGTCCCGCCCCTTCAAGGCCATAAAAAGAGAGCGCAGGCGCAGGTCTGTCACGTTATTTCCCCCCTCCCTCCTCACCTCCCCGGCGCGGCAGCGGCTGGCTCGGCTCTGGTTGTTTGAAGCAGAGAGGCGTTTCCGTAACTATGGCGAGATCCGGACAGGAGCAGGAAGCCGAAAGCACAGCTGCATTCAAGGTGCTAAAGCGGGCGATGGAACTGGACTCGGAGTCCCGGTACCAGCAGGCTCTGGTGTGTTACCAGGAGGGGATTGACCTGCTCATGCAGGTCCTGAGAGGTGAGCAGGGAGCCGGGGAGAGGATACCAGAGGAAAGGAACTGGATCCGCAGTTTCTGGGGGTGGAGTGAAAGTTAAAAACCCTTCTTGTACACCACCAGGAAGCAGTCACAAACAGAAGGTTGATATTCTACAGGACAAGTGGACTGTTTTCTTTTAGATTGATGTCATCAAAAAAGACAGGGTCAGTACTCTAGATTTTGAAGAGACAGAATCAAATCTAAATATATAAGCCTTGATAGGACTCAGGTTCGAAAGAAATGTAAAAATACATTTTTGGATCCTTTTTGGAAAGTTTGAATATGGATTGGGTAACAAATTATTGACTTTGTTAGGTAGCATGTTTTTTTTCTAAAACTGTCCTTGATTTTTAGAAATGCAGACCGAAGTGTCTTGGGAAGAATTTGTCATAATGTCTGAATTTAACTTTAAGGGGGGGGGGGGACCCGGAGCAAATGTGGCAGAATTCTAGCAATTCTTAAATCTATGTGATCGGTAATAAGGGTGTTCGTTACACTATTATCTTTGCTTTTATGTTTAGATATTTTCGTTAGAAGTAAACAAAAATAAAATCACATAGCGGTAGAATACCTTAAGTACCTTTAAGTACACCTTAAATAACGGATGTACTGAAATTCGTTGCGAGAAATACATAGGATTGTGGGTGGGCACAGCGAAACTTGATCTGTTAATATAGTTATGCAATGTTGAGAAGTACCCAAATAACCATTAACAACCGGTACAATCTCTGGCACATAGTAGACACTCAGTAATTATGTATTAAACTGATTTAAGTCCGGCCCCCGCTCCCCACGCCCTGTAGCTCCCAGTCTGGCCGAAGATCTCCCCTGTGTGCCTTTTAGCCTAAGTATTACAGAAGCTTTTGGACAGCAGAGGGCGCTTTTCAGGGTTGGGGGCTTTAGTAGCAAAACTACTTTGGGAAGGCCCAGGTGATGTTGAAGATGAAGATGATGATGATGGAGAAGAAGAAGGAGATGATGATGATGGAGGAAAGTAATTATCATTTATGAGTGCTGAGTGCTAGGCACTGTCAGAGCACATGAACATCATGATCTTGTTTCATCTTTACAATTGCCCTGAGAAGTAGGAGCTGATGTTATCCTCATTGTACAGCATAAAATTAAGCTTTTCAGTTCCACCACAGTTAGTCAAAATTGGGAGCCCAAGGCTTTAAAGACTCTGGTATACTGACTGCCAAAAAAAGAGAGGGTGTACAGTGTTGGTCAGGTGGATCATTGCTTAAGTTCCAGTGCTCTAGGGTTGTCAGGTCAAGCACTACTCAAGTTCTGGCATTCTGGGAATCTGAATCAGGAGAACTATAGTTTTGCTCCTGTGTGCTCTACTGATTCTACAGAGGTTATATAGAGACAGTGACCTGATCTTACAGGTTAAGATACAAATGCAAATAACTCTAGTACAGGAAATAAGTGCCAGGAGAGAGAGATGGACAATGAGGATTTAAATAGTTAAAGGTCATTTGGGGGAGGAAAGGTGGAGGTGGCTTTTGAGGAATAAGTAGAATTTCAGAAATGAAATTCCGCAGAGTGTTTAAATTCTGTCTGTGCTATTTTTACCAAATAAGTGGTTCACTTTGGTTCATTGTGTGTCTCTAGAAGAAGAGTGAGAAGTAAAGTAGATTGAGGTGTGGTGTGGATGACCTTCACTGCCAGGAGATTTTAACTCCTTCCATAGACAAGGAGAAACCATTTAAAGTTTTTATAAAGGAGTGATGTAATTAGAGTTGTATGTCAGGGCTTGTCTCTATTAGGAATATGCTCTCCTCCCAAATATCTGCATAGCATACTCCCTCTTCTCTTTCAGTTTTTTATATAAATAGTACCTTCACTGTGAGGCCTTTCCTGACGTCCTGTGTAAAGTTACAACCCCATCCCAGGACTCCCTTGTTTTCTTCCTTGTTTTATTTTATTTAATAGCACTTATCACAATCTAACATGCATATTTTACCAACTTCCTTTTATTGTTGTCTTTCCTCCCACTTGAATGATAGGGGATAATCATGTCTGTTTTATTAACTGCTGTAGCCCCAGTGCTTAGAACAATGTCTGGCATGTGGTAAGTTCTCAGTAAATAATTCTTGAATAAATGAGTGAATATGGCAAGAGTGTGGGGGAGATACTAACCTGAAGAGACTGACGTAAAGCAGACCAATCGAGGAGCTTCTGCAGGAATCAAGATGAGAGGTGAGAAGGGCCTGAAGGAACCAGAGGGGTGACACCAATATTAAGAAAGGAGGAGACAGTCTGGATATTGAATAATTGGCATTAGGACATGACTAGATGTGGGAGTGAGGTTCAGTGGAATCCAACCTGCTGTAAGTACGCCTAGGAAACTGAGATGTGATGTTTGAGGAATGGGTCTACATTGTTAAATTCTGCCAGCTGATCGAGGGTGATCGTTAAGAAAGGACTACTTTATTTACAGAGGACAGAGAAAATAGAGTATATTTATAGGCAGTCGCAAAGTAATAGTGGAATTTAAGAAAAGAGATATTACAGTCTGGTTCTAAAGGAAGCCCAGAGTATGGTGAGTGGAAAAAATTATGTAGGTGATAATGATATTAACAAAATTTATTATTTCCTACAAGCCAGTCTCTTTGATCATTAATCATCTCCCTGTCTAAGGAACAATTTCTCTTTCCGTGTTACAGTTGAGGATACAGACAGGTTGAATAACTGGCATGGTCACACAGCCAAAAGTGGCAGAGCAAGTTTTGAACTAAAACCATGTGACTCCAGATGCTTTGCTGTTAACCACTGTTCACACTGCCTCTTTGTAACAGAGACCATAAAATGCTTAATCCTGATAAAAAGACCAGTTCAAGGTTTTTGAGTTTAAAGAAATATATATAAACCTAGTAGAAGAATATGAGTTCTCATATCACCTTAGGAGCAAAAACAGGATTCCTCACAAGAGATTTATAGATTATAAATGGATAGATTAGGATTTTCTTAAGCTACTGAAGTATAGGCATGAGAAAGTAGGGATCTTGATACTAATTTTCAAGTAGAAGGACTTGAAAAGAAAAGAATTCAGTAATTATATTGATATCAATAATTTTTTTTTAACATTTATTTATTTTTGAGAAGAGAGAGACAGAGCATGAGCGGGGAAGGAGAAAGAAAGAGGAGACACAGAATCTGAAACAGGCTCCAGGCTCTGAGCTGTCAGCACAGAGCCCCACGCAGGGCTTGAACTCACGGACCGCGAGATCATGACCTGAGCCGAAGTCGGACACTGAACCGACTGAGCCATCCAGGCGCCCCATATTGATATCAATAAAATGTTGGAAACAACCTGAATACCCTGGGAAGAAGAGAGGTTGAATAAAGTGTGGTACATCCACACAATGGAGTGCTATACCGCTGTAAAAAACAATGAGGATCTGTGGAAGCGATATGGAGTGATTTCCAGGATACACTGTTAGGTGAAAACTACAAAGGACAAAGAGATCTATGGTATGCTATCCTTCATGTAAAAAGGAAGATATTCATGTGTCTCCTCATTTGTTCGAAACAAAGGAAGGATAAAAACAGAAACTAATGAGGTTTGTGGGGTGGTGGAAAAGAGGTACAAAGAAGGAAGGAATGGGAATGGGGTAGCAAGATGAGGAAGGAATAATGCTGCTCTGAATTATTCAACTGTGATACAGAAGCAGGTGGACAAGAAAATAGGTAACTCAATTATCTCTGGAAAATAGTATTTTGACCATATTCTGTAAGGTTAAAGACAAAATGAATTATATACAAACATTGTGTTTTACTTGGTAGATGTTTTTCTCCCAGAGGTAGAAACTACTTTATATGAGTCTTGAATAAGCCAGTATATATATTGTGGATAATAAAAGAAGTTACACATAAGGAGATAAGGCTAGTATGAACCCTGTGGGATCCAAGTTATCATCATGAACTTATGGTTTTTAATATATATACAGATGTGTAGACACGGAAATAAAGGCAGATATATGTGTGTGTTAGTAACCCTATATATATTTACTTTCTAGCCACAAATTGAAAGGATCTGGAAGTAGTGACAGGACTCCCCTAGTGGCAGCAAGTATACTCAGCACCCAGAATTGGATTTCTTCATACCATTCTCCAATAAAAGGAACTTAGGGCTTTGGAAAAATGGTTGATTCCAGGGCTGGGGCAGGGAAAATACAAGATGAGTTTAGAACATTTTGCACCAGAAAGCAAGGAAGTGCTCAAAATATAATGGGTCATGTTGAAAGTACAGGGGTCAGCCAACATGCAGGAGCTCTCAAAGCCAAAGCTGATAAAGTTAGGGCAAGATAATAATATTGCCATTTGCAGCAACATAGATGGAACTAGAGAGTATTACGCTAAGTGAAATAAGAGAAAGCCAAATACCATATGATTTCACTTATATGTGGAATTTAAGAAACAAAACAAATGAGCAAAGGGAAGAAGAGAGAGAGGCAAACCAAGAAACAAACAGACTCTTAACTATAGAGAACAAACTGATGGTTACCAGGGGGAGATGGGTAGGGGAATGGGAGAATAGGGGATAGAGATTAAGGAGTGCACTTGTGATGGCCATTGGGTGATGTATGGAAGTGCTGAATTACTATATCATACACCTGAAACTAATATTATACTGTAAACTAACTGGAATTTAAATAAAAACTTAAAAAAACAATAGTATTGGATTACAACCCATAAAATAAAATAAATATGCATGAGTCGATACTGATACAAACTGATCACTCAATAAATAAATAGATGGGGGAGAATGGACAGCTCTTCCTTATAGTAGCATTCCAGTTTATAAATTAATTAGGAATGATGGAAATAGAAAATCCCTGTTTGACAGGCACTGCAGTGATAACTGTTGCAGGCAAGGACTATCAATGGATGCTAAAATTAGGGGGTGAAAGAGTGATGAGAAACAGGATATCTTCCCACAAGATACTTATCAATTATGAAGGACAAAATAGTGATTTTACAGTGGAGTGATCTTTGAACTCACCAGTAATGACATATATTGACATCATGTACCGAGAAGGCCATGCTTTCATGATTTTCTTCCCCAAAATGCATAACCTCAATCTAATCATGAGAAAACACCAACAGCCCCAAATGAGAGACATCCTACAAAATAACTGACCACTGCACTGTTTCCCCAAATGTCATAATCATAAAAGGTAGAGAGGCTAAGGACCGATTTCAGATTGGAGGAGACTAAGGAAACATGACAATTAAATGCTGTGCAGGATTGTGGACCAGAAAATGAACTTCCTCTTTCTCTAGTGGGAACATTGGTGGAATACAAATAAGGTTTGTGAATGAGTTAGTAATGTTGTATCAATGTTAATTTCCTAACCTTGATAATTGTAGCATATTCACATGATATGTTAACATTAGGGGAGTTTGGGTGAAAGGATACTGTGTGCCATTATTGCAGCTTTTCCATAAATATAAAACTAATTCAAAGTAAAATGTTGTTAAAAAGTGGGAGTTTAAAAATGAAATTATTATGGAAAATATAAGTAATAGCAAAAAGAAGGAATGAGGGAACCAGAAGTGATTTAGGGGCGAGGGACTTGGGGTAAGGTTTTATTGATAATATGTATTCAAAAAATACCTTATATTTTTTGGGTGACTGGGAAAAAGACTGAGCATGAACTATAATGGGTAAGTCTGGAAGAGAAGCTGGTTTTGTGGAAGAAAGATAGGTATTGTTTCCTGTGTTTTGATTATGTTAAGATTTCAGACTTAAGGTTGATTAGAACGAAATGGTTCTCAGACTCAGGTTTGAAAATAAGCCACCTTTGTCATCACCTCATCAAATTTGGTATCCCCAGCAGTGAGACACAGTGTCAGAGTTCCCACTCCTAAATAAAGCTGTTTCAGGTGCTTAGTGCAAAAATGGAGGTCTTGGTGATCAAACCAAATTTGAGCCCATTTGTGTATTTGAGGATTGAGGCAAACCATGCTAAATAGGACAGGAAATTTGTGGAAGAGTTGGGAAACTGGAAATAATGCCTGTTTAAATAGAAAAACTTTTTGGAAATTTGAGAGTGTATTTTTTTAATTTGTAGGCACCAAAGATGTTACAAAGAAATGTAATCTCAGAAAACAAATTTCTAGCTACATGGATAGAGCAGAAATAGCGAAGAAATACACGGATCAAGAAAAAGAAGGTAAAGAGGCTGTTTTATAGAATGTGTCCATAAGTAAGTGTGACAAAGCCCATTTCATCCAGTGTTTCTGGCTCTGCCTTTTGTAACTCTTTGTGGTCTGGACCATTTATCCCTGGGAGCCTATAGTTTTATTCTGCATTTCCATGTCCCTATATATAACCTATATTCTTAACCCTTTTAGGTGGGGAGGTGATTTTCACACACCCTCTTGAGAATATCTGATGAAAGCTATACATACTGCAGAACTTTGCATGCCATTTTAAGGAATTCACTGCAGATCCTTATGAAGCTTATGTGTGGACTGGAGTTAAAATAATACTACGCAGAAATAGGAAATGTAAATCCTGTATTTTATTTCTGTTTCACTTTCTAAAATGACCAAAATGTTAAAGTAGCTAAGGAAACTCCTGGGACTTCTTTAGGATTTTGCTGTGAATCAAAACATTTCAGGAGTGAAGTATTCCTAATGACTAGAGATGCCACTAGTTGTCCTTCCCTACTTACTATTAATCTACTTATGAGCATCCAGTTTACAAACATATGTCTATAAATGGTCATTACCACCTTTGCCTGGCATAATCCTACTTTTTTTTAGCCAAAGTTACTACTGTCCTCAAAAAACCAGTGCCTCCAGACCTCAGCTGCTCTTCCTTGCTATCCTTATATGGCCCTCCCCTACCTCTTCCTAGTATTCCATATGAGCCCCTACCCTGGGTACCCCCCGCCCCAGCGAGCTCCTCTGTTGAGTGGGAATAAAATTGTATTTCCTTCACCCCAAATTGAAACTCACAATGAAATTTCCTTTTAAAACATTGATGAAATAGAGTACCATCAGCATTGTGGTTTGAATACATTGGGTTAAGTTAACCTTTGTGGGTAGCTTGGCTTGAAAACTGATGCATAGTTGCTAGTAACATCATATCTGTGGAAATACTAGGAAAAAAATCCAAACTACTGTTTTTTAAACAAACTTTAAATTGGCAACCATCACATAAATTAGGAACTACCATTAGGGGTCATGTTTTTAAAAAAATCTTAAAGATCTTTGATAACTTACTCAATAATCATTCGTTTTGAATGAACAAAAACTATGGAACTGTTTTACTGACCCTGTGCAATCCTAGTCTTGGGTTGTTAAGAAGTGCTAAAATTACTACTTAAAGTACTCTATGGGGCACCTGGGTGGCTCAGTTGTCTGTGTGTCCAACTTCGGGTCAGGTCATGATCTCGCAGCTCATGAATTCGAGCCCCACATCAACTCTCTGCTGTCAGCATGGAGCTGGCTTTGGTTCCTGTCTCCTTGTCTTCCCCTCTCCAGCTCCTGGTTTCTCTCTGTCTCAAAAATAAATAAAAACATCAAAAAAAAATTTAAATACTTTATAAGTTCTAAGAAAGCCTTCTAAATTCCATGTATTTATATGTTTAATACTTTAGCCATTAAATTGCAGGACACAGAAAGACTTATATCTGAAGAGAAGGACCACATAGCCACTGAGTTATATAGCTTATGGTTCTACTCATGGTGACAGAATTATCAGCTGTCATTATACATATAGACTTCTCTTGAATAAACTGCCTGGTCTATAGGATTCAGCTCAAGAACCTCTTCCAAGAAATCTCTGGACTTTCCCATTTGACTTCCATGAAGGCAGAACTCACTTATGGAATTCTTTGCCTTATTTATTTCTGTACATATAGCATCTTGCATTTTGCCTCGTATATATGTAGGAGGCATTCAGAAATGTTTGCTGAGTGGAGGAGTTAAAAAAATTAACTTGTATCTGATCCTGATTAATCACTATATGTAAATAGTATAAAAAGAAAATAAATTGTCACTGGTTTTATTATTGAAACTTGTGTTTTTTAGATGGAAAATATCATCGGCAGATTAAAATAGAAGAGAATGCAACAGGTTTCAGTTACGAGTCACTTTTTCAAGAATATCTTAATGAAACAGTTACAGAAGTTTGGATACAAGATCCTTATATTAGACAGATTCATCAGGTAGGTGAAATGCAGAAAAATATGATGAAATGTTACTTAAAATGTATGAGTTAGTAATAACCCGTCATGATGTCTTTCAGCTGTATAACTTTCTTCGATTTTGTGAGATGCTTATTAAGAGACCATGTAAAGTAAAAACCATTCATCTTCTCACCTCTCTGGATGAAGTAGGTATCTGGAAGCATTTACTCTTTCTTCATGAATTTTGTTTAGCTAGGAGATGTAGTTTGAGCAAGGAAATGTGGACACAGTGCTTCAGCTAGAGCTATTTCTTTGGGAATTGTACAACAATAGGCCTAAAATACCTTCAGAAAAATGCTATTGACTTTTCTGATTTTGTTGTATCTTGCATTTGGCTACTTTGCTAAACTATAATTCAAATAGTTTGTCAGTTTAGTTTCTTGGATGTTCTAGGAGATGATCACACTGTCTGCACTATTGACAATTTTGTCTCTTTACCAATGATTATATCTTTTTCTTGATTTACTGTATTGGCTTTCTGGTGGATCATAGCATGATAGTGAGCATCTCTATCTTGATTTTGATTTAAATAGGAATGCTTCTAAATAAACCAGAATTTTAAGATTAACTTGAAGAAAGCACCCCATCTTAATAACTAAATAGCATTACTAAAACACATTTTAGGAGATAGGATAGAATTGTGTTATGTGTACATTAGAAAAAAACAATTATTTTGATAAAAACAACTGCCATTAAACTGCTTCATACTTTTATTGCTTCTTTGAGATAATAGACATTGAAACTAGTATAGAATCTTTCCCATTTTATCTGATACACATTGTGTAGCTTAATGATAATTTAAAATAGTAATAACTGAACAGAAAATCATATTTTTCCTATTAACAGGGTAGTGGGAAAGAGCAGCAAAGTAGTGGCCTGCAAGAAATAAAAGAGTCACTCAAGAATCATGGAGTGCTGTTGGAATTAGAATATTCTTCTTCAGTACATGACCGAGAAATTAGGTTAGTTATAGCAGTATTTTAATTTTTATGCAGTTGAATATACTTACTTATTTTAATGCAATATAATTGCATATAAATATTCAGTTTATTAAAATTTTAAATAAAGCACAATTTTAGTATCTTTTCACTTTTTAGGAAAAAATCTGGCTTATTATATCTGAGTTTCATATCTCTTAATGGAATAGTTTACATGTTCTGTTTCACGTGAGAAGAGGAAGTACTTTTCTATTCAAGCATACATATAGTGTTGGGGTATTAGGATAATTTTCTGGTGGTAATATTTAATATTCTGATGATTTTAGTATTCACTTATATTTTGTGAAATAATCTCATAGGCATGACAGTACACAGCAGTGTCTACAAGGAGACAGTATATGCAGGTATTTTAGTAATATGTTCCTCTGTTTCGCACAGTAGCTTTCATATGTTTATAGTGAGTGCACCTTTAGTTTTAATGAAAACTTAAGCACAACCTAAATGCAAAACAGCTGAAAATGCAGCTGCTGTGGTTGAAGCAGAGGTCGGGGTCCAGAGTTCATCCTGCGTATGTCCTCCATCTCTAGGTAGGGAAACCCCTGCAACGCACCATAGCCTGACCTGAATACATTTAGCAGAACAGGAAAGTTTTATCAGAGGTCTGAAATTCAAGAATAAGATATAATTTACTTGACAAACTTGTTACCATCTAATCAAACCAACTAATGGTTTCTTTGGACATTTTATTTCATTGTAGACACGGCCCATGAATAACTCCAAGTTTGGTTCAACTCATGCCACTGGAGAAAATGATTTTCTTTGTTAGGGGGAAATTTTGCTGACACTTACTACACTACATCTTTGATAACTGTCTGACTTAAATGTCTGGAATATAATACTGTATACTATTTCAATAGGTTTAACAATGGATGGATGATTAAGATTGGAAGGGGACTTGATTATTTTAAGAAACCACAGGTAAGATATAGTCTTATGAGTAAGTATGTTGTACTTTTTGTAACATTTTAACAAATGGCTTTGGACTTTTTTATTAAAAAAAAAAACAAAACACCTCTTTTCTTCTCTTCTTAGAGTCGTTTTTCCCTTGGATATTGTGATTTTGATTTAAGACCATGTCATGAAACAACGGTGGACATTTTTCATAACAAGCACACAAAAAAAATATGATGGGCAGTAACTTAATTTGCATTATATATTTATATTTTAAGTGAATATTGATTTTGGGTTTTTTGTTTTTTTTTTTACTTTGGACAGATCATTTCTATAATTATGTATTCAATAATAAATTTTTACATTTCTACTAATTTATGGATTCATTGTTCAGTTATGTAACCAATCCTAAATATTTTTTATAAATATATTATTTAGTGGATTTACAGGATTTCTAGTCATATGATTAATTTAAACATTTTACCAGCTTTTCTCTTAATTTGACTATTGGGGAATGAATCAATAAACAATGATAACCTATTAGGAAGATAAATTGAATGTTAATCTTGCCCCTGGGTAAGATATAAAGAGTCCAGGAGGAAAAAATCATGGATTAGAGTACTCTTTTTTTTTTTTTTAAGTTTTTTTTTTTAACATTTATTTACTTTTGAGACAGAGAGAGACAGAGAGAGACAGAGCATGAATGGGGGAGGGTCAGAGAGAGAGAGAGGGAGACACAGAATCCGAAACAGGCTCCAGGCTCTGAGCTGTCAGCACAGAGCCCGACGCGGGGCTCAAACTCACGAACCGTGAGATCATGACCTGAGCCAAAGTCAGACGCTTACCCGACTGAGCCACCCAGGCGCCCCTAGAGTACTCTTAAAAGACAGATGGGCTTGGGGCACTTGGGTGGCTCAGTTGGTTAGCATCTGACTTCAGCTCAGGTCATGGTCTTGCCCTTCCCGAGTTCAAGCCCCACATCAGGCTTTGTGCTGACAGCTCAGAGCCTGGAGCCTGTTTCAGATTCTGTGTCCTCCTTTCTCTCTGCCCCTCCCCAATTCACGCTCTGTCTCTCTCAAAAATAAACATTAAAAAAAAAATTTAAAAAAAAAAGAGAGAGATGGGCTTGTAGTTCTAATAACCAAGGAAAAAATACTAATTTTATTACAATTAAGTGTTTTTGGCAGAAGTACACTAACCTTGATTTATCCAATATTACCTAACTTCATAAAGGCAAATCATCCCAATTATACAGATGCATTTTGCATCATTTTACCTTGGCTGGCACATTTGTAAAGCTTTGCGTCTTAGAATCAACTATTCTGGTTAAGCTCATCCATCCAGATGCCAGATGACTGGTTGGGGACAAAGACTAGGTTCCATGGAGATAGGCTGGGATTGCAGACTATCACATATGGAGAAGACAGAAGATTACATTCAAGATTAAATAGCATGGAGGACCTAAGCCAGGTAGAAGCCATGGGAATATGATTGGGCAGAGTGGTCCTGGGTGGCTTGGACACCAGATTTATGTTTTGCCTTTGGGAACCAGCAGTCACCTGACTGACTTGGCACAAAAGACCAAGAAGGAATTCCAGAGAAGTTCCTAATATTTTTCTTTGATGTGTTCAGGTTCACATGCTGATAATGCTAAACCTGAAAAGACTCAAACCAGTTTGCCAAGTTTTATTATATTGGAATTCAGGGTCTCAGGACAGCACTTGGAACCCAAGTGTTGGACTTAATCAGAAGTTACTTTCTGCAAAGTATCGTAGCTTAGCTTGCCATTCTGTAGACATAGAGTGGCTTTTCATTCAGGTGAGAACATGTATTAGACCTCCTTATTTTCATGTTAAATAACAACTCTGATTTCTTCTAGAGCATGTGAACTTATCATTATAGAGACTCAGCAATCTATAACTCTGTGAAATTAACTTTTATCCAATGTACATAGGAATCCTGCCTAAGAGATACTGATACTTAAGGGAGAGCACCTAACAGACATGCTATTGATAATACTAGATATTTGAAATCCATCCCCAGGTCCAATTAGGACATCAGAAGTCTACCAGATGCAAGTTACTTATTAAATACATCAAGAAATGTGCAAGAGCTATATGAGAAAACTATAAACTTTATGGAAGAATATAAAAGAAAACTAGGGAAAAACAAATGATATTCTCAAAATGGGAAGGCTTAATAAGATGTCACTTCTCCCTAAGTTAATTTATAAACTAAATGACAAAGACACTTAACACTAGGAGACTTGCTTGACCAGCCAAAAAGACATAAAGCTACAACATATATATTTTTAACTGTATGGACATAAGAATGGACAAAACAGTAGCAAAGAATAAGGAGTCTGGAAACATCTGGGAGAGGAAGTGAATGTGTGTAAGAGCCCTCAACATACAATAAAGGTGTTGTTCATATTAGTGGGGGAAAGAGTAGACTATTCAATAAATGTTTGGAAAAAACATTAGATATCTACCCCACATAGAGGTTATTGTGTTAAAGAGCCAATTAATTAAAAAAAATTATTTTAGCTCCACTAAATGTACTAAGTATAACATAAAACCCACGAATTATCAAGGAAAGGAAAAAGCAAAAGATGTGATCATGTAAATAGTTAAAACTTGACTAAAGAGACCATGAAAAGTTAAAATGAGATCAAATTTACAGCATACAGAGAAAAGGGTTAATAGTATTAATATATAAGAAAGATACCAGGGGTGCCTGGGTGGCTCAGTAGGTTGAGTGTCTGACTTCAGCTCAGGTCATGATCTCATGTCTTGTGAGTTCAAGACCCATGTCGGGCTCTGTGCTGACAGCTCAGAGCCCAGAGCCTGCTTCGGATTCTGTGTCTCCCTCTCTCTCTGCCCCTAACCCACTTGCATTCTATCTTCATCTCTCAAAAATAAGTAAACACTAAAAAAAAAAAAAAAAAAAAAAAAAGAAAGAAACAAAGAAAAATAGCCAACTTTTCAGGAAGTAAGCTTAATCTTGCCTCTTTAACCTCACCAAGGACTTTGTCCTTTGAGCTATCTCCTTCTCTGCTCTATTGTTGCTGCCAGTACATATATCCCCAACTAGACACCTATTTCTTTGTTCTTCATGAACAAACTTCTTCAAGTTCTCTATTCAATTTTTTCCCATTTTCTACCCACATACTCATACTTAACTTACTTCAACCAGGCTACCCAGTCACTCCACTGAAAATGCTCTTGTCAAGGTCAACAGTGACTTCCATATTACCATATCCAGTGGTTACTTTCTTCCTGTTTCTTGGCCTTTCAGGAGTATTTGACCCAGTTGGCCACTCCCTTCTTGAAACTCTCAAATTCTAAGAAACACATTTTTTTTCCTCCTCCATTGGCCTTCTCCTAAATTACATACTAAGTAATAACCTCTTTTTTTAAATTTACACTCTCCCCCAAGTGATTATACCAGTAACTTCTTAGTGAAAAGCAACAGAAACTGCTCTTACCTGATGTAAGCAAAAAAGAGATTATAAAGAATAGTGGGTAGTTCAGTCTATCAACACAAGAGCTACAGACTTGGCCTTGGAGGTTCTGCAGTGGAAAAAAAAAAAAAACACATCTAGAATCACAACACAGAACTAATCAGATGATACCACTGCTGACTCCAGTGCAAGGCCTGGCCTGAGTAGCCTTATTATTACTTATATCATTTAAAGTACAGGGCAATACACTGTCAGCCTCAGCACCTTTGCTGCCCCCAGATATTCAAGCTCCTGTCACTACTGCCAGAGAAGGGTTTTCACCATCCCAGGTTCTCTGCATCATGATCCATTCAGAATCTGAAGCAAGTGTATCTGATTTTCAGAGCCTAAGTCCTGTACCCTCACCCTAGATTCAAGAGAGGTTAGGAAAAGAGTACAGTGAAAATTTCAGTTTCCATAAAGGGGGTGGTGGTGTTGGTTTGCAACTTCTGGAGTTCAAGTGAAATTTCGAAACTGGCGTCCATACACTCAGGGTAAGGAGAGAGTAAAGAAAGAGGCAGACCTCTCCAGATTGGTAGGGGGGGGGGGTTAATAAGCAAGGGAACTTACATATGAGGCTTGTCTTGGGTGGCTACAAGATAAGTAATCTCCACACATGCCTTTAGAATCTCAAGAGTTCATGGAGGACCTGATGGGATTCAAGTCACATATACAGTCCAGATGGTCTCAGTAGCCTATTACTCTCTCAAGGCCGAGTCCTTGAGGTGGTTCCCAGTGTGGGAACAGTGGGAAGAACATATATTCCAAGGACAGGGGGGACAGGAGCCTCTGATTGCCCATATCCAGTCTGAGGGTCAACTGGCAGTCACATCCTTTTGATGACCTCTCCAACATCTGGGTTCTACCTCCTGCCAAGGTTTATAAGGTGGACAATTCCCCAGACATATTAAGGGGACTGAGATGCTAAACACTTTAAGCTTCAGCTGAATTATAATAGTTCACAATTACCATTTACATGGCTTAAAATATTATTTGTATGCTGTCAACTCCTAAATCTATAAACTAAACCAAAACTTTTCCTTGGAATTGTGATCTCATATATTCAGCTGGCATTTCATCTGGCATCTCAGAAGCACAGGCATTTCAAATACAGTAAAACCTTGGATTGTAACTTGTTCTGTGAGCATTCTTCAAGATGAGTGAACATTTCTGATAAGTTTTCAACGTTTATTTATTTTTGGGACAGAGAGAGACAGAGCATGAACAGGGGAGGGGCTGAGAGGGAGACACAGAATCGGAAACAGGCTCCAGGCTCTGAGCCATCAGCCCAGAGCCTGACGCGGGGCTCGAACTCCCGGACCGCGAGATCGTGACCTGGCTGAAGTCGGACGCTTAACCGACTGCGCCACCCAGGCGCCCCATGATAAGTTTTAACTCAATAAGCGTGTGACATCTTGCAATACAAGTACTACGTGATGCTGAACGTCACATGATAACTCTCTTGCTGTGGGATTGTGGGTGATTGTCTCCTATGCTTGGATACTCGGTCTCAGGCCACGGTGTTGGGCAGAAATCAGTGATTTTTCAAAATGTTGGAAAGTGCCTACAACTGGCATTAGTTATTTTATGTCACCTCAAAGCACATGGACAGTCCTTTGCTTTTCCATACAGGAGTAAGCTTAGGAATGCTTTGCTTCATTCTAGGTCAGGCTGCCTGCAGATACAGACCCTTTCCTCTGCTGCCTTATTGCTAGTTACATTACATACAGTATGACAAGAGTTTATTAACACTGTACTGTAGCCAACAGCCGTGTGAAATGTATACAATGGCAGAAAGAGGTTGAAAAGAAAGATGGTAAGGAGGAGATGATTACAGTGGAAAAGGTTAAGAAGGAAATCATCAAGAAGTACGGACAAGGTATGTGAGTGGCCGAAATTGCAAGATTTTATAAGAAGTCTATGTCTGCATCTTGTCTGCAGAGGAAGAGGAGAAAAAGGCAGAGGAATTCTTCAAATGAGATGAGGGAGATGTGTAAAATGTGGGAGACCGTACACAATTTTGTAGAAAAATCACCACCCGAATAAGGCTGTAGCAGTACAAGCAATGAATCTGTTTAACGACAATGCAATGTCACATTTCTACAAAATCTTCAAAAGGCGGCAAGAGCAAGTGTCATTGGATAGGTTCTGTGTTAAAGTTGCATGAAAAGAGAAAGATTCCATTGAGCCAATAGATAACAGAGGTTCCGTTAGTGATAGTGAAAGTCGTCCTACACAATAACCCTACTCTCTCTTGTCTCCCTCACAGCAGCCACGAAGGTTTTCAGAGGTAAGTGCAGGTTATTTTTCTTTATATTTTGTATTTTATTATTTTACATTATGTTACAGTATTGTAATCATTTTTATATGAATATTTTTGGGTTGTGGAATGAATTACCTGAGTTTTCATTATTTCTTATGGGGAAATTTGGTATACAAATGCTTTGGATTACAAGCATGTTTCTGGAACGAATTATGCTCGCAAAACAAGGTTTTACTGTAAAGGATGTTGCAACTGAACTTTGGATACACACTCCTCTACTCCCTGTTTACTCCCATACATCCAATTGCTCAAATAAATCTAGAAGTCATTCTTGATTCCTCATTCTATCTCCAGGTGGAAACGATCAGAAAGTTCTGTGGACTCTAGCTGCAAAACATACCTTTTCTATTCCAGGTGATACCTGTTAAATGTCCCTTTTGGAACTTGAAGCCCCTAAAAACTTTCACCTGATGATATCCTTGCTCTTGAGAAACAAATGGTATCAGAAAATCATGAGTGCTTTATTGCACCGAAGCACATCATATCAAGATTTTTATACCTTTCTTAGAAAATAACTTTCACGGGGTGCCTGGATAGCTTAGTTGGTTGAGCGTCCGACTTTAGCTCAGGTCATGATCTCACCGTTCATGAGTTCAAGTCCCGCGTCGGGCTCTGTGCTGACAGCTCAGAGCCTGGAGCCTGCTTTGGATTCTGTGTCTCCCTCTCTCTCTGACCCTCTCCCACTCACACCCTGTCTCTCTCTCTCTCTCTCTCTCTCTCTCACTCTCTCTCTCAAAAATAAATAAACATTAAAAGAAAAGAACTTTCACATGTTGCAGCTTAAAAAATATGCCCTGAGAAATCTCCTCAAAATTGTTTACTTGCTATTTAATATTGCTGCAAAAGAACAGAAGGACCTGCCTATGAAACCTGCCTCAAATGAAGAACAGTTAGACTGCCAATTGTGTTTGTCCCAGGAGCCACTTGAAAAGTAAAATCCAGGATGCCTGGGTGGCTCAGTCCGTTGAGCGTTGGACTTCGGCTCAGGTCATGATCTTGCAGTTCAGGAGTTTGAGCCCTACATTGGGCTTGCTGCTGTCAGTGCATAGCCCACTTCGGATCTTCTGTCTCCCTCTCTCTTGTCCCTTCCCTGCTTCTGTGCTGTCTCTTAAAAATAAATAAAATAAAACATTAAAAATTAAAAAAAAGAAAAGTAAAATCCCCTTCACTTACTCCACTTCCACTTTGAGAGAACCAGTTGCAGGAAAATCCCTGTGTCCGCTCCCGCTCCTTCTCTTCTCAAGAGAGAGAGAGAGAAGAGAAAGAGAAAGAAGGAAAGAAGGAAAGATGAGATCTGGACCCACTCAGTAACATGAAGAGAACTCATAAGAGCTCAATTCACATTAACTCCTAACTTCTAGTACATCAGATTGTAACTGTATTTGGAGGTAAGGTCTTCAAAGAGTTACAAAGCTAAAATGATGTCGTTAGGGTGGACCCTCTTCCAGTAAGATTGGTGTCCTTATAAGAAGTGGAAATTTTGACACAGATATACACACTCAGAGGAAATGTAACAGCATTCCTATTGGTCTTAAGGGTTAACTTGCTTCAAGCTTATTCACACCTTGCTTGCTGACCAAAATCTCTGTAGCAGTACTAACCTACTTCCCTTGAGATCCTGAAGACCGCTGACCTTGAGGAACAAAGAACCAGACTTTCTGGAAGATAAGACATGACTATACTCAAAAACAGCTGCCACTGACCATAGTATCCTCAGTAAGAGACATCTGGAAGCCTTGATTCCTGGTACAGGGGTAGGAGTTGGGATTGCCTTGCCAGGATGTGGCTTGTTGGACTTCAGGGGCATCCTTTACTGAGAGACACCTAGGAGCCTTGATTATTGGTAAAGCAGAAGAATCGGGAAAACTTGCATGGACAGATGATTAACTGGTGAGCACCAACTTCTCTTGAACATAGTCCCCTTACCATTCCCTGTGCCTTCCCTTTTAAAAATTCTCCTGCTTCCCTTGGACAGGGAAGATGGGTCTTTGAGATGTTAGTCCGCCATTTTCCCAGGTTGCCAACTTCCTGAATAAAGCAGCCTTTCCTTTCCCACCAATGCCTGTCACTTGAGTGTTGGCTTTTGAGTGGTGACTTTGGAACTGGTCCTCTCTCTGGTAACAGAAAGGCTATGTGAGGACACAGCAAGAAGGCAGCCATCTGTGAGCCAAGGAGAGAGGCTCCAGGAGATACCAAACCCATCAACACCTTGATCTTGGACTTGCTAGCCTCCAGAACTATGAGAAAATATATTTCTATCGTTTAAGCCACCCAATCTGTGGTATTTTTTGTGGCCACCCTAGCAAACTAACATATACTGCTTTATTGTTTCCCTTTAAAAAGAATCCAAATTAAACCTTGCCCTGAAAATGGACATCATCCTTAATTTTTGACAAGTGTTGAACACTGTGTCAGTATCTTTCCATGGCCATTGCCAGCATCACCTCTGCTGGGATTCCTACAGTAGTCTTCCAAATGGCTTTCTGCTTCCTATCTTCCCTCACTCCAGTCCATTCTCCACAAAGCAGACAGAATAGTCTTTATAAGAACTGCAGTATCATTGCACTTAAAATCTTTCTCTACCTCGGGCTATCAGTCCCTACATAATCTGGTCTCTTTTTCTCTCCAGCTTTGTCTTGCTCCATTCTCCTCATGTTCCCACACTTCAATTTTTCTATACTTCCTTTGACACCATTAAAAACCTAGCTGTGGGGTGCCTGCGTGGCTCAGTTGGTTAAGTGTCCAACTCTTGATTTTGGCTCAGGTCATGATCTCACAGTTCATGAGTTCAAGCCCTGCATCACTGCCAGCACAGAGCCTTCTTGGGATTCTTTTTCCCTCTTTCTGCCCTTCCCCTACTCATGCTCTCTCTCTCTCAAGTAAAACTTAAGAAAAATCTAGCTTTTACCTGCTTTAGGGCCTTCCTGTATACTGTTCTGTGTCGCAGATTATACTTTACAAAAATGGTTTCAGTAACATCTCCCAGACCCAGCAGTAATTTTTTAGAATGTTTGAGAGAAAGAGCGCATATGCGTGCACAAGCGGGGTAGGGGCAGCGAGAGGGAGACAGAATCCCAAGCAGACTCTGTGCTGCCAGCGCTGAGCCTGATGCAAGGCTCCAGCTCACGCACTGTGAGATTATAACCTGAGCTGAAATTAAGTCAGATGTTTAACTTACCAAGCAACCCAGGGGCTACCCTGCCTCCCCCCACCTTTTTTTTTTTCCTGCCTCCCCTTTTTTAATGCCAGCAGTGATTTTTAGAGTGACTTTGAGATTCCTCCCATGGAGAGGTGGTTATTGATGTTCTCTCCCCTTGAATTTGGATGCACATGGGACTACAGAAGTGATACTGTGTTACTTCCAAGACTAGGTCATAAAAGGAAAGAGTTTCTGTTGGGCTTGAGTCACTTGTTCTGGAAATCCAGCTACCATGTTGTGAGGAAGTCCAGGCAGGCTTGATTAGGCCCAAGTAGAAAGAAATTGAAGCCCTCAACTCACAGCCCCAGCTGAGCTCCCAGCCAACTGCCAGCACCAATTTGCCAGCCATGTGAGCCATCTTGAAGTAGGTATTTCCAGCCCCTTAAGCTGTCCTAGCTAATCCCACTGGATCATATGAGCTATCCGCATCAAAGCTCAGCTCAAATTGTAGATTTGTGAATAAAATAAACATTTTTTAAGACACTAAGTTTTGGAATGGCTTGTTAGTTAGCAATAGATAACTGATAAAACTTGGAATACTCTCTTCCCCACTCCCCTGTGCATGGCTGCTTTCTTCTCATTCTTCAGGTCTCTGTTTCAATGTCCTCTCCTTGATAGGTCTAGCTAGGTAGTCTCTATTATAGCTACCTGGGCTTTTGTTTGTTTGTTTTATAATTGTACACTGATTTGTCTGTCTACATTTCCTATTAGGCTTGAGTTTTTTACACTCAGGTCTTTAACTACTAATGGGTCATAAAATCAGTTTTTAAAAGCTGAAATAAAATTGAATATAAAATATCAAATAAATAGTATAGGATAAACATTGCATTGTAAAACTTGTTACGTATAGGTAATATCTGTGCTGGTACACAATATAAAATATATATTTTTTACTCTAGTTTTTAACAAGTTTGAAAAGCCATTACACTAAACTGTCAATTCTTGAGGTCGTATCTGTATCTTACTCACCATGAACATCCAGCAACTACAAAGTACCTGGGACACAGTAGGCACTCAAAAAGCACACAGTAAATACTGTAGAAATAAGAGAAATATATGAATGAACTGTAGAGACACAAAGTGTTGGCAGTGATTTTACTCTGAAGAAGTTTGGCACTGAAGAGATAGAGACAGAACAAAACTTGAGCAGGGGTTTAGGGGAAAGAAGAGACATGAGCATGTTCATTCACTCTGGGTAAGGATCCAGTAAAAATGGAGAGAGAAAATAAAAGATAAAGAAGATAATTTTTTGATTGTACAAGGCCCAAACAGGTTGGAAAGGACAAAGATCCAGGTACAATTACAGGGGTTAGCCTTAAGGAAAAGGAGTTGAGAATGAAGGACAATTGTTGAGAAGACATGGGGTACTGAAGGAACTCATTTATGAAGGCTTCCACTGTCAAATTAGGAGTCAAGGTTTGTGACAAGAGCAGTGGAGCTCTGAACTTAAGAGGAAACATTTGTGATTAAGGCCTTTGAAGAATGAGGGAGTCAATGGAGAGGAATTGAACCTGACGCCAATAGAGAATAAATATAAGTTGGAAACTGCAAATATTAAATTGGGTTAATCTGCATGATTACGTGAATTTTCCTCCAGCTTTGCCTGCCATCTGGGTATCATAGGAGTAAAAAATCAGTTGTTGGAAGAAAAATAATTTTAAAAAATGGCCACATAGGTCAAGAGAGAAAAGCAAATGAGAATGCTGATAAGAAAGGACAGTATACATGAAAGAATTCAGGGTTGGGTAGGAAGGGAGAGGAAGCAAGAGATTTGGAGAGTTAAGGGGTTAGAAAAGTGCAGTGGGCTCCTCTTTAATGGGAGAGGATGGAGGATAAGACACTTGAATAACATGGGGGTTAGAGGTACTGACCATGGCACAGTTGAAAATCCACATATAACTTCGGACTTCCCCAAAACTTAACTAGTAGCCTGCTGACCAGAAGCCTTATTAATAACCATCAACACATATTTTGTATTATGTACTGTATTCTTGAAGTAAGCTAGAAAAAATGTTATTTAAAAATCATAAGGCAGGTGCCTGGGTGGCTCAACTGGCTAAGCATCTGACTTCAGCTCAGGTCATGATCTCATTGTTCGTGGGTTCAAGCCCCCCGTTAGGCTCTGTGCTGACAGCTCAGAGCCTAGACCTGGTTTGGGTTTTGTCTCCCTCTCTCTCTGCCCCTCTCCTGCTCATGCTCTGTCTCTCTCAAATAAAAAAATAAATGCTAAAAAAATTTTTTTTAAAAAATCGTAAGGGAAAGAAAATATTTATAGCACTGTAAAAAAAAAAAATCTACATATAATTGGACCCATGCAGTTCAAACCCATTGTTCAAGGTCAACTGTATGATTAAAAGGAAGAAGTTTAGAATTTAAGGTATCAGAGGTGACAGGAAGCCTGGGTTGTATTCCCTAGAGGTAAGAAAACTAATTCTGAGATCACTGTCAAATAAAGTATACATCTCCATGGTGATAACAGGAAGGAGCAGAAATACATATCTGTGCTAGGTTAAAAAAATAAATAAAAAGCAATGAAGAAATAGATAACATATCTATAGGCCAGAAAATAGAAAATATGGACTAGGTGATACTTCCTAATGAGGAATAGTTACTGAAAGAGACTACGTTTTTTTTAAGAGACATACAATGAAGGTGCCTAGCTGGCTCAGTCGATAACAGCGTGCGACTTGATCTCAGGGTTGTGAATTCAAGCCCCATGTTGGGTGTAGAGATTACTTTAAAAAAAAAAAAAAAGACATACAAAGTAAACATTTTATTATCATTAAAACCATTAAGAAATTTATTTGGAATCACATTATTCCCTTAATTTTTTCACAGAGAATATTCCATTTACTGTGTAGTTCATCATCTTTAGGACATGTTTTATGTAATATACTTGTTAGCATAGTAGTTTCAATTGGGCAAAACTTACTGCCAATAAAACCTGCTTTTAATTTGTCACATATTTCCAGTGGCAACCAATGATCAGGTGCTTCAATATTACAGATTTCAATTCTTCCATTCTTTATGTCTATGACTATTTTAATTTCCAAATATGACTGTCCATATAATACATTAAAGGAAGTGTTTATACTAAACTTTGGAGTTTTGCCATATATCCACTCCCAGCTCTGTAGTTCTTTGGCTTTATTATTTATTCCAGGAAACAGTGTCTCATCCGTTGGGTTTATTAGGTTAATATGATTATCAATTTGATGGTAAGCAGCATATTCTGCAGCAATAGCATTCATCAGTACTTCACAGGTCAGAGTGGGATCTTTTTCCAAAAGATTTTTACTACAGAAGGTATGCTAGCAGTGGCATTGCTCTTGATCCCCTGGTAAGGGCTCTTCAGCAAAGATGACAAGAAGGTCCTATTGGTACTACATAATAAAGTGCAATGGTGATAAGCAGTAGTCCGGCCAATCTTAGAAGCTGTTCCTGAGATTTTAAACTGTCCATCAAGTAAAAGGTCACATCTTTTGGTGGCCTGCACATCCAGCTGGGGTTGGATAGCATTCAGAGCTTTCACAACTAATTTTAAATTCTCCATCCTATTGTACTTTTTTTTGGTTGTAAAAAAAGTCAAATTGATATTACCCATATCATGATAGACTGTTCCTCCTCCACTTCTTCTCCGAGCCAGTTTTATACCTTCTTCTCTCATCAGATTCAGGTTACATTCCTGCCAAGGATTCTGATGTCTACCTATTACAACAGAGGGAGAATTTCTCCAAAGGAAAAGAACCGGCTTGCCCTCTAGATTCACATGGTCATGGATCCAGTCTTCTACAGCCAGATTTTGATAAACATCATTAGAAATCGATTGTAAAATAAGCCCACTTTTTTCTGTGTTTTTAAAGCCAGCTGTTGGGACCTTGAGGTTACAAAGTAACTGGAAGCAATTCTTCATTGAAAATGGGATCAGCATGCTTTTAAAAATGGAAGAGAAACAAGTTAATTGAGAAAAAGAAAATTTAATTGCATTTTCTAGCTCTTGATTCTCGGTTATTTAATCAAAATTTTCTAATGTATCAGTTGCTTTGCTTGCCTTTTAGCTTTATTGTTAGTCTTTCACAACTCTACAACAGAGTACTCAAAGGAAATAAATGAAGACAAACCTGAAGAAGAGTTTCAATGTCTGATGGAATGTGCCTTGTGGAAACCACCTTCCCAACTTCTGGGCTCTGGAGAGATCCTGTTAAAGCCAGGATATCCTCTTTCTCCTAGAGGAGGCTTGGATTCATCTGGGACCGGTGAATCTCTTTTTATTCAATGGTTCAGTAACAGATCAGCCTTGAAGGTCTGGTAAAATGTTTTTTTAAAATGTTTGCTTATTTTTGAGATAGAGGGCGAGTGGGGGAGGGGCAGAGAGACGGAGACACAAGACTCCGAAGCAGGCTCCAGGCTCTGAGCTATCGGTACAGAGACCCAGGCTGGTCTCAAACTCACCAACTGTGCGATCATGACCTGAGCCAAAGTCGGAGAGGCCGACTGAGCCACCCAGGCCTCCCTAAAATGTTTCTTTACATTTTATAGTTTTCCCCCAGACAACAACCTTATTTCCATATTCTAGGGGGACGCTTTGATACCACCATTTTGCATTACAAACATGCTTTTCAACACTGAACAGAAAGCAAAAGATAACAATTCCATCTATCCTCCTATGTAGGCCCAGCTCCTTCAAAACACCTGTTATTTTGCCACATCTTTGACAGTACATAACTGACCCAGAGTCTCACGACGGTCGCATGTTTTATTTCGCTTTCTTGGCTCTCTGTGGGAACGCACACACCTGGCACCCAAACGTTTTAGTTTTTTACCTCCTGCGTTGGGGATAAGCTGTTCCTAACCGTGGAGTTAGGTCGTCCCAAGCGGTGAGCGAAAACCACGGCGTGTACAGCACCGGCCTCGGCGGCCTGGCCTCAGAGTCCCAGGTGTCCACCCACCACTCACACCCAAAGGGCCGCCCGCCCCAGCGCCCCCGAACCGCACTTACAGCTTAGCTCACCTGCTTCTTCCAGTCGCGCGCACGGCGCACGCCGGTTCCTACAGGAGAAAAACGCGTGAGAGGACCCACGGCCCGTCAGGCTGCGCGCGCGGCCAGCCCCGCCCACTGCCCACTGGCCAGAGGAAGGCTGGGCGGCGGAAGCGCCGAGAGGAGGCGGGGCCACGCCGGGAGCCCTTCGTTCTCATTCTTTGGTGTCTGGCTGTGGGTGCCCGAGGGGCTCTCGACAGAGTCGACCAGCTGGCGCTAAACCAGATTAGAGATGGGGATACGTTCCAATGGAAAGTCACAGCGCCCGCAGTTCAGATGGAGTTTCCCACGTGACAGCGCAGAGCTAATGGTCACCCAGGGCGAAGGTAGGACAGGGCGGCTGTGTCAGGTTGGAGGGGGCATTCGCAGAGCGAGGCCAGAGGGAGGACGCCAGGAAGCCAGAGCAGTCAGGTCGCATGCCAGGCCAGGCAAGAGCACCAGCAGATGCCTACTGAATGTGCAGTCATTGCTCCAGGTCTTTCCGTATCTCCTCACAGTCCAAAGAGCACATAATTCCACTTGGAAGGCGAGAAAACTAAAATCAGTTTTAAAAGACAAATTGCATTTAAAGGAATAAACGCTGGTATTCCCAATACAGAGATGGAAACTGCTGGGAAGGAGTGGGTCAGAAAATACACACTTAGGCTAATGAATGTTACCTATCTGCGGTGACCCTAAGTGCAATTGGCAAGAAAATTCTTGTGGCTCAGCCAGATGGGCATTCCTCCGGCAAGCCAAAGTTTCATTTAACTATTGCTGCATAATAACTGACTCAAACATCAGTGGCTTAACACGATTTTTTATTTCTAACATTTATACGGTTTCACCAGAGCTTTATTCATCCAGGGTTGGCTGAACTGGGAGGTCCAGGATGGTCTTATTCACACCCTGGCAACTGGTGTTTACTGGCTGCTGGGGCACCTCAATTCACGCCTAGCCTTGGAAGAGACACTTCAGCCACCTTATGTTAGCCAAAGCAACAACAAAGACAGGCCAGAGACAAGGGATGGAGCAATGGACCTCACCTCTTCATAAGAGGAGCCCAAAGAATTTGTGGTCTTTTTCAATCTTCCACAGAAATGAAAATTTTCAGTTAGAATAGAAACTGTCTAAGCCTGCATCTTGGAATAAGCAGCATCCAGGGTTCACAATTTGGTGATGCTTCACAGGGCTCCATAAAAAGCTACAATTTTTTTAAAAAGCTACAATAAAGACAAATGGCTCATTATCATTGCCCTTTTGGTTGAAGTTCCTCTTTCTTGTATTACGCAGATGGAATGGATTTTGTTCAGTTAGTCCCTCTAGGAATTTTATTAAAAATAGCCACACAATACTGTTTCCCTTTGCTTATATTACATCCTTCCTAAATTTCATTTCTCTCAAATCTGAGATGATAATTTTTTTCCCTTTATTTCCTACTGAGGTGGTTGTGTCCTTTGGTTATTCTTAACCCTTCTCCTACTTCACCTCCACTGGAACCTTCTTCCACTGACACCCAAACATGAACTGTGCTTCATCATAACAATCCTCCAGTGACCCCACTTCTTTTTCCACCTTTCATCCTGTCTACTTCCCTTTAAAAGAGCAGAGCTTCAAGGACTTGGCTACATATCCAGTTGCTTACTTCCCATTCATAATCAACTTCCAATATTTCTTCTGTCCCCATTCTGTCAAAAGTGCTTTTGAGTGGGGGGTGGGGGGGTGGTGAAATGGGTCAGGGTGGTCAAAGGTATAAACTTCCAGTTATAAGTAAGTCCTGGGGATCTAATGTACAGCATGGTGTCTATAGTTAACAATATTGTATTAATGTGTTAACAAGGTGCTGAGAGTAGATCTTAAAATTTTTCATCACAAGAAAAAAATTTGATGGATGTTAACTTATTGTGTTGTTTTGCGGTATATACATATATAAATCATTATGTTGTACACCTAAAACTAACCCAATGTCATATGCCAATTATATTTCTATTAAAAAATAGAAATAAAGAATAAATAAATCTCTTTAAATCATTAAAAATGTATTCAGGGCTGATGAAGAATGAGGTCAGCTACTTATTTTCAAATGGTTGTGGGGAGACGGAAGGCCTTTGTACTAGCAACTTTTCTGTAAATTTGAGATTGTTTCAAAATAAAAGGAAAATAATATATGTTAGGTGTCTGACACTGTAATAAAGACTGTTAGTGCCCCCATGCATTCTCCAGCTGCTGTGAGTTTAGGAGCTGTTGTGTCCAGAGACACGTTAGTGATTCATGCTACCCTCCCTGCTCCTCCAGCCTCCCCCTTGGGCTTTGTGGTAGCAATCAAGGTCTGACTAGTATGGGGCACAATAGTGCCACCCTTTGCCTCAAAATGGGTAATGGAACAGCTGTACAGTCAGATCCTTCCAAAGCATCCTGTGGATCAGGCCAAGAATTTATCTGAGCCCTCATCCTCAGCTGACTCCTATTTCCCTGTCTTGCTTCCTTCACTCCCTTATATGCTTTTTCTAAAGAGCACACTCTCAAAAATCACATGCATCTGAATTCCTGTCTCAGGCAGTTTTCTAGGGAATCCCAACTAAGAGATCACACACTAGCTCAATAAGTGAAAGCTTTTATTATTAGCATCCATGACAACATCATTAGATGCAATACATAATAGGTTTAGACACCTTATTTTATGGATATGTTGAATTTAAAGTCTCCTAAACATCCTTATTTCTGCTGAACTACGTTTTTTTTTTTTTAATGGGAAGTTTACTATCTTATTAGAAGTGGCAGAACTCTGAAAAGTACTCACTTTAGGATTCCACTTGTAGAATTCTCCCAAAACACCTAAGTGAGGTTGTTATCCTTATTAAGCTTGTTCCATTTTACCTCTTCCAGGAAGTCTTTGTGGATTTCCCTTGTCAAGTGTGCTGCTAAAACTATGGCTTAGGTTGGATTTGAGGATTCCAGTTTTTTGGTATCTTAGCAGCAGTGGTTCTCAATGAGGGTGATTAATGTTAGCATTTTTATTGTCTCAATGACTTGAGTGAGCTACTATATTTGACATCATGCAATGCATGAGGCATCATGCACAATGAAAAATCATCCCACATTCAGCATCACCATGACTATCAAATATCCTGTTGGACATTCATGGAGATGAAAAACAAGGCTGTAAATATCTGAGCCAAGCCCCTGTTAAAAAAAAAAAAAAGTGATTTTGCTAAGGTCATTGTGACATTTCACGTTGCTAGATCCAATCCTTGTCTAACCTTGCAGTTGACTACCTCCACCTTAATGACTACTGTGGGCAATCTTGACATTACCTTGTCTTGGTTTTCCACCATCCTCAATGCCAGTTTCCTCAGTTCCTTTGCTAGTTCCCTTGTGCTGACTAGCTCCTAAATGTTGGAGTTCTCAGGACTTTACTCACATTATACATTCACCTTAAGCAATTTCATTCATTCCCAAGGCTTTAAATGCCATTTCTGTGTACAACTTCAAAAGTTGTATTTTTAGTTTCATACATATAAATGACTACTTGCCTTGGAAGCTGAGTTATGTCCCCAAACCATGCTCCTGAGCTTTTCCCTAAGGAACCTCCATGCATGTAGTCTCTTTAGCTAGAAATCGTTTCTTTTTCCTCCACTTTCAAACCATCACTCTTTCCTGCTAAACTTCATTTGGACTTTAACCCTTCTCAAGATTTCAACCATCACCATCATGTTACTTAGACAACCATGTCACTGCAAAAGCAATGAAAACTTCCTAGTTCCAACAATTAAAAATCAAGTTTATGTGTTAAGTCTCCTGTCCTTCTGAACATTTTACTTTTTCTTCATGGTACATCATAATATGCATCTTATAGAATTACTGTCTGATACTCTATCTTCCCTGGTAGACAGTAAGCACTATGAAGATGGTGGCTATTTTATTCACTACTATATCCCCACCAAGAAACATAATGCCAAGTTAGGTGAACAAATGAATGACTTATGTTTTTTTCCTCTCCCAAAGAATTATGTTCTGTAAATGATAAAAAGCAGTGTCTTATTGGCTTATGTCCAATTCAACAATTTTATTTAACTCTAGGATCAATATTCCTACAATACATTTGTATTTTTCTGATTTATAAAATAGTTTCCCCTGAAAGAAGATGGTTTTTCATCTTTGTTTTTATGAATATTAAGGAAATTTCTCACAATTAGCCATTAGAGATAGCCAGTAAATTTTAAAGTACAGGAAAATGTTCAAAACATACATACATACGTAATATAAATAGTTACAAGGTCACTACATGTCAACACAAAATGGTTTTACTTTCATCTAACAATACTTGGGACAATACTGCTGTCTCAAACTACTAGACATTTCTATAAGAATGGCAAACTGATGCATATAAACAAGAATTTTTTTTTTATCAATATATTAGGTTTATTTATTTATTTATTTTTTCAATATATGAAGTTTATTGTCAAATTGGTTTCCATACAACACCCAGTGCTCATCCCAAAAGGTGCCCTCCTCAATACCCATCACCCATCCTCCACTCCCTCCCACCCCCCATCAACCCTCAGTTTGTTTTCAGTTCTTAAGAGTCTCTTATGCTTTGGCTGTCTTTCACTCTAACCTTTTTTTTTTTTTCTTCCCCTCCCCCATGGGTTTCTGTTAAGTTTCTCAGGATCCACATAAGAGTGAAACTATATGGTATCTGTCTTTCTCTGTATGGCTTATTTCACTTAGCATCACACTCTCCAGTTCCATCCAAAAACAAGAATTTTTTAACACAAGACTATTTTTCTTACATTAAATATTGGTGGTATAAAATGGTAGTATCTATAAGATAAACCATTAGACTTGGAAATAACTATTTTGTAACTCTGAAATGAATTCAATGTGGGGAAAAATAGTTTTAAAAAGGATGATTTAAAATGTGAAATGCTTCTCAAGATATGTAATTTACTGGTCTTTTGCAGGGTTTATGTGAAGTGATCTTTTACAGAACAGAAATGCAAAACTGCAGTAAGATAAAGTACCCTAAAGCAAAATCCCAAACTTGAAATATTAAAAAATTGGTACACTAGAAATAGTATGAAATACAGATGTCAAATTGTTCAGCCACTGTTTTTGATCACTTGTTAGAGAAACATTATAATCAAAATGTTTTAGTACCATTTAAATACTGTTAATCAAAAATTTCTGATTTTTGACAAGGATAGAATACCAGAGAATTTTGCTTTGAATTTTGAAAAGTTTTTTTCCCCTAAAACAACTGTTTTGAATATGTATCAAAAAAGTGCAGTCTAAGGTGATTCATAAATAGTGAAAAATAAGCATCATCATCCTTCATTTTGTTAGGTTTTCCTAATAAGGTTAAGTTCTCATTCAACATGCTCTCTTAGTCAAAAGCAATTTCTTTGGCAGAATGTACAAATAACTTCATTCCACATCTGTCATTTCTATTCCATCATTTTCTTTAACATATACTACAGAACCCAAGGTTTTCTCTGAAAGAGATCCTGTGCCAATCTCTTTACTTCTTGTAAAGTTTTCTTGGCTTGTGTTTTCTAATCTTATTTTCTTGATGTTTTGAAATAACTGAGTCACTGGTTCCAACTTGCTTTTCTCAGTCCCTTGCATTAAATGATCGTCCACTTTTGAATCCACATGCATAGCAGATACCCGAGTGGCAGATTTACTAAGGGAAAATCCCATTGGGAGAGGTGAATAATATAGTTGGCAGGTATCTCTTTAAGCAGTGGAAATGTTTTCTTCAACTTGATTGCTTGGAAAGAAATGATAACAGGTGAATACAGTGGTAATTTCAACTAACCTCATGGCAGTGCTTGTTTTCATGAAACATCATGGTGGTGACTCCAAAAATATAAAGTAAAATTGCCTTGGGGTGCCTGGGTGGCTCAGTCAGTTGATTGTCCAACTTCAGCTCAGGTCATGATATCATGGCTCGTGAGTTCAAGCCCCCCCCCCCCCCAGTCAGGCTGTATCCTGACAGCTCAGAGCCTGGAGCCTGCTTCAAATTCTGTGTGTCTCCCTCTCTCTTTGCCCCTCCCCCGCTTGCTCGTGTGTGTGTGTGTGTGTGTGTGTGTGTGTGTGTGTGTGTGTGTGTGTGTGTGCGCGCGCGCGCGCGCTCTCTTGCTCTCAAAATAAATATTAAAAAAAAATTTAAAAGTAAAATTGCCTTCCACTTTTCAATGTTTACATTTTCTTTGTAGGAGGATTTGCAGTTCTACACGTTCTGTGAAAGTCTTTTAAAAAGGAATTTATCAGATTTTGTGCTTTATCACCTTTCAGAAATAAGAGAGCTTCTCTACTTAGTCCTTTATATCATTTTTCCTATCAAAAATTGTTAATAAATTATTAATGGATTAAAGAAATAATTACTGAAGGCCAAACACTCTGCTAGGTATTCTGCCAAAAAATACAGATGCCCAAACAACTGTAAACATTTACCTATGAAGCAAACAGAATTAATAGGGGACGCCTGGATGGCCCAGTGGATTAAGTGTCTGGCTCTTGATCTCTTAGGTCATGATCTCACTGTTTGTGAGATCAAGCCCCACATCGGGGTCTGTAGCTGACACCATGGAGATTGGGATTCTCTCTCTCCGTCCCTTCCCTGCTCATGCTCACACTGTCTCTCTGTCTCTCAAAATAAATAAACTTAAAAAGGAATTGAAGGGAGAAATAGTTCTATAATAATAGTTGAAGATTTCAATATTCCACTCTCAATAATGGATAGAACAACTAGATAGAAATAAGAAAATAGAGGACTTAGTAAAGAAATAGAGCACTTAAACAACAAACCAACTAGATTTTTTAATTTTAATTTTTTTTAATGTTCATTTTTGAGAGAGAGAGAGAGAGAGATAGAGCATGAGTGGGGGAGGGGCAGAGAGAGAGAGGGAGACACATAATCTGAAGCAGGCTCCAGGCTCTGAGCTGTCAGCACAGAGCCCAACATGGGGCTAGAATTCACAAGCTATGAGATCATGACCTGGGCTGAAGTCAGACACTCAACTGACTGAGTCACCGAAGTGCCGCTAATTTTAATTTTTTTTTTTAACGTTTATTTATTTTTGAGACAGAGAGAGACACAGCATGAACGGGGAAGGGGCAGAGAGAGAGGGGGACACAGAATTGGAAGCAAGCTCCAGGCTCTGAGCCATCAGCCCAGACCCCGACGCGGGGCTCGAACCTGTGGACCGCGAGATCGTGACCTGAGCCGAAGTCGGACACTCAACCGACTGAGCCACCCAGGCGCCCCATTAATTTTTTAGTTGAGTAGGCTTCATGTCCAGCATGGAGCCCAGTGGGACTTGAACTCATGACCCTGAGATCAAGACCTCAGCTGAGATCAAGAGTCAGACACTTAACCAACTGGCCACTCAGGTGTCCCTAAACCAACTACATTTAACAAACATTTACAGAACACTCTACCCATCAACAGCATACACATTTTTCTCCAGTGCACTTGTGACATTTTCCGGGATAGACCACATGTTAGACCACAAATTGAGTCTCAACCGATTTTAAAAAGGTCGATATCATATAAGGCATCTTCTCTGACCACAACAGAATGAAGTTGAAATCAATAACAGAAAACAGGAAAATTCATGAATTTGTGGAAATGAACACACTTTTTTTTTTTTTTTTGAGAGCATGAGTAGGGAAAGGGCAGAGTAAGAGGGAGAGAGAGTAAGCAGGCTCCATACCCAGTGCAGTAGCTCAACCTCAACTACTGTGAGATCATGACCTGAGCCGAAATCAAGAGTTGGATGCTTAACCTATTGAGCCACCCAGGCATCCTGAAATTAACACACTCTTAAACAACCAATGGATCAATGAAATCACAACGGAAATTAGAAAACACTTAGAGATGAACGTAAATTTACAGCATAGCAAAACTTACTGGATACAGCTAAATCGGTGCTACAGTGGAAATTTATAGCTATTAACACATTAAAAAAACAAGAAAGATCTCAAATCATCAACCTAATTTTATAACATAAAGAACTAGAAAAAGAAGAAAAACTAAACTTACAGACAGCAAAAAGAAGAAAATAATAAAGATAGAAATAAATAATAAAATAAATAATAAAACAGAAAATAGAAAAACAACAGAAAAAGCAATGAAACCAAAAGTAGTTCTTTGAAAAGATAAACAAGATTGACACAATTTCTTAGATGGATTAAGAAGAAAAGATGACTCAATTATTAAAATCAGAAATGACAGCAGGACATTACTACTGATTCTACTGAAATAAAAAGGAATATAAGAGAGTGCTCTATTTTATATGTATTCTAGCTGAAATGGACAAGTTCCTAAAAACAGAAAACCTACCAGACTAAATCATGAAGAAACAACATCTGAATAGTCATCAAAATTCTCTTGACAAACAAAAGCCCCGGACCAGATGGCTTCACTGGTGAATCCTACCAGACACATAAAGAAGAACTAATACCAATCTTTGTCAAACTTTTCTAAAAATTGAAAAGGAGGGAACCCCTTATGTTACCATGAGGCCAGCATTACCCTGATATAAAAGCCAGGCCAAGACACTGTAAGAAAACAAGCAAACAAACAAAAACCCCACAACAACCTGTAGACCAATATTCCTAAGGAACATTTATACAAAAATTAGCAACAAAGTACTAGCAAACCAATTCAGCAGGATATTAAAAGGATTACACATCCTGATCAAGTGGGTTTATTCCTGGGATGCAAGAAAGGTTCAATATATAAAAATTGATCAATGTAATATATCACATTACAGAATGAAGGAAAAGAACCACACAATCAACTCAATGAAGCAGAAAAAACATTTGACAAAATTCAACAAACTTTCATGATGAAACAGACAAACTAGGAAAAGATGGAAAATACCTCAACAAAATAAAAGCCATATGTGAAAACCCACAGCAAACATCATAATCAGAGAAAGCTTTTCCTTAAGATCAGGAATAAGGCAAGAATGCCCACTTTCACCACTTCTATTCAATATAGTACTGGAAGTTCTAGCCAGAGCAAAAAGAAATACAAATTGGAAAGGAAGAAGTAAAATTATCTCTATTCACAGATAATATGATCTTATATGTAGAAAATTCTAAAGATGGCACACACACACACACATACACACAAAACTGTTGGAACAAATGAATTCAGCAAAGTGGCATGATACAGTCAACACACAAAAGTCAGCTGCATTTCTATATACTAACGATGAATAATCTGAAAAGGAAATTAAGAAAATATCCATTTATATTAGCATAAATGGAACAATAAGATACTTAGGAATTAACTTCACCAAGGTGAAAGACTTGTATGATGAAAAATACAAAACACTGCTGAAAGAAATTAAAGAAGACATAAATAAAACACATCCCATGTTCACAGATTAGAAGACCTAATATTATTAAGATGTTCATATTACTCAAAGTGATCTACACATCCAAAGCAATCCTTATCAACATCCCAGTGACATATTTTGCAGAAATAGAAAAATCCATCCAAAAATTCATATAGAATCTCGAAGAACCAAAATAATCTTGAAAAAGAATAAAGCTGGAAGGCTTACATTTCTTGATTTCAAAACTTAATAGAAGGCTACAGTAATCAAAATAATGTGGTACTGGCCTAAAAACAGACGTACAGACCAATGTAACAGAGTCCAGAAATAAACCCTCACACATATGGTCAAATGATTTTTTTTAAGTTTATTTATTTATTTTGAAAGAGAATGTGCATGCAAATGGGGGAGGGATGGGGTGGGCAGAGAGAATCCCAAGCAGGCTCTGCACTGGGGCTTGATCTCAGGAAGGGTGAAATCATGACCTGAGCCAAGATCAAGAGTTGGATTCTTAACCAACTGAGCCACCCAGGCACCCCAGCTCAAGTGATTTTTGATAAGGGTGCTTAGATCATTTCATGGAGAAAAGGACAGTTTTTTCAACGAAAGGTGCTGGGGAAACTGGATATCCACCCACAAAAAAAAAAAAAAAAAAAAAAAAAAAAAAAAAAAAGTGGAACCCTTACCTAACACCATATGCAAAAATTAACTCAGAATGTATCAAAGACCTAAATATAAGATCTAAAACTATAAAACACTTAGAAGAAAACATAAGGCAAAAGCTTTGCCATGGATTTGGAAGTAATTTCTTGATTATGATGCCAAAGGCATAGGCAACAAAAGAAAACAGACAACTTGGTCTTCATGAAAATTAAAAAAAAATTGTGTGTCAAAAGGCACTATCCAGAGTAAAAAGGCAACAGAAAAAATGGGAGAAAATATTTGTAAATCATATATCTGGTAAGTGACCAGTAGAATATACAGTGAACTCCCAAAATTCAACAACAAAAACCCAATTAAAAAATGGACAGAGGACTGAATTAGATATTTCCTCAAAGAAGATATATGAATGTCTAATAAGCACATGAAAAGATGTTTAGCATCACTAATAATTACAGAAATGCAAATCACAACAGTGAGACACTGCTTTGCACCCATTAGGACAGCTATACAGAGGGAGGGAGAGAGAGGCAGAGAGAGAGAGAGAGGAAAGAAAGAAAGAAAGAAAGAAAGAAAGAAAGAAAGAAAGAAAGAAAGAAAGAAAGAAAAAGAAAACAAGTGTTGGCAAAGGTATGGAGAAATTGGAACCCTTATGTACTGTTGGTGGAAATGGAACAGCTGCTGTGGAAAATAATTTGGCAGTTCCCCCCAAAAGCTAAAATTACCATATGATCCAGCAAACCAACTTCTGGGTATAGACCCAAAAGAATTGAAATCATGGTCTCAAATAGTTGTACACCCATGTTCATAGTAGCCTTATTCGCAACAGCTAAAACATGGAAACAGTTCAAGTGTCCATTGATGGATAAGCAACAGGTAATGCATATATATACAATAGAATATTATTTAATATTATAAAGGAAGAAATCCTGTAATATGCTACATGATGGACATTATGCTCAGTGAAATAAATTGGTCACAAATCGGTCACAATCGTCCACTGTATGATTCTTCTTGTGTAGTACTTAGAATACTCAAAATCAGAGAGAAAGAATGGTGGTTGCCATAGGGGGTTATTGTTTAATGAGTATAGAATTTCAGTTTACAAGATGAAAATAATTCTGGAGAGGGATGGTGGTAATGGTTGCACAACATTATGAATATATTTAATACACTGAACTGTACACACTAAATTGTTAAGATGTTAAGTTATGTATATATCTTACCATAATATAAAAAAATGAAAAAAAAAAGAGTCCAATAAAGATACAGTACTTTTCAGTACAGATGCCCAATCTGTCAAGAGAGACAAACATGCAACATGAGGAAGGGCCCAGAGAGGTTCTGAAAGGAGGGGAGCCTAGGTCAGGGTTGGGCTTTGAAAGATGGGCAGGAACTTGAAAGGCAGAATTGACCAGGTTGGAAGAAGGGACCAGCTTCCTGGCACAAGGAAGACAGTGAGGACTTCTGAAGTTTTGTCTAGTGCTTGTTAGAGAACAGTGATTGACCGACCAAAGTGCTTAAGCAGCAATGTGAGATCTGAAACAGACTCCAAGTTGTGAATGAGAGCATTTTGCCACTTTTTGGAATATTGTCCTTCTTTTCCTCCTTCCCTCCCTCCCTCCCTCTCCTCCCTCTCCCTCTTTCTTTTTCTCTCTTTCTTTCTTTCTGAGAGGGAGATAGAGAATCCCAGGCAGGCTCTGTGCTTTCAGTGCAGAGCCCAATGCTGGGCTGGAACTCACCAACTACGAGATCACGACCTGATACGAAATCAAGAGTTGGATGCTTAACCAACTGGGCCAGGAATGTGTCCAGGCACCCCAACAATGTATTATTTCTTTAATATTTAGGCACTGTGGTATCTGAGTTTAGAATTCCATCCCTATCAAGCTGTAATCATTTTATTGACAAAAGATCTCTAATGATATCATCTTGAAACCTTAATCCATATGTGTGATTGAATATCAGTATTTACAACAGAACAAAGTCCTGAGCCTGTTGCAGTATCCTAAACATACTAGTTACTCAAATACTGTTAATATGAAAATTAGGAAATGGCTTTCTAGGAATCAGAGATAATTTAGCTAAAGTTTGAAAAGATCTCTGATGATATTCTAAAATGTTGGGTCTCCCTGTTTCTTAGATCTGGAAACTGAAGTGAATATTTTTTCTCATCAAACACATATATAATACTATCTTCAAATTAGTAAAATTGAATTTATTCTATTCTTTGGTCTGTCCTCTTTGATTATTTAAAAGGAAGTACTCTGGGCATAAGACACGAATAAATGCTTTTCTAAAGAAGACACCCAGATGGCCAACAGGCACATGAAAAGATGCTCAACATCGCTCCTCATCAGGGAAATACAAATCAAAACCACACTCAGATACCACCTCACGCCAGTTAGAGTGGCTAAAATGAACAAATCAGGAGACTACAGACTCTGGAGAGATGTGGAAGAACGGGAACCCTCTTGCACTGTTGGTGGGAATGCAAACTGGTGCAGCTGCTCAGGAAAACAGTGTGGAGGTTCCTCAAAAAATTAAAAATAGATCTACCCCTATGACCCAGCAAAAGCACTGCTAGGAATTTACCCAAGGGATACAGGAGTGCTGATGCATAGGGGCACTTACCCCAATGTTTGTAGCAGCATTTTCAACAATAGCCAAATTGTGGAAAGAGCCTAAATGTCCATCAACTGATGAATGGATAAAGAAGATGTGGTTTATATATACATGGAATACTACTTGGCAGTGAGAAAGAATGAAATCTGGCCATTTGCAGCAACATGGATTGAACTGGAAGGCATTATGCTGAATGAAATAAGTCAGGCAGAGAAAGATACCATATGTTTTCACTCATATGTGGATCCTGAGAAACTTAACAGAAGACAAGGGGGGAGTAGAAGGGGGAGAAAAAAAGTTACAGAGAGGGAAGGAGGCAAACCATAGAGACCTCTTAAATATTGAGAACAAACTGAGGGTTGATGGGGGGGGGGGAGAGGGGAAAGTGGGTGATGGGCATTGAGGAGGGCACCTGTTGGGATGAGCACTGGGTGTTGTATGGAAACCAATTTGACAATAATTATATTTAATATAAAAAAATAAAAAGGAAGTACTCTTGTCAAAAATGTTTAACTTGAATCTAATCTTGAGGACACAATCAGATAAACCCAAACTGAGAGATATTATATAAAAAAAAAAATAGCCTCTAGTCAAAAATGTCAATGTTTGAAAGACACAGGAAACTGAAGAATTGTTCCAGATTAAAAGAGACTAAAGAAACATGATTTCCAAATGCAGTTAATGATCCTTTAGTTTTGGGGGAGGGAAATGTACTATAAAGGCCATTTCTTGGACCACTGGAAAATTTGAATATTGATGGTTATTAGATAATAATATTGTATTAACATTAAATGCCCCAAATGTAGTACCTACTATGGTTATATAAGTGAATGTCCTTATTCTTAGGAGATACATGCTGAAATTGGGGTAAAGGATCTTTCCACAACTTGTTTTCAAATATTCCAGCAATAGATACAAAGAGAAAGTAAAATATGAAAAATGTTAACAACTGTTGAATCTAGGTGGAAAGGGTTAAAAAATTGTTCACTGTATTATTCTTGTTAAATTTCTGTATGTTTAAAACTTTTTCAAACTACAAAGTTGAAAAAACTAAGAAGAATATACAGTTGACCCTTGAACAACACAGGTTTGAACTGCATACGTCCACTTATGTGTGATATTTTGTGTTTTTTTTTTTTTTTAATGCTTATTTATTTTTGAGAGAGAGACAAAGCACAAGCAGGGGAGGGGCAGAGAGAGGGGGGGAGACACAGAATCTGAAGCAAGCAAGCAAGTTCCAGGCTCTGAGCTGTCAGCACGGAGCCCAATGCGGGGCTTGGACCCACAAACTGTGAGATCATGACCTGAGCTGAAGTCAAACACTTAACCCACTGAGCCTCCCAGGCAACCCTGTGAATATTTTTCAATACATACAGTATGGTACTGTAAATGTACTTCCTCTTATGATCTTCTTAACAATTTTCTTTTCTCTAGTTTACTTCTCATAAGATATAGTATATAATACATATATAAAATATGTGCTAATTATTTATATTATTGGTAAGGATTCTAGTCAACAGTAGGCCAGTATTAGGTAAAGTTTTTGGGGGATCAATAGATCATGTAGATTTTCAACCACATGGGCAGGGGGAGGTTGGCACCCCCTTAACCCGGCATTGGTCAAGAGTCAACTATAGTAACAGAACTCTGTGAAACATTATAATCTGCATATGAAATCAACAATGGTAAGATAATGGTAACATATAGATTCTCTAACAAGCACATTAAATTTCAGTTTAATAGCAAAATTGAGGAAGAACCAAATGCAATAGGGTATATTTGGCCCTCTGAGGTGTCACCTTCACTTGTCTGGAATCTTGAGGACATAAAGAAAGAACAAGTATATTTGGGACCTCTTTGCCTGGCATCAGATAGCCATTTCAAGAAAATTTTTTTTATGGTATTTATTTTGAGAGAGCAAAGCATGAGCAGGGGAGAGACAGAGAGAGGGGGTCAGAGGGATCTGAAGCAGGCTCTGTGCTGACAGCAGCAAGCGTGATGTGGGGCTCAAACCCGCAAACCATGAGATCATGACCTGAGCCTAAGTCAGACACTCAAGTAAGAAACTAATAAATTTGACATATACACACCACAGAGAGACTTGCCTTACCAGACATTAAGATATGCTACAAAGTCAAAATAAAAAAATAGTCTAGTACAGGCGCAGGAACAAATAAAGGACCAATGAAACATGACAGAGTTCTAATTTGGACCTAGTTGTGTGTAGGAACTTCATACATGGTAAAGGTGGCACCATACAACAGACTAAGTTTAGACAGAACAGACTAAGTTTAGTAGTATAGTACTGTCAATACTGGCTCACTATGTAGATGCAAATAAAGTAGGATCCCTATCTTATATATAAAAGTGAACTCCAAATGCAGTAAAGACCTAAATGTGAATTGCAGAACTATAAACACAGTTTTTAAAATGTAGGACAATATTTGTTACCTTGGGTGGAGAAAGAGTTCTTGAATAAAAACTAACAAGCTTACACAGGAAGAAAACGGTATGGATCTGAATACTCATAATTAAGAACTTTCAATAAATAAACTATAAACAGTTAAAAAGATGAAATTGGAAGATGTGCTGTACAAAGCGGACAAGGAATTTACAGCTAGAGTATAACTACAAATCAACAAGAAAATGGGAAACCCAATAGAAAAGTGGGCAAAGGATATAACGATGTAATCACAGATTGGGAATCCCAATAGATAACAAGTACATAAACGAGATGTTTGAACTTACTAGGAGTCAGAACAATGCAAGTTACCACCATCAGAATGACAGACTCTAGGAAGGTAGATAACATGGAGTATTCATAAGAATACAGGGATGACGAGGGGCGCCTGGTTGGTTCAGTTGGCTGAGCATCTGACTTCAACTCAGGTCATGATCTCACAGTTTGTGAGTCTGAGCCCCGCATCAGGCTGTGCTGACAGCTCAGAGACTGGAGCCTGCTTCGGATTCTGTGTCTCCCTCTCCCTCTGCCCCTCCCCTGCTCAATGTCTATCTCTCTCTCAAAAATAAATAAACATTAAAAAAAAAAAAAGAATACAGGATGACAGGAAACCTGTACATTGCTGGTAGAGTAATTTTTAGCTCCAATTTCATATTCTACATCCAAACCTTCAGTGAATCCTGTTTCTATTTTTACCCTTGCCCAACCCTTCCTATTGTGTATTCTTCAAACTGTATTTGGAATGAGTTTTTTTTTTTTTTTTTAAGTAGGCTCAATGCCCAATGTGCAGTTTGAACTCATGACCTTGGGATCAAAAATCCCATGATCTACCGACTGAGTCAGTAGGCATCCCCTGGAATGAGCCTTTTAATAAAGTGTTTAAAAAATTTTTTTTTAATGTTTATCATTTTAGAGCGACAGTGTGAGTGGGGGAGGGGCAGAGAGAGAGGGAGACACAGAATCCAAAGCAGGCTCTATGATCATGCCCTGAGCTGAAGTCGGGACACTTAACCAACTGAGCCACCCAGCACACCCCCTGGAATGACCTTTAAAAAATTTTTTGTAATGTATTTATTTTGAGAGAGGAGAGAGAGCATGCATGAGTGCATATGCATGGTGGGGGGGTGGGGCAGAGAGGGAGGGAGACACAGAATCTGAAGCAGGCTCCAAGCTGTCACATAGGGTCTAACGTGGGGCTTGAACTCATGAACCACAAGATCATGGCCCGAGCCAAAGTCAGACACTCAACCAACCTGAGCCACCCAGGTGCCCCTGGAATGAGCCTTTTAAAACTAAGCCAGATCTCATCAATACTCTGCTCACCACTCTGCTCTAGGTACTTTCATGTCAGAGTAAAAGCCAAATTCTCTACATTTTGAGTCTCCAGCTGTGGTAAGGAGAATAATGGCCCTTAAAGGTATCACATCCTAATTCCCAGAACCTGTGAATGTCACATGGCAAGGGGAATTAAGGTTGCAGATGGAATAAGGTTCCCAGCCAAATGACCTTGAGGTAGGGAGTTTATCCTGGACTCACATGGTCATTACCACTGTAACCACAAGGGTCTTCACAAGTGAACGAGGGGAGGAATGTCACTATTAGAATGATGCAATGTGGGAAAGGACCTGACTGGCCATTGCTGGCTTTGAAGTAGAAGAAGACACAAGCCAAACAAAGTGGCAGCCTGTGGAGGCTGGATTCTTAGATTCTCCCCAAGAACCCCAACAGGAATACAGCTCTGCTGACACCTTGATTTTAGTCTAGTGGAGATCCATTTTGGACTCCTGACCTCCAGAGCTTAAGATAATAAATTTGTGTTGCTTACATAACCACTAAGTTTGTGGTAAATTGTTACAGCAGCAATGGAGACTAATACAACCAGCTAACATTCTCAAATTCCTCTCCTCACTCTGCCCCATGACCTTATTGCTATTCCTCAAGAATATGCTATGCCAAACCCTCTCTTGCTTAAGGTTTCATGCATTTACAGTTACCTCAGCCTGAAGCAATTATTGTGCAAAGCACTTCTGTTGGGGATGATTACTAACATGGGGTCTGAGGCTATCAATAGCTAGCTGACTTTGAGCCCTGAGGGAGTTAACAGGGACCAGATTATCTTCATGTCTTCAAAATCTAAAAAAAAAGACAACACATGAAACAGTGGTTTTAAATAACAGCAATAGGCAGTTGCATCCCTAAGAGATCCCTAGAGAAAGGAAATAAATGCTCACTGCCTGGAAATTTCAGGCTTCAGCACAAAGAGGGGGAACCCAAACTGTGTCGGTTATTTCAGTGAGTTGAGGAGATAGGAGTTCAGAGTCTGCAGAGACCAGGGTCACTAGAATTTGTGGAGAGAGGAGAGAGGTACAGTGAGAGGAAAGAGCTCCAGAGATCTGCAGAGAATTCCCCACAATTCTTTGGCTGAGTACTGATCAGGAAAACACATGTGCAAGAAAACTACTGAAGCCTGGAAAGAACCACCAAAAAGTAGAAGGCCAAAAAGTCCATAGATCTTACACAGGGCCAAAAATGCAGTTCCCACCAGCCTGAGTATAAAGAACTCCTAACACAGGGGACATTATACAGAGTCCTCAGAAAGGTATTGGCTTAGCAATGGGGCCAAATTAGCCCTGAGAGTATTTTGGCCTAACAAAGCTTAAAAGCAAGCCTCTAAAGCAGTACTGTCTGACAGAACTTTCCTCAATGATTGAAATATTCTATATCTATTGTCCATTATACTAGCCACTAGCCAACATGTGGCTTTTGGAGTTTGAAAATGTACATAGTACCAAATGAGGAACTGAATTTTAAGTTCTACCTAATTTTAGTAATATAAATCCAAAATGCCACATGTGCTAGCTAATGGTTACTGGTTGTTTTTATGTTTATTTATTTATTGATTATTATTTGTGTATTTTTATTTTTAACGTTATTTATTTATTTATTTATTTATTTTATAAAATTTTTTTTTCAACGTTTATTTATTTTTGGGACAGAGAGAGACAGAGCATGAAACAGGGGAGGGGGCAGAGAGAGAGGGAGACACAGAATCAGAACAGACTCCAGGCTCCGAGCCATCAGCCCAGAGCCTGACGCGGGCTCGAACTCACGGACCGCGAGATCATGACCTGGCTGAAGTCGGACGCTTAACCGACTGCGCACCACCATGCGCCCCAACGTTTATTTATTTTGAGACAGAGAGAGAGACAGAGCATGAACAGGGAGGGCAGAGAGAGAGGGAGACGCAGAATCTGAAACAGGCTCCAGGCTCTGAGCGGTCAGCACAGAGCCCGAAGCGGGGCTCGAACTCACCCACCGTGAAGATCATGACCTGAGCCGAAGTCGGACGCTTAACCGACCAAGCCACCAAGGCGCCCCAGTGTTTATTTATTTTTGAGAGAGAGAGCATGGACTGGGGAGGGCAGACACACACACACACACACACACACACACCCACACACACACACAAACACAGAATCTCAAGCAGGCCCAGGCTCTGAGCTGTCAGCACAGAGCCCGACATGGGGTTTGACTCATGAACTGTGAGATCATGAGCTGAGTTGAAAGTTGGATGCTCAACGAACTGAGCCACCCAGGTGCCCCTAATGGTTACTGGTTTGTTTTTTTTTTAATTTTTTTCAATGTTTATTTATTTTTGAGACAGAGAGAGACAGAGCATGAACGGGGGAGGTCAGAGAGAGAGAGGGAGATACAGAAACCGAAATAGGCTCCAGGCTCCGACCTATCAGCACAGAGCCCGACAGGGGCTTGAACTCACAGACCGTGAGATCATGACCTGAGCTGAAGTTGAATGCTCGACCAACTGAGGCACCCAGATGCCCCAATGGTTACTGTTTTTAACAGTGCAGCTCTAAAGAGTCAAACTGTTTCCAAGTAACATTACTGCATTTCAGAACGCAGGCCTAAATATATTTAAAGAAAAACAAAACCAAAAACCTCCAGCACCCGACAATGTAAAAATCTGCAATGTCTGTTAGCCAAAAAAATTAACCAGGCATGAAAACAGCAGAAAAATATGACCCATAAACAGGAGGAAAAAATCAGTTATAAAAACAAACCCAGAATGACACAGGTGATGGAATTAGTTCTCAAGGACTTTAAAAGCCATTTAAATATATTCCATATTTTCAAGAAGGTAAAGCAACTCATAAGCACGATGAGGTTAGAAATGGAAGATATTAAAAAAGAATTAAAATTCCAGGGATGAAAAATATAATTCTGACATAAAAAATATGGTGGATGGTCCCAAAATAAAATTAAAAAAAAAATATATGGTGGATGGGATTAACAACTGCCAAGGAAAGAAAGTGACCTTGAAGATATATCACAAGATGTATCGAAATGAACACAGCATCAGTTAGTTGTGGGATAACATCAAGAACCCAAACATATGTTTAATTGGAGTCCCCCATTTTTTTAGGGTACCAAGGAGGTACAGAAAAAAAGGCAAAACAGATTTTTTTGTAGTGAAGCTGTGAAATGATGGAGAAGCTAAGGGAACAGAAAACCCAGACCTTAGAATTACCCAGGAGTATCTGTCACAAGTGAGAGAGCATATGTACTATATAAAAGGATTAGTTGGAAGCAGAAGTGGAGCACTTACCACTCTTTGGATTTTCCATAGAGGAAGAAAAATGTTCACTTTCTTGGATTGGGGATGAAGTCAACAGTCCTTGATAGAAAAGAAAGGAAAATCTTCATGCTCTGGTTGGCCTTAAAATGTCCCTTTCCTTACATTCTTCCCAAAGAATCTTCAGAAACATCTAGGTGGTGTACACAAATGCTTAAGGTTTTCTTATTTTTTCCCTAAGGGAAGTACTTTCCTAACTTCCGTATTAATAAGCCCCTCATTCCTCCCAAGTCTTCAACTCAGACTTTCGAGGTTCATACATTTTCCCCTCTTTTCAATGCTAGATAATGAGAACATTTTATTCACCATAATCTTAGTATCTGAAAAGGAAATGAGATTATACATTGTTCTCCCTAAAATAACTTTTTAGGATGGTCTTTGAGAATTCACGCTTTGTTTTTTAAAATTTTTTTATTAAAAAAAATTTTTTTAAGCTCTATGCCCAATGTGGAGCTTGAACTCATGACTCCTAAAGGAAGAGTCCCATGCTGTACCTACTGAGCTAGCCAGGTGCCCCAGTTCATGCTTCTTTGTAAATTATTTTTATCAGTTAGGTAATATTACACTTTAATACCTCTCGGGACCTCTGACTTTGTCTAAAATAACAAGGATTCTCAACTTAATTTTTTAGTGTCTAGCTATACTTACAAAGTATATGCTAGCTGAAAATAAATGCTACAAAATATGAGAAGATGTAATGGCACAAACAGGTGAAGAAATCAGAACAGAAATGGGGAAAACATGTCACATACTTAAACGTACTTCTACGAAGTAATTTGTTCTAACATAAAATGTGTTTATGGATGCCAATATATATGGGTGGGGGGAATGAGTACTCACCTGGCAAAAACAGGAATTGTCTCTTCAAATGTGAAATTACTTTTGAAATACACAGGCGAAAACTTGATCATCAGAGAACAGCCCTAAAAACCTAGTTACCTATTTAATCTGTAGGAAAAGGCAGGGAGATACAGCATTAGAGTTCTGAAGTTTTTTGGGTTATTTAAGACAAGTTATTTAATATTAAGAAATGTTAAAAAGATAGTATTTTTTTTTCAAGCTGAGCTCCAAAACTTTGGCAGAGTAATGCAACCCTTATGCTTTTTCACTAAAAAAGCCCTTTTTCAACTTTTAGGTAACGTGGCTAATTTTAACATAGTGGATGGCCAAAAATATTACACCTGGTTAGTTACAGTGTTCCAAGACTCAAGGGCCCCTACTTGGGAGAACACAATTTAAATGGTTTTACAAGGAAAATAATCGACACAACAGTAACTATCATTGAGGTAGTATACCCTTTTTTGTTACGATCTTGGTGGTTTATTCTGGAAAGGTGGTTTATAGAACTGACATGGGGGGAGGGAATACCGGTCAGGAATCAGCGCCTGCCACTTCCCGATTCAACCATGACTGAATTGTGCAGGGCTGACCGGTCGTGGGTCCGCTGGCTCCCCAGGCTGCAGGCTGCCGGTGCTCACCCGAACAGAACTGCTCTCATCCCGAGGCTGCAGCAGCAGAACTCCACCGGGAGACTCCCCGAAAACCGGCCCCTGGCTGCGGCAGGAGAGCTAACCAACCTCCCAGCCCTCAAAAGCAGCTCTGGGGAGTAACACGTTCCGAGTAACTCACTGACGTGTGTCCAGAACGGTGTAAGATCCCTAAGAAAAATGGCACAAAGCTGCAGCAGCAAAGCAGCACGTATCCTAGAGCTGAGGGAAGAAGGCTGGAGGAGACACAGCCCTGCGCATGCGCGTTCCATCCAGGTGCGACACCGCAGGCAGAGAGTAAGAATTAAGTGGTGGAAAAGGAGGCTGCGGTTACTAGGAGACGGGACGCTCGGGTGGTACGATCAGGCTCTGCGTGGCCGTACGCCTGCGCGGCGCGGATGGACCAGGAAGAGGCCTCTGCTACGCGGACTGAAAGGCGGACAGGTGGACGTACGCGTCGCTACGTGCGTGGTGTGCGCACGCACGGCTTGTAGTCCCCGCGAGAGGGCGGGTCAAGCCAGGTACGCGTGCGCACGGGAAATAGGGGCACGCGGAAAGGAAGCCGAGCGAAGGCGCCGGGGAGGTGGAGGACGAGCCCCCCTCAGGTACAGAGCGTGAGGGCGGGGCCGACGGCGGCTCCGACCGTCGCTAACCGCCTCCGCCTCCTTCCCTCAGGGTCCCGCCTTCCTCTGCCCCCCAACCGGGGCGGGGCCACGTCGATTTAGGTGTGGAGGGGAGGGGAAAGGGGCGGAGGATGGAGACGGGGAGGGACCTGGATCTCTGGGGCAGGCAAAGGCCCGCCAGTCGTCAGCATGAGCTCCAGCGAGGAAGCTGGGCCGAGAAGCCCAGGGAGGGACTCCGGAAGCTCCAGGTGGGAGCAGCAGGGATGCGCCGGGTCGGGATAAAGCAGCTCCTGGCCGAAAGGCCCTGCAACAGGTCGGATGTGACGGGAATTAGGGGCTATGGGTGATCTCCGAGGTGGGTATTCACTGCTTGACCCGCTGTGAGGGACGGTGGAGAGCAGAGTCGCGGGTCCAAGGAAGTCCTCCAGGAGCAAACTTTTCCCCTGTTGTCGTTTCTTGGGCTCTTAGCGTTGAGCCGAGTTCCTATGGTGACCGCTTCGCTTCCTGCCACAGCTCTCCACTTGGTAGTTGTGGGGACTGTTCTGTTTAGAAACGCTTGGAGTGGAGCTGAGGAATTTGAAAGTTAGAGATTCGGGAGTTCAACCTGCTCTTCCTGACTCCCGGTGTCTCATTTTTAAGCCTCCTATAGATTTTGGGAGGTGAAGGGCCGAGATTACGTAGGTATTTGCATGGAAATCTCCAATAATTTCACTGGAAATTATACGCAGGAAAGTCAGAGGAATTGGGTTTTGTTTGAAAAAATATTTGAGACAAGCTGAGTAACTGTGGCATCTGTGGACCTGATACCTAAATACGTATAGGAATATGTTTTTTTTCTTTAAATAAAGTCAAGCATCATGGCTTTAAGAAAGATTGCATAGTGACAGAGTCCCAGTGGTTTTCCTTCTTCCACTCCAGACCCTTATATCGCAAAATATTCGTTGTTTTAAAATTTCTCTTCTGGTTTTCTGCATTTGAAGAACACTGTTTTTTGTTTTGTTTTTTAAACATGGAAGGAGATGAGTAGAAAAATAGTTTATAACTAGAAGAAAAATAGGTTAGTTATAAACATAAGTGGAAAGTGTCACATTATTCAAATCTGCTTCCCAGGATAAAACTGGTTGTTTGTAGTTTAATTGCTCAATGAACTTAAACCATTCAATTTTAATTAGTGAGAAATAACTAGGAACATATATTAATGAAATATTTATTGTAAACAATAAACTTTGGCATTATTTAATGGCAGCTTCCAAAATATATCTTATTTTGTTTACTGTCTGAAAAAAAAAATCACTGCTTATTGTCCAGCATATAATCAGATGTAGAGATTCTGTTGGCTCCTTTGCTGTATCTTTTCAGTTGCTAGATCAGTTTTAGGTGTAATTTGCTTTAGAGTATTCCATATACAGAGGCAATTAGAGAAGTATTATCCATTTTTCTTTTCCTCACATGTCCCCTTTTCCTCCCCAGATGTAGCCACTATCCTGATTTAATATGATAATCTCTTTCTCTTGCGTTTCCTATAGTTTCTCCATCTTTGTGTATTGAACAGACATTCTAGGTTGGCTTGTTTTTGAATTTTATATAAATGGAATTGTAGTAAGTATTCCTTTGTAGTTTGCTTCTTAGTCAATGTTATGTTTTTTTAGATTTATCCATGTTGCTTATAGTTTGTTGTTCAGTGCTCCATTTTAAGACTATACCACAATTTATTTACTCTAGTATTAGGGTTTGTATAGTTTTTGGTAACTATGAGCAACACTGCTGTGGACTTTTCCTATACATGTCCCTCATTATAATCTTTTAAAGTGAGTGATTAGTAAGGATAGTTTTGTCTTAATGAATGTGGATTAACATCAGTCTGTTATTAATATTTTTTAGTCAGAAAAGCCTCTTAAAAACAACTCTTTAACTTCTTATGTTGTCTTAGAGGTCCTGATAAATGATACTTCTAAGGCCATTGTTTTATGCTCCTTTAAAAAGAACAGTTATGGGGCGCCTGGGTGGCTCAGTCGGTTGAGTGACCGACTTCAGCTCAGGTCACGATCTCGTGGTCCGCGAGTTCGAGCCCCCGTCGGGCTCTGGGCTGATGGCTCAGAGCCTGGAGCCTGCTTCCGATTCTGTGTCTCCTTCCTCTCTGCCCCTCCCCCGTTCATGCTCTGTCTCTCTCTCTGTCTCAAAAATAAATAAACGTTTAAAAAAAAAAATTAAAAAAAAATAAAAAGACAAGTTATTTCTTTACAGTATAGTCTGGATAGAAGAAAAGTCAGCTTGGTTTGGATGCAATGACTAGAGAGAGATTATTTTCTTTTTTCCTAAGAAAGGTTAAAATGTGGCTTTACTGTTTTGGTTGAAGTGAATTCCCAAAAACATTTATTCATTCATTTTTATAATCAGAATCTATCTCAAAATTATTCATAAAACTGTGGTTTTCTTCATCCTTCTGTTAGTGAGGCTATTCCTTCCTACTTCAAACTGTTAATGTAAACTTTTGGAGACAACTTTATAAAAAAGACAACAAGTTGAACTTTTGTGGAAACAGATTTCAGAATCCCATATAAAGTACTCCAGTATTTTTAATTTTTCTACCAAAATATTGCGTAGATTTGTTGAGCTTGTAGTATATGCATGATCTTTGCTCAAGAATGATGATATTTTTGGCACATGATCTTACCTCCTATTTCATGAAAACTGAAAATTCTTCCAGGCAGGACCTCTTGCACATTTCTATCCGTTCTTACTTAAATCTTCACCTAACCTTGCTTTTCTCTTCTTGTCTCAAATGACAGTGCACAGACCATTTCTTTGGGTTTACTTTTTTTTTTTTTTTTTAATGTTTATTCTTTGAAAGAGAGAGCTGGAAGGGGGAGAGGGCAGGGAGAGATGAGAGGGAGGACGCAGAATCTGAAGCAGGCTCCAGGCTCTGAGATGTCAGCACAGAGCCCAACACGTGGCTTTGAACCCACAAACATGAGGATCGTGACTGAGCTGAACTCAGATGGTCAACTGACTGAGCCACTCAGGTGCCCCTCTTTGGGTTTACTTTTATTGGGTCAGTGGTCTTCCTTCATTAGTTAACATTAACCATGTTTTAGGGTATCTTCACTGTGTTTTATGCCTTAGGACTTCATTAAGCTAGAGTGTAAAGCTTTTAGGGAGTTCTTGAACCCCCTGAAGTTGCTTGTAAAATTTGTATGCGTTTTTATTTTCCTGAGGAGAGGACTCAGGGCTTTTGTTTTATTCTGAAGGGAGTCCTTGATACAAGAATTAAGAAACAAATTCTTCTCTTTTTGTAACAACCCTTCAACAAACTGTGGTCTTCTAACTTTTGCTCATAGTTTTGGGGGGAACATGGAAAATATATTCTAAGTCTTTTTTGGGGGAAGTTGAAGTCAAAAATACTTTTTTTGTACTCTTTTTCTCTTATTCCTTGGAATACATTACATTCCACTGATATGGTGTTAATACTGACTATAATTTCTGATTTATTTTTTCTGGACTTCCCTAGATCCATCTAAAAATTGTAGGTTTTTGTTTTCCCATCTTCCTATCCCCACGAATCTATGTTGGTTGCGTTTCTTATTCTAGCTATTTATAAATTTGTTTTGTAAGTGAATAAATGTGGTTGTTCTAAAATCTTACAAATAAAATAGAAATGGTGACAGTAGGGTTAGAAAAAATGTATTGAGAGAGGTTTTAGTGAAAAACTAGTAGGACTTGATGGCCGATAATATATATAGCACTCTTTTGCAGGCAGTGTTCTAAAATGCTTTATCGAACTCGTTTATCTTCACACCTCTATCACGCAAGTATTATTATCATTCTGTTCAGAGATGGGGAAGCCTGGCCAGAGATCTAACTTGCTCATAGGCAGCTAAGAAACAGCACAACTAGCATACTGAACATAAGCAGTCTGATGCTAAAGAAACAAGCTCCTAACCCCTATGCTGTGATGCTTCCTCATTGAGAATGGTTTGTGATTTTAGCTTGAGTGTTTATCGTAACAATTTGCTGCTTCCAAAGTACTTTCACTTGTATTCTTTAAGATCTGTACAGGAACACAAGTTCCATTTAGATAGAGATTATGGGAGTGTGGAGGATATTCAGTGGTCTGAGGTGGGGGAAACTGGCAGGCCAGGCATGGGCATTTCAGATACACTGATTTCTCTCCCTTTTCACTGCCTCCAAAGATAGTGCAGAGAACGTAGCAACTCTAATATGATTGCCCACAATTGTCAGGTAGACTTTTGGCCTCTTGCTACTTTTAATTTCTAGTCTAACCTGATAGGTAATTTTATAGAATCCCTACCTGACTATTCAGTTTACCAAAGAGAAGAAAGAAAGTTCAATTTTATCTGCTTTTGTACACTGCTTCCTTATCAACCTATACAAATTTTTATTGCACTTTCCTATTATGCAAAGAATTCGTGCAGGTTGGTAGGACTACAGAGAACTCTAGGACACTGCTGTTTGTAAGATTCTAATAATGTGTGAGGAAGACATATCCAGAAAAATAAATAGCTACACAGATTATTGTATAACCAATACATACAGAAGTCTCAATAAAGAAGTAATCACTGTGGTGCCGGAGTGGCTAGTCGGTTAAGCGTCTGGACTTTGCCTCAGGTCATGATCTCATGGTTCATGGGTTCGAGCCCTGCCTTGGGTTCTGTGCTGACAGCTTGGAGCCTGCAGCCTGCTTCAGATTCTGTGTCTCCCTTTCTCTCTCTCCTGCCCCTCCCCAACTCACGTTCTGTCTCTCTCTTAAAAATAAGGTAAACATTAAAAAAAAAAAAGTAATCACTATCTGATGGAGAATACTGAGAACACCTACTAGAAAATATGGAATTCAAGCTGTGCCTCAGAAGTGTCTTTCGTTAAATGGAGAAAAGATAGTATGTTTCTATAATGATAATATGAACCTATGTGTAAAGAATGTAGAATAGTTTGTTTTTCATAAAGGGATTCTTGGAGATATCAATTAGGAGATAAGTTTGGAGAAGTGGGAGGCAACCACATTATGAAGAACTGTGAATGTGTGGCAGGTTTCCACTTCATTTGAAGAGATCCTTGCTATTCAAAGTGTAGTCTCTGTACTAACCAAATAGGGAATTACTGAGCAGCATTTTTAGAAATGCAGTATTTCAAGCCTACCATGGATAAGAAAATTCCTAAATGATTAGATGTTCAGAAGATTTGAAAAGTACTGTTAATTATAGTGAATAGTTTGAATCTGTTACTCTAAGTCAAATGTTTATAACTAGGAATACATTTTTCAACAGAAACTATGTAAGCAATGGTACTTGGGATTTTGGCTTAACCTATAAAATCTTAAATGATTTATAAATTAGAATTAGTCTGTGAGGGATGTCTTGGTGGCTCAGTTGGTTAAGCATCCGACTCTTGATTTCAGCAGTGTCATGGTCTTGGAGTTGTGAGATTGAGCCCTATATCGGGCTCCATGGTGGGCATGGAGCCTGCTTAAGATCCTCTCTCTCTCTCTCTCTCTCTCTCTCTGCCCCCCTCTGCCCCTCTCCCCTCCAAAAAAAAAAAAAAAAAAAAAAAGAAAAAAGAAATACTCTGTGAGATCTAATGCTGAAATTCCAGGTGAGGCAGTAACTGTTGGAATGAAAAAACAGAAAAGTAGATTATGTCTAGTTTAGGGAAAGGAAAAAAAGGAAAATAAGCCTGTCCATACTGCTAAGTGCTGGATTGCACAGGGTGTAACACAAGGTCAGGGACTGGGGGATCCTGATCCTGCATTTTCCCAAACACTAGATTTTGGACAATAGCATCTGTGTGGCCGGGAGAGATCTAGGATGCTTGTGGCAAATTCTTTCTTTCTTAACATAATGTTAGCTTTGGTTCAGGGAAAGAAAAAATTACTTTCCTAATTACACAGTTTTCTGAGATACATTCTCATGTAAAAAAATCACATTGTGATGGTACATGGGTGGCTCAGTAGGTTGAGCTTCCAACTCTTGATTCGGGTCAGGTCATGATCCCAGGTTCATGGGATCAAGCCCCTTGTCAGGCTCCAAGCTGAGTGTGGAGTCTGCTTGGGATTCTCTCTCCTCCCTTTCCCTCCCTCCTTCCCTCCCTCTCTCCCCCCTGCTCCTCTCCTTTGCTGGCACATATGTGTTATCTCCTCTCTTAAAAACAAACAAACAAACAAAAAAAACACAGTGTGGAGTAGTATGTACAGTAGACTAAAGTGAAAAATATTTTAACACGTTATTTTGCACTTGGGCAAATATAGTATGTAGGAAAAATTCCTAGAAGTAGAATTAATCTGTGCAGAAGCTACGTGCATTTATAGTGTTGCTAGATTTACATAATTGTTCCGAGAAATATTGTGTCAATTTAAACCCACCACCAGTGATGTATAAGAATGTTAAATTATAGGGGCGCCTGGGTGGCTCGTCAGTTGGACATCGATTTCGCTCAGGGCATGATCTCATGGTCCATGGGTTCAAGCCCTGCGTTGGGCTCTATGCTGACAGCTCAGAGCCTGGAGTCTGCTTCAGATTCTCGGTCTCCATCGCTTTCTGTCCTCCCCCGCTCAGCCCTGTCTCTGTCTCTCTCTCTCAAAAATAAACAACATTAAAAAAAAAAGTTACATTATATATCCAACTTTTTGATCTTCGCCAATATGAGATTAAAAAATGGTATCTCCGTGTTGTTTTAATTTGTATCCTTCTAAATGGTGAGATTGAGTATCTTTTAACCTATTTGAGAGCCATTTCTGTGAAATATGCATATTCTTCATCAACTTTTAGAGTATTTTCTGTTTTTATTTATAAGAATCATTTCTGTATTAGGGAAGTTAGCCCTTTGTGATATGTGTAGCAAAGCTTTTTGTTAATATACAAAAGCAGCAACAAATAGTAGCTAGTAGCTATTATATTGGACAACACAGGCCTAAAGGTAGACTACATAATTTGTTGCTGACCTGTATTTCCTTAGAACAATGATTACCAAATGGATAGGATGGGGTATGTCTTTTTTGAAAAGCATGTGTAATATTGTAGTTTTATATTTGGAAAACACAAAAAGTTTATAACATGAAATTTTAAGAAAGTAAAGCTTGGTGAAAATCCTCTTAGCTGGTGGGACAAGGTTAAAAACAATTGAAAATGTAGCTAAAAATATTGTTAATTCCAAAATCATTAAGTGTGTGTAAGGAATCACAAAACTGTTTTAAACTAAAAAATCTCTGCATCATTCTCATTTTTCCCACTAGGTTACCACCAAAGAACAGGATTTTGGTCTAGGGGCTCCATTTTCTGAAGCTGAAAAATACCAGAATACTCTCCAGCTAGAGCAAGAAGTGAGAAATCAAGACAAATTCATCTCTGCACTGAAATTACAGGTTATATTTAATTTCTGTATTTCCCTGAATTAATTTGGGATGGAGGCCTATTTAAAACAAGAAGATGGACAATAAATACTAATTCAGTGCTCATTGACATCTTATGAGTCTAAAATCATTCCATTTCTATCTTAACCATTTTGATACATGCAGATTCAGATACATATAATGAGTGCAAACTATGTGGCAAGTGTTGTATCCAGTATTTTAAGTACATAATGTTACTTAATCATTTCCAACCTTGTGAAATAGTGATGTTATTTCCATTTTAAAGACATGGAAGCTGAGGTTCCAAGAGATTAGAGAATTAAGATATTTGAGTAATGAGTGACAGAGCTAAGTAGGATTTGTTTGAGTTTCCAGTTAGCTAAGATTTGAACCCAGTTCTCTGTATTGTCTGTTCACCTGGTGCGTGATGTGCCGTATGGCTACTAATGAAGGCTATTAAAAGAAACTTCCTCTTTTAGGAAAATGGAGTAGACTTACTTTGCCCTATTTCTCCCACCAAGTACAGCTAAAAATGCTGAGCGTTTTGTTATAAAACAAATATAAGGATATCCTGAAAGGTGGGAAGGAGGAGGAAGACTGGCTAGGGACCTCAGCACACATTAAGTGACACATAGGTGAATTCCTGGGTTTTTCTTTTGCTCCATATATCTCAAAGTGCTGGAAAAACTGGCATCTAGAAATAGCAATGGATGCAGACAAAAACAGTTCTCAGAAGAGCCATTCTTCCAGACAAAAGAACTAGGAAGGCAGCAGCCTCGCGATATGGTTTTTTTTCCTTTGTCCTAGGTTTATTTTATTTTTTTCCCCAAATTTATTTAGTTATTTTGAGGGAGAGAGAGAGTGTGAGCCGGGCAGGGACAGAGAGAGAGGGAGAGAGCGAGAGAGAGAGAGAATATCCCAAGCAGGCTCCACACTGTCCTGCAGAGCCTGATGTGGGGCTTGATTCCATGACCTTGAGATCATGACTTGAGCTGAAGTCAGATGCTTGACTAACTGAGCCAACCATGCCCCTCTGTCCTAGGTTTTTATAATTTATGTATTTTTTTAATTTGGAAGTAATATCAAACTTATGTAAGTCACAAGTACAGAACAAAGACTATCGTCCCTCAAACCATTTGAGAGTAAATTGCAGACCTGCTGTCCTGATCTCTCTAAAATATGAGTGGGTATTTCCTATAAATAAGAACACTTTCCTACAAGATCACAGTACAATCTAGTAAAATCAGGAAATGAATTTCAATACATCACTGCCAGCTAAGCCTCTGGCTTAGTTTTTGCCAACTGTTCCATAATGTCCTCAGTTACAAAAAGATCTAGTCCAGCATTGCACATTGCATTTAATTATGTCCATTTATCTCCTTCATTCTGGAACAGTTCCCCATTCTTCCTTGATGTTCATGACTATGACACTTTAAAGAACACAGGTGAGGGACGCCTGGGTGGCTCAGTCGGTTGAGCGTCTGACTTCAGCTCAGGTCATGATCTCGTGGTTTGTGAGTTCGAGCCCCGTGTCAGGCTCTGTGCTGACAGCTTGGAGCCTGGAGCCTGCTTTGGATTCTGTGTCTGTCTGTCTGTCTCTCTCTCTGCCCTTCCCCTATTTGTGCTCTGTCTCTCAAAAATACATATATGTAAAAAAAAAAAATTAACACAGGTGAATTATTTTGTAGAATGGCCATTGATTTGGGTTTGTCATGATTATGTTAATGAACCTTTGGCTGTGTGGTAGCCTTCAAATTGGCCCCACCTCATGTTACTCCCATTCTTATGCGGTCTTTTCACACATTGTACCATAATTGATCTTGTGACCAAGAGCATAGAGCAGAAGTGATTAAGTTATAGAGTGATCTCTTGGGATCATTTGCTCTGAAGGAAGCAAACATCCATGATGTGAGTAGCCCTGTGAACAGGCCAGCAGGGCAAGGTACTGAATCATCTAGCCAGTAACCAGTGAGAAACAGGCCGGCAAACTGTGTTGGGTGAGCTTGGAGTGGATTCTCCCAGTCCCAGTTAAACCTTGCCATGGTGACTGACACCCTGGCTGACTCTTCTGACCTTGTGAGAGAGACCTTAAACCAGAATTAGCAATTAAGCCACTCCCAGATCCCTCACCCCTGGAAACTGTGACATAATAAATGTTGGCTTAAGGTACAACATGAATACAGACAGGAATAGTACAGAAATGGTGGTGGGTTTCTTTTCATTGCATCCCATCAAGTAGCACACAATTTCAATTTGTTCTATTACTAATGATCTTTATTTGGATCTTTCGATTAAAGCGATATCTTCTGGGTTTTTCCCTGGTGAAGTTGCTTTTTTTTTCTCTCTTTATTTTTTAATTTTTGTATTGAAGTACAGTTGACATCCAGTGTTAGATTAGTTTCAGGTGTACAGTGTAGTGATTTGACAGCTCTATATATTATGCTATCCTCACCCCAAGAGTAGTTGCCATCTATTACCATACGATGCTGTTACAATACCATTGACTATCCCCATGACTTATTCATTCCATGACTGGAAACCTATATATCCCCCCTCCCCTTCACTCTCATTTTTCCATTCCCTCCCCCATCATTTTGTTCTTTGTATTTATAGGTTTGTTTCTAATGCAGACTACTCTTAGACAATACCTGCCCACTCAAATACCACGAAAAACACTCTGTAGCCCCACTCCTGCCAGCAAAGGCTGAGTTAAGAGCCTAGACTTCCACTTTTGCCATGCTGTAACAAGGAGTCCTGGCCACGCCTCATGCCCCAGTCCCCAACCCTCCATCGCACCAGCGTGCTATCAAAGAGGAATGCTGGCTGGGGAGCCAAGACTTTAGTGCCCACCAGGCAGTAAGTACATCCTCCAACCCCATAAAGTCAGCAAAGACCATGTGGGGCACCTAGGTATCCACCCTCACTCAGAGTAAGAAGTGTCCCCTTTTTGCTAAGGTGGTGTCAGAGGAGACGTAATGCAGAGTCAGGACTTTTGCCACCTCTTAGCATTAACCAGTTTACTCACCTGCAGTGGTGGTGGAGGACACATGGGAACAGTAACAGTTGCCTCTGTTCTTCCTCACTGTGGTGGTGTCAGCAGGGGCCTGCCTGGTGGGGACCCTGAACTCCCATCCCTGCCTAGAGTAACAAGGAGAGCGCCCTCTCCAGGTGTCAAGAGAAGCCTAGTAGAGAAATTGGACTTCACCTACACCTAGCAGTAAGAAGGTAGTGTCCCACCTTTTAGCTAGAACTAAAATACCAGGAAGTGTGACAGGAAGCCTACCATAACACAAGAGCAGATCTCAATGAAAAAAAATCACTTCTTGGAGTGCCTGGGTGGCTCAGTCGGGTAAGCATCTGACTCTTGATTTCGGTTCACATCATGACCTCACAGTTTGTGAGTTCAAGCCTCGCATGGGGCTCTTTGATGACAGTGCAGAAACTGCTTGGAATTCTCTCTCTCTCTCCCCCTCTGTCTTTGCCCCTACCTCGCTTGTGCTCTCTCTCTCTCAAAATAAATAAATAAATTTTAAAAATATTAAAAAAAAATTACCTTTTATCTCAAGAATCAGGAATATCTCAACCTCAGTGAGAAAAGACAACCAAGAGATGCCAACACAAAGATGAATTAGATACTACAATTATCTCACACAGATATTAAATCAGTTGTCATATAAATGCTCCAACAGGAATTCTGAGCATGTTTGAAATAAGTAAAAAATAGAAAATCTCATCTAAGAAAGAAAGGATATAAAGAAGAACCAAGTGGAAATTTTGGAATCAACCAAGATTTTCTTCAAAAGGTGAATAGATAAGCAAATTGTGGTATATCTGTACAATGGAATATTAGTCGTTGATAAAAAGAAATGAGCTATCAAGCCACAAAAAGCCATGAAGGAACCTTGAAAGCAAATTGCTAGGTGAAGAAAGCCAACTGAAAAGGTTACATACTTTTATGATTCCAACTATATGACCTGAAAAAGACAAAACATAGAGACATTAGAAAGATCACTGGTTGCCGGGGATTTGGTGGAAAGGAGAGTCGGAGGGGTAAATGGAGGACATGTATTTTTCAAGTAGTGAAACTATTCTATATGATATAGTATTGGTAGGTGCATGTTGTTATGCATTTGTCAAAACCCATAGAATCTACAACCCAAACAGTAAATCCTAATATAAACTCTGACTTTAATTAAATGTGTCAATGTTGTCATTAATTGTAACAAATGTACTGTACAAATACAAGATTTAAATAAGATGGGAAACTGTGTGTGGAGTGGGGAGAAGGGGTATATGGGAACTCTCTGTACTTCCTGATCAATTTTTCTGTAAACCTAAAACTGCTCTAAAGAAAAAAATAAAGTCTATTAAAAAATGCATAGGAGGGGCACCTGGGTGGCGCATTCGGTTAAGCGTCCGACTTCAGCCAGGTCACGATCTCGCGGTCCGTGAGTTCGAGCCCCGCGTCGGGCTCTGGGCTGATGGCTCAGAGCCTGGAGCCTGTTTCCGATTCTGTGTCTCCCTCTCTCTCTGCCCCTCCCCCGTTCATGCTCTGTCTCTCTCTGTCCCAAAAATAAATAAACGTTGAAAAAAAAAAAATTAAAAAAAAAAAATAAAAATAAAAAAATAAAAAATGCATAGGAGAAGTTATATCTAAATCATGCATTTGATACGGATTAATAATTGAGAATATACAAAGAAGTCTACAACAATTAAAAAAAAAAATTCAAAGTGAGCAAAGGACCTGAATAGTCATTTTTGAATAGACATTTTTCCAAAGACCTACAAATGGCAAGAAAGCACATGAGGGGCACCTGGGTAACTCTGTTGGTTGAACGTCTGACTTTGGCTTAGGTCATGATCTCATGGTTCGTGAGTTCGAGCCCCGCATCGGGCTTGCTGCTGTCACCACAGAGCCTGCTTTGGATCCAGAGACTGATCATGTTAATGGATTGGAAGCCTAAACAATAAAAATGTCAGTTTTTCCTCCAAATTGATATACGGGTTTAATGCAATTCCCATCAAAACCCCAGCAAAAACAGCTTTGAAAAAGAATAATAAAGTGGAAAGAGTCATTTTCTTTTGGTTTCAAAACTTTGTATATATCTACAGTAATTAAGACTGTATGGTGGGGGGATAGACACAGATCAATGATACAGAATAGTGAATCCGGAAATAGCCTTATGCAAGTACAGCCAAAAGGTTTTTGACAGAAGTGCAAGTGCAGTTTAATGGAAGAAAGATAATCTTTTTTTTTTTTTTTCAACGTTTATTTATTTTTGGGACAGAGAGAGACAGAGCATGAACGGGGGAGGGGCAGAGAGAGAGGGGAGACACAGAATCGGAAACAGGCTCCAGGCTCTGAGCCATCAGCCCAGAGCCCGATGCGGGGCTCGAACTCACGGACCGCGAGATCGTGACCTGGCTGAAGTCGGACGCTTAACCGACCGCGCCACCCCGGCGCCCCAAAGATAATCTTTCAATAAAAGATGCTGAACAATTGGATATCTTTTAGGGAAGAAAATGAACCTAAGCCTAAACTTCACACCTTATATAAAAATAAATTCAAAATGGATCATAGATTTAAATATAAAACACAAAACTATGAAACTTTACAGGGTAACAGAAAACCTTCAGGGCTTGGGCTTGGTGAAGAGTTCTTAGTGTGACACCAAAAGCATGATTCATAAAAGAAAATTGATACTCAGACTTCACCAAATTTAAATACTTTACTTTGTGAAAGACCCTGTTAACAGGATGAAAAAAAACGATAACCCATACTTCTTTTTAAAAAAAAAATTTTAATGTTTATTTTTAAGAGGGCGAGAGACAGAGCACAAGTAGGGGAGGGGCAGAGAGAGAGAGAGAGAGAGAGAGAGAAAGAGAGACACGCAGAATCTGAAGCAGGCTTCAGGCTCTGAGCTGTCAGCACAGAGCCCGGTGCAGGGCTCAAACCCACAAACCGCGAGATCATGACCTGAGCCGAAGTCGGACGCTTAACCGACTGAGCCACCCAGGTGCCCCTACAAACCATATTTCTGCCAGAAGAATCATATGTAGGGTACATGAAGAATTCTTAAAACTCAGCAGTAAAAAGCAACAATTCAATTAGAAAATGAGCAAAAGACATGAAGAGGTATTTCACAGAAGGATATATGTTGAGCACATGAAAATGTTCAACCTTTCCAAACATCAGGGAAATGCAAATTAAGTCCAAGATAAAATAACAATGCACACCTATAAGAACAGTTAAAAATAGTGACAATACCCAATGCTGGCAAGGATGAGGAGAAACCAGATAGTTCTGGGTATTCCACAGACATGAAAACTTATGGCCACTCAACTTGTATATGACGGTTCATAGCAGCATTGTTTGTCAAAGACTGGAAACAATTACAATTTCCCTTAATAGGTAAATGACTAAGCAAACTGTGATAATCTATACCATGAAATATTACTCAGCAACAAAAAAGATTGAACTATTGGTCCATAGAACTTGGATAGATCTCAACGACATTGTGTTGTGTGAAAAAGCCAATGACGAGAGATCACATACTATGATCTTTATCACATGATTTTATTTATATAACATTCCTGAAAAGAGAATTATAGAGATTAGTGGTTGCTAAGAGTTAAGGATGGGCAGGGTAGTGGATGTGACTGTAAAGGGGTGTCAGTAGGGCAATCTTTGTGGTGATGGAATAATTCTGTATCTTATTGAGATGCTGACTACAGCAGTCTATACATGGGATAAATGGATAGAAAACAATATGCACATATCATATCAATGTCAAATCTCTGTGATATTGTGCTATAATTGTTTAAGATGTAACTATTGGGGAAAGTGGGTCAAGGGTATAGGAGACCTCTCTGTACTCTTTACAACTTCCTGTGAATCTTTACTTATTTCAAAATAAATAGTTAAAAAAATTTTTTAATGTTTATGTACTTTTGAGAGAGAGAGAGAGAGAGAGAGAGAGACAGCGTGAGTGGGGGAGGGGCAGAGAGAGAGAGAAAAGAGAGAGAGAGAGAGAGAGAGAGAGAGAGAGAGAGAGAGGAGAGAGAGGAGAGAATCTGAAGCAGGCTCCAGGCTCTGAGCTATTAGCCCAGAGCCAGATGCAGGGCTCAAGCCCATGAGCTGTGAGACCATGACCTGAGCTAAAGTCGGACACTTAACTGACTGAGCCACCCAGGTGCCCCCCAAAAGTTTTTTTTTAAGTTACTTTTTGATTACCTGTTATCAGCCAGAAATTTTACTTGAACTTTTGTACCTGACTACACCCTACAAATTGTAGGTATTCTCTCCGTTTAGCAGATGAAAGTTAAGAGGCTTCCATTTATTTTTTCTGAAGTCAGATGTATCTCTTAGGATCAAGAAAATATGGTAAATTGCCCAGGGTTAAGTAACTGGTAAAGAACTACAACAGGATTTGAACCTGTCTGCCTAATTGCAAAGCCTACATCCTTTCTCCTACTTGAAACTATCTCTTCTAAAGTACTTGTGTCTTGGGGCGCCTGGGTGGCGCAGTCGGTTGGGCGTCCGACTTCAGCCAGGTCACGATCTCGCGGTCCGGGAGTTCGAGCCCCGCGTCGGGCTCTGGGCTGATGGCTCAGAGCCTGGAGCCTGTTTCCGATTCTGTGTCTCCCTCTCTCTCTGCCCCTCCCCCATTCATGTTCTGTCTCTCTCTGTCCCAAAAATAAATAAACGTTGGAAAAAAAAAAAAATTAAAAAAAAAAAAAAAAGTACTTGTGTCTTAGAACTGAGTGAAAGTAGGGCTTGATGTTAAAGGTGAGAGGAATGAGTATTTATTTATAATGTATTTGTTTTTATTTAAAAATAATTTGAGCATTATATGCTAGATATATAATAAATGATAAATGAGAGGTGTGTTGATACAGAAGTTGGAGACAATCACTTAAAATTGTTTTTTAATGTTTATTTAAGGAGGGGGGAAGGGGCAAAGAGGGAGACACAGAAACTGAGGCAAGCTCCAGGCTCTGAGCTGTCAGCACAGAGCCTGACTCAAGGCTCGAACCACAAACCACGAGATCGTGACTTGAGCCAAAATCAGACACTTTAACTGACTGAGCCACCCAGGCTTCCCTAGAATAGAGACTATCACTTTAAAGTTGCTTAGAATTTAGTGGGACAGGGAGGTAAACATATAATATACATTATAAAATACTAAGATTAAACTGTGTAAGGGGCTTTGTGGATCACAGAAGGAGAGGCATTTAACCTGGTATAGTGGAAGGTTAGCAAACATTTTTAGTGTGCTCTTATTGCTCAGAAATATGACACTGTAGAAGCCATGAACAAAGACAAAAATATATATAAATAGATAAATTGAAGTTTATCTGTTTGTTTATCCCACATCCTATGGTTTTTTTAAATTTTTTTTTATTTTTTTTATTATAAGAGAGAGAGGGTAGGGGAGGGGCAGACAGAGAATCCCAAGCAGGCTCCTCACTGATAGTGCAAAGCCTGACTAGGGGCCTGAACCCACAAACTGTGTGATAATGACCTAAGCTGAAATCAAGAGTCAGACGCTTAACCAACTGAGCCACCAAGGCACCCCGCACATCCTATAGTTTAAAAAATGATACAAGTAATGAAAATAGCTTAGGTAATAAGAACAGGGGAAAATAAACTTAGTGAAAGCATGGGACAGGAATAGCAAACAGGAGATCATTGTACACAGGTTCTGTGCTAGTTACTAGAGATGGGTTGCAGATTGTTTTAAAAATTCCTTGAGACAAGGGCAAAAAGGAAATTTTAGTTAAATAATTCACTGTCCCGAGGATAAGAACAAACCAGGTATCCAAGAGAAGCATGTTTTCCTGAAATTGAGACATGAGCCAAGTTTTCTTTGGGAATTCTTATAAAGAGGGTTGTAGGACATAATATATAACATCTTCAATAACTTAGTAAAGTTTTTAAAATGAGTCTAGCATCCTGGAACTTAGATACATAGGGGATGGTGGAAAGTTAAACTGGAGAGGTCAGTAGAGTTGGCATCACAACATTTTTTAAATCTTACTCTCAGTGTGATAAAGCACCATAAGGTTACAGGAGTTAACTCCAATTTGCACTTTCAAGGAATTTGTAGCTGTATATGGTAAAACGCCAAAAGAGAAGAAAGTAGGAGGTATTGCTGAAATTCAGGCCAGTTGTGATAAAAGACTCATGTTATATGAGTCATATTATATGTTATATTTTATGTTTTATGTGGTATGTAATTATGTTTAACATAGTTATATATAACATATATATACATAGTATATATATAACATATACTCATGTTATATGTTATATTTTATGTTTTATGTGGTATGTAATTATGTTTAACATAGTTCCTGACATATAATCATGTTCAGTGGGTCTAATATATATTTCTTCCTTTAAAGGCATTTGGATACCTTCATGATAGAAAAGGCCATTTTCTTCATCCGTTGGTTTAATAGTGGGCTGGGAAGGAAAGCTGTGGTCCTCCACATTAGTTAGCAAATACTTGACTGATTTGGTATTTAGCTTAGTCAAGTAAGTTATTAATATGTTCAAAAGAACCTCTTTTGAAGAGTTAACGTATTTTGGTAACAGTAATTAGAAATATAATTGATGATATGAGTTATTAAAATTAAATAATTTCAAGAGTGTGGTTTCTTTTATACAGATAGAAATATTTGGCCAGTCTTCTAATAGTTTGTTTAAGAAATCAATAGTAATTAAGTTTTTTATTAACTATAAATTATCTTGTAAGATGTAGCTATAAACCTTTAAATTTTCATTTAATATATTTTTTCAGATAGGTATTATATTTACATGCTACAAAATTCAGAAAATGAAAAAAATATATATAGCTAAGTCTCTTTCCAGGGAAGCAAACCTCCCTTCCTGATTCCATTCACCTAGTTGTTCTCCTTGGAAGCAAAGGAAATATTTTAATACGATTATTTTCTTTCTCATTACAACAGGTTGAAGATCTCAAACAGACAAATCATGGCTTGGAAGAATATGTTAGGAAACTCTTGGATAGTAAGGAGGTGGTAAGCAGTCAAATAGACGATTTAACCAGCCACAATGAGCATCTTTGTAAAGAATTGATTAAAATTGACCAACTAGCAGAGCAACTAGAAAAAGAAAAAAATTTTGTGGTGGATACCGCTGACAAAGAACTTGAAGAGGCAAAGGTATTACATTTACCATTGATAGGATTTTTTATTGAGTTACAATTGACATGTATAGCATTATATTAGTTCTAGGTATATGACAAAATGATTCACTATTTGTACATATTGTGCAATAATCACTGCAATAATTTTAGTTAGCATCTAACTACTGATCAGGATTTTAATTCCTCTTTAAACATCATATAATTATTAGATGCAGTGTGGAAAAAGTGACATTCTCATTTATATCATTTGAAAGTTTTTTCGATTTGACATTACATTTAAATGTCTATTCTAAGAATTAAATTGTATTGCACACTTTATTTCTTTTAAAAATTCTTGCTCAAAAAATTTCCTAAGTAATTGTAGTCATGGTAAAAACTTCAGACAATAGGAATGTTCCTTTTTTTTTTTTAGTGTTTATTTTTATTTTGAAAGAGACAGAACAAGTGGGGGAGGAGCAGAGAGAGAGAGGGAGAGAGAGAATCCCAAGCAGGCTCTGCACTGTCAGCACAGAGCCCTATGCAGGGCTTAATCTCATGAACCCTGAGATCATGATCTGAGCTGAAATCATGAGTCAGATGCTCAACTGATTTAGCCACCCAGGTGCCCCAGGAATGTTCTGTATATAGGACAGTGCTCTCCCTTCCTAATCCTTCTCTCTTCTGTAGAGAGATCTCCCAGCAAATAGATGATGCATATATTTCCATCCTTTTTTTTTCCTGTCTGTTTTCACACACGATTTATTTCACATTTTGAAGCATTTTTTAAGTCAAAGTTTTAAATGTCTGTGTGATAAAATTCATCAATTTTTACTGACTTCTGAGTTTTGATTCTTTTATTTTTTGGAAGTTCTCCCCCTTTTAAAAAATTTGAATAGACTTTATTTTAGAGCGATTTTGGGTTTATAACATAATTAAGCAGAAGGTACAGAGATTTCCCATATACCTCCTATCCCTATGTATGAACACCTTCCCTGTTATCAATACTACCAATCAAAGTGGTACACTGGTTAAAATTGATGAACATACATTGACTCATCATTATCACCTAGAGTCCATAGTTTACATTCTGGTTTACACTTGGTGTTGTACATTCTAAGAGTTTGGACAAATGTAGGATGACATGTATCTACCATTATAGTATCATGCAGAGTAATGTCTAGCCTAAAAATCCTCTGTTCTCCACCTAGTTTTGATCCCTGTTTAGGAAGCTTACCTCAAGAACTACAAGAATGTTTTCTACGGTTTCTTTTTAAAAAAAGTTTTTTTTAACGTTTACTTATTCTTGAGACAGAGAGAGACAGAGCATGAACGGGGGAGGGGCAGAGAGAGAGGGAGACACAGAATCGGAAGCAGGCTCCAGGCTCTGAGCCATCAGCCCAGAGCCTGACGCGGGGCTCGAACTCACAGACCGCGAGATCGTGACCCGGGCTGAAGTCGGACGCTCAACCGACTGAGCCACCCAGGAGCCCCAACTTTTAATACTTCTTAAATAATTTTTTAAACTTTTAATCCTCCCAAGGGCGCCTGGGTGGCTCATTCAGTTAAGCGTCTGACTTCAGCTCTCACGTGTGTGAGTTTGAGCCCCACATCACGCTCTCTGCTGTCAGTGTAGACCCTGCTTCAGATCCTCTGTCTCCATCTCTCTCTGCCTCTCACCTACTCATGCATGCTTGCTCGTGCACGCGCTCTCTCTCTCTCACACTCTCAAAAATAAATAAATATTAAAAAAATAAAGTTTTTTGGGGTGCCTGAATGGCACAGTCTACTAAGCATCCAACTCTTGGTCTCTGCTCAGGTCATGATCTCACAGTTACTGAGTTCAAGTCCCATATTGGGCTCTGGGCTGACAGTGTGGAGCCTGCTTGGGATTCTCCCTTCTCACCCTCTTTCTACCCCTCCCACTTTCTCTGTCTCTCTCTAAATAAATAAACTTTAATAAACAAATAAATAAAGTTTTAATCCTTCTGGAATTTTTATTCTGGCATGAGGTAGGATTGGATAGTCCTTTCTTTAGTCACTGATTTGAAATGGCATTTTAATAGCTATTAAATTTTCATGTGCATGGATATGTTTCTGGACTCTTATTTCATGGATTCATTTGCTATTTTCTGTGCCACTACTGTATTATTTTAATTAGTGTAGCTTTATAATATTTTGATAAACATTTTCTTTCTTTTTTTTTAAATATGAAATTTGTTGTCAAATTGGTTTCCATACAATACCCAGTGCTCATCCCAAAAGGTGCCCTCAATACCCATCACCCACTCTCCCCTCCCTCCCACCCACCATCAACCCTCAGTTTGTTCTCAGTTTTTAAGAGTCTCTTATGCTTTGGCTCCCTCCCTCCCTCTCTAACCTCTTTTTTTTTTTCTTCCCCTCCCCCATGGACTTCTGTTAAGTTTCTCAGGATCCACATAAGAGTGAAAGCATATGGTATCTGTCTTTCTCTGCCTGACTTATTTCACTTAGCATAACACTCTCCAGTTCCATCCGTGTTGCTACAAAAGGCCATATTTCATTCTTATTGCCACGTAGTATTCCATTGTGTATATAAACCACAATTTCTTTATCCATTCATCAGTTGATGGACATTTAGGCTCTTTCCATAATTTGGCTATTGTTGAAAATGCTGCTATAAACATTGGGGTACAAGTGCCCCTATGCATCAGCACTCCTGTATCCCTTGGGTAAATTCCTAGCAGTGCTATTGCTGGGTCATAAAGTAGGTCTATTTTTAATTTTTTGAGGAACCTCTACACTGTTTTCCAGAGCGGCTGCACCAGTTTGCATTCCCACCAACAGTGCAAGAGGGTTCCCAAACATTTTATTTCTTGACTGAGTTTAGTACCCTGCAATGAAATTTAGAGACTAGGAATGTAAACAGAATTCTAAAAATGAAGACAGTTTCATTTCTCATTGCTGCCTAATGGCTTATAAGCATGATATAGTGTATTTGAAAGCCAAAAGCAACCTATTGAGTTTTTAAAGGTGTGAATGTGCTCCATTGTCTTGGTTTTATTAATCACCACATTACTAATTGTTTGTAACAAGGTAGTTTCCTAAAGTTCATTGTTGTTCCATGTTCTTTCTTTTTTTTTTTTTTAATTAAAAAATTTTTTCTTAATGTGTATTTACTTTTGAGAGAGAGAGGGAGAGGGAGAGAGACAGAGCCTAAGCAGGGGAGGTCAGAGAGAGAGGGAGACACAGAATCAGAAGCAGGCTCCAGGCTCTGAGCTGTCAGCACAGAGCCCGACGCGGGGCTCGAACTACAAACTGTGAGAACATGACCTGAACCAAAGTTGGACACTTAACTGACTGAGCCACCCAGGTGCCCTGAGTGGGGGGGAGGGATTATTAAGCAGACTCCACTCCTAGCATGGAGCCCAACTTGGGGCTTGATCTCACGAACTGGGAGATCATGACCTGAGCCTAAATCAAGAGTTGGATGCTTAACTGACTGAGCCACCCAGGTGCCCCTGTTCCGTGTTATTTCTTAAGCATCCTTTTAATGTACTCTTGGTAGCACATAATAAAGCATTATATGTTACTCTTGGTAGCATATGATAAAGCACTTAAATGATCAGGCTGAGAACATAAGTGTTATTATAGGTATTATCTATTATAGTAATTTGAAATATAAGAGCCCAGTGAATAAACTCTAAGGTAGTATTTGTTTTTTTATGCAGTAATTTTGCTTATTAAAATGGTGTAAAGGATAAGTAAGCTTGAATTAATGAAAAATCTGAGTAATTGAATATTGAAACATATGAAGTTTCTTACTTTAACGTAAGGACACAGTCTTCTTTAACAGTTACCTGGAAGAGGTCCTTATGAGAACTACTTGAGAGAGTAGATAAGAATGATGTTTTAACTTATGAATTAATCTTGTAATGGTTGCTACTAAAGTATTTGAGGGACATTTAAAAATAGCTTGAATATTTTAAACATTTCTCAATAAACTCTTGTTTGTATTGTTTCTTTAAGAACAGTTATCCTTCAATCACAGTTTATGATAAATTAAGTTCAGTCTTAATAATAAAAATTACCAAGTTAAAGAACACTATATTAATGTTTTATTTTCTTCCTTGTTTTCTTCTTCAGATTAAAAATTAACTGCATCGCTTCCCAGTCTGGGAGGCCTAGTTGGCCAAATTCCCTTTAAGAGAGTGCCCGGTTTAGAAGTCATCAATTTTAAAGGATTGTTAGTGTCTGTGTTAGAGAGTGAGTACTCTGTCAGGGGGATCCTCTGCTATCAAAACAGAAATTTTAATGAGTGGGAAACATCTAAAATAAGAGCTAGGATTTACCTAAAACTGAAAATATTAAACCTATAGATGGAAATTCTGCCTGGTTCAGAAAAGAGTGTTTCTAGGAAATAGATATTCACATATTGATGTGGAACATTTGGTATATCTAACAATTGGAAAGCTAGAGTAGAGATAGCATTGCTGATGCAGGAAAGACATTGGATAGTAAATACAGAGAGAGAAAAGTAGAAATAGGTCCTTTGGGTTGTTTAAATGTGTTGAAATGAAATCATCAACCTGAATAAGTGAATGTTACAGGTAGAATGGGGATAAGAAAGATGCACAACCAGTGTTGGGGATGTGAACACCAATGCATGTTGCCATCATCCTTAAATCAGGGGATGTGCAGTCTCAGTATTCAGTTACTGGGGAGAGAATCCTTGTCTGATTTGTGGGATGAGGATTGAAGCAAGAGAATTTCTAATTTGAGCTGAGAAAGAATGTTTATGTTCCTGCACTATTTGCAGTTATGCTCTAGTGAGGTAGAGTCAGGTTAAATCTGTTTATCTAGAATGGAGATATATAGTATTAAATTTATTTACTTGGAAGAGTTTACTTTTAGTCATATTTTTAAAGGTCAACAGAATAACTTCTTCCATCATTTATTACATTAAAATGTTTTGAGTATTTACTCTTATTATTTATCATGTAAAAAATTACCCTTCAACCTTAATGTCCTCAGATGAGAAACATGTGTATATCAAAAATCCAATTATAGTGTAGGTGGGTAGTTCTATTTCATGGTTTCTCAGAAAATTGTAATCCAGATGATGGCCAGGCTGTAATCATGACTTGACTGGTAGTGGAGGATTTGCTTTTTTTTTTTAAATGTTTATTTATTTTTTGAGAGAGAGCATGTGTGGGGGGAGGAGCAGAGAAAGAGAGGAGAGAGAGAATCCCAAGCAGGCTCTGTGCTGTCAGTGCAGAGCCTGACTCCAGGCTCTATGAGATGCATGACTTGACCTGTAATCAAGAGTTGGACACTTCACTGACTGAGCCACCCAGGCACCTCAGAGGATTTTCTTTTAAGAAAACTTACTCAGATGACTCTTGGCTTTTGGGGGGAAACCTCACTTCCTTGACAGGTGCACCTCTCCCTAAGGTTGTGTGATGTATTTATGTCAGCTGACTTCTCTCTGAGCCAGTCATCCAAGAGAGACAGAAAGGAGGAATCTGCAATGCCTATTATGAACTAATCTCAAAGGTTACATACCATCACATCCTGTTCATTAGAAATGAGTTACTAAGTATAATTAGGGGGGGAAGAAATTAAGCTCCATGTTTTGAAGAACGGAATATCAAAATTTGTAGACATATTTTAAAACCACCCCAATTACATGTCTCCTTTTATCTTCTCATCTTGAGGTTTTTTAAAATCATTTATACCTTAATAATACAGTGTTTCCTAGCTAATTGAACATAATTTTTTGAAATAAGCAGAATTGCAATTTTACCACTACTAGTTCCTTCACACAATTTATATTTTAATTAACCTAAGGGTTATTATTGGACTGGAACTTTGGTAGCTCTTGTCATTATTGTTACATTTATGTTTGATTCAATCAATCAAAAATATTTCACGATTGACCATGTGGAAGATGAAGTGTAAAGGCTATTAAGTTCTTTGTCCCTTCCCTGCATGCTTAGTTCTCCTCTTCCTCCCATGCTTTATTTTTCTCCACAGCATTGTCCAGCTACTTTCCCCTATCTACACTCTACTCCAGCCACACTAGCCTCCTTACTATTCCTTGGAATTTGGCAGACATTCTTTTGCTTTAGGACATTTGCTATAGTCGTATCTTCTGCCTGAAATGTTCTTCTAGATTTTTATATGGTTGACCCCCTTTCTCTTTGCTCACAGGTCACTTTTCAATGAGGACTTATCTGCTAACCCTATTAAAATTCCAAACTATTCCTTCATAAAACTCCCAGTATCCTTAACTCTGCTCTTTTTTTCCCCCTACATTACTACATAATTTATTTGTTAGGTTTATGTTTTATTGTCTACTCAGCTAGAATGTAAGGTTGGCCCAAAGACAGGGATCTTTGTCTATTTTTTTTAACGTTTTTGTCTGAAGTGCCTAGAACAGATGTGAATGCTCATGTATTGTTTGAATAACACAGTAACTATCTATTTACATATTTATTTTTACATATTTTGTTTTTCTCTTTTCAACTAGAATGTAAGTTCCATGAGGGCAGAGGTTTTTGTCTATTTTATTCCTTACTGTCCCCAGCATATAACACATTATCAGGCACATAGTAGGTCCTCATTAATCAATTGTCAAATAAATGAAAACACTGGGTCAGCATCTTTTCTCTTGGGCCAGTTATAATTTTGTTTTTATTTTTAAGTAATCTCTACACCCAATGTGGGCTCAAACTTAAAACCCCAAGATCAAGAGTCACATGTTCTATCGACTGAGTCAGCTGGGTACCCCTAAATTAATTTTTCAGAGTGGAATCAGCATTATGTTTTTTATGTCTATAAAAGTAATATATGCTGCTTATAGAAATGTCAGTCCATATAGAAGAGTATAATGAAGAAAATAACATTTACTGGAATCACACCTTGCTATGATTAGACATAATCTTCAGTTTAAATATTACTGGTTTGCTCCATCTGTATCTAGGTTATGTGTATATAAATTTTCTTTTTACAGCAAACAAAATTTTTGGCTCTATGAGTTTTTATAGTTAATTTAATATGGACACCTTTATATGTAATACAGATCCATTTCTTTTTGGTGTCTACATAATAGTATAAATTAAAGCATTGAAAATTGTCTATCCAAAACTATATAAACTTATCCAAACTGTACATGAATTTTGTTTCATACCATAACAACCCTTAATATTTCATAAATTACAAAAATGTGATTGCCTGAGAAATCTTAGAAAAGAACTTGGGCCTAAAGAACAAATGAGGAGCAATAATTACAGAAAAGTCAAATTTAAAATAAAACAGGAAACAGTTTAGAATAATGAGGGGGAGGTTTATGAATTGAGAAATAAATGTGTTAAACTAATAAGCTAATTTATAGCATATAGATTATAGCAAATGGATCTTTGAATAAAAACATAGTCACTGTCCTCCAGAAACCTACAATCTAGTCATATACTCAATATATGACTATAGATGACTATACTGTAAGACTGGGTGTGTTCAATGTCCTAAAACTGATACCAAAAGTGTTTTATAGGTTTGATTGAACTAACCTATTAGAAGAGTTCAGAAGAGAAAGCAATCACTTATGACTTTAGTGATATCGGAAAACTTTTATCCTACTAATTCTTTTATCTCTTCCCTATTTTCATCTTCAGAATTATAAGTAGTATTAATATTTTGTTGTGGTTTATAGAGAGTAATTTGGTAAAATATAACCAATTAATATTTCATACCAAACTGGTAATATAAAAGAACTGCTATATTTCATGCTATGTTCTTTTACCATCTAAAGGTAGGTGAACAGAAAGGGGTAGATTATCTTTTATTTTATAAAATATTCATTACATGTTTTTATTTTTAAGTGGCTTCCTTTTTAAAAAATTAAAGAAATTTTTTTTTGGTCATGGTAAGTGTACTCTTTAATCCCCATCCTCTTTTTCACCCATCCCCACTCACTTCCCCTCTGCTAACCATCAGTTTGTTTTCTGTGGTTAAGAGTCTGTTTCTTGGTTTGTCTCTCTTTCTTTTTTTTCCCTTTGTTCATTTGTTTTGTATCTTAAATTCCACATACGAGCGAGATCATGTGGTATTTATCTTTCTCTGACTTACTTCACTTAGCATTATACTCTCTAGCTCCATCCATGTTGTTGCAAATGGGAAGACTTCATTTTTTATGGCTGAATAATATTCTAGTGTGTGTGTGTGTGTGTGTGTGTGTGTGTGTGTGTGTGTACACTACATCTTCTTTATCCATTCATCTATTGATGGACAATTTGGTTGCTTTCATCACTTGGCTATTGCAGGTAATGCTGCAAGAAATGGGTACATGTATCCCTTCGAATTAGTGTTTTTGTATTTTTTGGGTAAATACCCAGTAGTGCGATTATTGGATTGTAAGGTAGTTCTGTTTTTAATTTTTTGGGGAACTTCCATCTGTTTGCCACAGTGACTACACCAGTTTGCATTCCCAGCAACAGTGCAAGAGGGTTTCTTTAGCTCCACATTCTTACAACGCCTGTTATTACAAGTGGCTTCCCTTTTTGATGTTCTCTTTTTAGCTAAATCTGTTCAAATATTTTAAATTTAAATAACAATTTTTTCTGTCTTTTCAGATTGAACTCATTTGCCAGCAAAATAATATAATAGTATTGGAAGATACAATAAAAAGGCTTAGATCTGTAAGTGCATTTTTCATAAATGTGTGTTGAGGAATCATTTGTATTCTATTAGTAAGACTACAAACAAATGGTACATGTGTTTTAGCTCTCATGTATTTTGTGAACAATAAAAAATATCTGTTTTCTAAAATTAGTACTCTGCTTGATGCACAGGGGCATTTCCCATCTGTAAAAGTATCAGTGTTCTCGCTCCATTTCATCATTGCACCTTTCTTTCCTAGAGGTGGAGAGAACTTTTGGTTGGTTCTGTTAGTGCCCTTAGCTTTACATGATTTAAAATGATGACTGTGAGTAATTTGATTCTCAAAATATAAGGTGCATTTGTTTACACATTAGCTTATTCCCGTTAGTAATAAATATTAAGTCAAATATTAAAACTTAATTCTGAGTAATATGTTTTCTTTACGTAACAATGCAAAGTGAAACTGCTCTGTTTAGATAGTTTGTCATCATTTGAAATATTTAAAACACTCTCTCTGAAAGTATATCTGTAATTTTCTCCCAATAAAGTATTAGTACAATAAAGATTATGAAAAACAAACAAAAGCTTCTAAACACATTAAAGTGAATGGGAATGTACTTGAAAGTGCCTACAAGTATACCATATATAGCATTCCTTTAATTTATTCATTTATTGAAAAATTATTGAACATAGATGGTGTGAACAGATGCTTTAATGTTAGCGTACAAGTTTTCTCAGCAAATTAATTCAATTTCTAGGACTTGTAATTAGATCTGTGGATATTTCTGGCTTTCCCAAAATTTCTTTACCATTTTTCTTAAAATTATTGACTAAATTTAGGGGTACTTTCGGTTAGACAAAAATATAGTAAATTCAGAAATGCTGGAAAAAGAAGATATCTAACTGCTTTTTAAAGAATATTGATGAATTATCTTTAAAATACCAACTTTATTATTTTTAAGGATCCTGTTTATTCAACTTGCATTTAGAAAATAATGCTATAGTTTTGCTTGAAATAATGACCTAATTTTTTCCTCCTTGGCAAGATAATTTTAGAGACTGAAAAAGCACAAAATAAATCTCCTTCTAGACTTGATTCCTTTGTCAAGACTTTAGAAGCAGACAGAGATTATTACAAGAGTGAAGCTCAAAATTTGAGAAAGATGATCAGAAGTAGATCTAAAAGTCCAAGACGCCCGTCTCCATCTTCTCGGGTAGGTTTTGGTAATTTATAAGTATTTTGGAGTTCATTGTTTGAACACTGATTTTTATTCTTTGATTTACCTAATATGGAAATAATTAATTTTGATTTGGTATGAATTGGTGTATCAAAAAGTTGGGAGAGACAGCAGTCTCTTTGATAGCACAGTGGACCAGTGAAATTGGTTCTTTATCCCCAGTGTTAGTAGTGGTTGGGAAGTAATCAGGTAAATATGGACCAATTTGGGATGAAGCTGTTTAAAAGAGAAGTGATTTTTTTAAACTTTTTTTTTTCATCATTTCCTTTCATTATATAGTCATTTTTGCTTGAGTAGAGATCATGTACTGCTATTAGTGGCACCATTTCCTTAAAAGCACATGTCAAGAAGAATTTCAAATTTCTTGTATAATAATTGCAGGGTACAAACTGTGATGTAGAGCTTTTGAAGACAACAAGAGATCGTGAAGAACTTAAATGCATGCTGGAAAAATATGAGCGTCATTTGGCAGAAATTCAGGGTAATGTCAAGGTTCTTACATCTGAGAGAGACAAGACCTTTCTTCTTTATGAACAGGTACACTTATTTATAAAGAAAATACCTAAGTAAAAATATTCAGTTCTAAATATATGTAATTCTTTAAGTTCTATAAGAATGCTTAAATCTGCCAAATTGATCAACTAACATTTGGGAATTACCTTCGTTCTTAAGATATTCTTAATGAAACATAATATATTTCCAATACGATAAGTGTATGTGTACATACACACACACGCACACACATTATTCCCATATCCAAAAAAGATCATATATATGCATAGAAATACTCTGATTTTGGGCATGGGAAATGAGAAACGTGTTAAATGATAGGGGATGGTGAGTTCAAGGTAAAAAGATTTTGATTTTAGAGTTAGAAAACACTAACATCACTAGATGTACTGTCAGTCACTTTAGGAGCTGACATATAATTTGCTTAATTTAGGAGAGTAAGATCAGTTTGTAGTTTATCTCTATTTGTAGCTTAAAGTTATATACATACAGTCCTTATTAATCATATAGCTTATTTACTCAACAAATATTAAACCCCATAAATCACCAACATAATTTTAAGAATAAAATAAATAAAATATTAAAATAAATAAATAAAATTTTATTTTAATAAAACAAATTTTAAATTTAAATTTAAGTAAATAAATTTTAAATAAAAATACATTTTATTAAGAATTACTGCTTGCCACTCTAAGAGAGAAAAAAATGATAAAATACGAACACTGTTTTCTATGTTTGCAATTTATTGGGGGAGATAAAGTATATTGTCTTATATTTACTTTTTGTTACTTTAGCATAAGTAGTCCAGAAGATATTGTAAGAAATAAAAGAAGTGGGTATTTCTTAGTTGTTGTGATCAAGGAAATCTTTGCTAGATGATGTGGAATTTGAGTCCTGAAGGAAGAATGGAGTTCCTGTTATCTTGAAAGGGGTAAGAAGGAACATTCCAGACTAAAGGAATTGTGTGAGGCAAAGAACAAAGGCAGGAAAATGAGTAGATAAATGGATCAATATAAGACTAATTTGTGCCATTGGAGTAAGAGGCAGGTAAGGCTTGAGAGGTAAATTGGACTAGAGCAGGGGTCTGGAAACCTTTTCTGTAAAGGCCCAGAAAATAAATATCTTGGGCTCTGCAGGCCATGCAATTTATCACCGCTATTGAACTGTGTTGTAGTATGAAAGTAGCTTTGGACAATCTACAAATTTTTGGCTGTGTTACAATATAACTTTTGCATATAACTATATACAGTATAACTTTTACTTTTGGACGCAGAAATTTGAATATCATTATTTTCACTTATTATACATATTTTGAAATCTTCTTTTGCTTTTTTTTAATCATTAAAGAACATAAAAAACATTCTTAGCCCACAGACCTACAAAAACAGGAGGCGGGTTAGATTTGGCCTGTGAGCTTTATGTAGTTTGCCAACTTCTTGAGTACATGGTAGAAGCTCTTCAATGGGTCTTACACGGGGTTTATACTTTGCTTTATAAGCACTGGCAATCTGGTTATTTTTAGAGAAGAAATGACCAAAGCCACATTTTTACAATTTTAACCTGTTAACAATTTTATATTATTTTTTTTTCATAATCTGTTATCTTTTTATATAACAATTTTTCTTTCAAGAGAATTGGAGGAAGGAGAAACTGTGGACTTTTTAGAAGGCTGTGAAAGCAGTCTGTTCATGAGGCATTAAGAACTAATCTGGCCAGTGGTGGTGGTGGGGGTGGGAGGTGCCTGGGTAGCTTAGTTGGTTGAGCGGCCATCTCTTGGTTTCAGCTCAGGTTATGATCTCACAGTTCATGAGTTCAAGCCCTGTGTTGGGCCCTGTGCTGATAGTGCGGAGCCTGCTTGGGATTCTCTGTCTCCCTCTCTCTCTGCCCCTCCCCGCTCATGCTGTCTCTCTCAAAATAAATAAACCTAAACAAAGAAACACAAAGTAAGTTAGGGTGCTATCTGTTGAAATAAGGATAGAGGCAGGTGTAAAAGACACTATAAAGGAAACCTTGAGAAGATTTGGTTTTAGCAAAAAGAGGGGATGAATGGAACTGACTGAAATTCTTTTTTGTTTTTTATTTTTTTTTAACATGTATTATTTTTACTTTTGAGAGAGAGACACAGAGTGCAAGCAGGAAAGGGGTAGAGAGACACACACACACACAGAATCTGAAGCAGGCTCTAGCCCCTGAGCTATCAGCACAGAGCCTGATGCGGAGCTTGAATTCACAAACTCTGAGATCATGACCTGAGCCAAGGTTGGACACTTAACTGACTGAGCCACCCAGGCGCCCAAGACTGAAATTCTTTTTTGAATGACTGAAGAACTGTGGTAGTAGAAAAAGAAATAGTAAAGCCATTGGTGACTTGAGGGAAAAAATGTGTTGGTTTCAGACAGATGGAGTAAGATGATGGTTGTACATTCAGAAAGTAATTGCATTCAGGCAGAAAGAAACGTGGGACTGGAATGGGGAGAGAGGTAAGAGCTGAATATGTAGATGGGTAATTCATCTGCTTAGAGGTAAGTTTTGGGCCTTCAGAGTGGATGAGGTCTCTGAATGAGAAAGCTATAGAGGAACAGAGAAGTCAAGATGTTATGTTTGGACATTTTATTTAATTGGTAGAGGAGCTTTGAAAGAGATAAAGACAGAAAACTAAGGTAGAACAATATTAAGCCCAAGAGAGGAAAGAATCTCAAAGAGTGTGTTAAAGACAATGTCAAATGTTGCCAAATATCAAAAACAGGAGCTGAGGAAAGGCCATTTCGTGAGGTCATTAGATGAAATTCTGCAAAATGGTAGGTATAGGAGCCAGGTTACACTGGAATGGGAGAGTAGGTGCTGAAGAACAGGCAATGGGTACAGACCATGGTGTTTAAAAAAAATTATATGCCAATGCAAAAGAGATAACAGGATGGTAAGTGGGCAGCAAGATTTAGTGACAGTTTTTCGGGAGCCTTGTGCCATGGCTGAAGGCAGGGGAGAAAGAGCTAGTGGAGAGGATGCTATTCAAAGTGAGAGGAAATGATTATATAGTTGTGTCTTGAACAAGGCAGGGCTAGGGATGTCAACCCTCCTGCACAGTTGGAGATCTAAGTTTTGACTTCCCCAAAACTTAATTACTAATAATCTACTGTTGACCAGAAGCTTTACCAATAACACAAAATCAACTAACATATCTCTTATATATGTACATATATATATATATGTATGTACATATTGTGTGTACATATATATATACACATACATTTATGTACATATATTGTGTATATATATATATACACACAATGTTATTAAAATCATAAGGAGGAGAAAATACATTTATAGTACTATACTGTATTTATTGAAAAAAATCTGTGTATAAGTGGACCTTTGTATCAATTCAAACCCATGTTGTTCATGGGTTAACTGTAATTGAGTCAGGAGTATCTTAGAAGACATTTCAGGAGATGAGGTCCAGGATTCTGGTGAAGTCTTAGCTGTGGAAATTGGGAGGTAATACATCTTCCTCTGAGACTTGGAGACCAGCTGAATAGGTAGCAATCAAAATCAAGAGGAAGGAAGATTAGGGATTTGAGCAGCAAAGTAGGAGATGAAATTATCTTTAGGTGTGGAATAGGTTTGGGACCTGAGGGTGGTTGAACAAGTGTGTGAGAGTATGTCGGGTTGTTGGTAAGGATTGATGGGCCTTTCTTTCAGGGTAAAAGTAGCCAGAACATGGAAATGGCTTATATATTTTTGTAGAGAAAGACAGGAACACTAATATTTATTAAAATTGTATTCTACCTGGGAGTGCCTGGGTGGCTCACTCGGTTAAGCATCTGACTCTTGATTTTGGCTTAGGTCATGATCTCACAGTCATGAGATCAAGTCCAGAGTCAGGCTCTTCTCTGGGGGTAGAGTCTTCTTGACAGGCTCCCTCTCCCTCTGCCCCTTCCCCTCAAAACAAAAACAAAAACAAAAACAACTGTATTCTACCTGAATTTTGCTGAATTCAAATTTATATCACAAAATGGATGTAGTAATACATATCTATTTCTTAGTAAAACATTCTGTCTTGCATTGACTGCCTCTAAATTAATTTTAAAAAATTTTTGGCAAAAATATTATAAACCAAACTTCTAATTATACATTCACTTGCATTTTTGGACATCATTTGAGTTTATTTGTATAAATTCATTAAAAAACATTATCCTGTTGTATGCATTTTTATATATGGTTTGTATTTTAACTGGCTGGATATAAGATAGCTATATTTATGTCTATTCCAAAGCTTTGTTAAATAGAAGTCTTGCATTTAAATAATAGGCACAGGAAGAAATTGCCCGACTTCGACGAGAAATGATGAAAAACTGTAAGTCTCCTAAATCAACAACAGCACATGCCATCCTCCGACGGGTGGAGACTGAAAGAGATGTGGCCTTCACTGATTTACGAAGAATGACCACAGAACGAGATAGCCTGAGGGAAAGGCTAAAGGTTTGGACGAATTTTATCTGTGTGACCATTTGTGAAACATAGTGTAGCAACATTGAAAACATGTTTTTTTTTTTAACAGATTGCCCAAGAGACAGCATTTAATGAGAAGGCTCACTTGGAACAAAGGATAGAGGAGCTGGAATGTACAGTTCATAATGTAAAGAAACATCGCTGTTGTGCTTTTGGCTATAAACTGTCAGTGGCTTCCCCCTTTCTCTTTTTTCCTATGTTCAGAGAGGTTCTTTCATTTTTCTAAGACAGTGTTTGTAGTCCTAAAATATTTAAGGTGGTATGTATGGTATAAATTATCACCTTCTCATTGTTTATTTTCTTCCAAAAAAATATGTAAGTAAAGTTTTTTGTGTTAGGTTGCAAAGTGTGTTCTTTAAAAAAACAACAACAACCCATTAGGGATGCATTCTCAGGGATGTTAGCAACTTTCTCATCTCCCTATTTCATTAAAGATAACATTTTCAGATACAGAGAAACTGGCTTATTCTACCTAAAGAGTAGCTAAGGTAGAGAAAATTATTATGGAATGAAAATTAATGAGAATAATATATTTAAACAATTTAAATGTGAAGCATCACTTTTTTACTAGTCAAGGATTTGAGATGCTATGAATATATATTTGATATGTTATGACTATATAAACAATTAGAGAAAGTTGCTTTTCTGTTACCAGGTTTAATTGAATATATTTATAAATTTGTCAATGTTGTTATAAAGAGAAAGAAAAAGCATTACTCAGGAGAGGAAAACATTTTTTTCATAATTCCACTTTATATGTGTATCTTATTAATGTTGAACAACAAATAAATCTTTTTGCAAATAAGATACATATGCTACATTCAAAATGAACCAGATTGAACATATAGATACATATACTGTGATAGGCATTATGCACAGGCCGTGCAGTGGCTTATTCTTGTTCCTGCTCCACAATACCTTGTCCATACAGCCTCCCACAATATTCAGGTCTCATCTGATCATCTCCTAGTGTAAATCTTGTCATATGCCACAGTTTGTACAAAGAGAGGATGTCTCTTTTGGAAGATTTTGTTAGTGATGGCAGTAACCTTGTCATTCTACTTGTATAGCTTGATGATGAACGTATGGAGCAAATGTCAAACATGACTTTGATGAAGGAAACCATAACCACTGTGGAAAAAGAAATGAAATCACTAGCAAGGAAGGCAATGGATACAGAAAGTGAACTTGGAAGACAAAAGGCAGAGAATAATTCTTTGAGGTAAACTAAATTACCTTTAAACAAGTAGTTCACTAGATCTGTTTTTATAGTGTATTTTATAATGATAATTAAGTTATTTGTTGACTTTAATTTCTGAGAAGATTATTATGAAGCAATTGTAGAAACCTCAGCACACATTAAATGATTTTTCCCAAGATCACTTACAGACTAGTAATGCCATATTTAACTAGGAATCAAACTTCCAGTAATCTTCATCTTACATTTGCATAAAGCCTTAATATTTAACTGACATAGCTTTTACAAAGTCCTTCTGGGTATAGAGCGTATTTGACTTTGGTGTTTGAATGTGTAAGAACATGTATTGGAACTTCTGTTAATTGAAGGCCACGTGGGTACTTAGCCCTTCCTATAAACTGACTGGTATGGTAGCAAAAGATATGCCAAAGTTGGTGATGGGCATCGAGGAGGGCAGCTGTTGGGATGAGCACTGGTTGTTGTATGGAAACCAATTTGACAATAATTTCATATTAAAAATAAAAAAGGGGAATAAGTTTTTGAGGACCTCCATGTTAGGAATTTTACTTTTAGTATCTGCTGCTGTGAAAAATAGAGTTTTACAGATTCGGTAATGTTGAATTGCAGTGCGTCTGTGAATATTTGAAAAATAGTTGTTCATAGGAGTGTGAAATATATTTTTAAGTCTACAGATAATTCTTGGTTCACATAAGAGTTCCAAGAGTCTCCTGTTTGATCTTTCAAGGGTCTGTGGTACATATTTTTACACCACTTGTCAGGATAGATAATCACTCAAATTTTTTCCCTTCATTCATTCATTCATTCATTCAATCATTCATTCATGGGTCTGTAGTACATATGTTGAAATCACTTGTCAGGATAGATAATCACTCAAATTTTTTTCATTCATTCATTCACTCATTCATTCATTTACTTTAAAGTTTATTTATTTATTTTGAGAGAGACAGAGAGCAAGCGGAGGTGGGGCAGAGAAAGGGGGATAGAGGATCCAAGGCAGGGTCTGTGCTGAGAGCAGGGAGACCAATGTGGGGCTTGAACTCACAAACCACGAGATTATGACCTGAGCCGAAGTCAGACACTTAACCAACTAAGCCACCCAGGTGCCCCTCGCTTCATTTATTTTTTAATTTCCTGTTTAAAAGGATATTGCAGACTTGGGTAAAATAAAAATAATAAAATAAGATGACAACAACAAAGAAAACCTTGGAAAATAGAGAAAAGGGTAAAGAAAATTTAAATCATCCATGATTCTGTAACTCATTGAAAACTATCATTAATATAGGTCTCTTTCTAATCAGAAATATTTCCATCCATATTATATAAACTTTCTGTGCAATTGATGTTGGCCAGTTTCATTTAATTGTATATCATAAGCATTTTCCTGTGACATTAAAAGTTCCTTGAAAGTAGTTTATTAAAATATTCTAACAGATAGAAGTACAATACTTCTGAGGGTTTTTGCATACACTTGTTTTCTTTTAACAGTGTTATTAGAGTCTAATTGACATACATACAGTAAACTGCACATATTTTTAAAAGTGTTTAGCTTGTTTTGACATATGTATATACCTGTAGCACAGTCAAGATAGTGGCCTTATCCATCATTCCCAAAAGTTTCCTCCTGCCCCTCTGTAAACTCTAACTTATTCTGCCAATCTCTGGATGACCACTGATTTGTTTTCTGTTATAGAGATTTGTTTGGATTTTCTAAAATGGTATATAAATAAAATCATGTAGTATATATTCTTTTATTGGGCTGCCTTCCCTCAGCATAATTATTTTGAAATTTATGTTATATAATCAATTGTTTATTCCATTGTATGAATAAACCTCATGGACATTTTGGTTGTTTCCAGTTTTGGACTATAAAAAATAAAACTTTCATGTACAATCTTATACGAGTCTTTGTATGGACATAAGCTTTTATTTTTCTTGGATAAATACCTAAGAGTATAGTGACTGAGTCTTGTGATGTTTATATGTTTAACTTTTAAAGAAACCATTAAACTGCTTTCCAAAGTGGTTGTATTATTTTATTTTACATTTGTACCGGTAGTGTATAAGTGTTCCAGGTGTTACATAGCCTCACCAACACTTGGTGTGCATTATCTTTTTAATCTTTAACATTCTATTAGGTAGGTTTTATGGTTTTAATTTGCCTTCCGTAATAACCAATGATTTTGAGCATCTGTACATGTGCTTACATGCCATACATTTGTCTTCTTTAGTGTCTGTTCAATCTTTTGCACACTTTTATTGAATTTAAATTACTATCAAGTTGTAAAAGTCCTTTCTATATTGTAAGCCCTGCGTCGCATGTATTTTGCAAATATTTTCTCCCAGCCTGTGGCTTGCCTTTTTATTAAGTGTCTTTTAATGAGCAAATGTTTTTCATTTTGATTAAGTGAAGTTTGTTGATTTTTTAAAAATTTTATCCAGCTTTTTGTATTCTTTTAAAGAAATTGTTATCAGGGCTAAGGTAATATTTTTCTTCTGTGTTTTATTCTAGCAGTTTAACATTAAAATTTAACATTTAAATCTGTGATCCATCTCAAAGTTTTTATGTTTAGTACACAGGATATAAATCAAAGTTCACTTTTTTTTTTTTGCATAATAACCAAATGTTCCAATACCACTTTTTTGTGCCTTTGTAGAAAGTCAGTTGTCTATATATGTGTAGGTCTGTTTCTTGAAGATCTGTTTTGCTTGATGGATCTGTTTATATATCTTGATTCCAATACTACCTGCCTGATTACTTTGGTTTTATTTTTAAAGTCTTCACATTAGGTAATGTTAGTCTTTAACTTTGTTCTTTCTCAAAGTAGTTTTGGCTATTCTAGTTCCTTTGTATTTTATTTTAATTTTAGAATCAGCTTCATAGTGTATACAAAAAAAGCCTGCTTGGGAATTTGATTGGAACTGGGGGACACTGACATCTAGAATATCAAGTGTTCCCACTCATAAATACAGTGTGTCTTTCCATTCTTTACATCTTTAATTTCCCTCAGCAATGTTTTATAGTTTTTAGAGTGTTCTTGTACTTCTTTTTTTGTCAGATTTATCTCTGAGTATTTCCTATTTTTTGATGCTGTTATAAATGGAAATTTAAAATTTTACTTTCTGATTTTTATTGCTTGTATATGAAAATACAGTTGTTTTTAAAGATAAACTTTGTATTTTAGAGCAGTTTTAGATTTACAGACCAATTGTGAAGATGGTAGAGTTCCTACTTACCTCACACCCAATTTCCTCTGTTATTAATATCTTACATTAGTACATTATATTTATTACGATTAAAGAATCTATTACTTGATGCATTATTATTAACTGAAGTCCATACTTTTATTCAGATTTCCTTAGTTTTCCCCTAATGTCCTTTTTCTGTTCCAGGATCTCATCCAGGACACTACATTACATTTAGTTGTCATGTCTCCTTAGGCTTCTCTTGGCTATGACAGTCTCAGACTTTCCTTGTTTTTGATGACCTTGACAGTTTTGAAGAGTACTGATCAGGTATTTTGTGGAATGTCTCTCAATTGGGATTTGTCTTCTGTTTTTCTCATGATTAGACTGGGTAATATGTTTTTGAGAGAAAGGTCACAAAAGTAAAATGCCATTTTAGGGTACATATATATCCAGGGTATCATGGGTACATATTATCAATATGATTTATTCCTGTTGATTTTGATCTTTATCACCTCGCTGAGGAATTGTGCGCCTTTTCAAGAATGTCATATAATTGAAATCATACAGTATACAACCTTTTCAGACCAGCTTCTTTCACTTAGCAATGTGCATTTTAGGTTCGTTTGTGTTTTTTCATAACTGGATAGCTCATTTCTTCTTATCATTGATGTAGGTACCACAGTGTGTTTATTCATGCACCTATTGAAGGACGTCTTGGTTGCTTTCAGTTTTTGGCAATTATGAATAAAGCTGCTGTAAACTTTCGTGTGTAGGTTTTTGTGTGGACATAGGTTTTCAAATCAGTAAATACCTAGGGGAATAATTGCTGAATTGTTGAGTAAATCTGTATTTAGCTTTATAAGAAACTGCCCAACTCTTTCAAAGTGACTGTACTATTTTGTATTCTCACCAGCAATGAGTGAGAGTTTCTGTTGCTCCATATCCTTATCAGCATTTGATATTGTCAGATTTTTGTATTTTAGCCATTTAATAGGTATAATAACTATGTAGCAATATCTCATTGTTTTAATTTGCAATTCACTAATGACAAATGATGTGGAGCATCTTTTCATATTGTTACTTGCCATCTGTATCTTTTCTTTGATAAGGTATCTGTTTACGTATTTTGCCAATTTTTCAATTGTTTTGTTTGTTTTCTTACTATTGAATTTTAAGAATCCTTTGAATACATGTTGTTATCAGATATGTGGTTTGCAAATATCTTCTCCCTATCTGTGCCTTGTCTTTTCATTCTTTTAAAAGTGTCTTTTGTAAAGCAGAAATTTTAAATTTTGATAAAGTTCAACTTACTTTTTTATTTCATGGATAGTATTTTTGGTGTTTAATGTGTTTAAAAACACATAACCAAACCCAAGTGCACATATTTTTCTCTTGTGTTTTCTTCTAGAAGTTGTATAGTTTTGCATTTCATGCTTAAAGTCAGTGATCTATGTTGAGTTAATTTTTGTGAAAGATATACTCAGTTCACTTAAATTGCATATCGATGTCTTAAAATTGTTCCAGCACCATTTGTTGAAAGACTGCCCTTTCTGTGTTGTCTTTGATCCTTTGTCAAAGGTCAGTTGCTTATATTTGTGTGGACCTATTTCTGGGATCTCCATTGTGTTCCATTGATCTATTTTGTTTATTTTGCCAAACCATGCTGTTTTGATTATTATTGCGTTATTGTAAGTCTTGAAACTAGGTATTGTGAATCCTCCAACTTTCTTGTCACCAATAATGTATTGACTATTCTTGGTCTTTTGCCTTTCCATGTAAAATTTAGAATCAGTTTCTCTGATTCTACAATAAATATTTATAAAATAGCTTTCTGAGATTTTAATTGGGTTTGCATTGAATCTGTAGATCAAGTTGGGGAAAACTGACATCTTTATTTTATTTTATTTTATTTTTATTTTTTAATTTTTTTGAGAGAGGGGAGTGAGGGAGGGGCAGAGAGAGTCAGGGAGAAAAAGAATCTTAAGCAGGCTCCATGCCCACCATGGAGCCCAGCACGGGGCTTGATCTCACGACTGTGAGATCATGACCTGAGCGGAAATCACAAGTTGAACACTCAACCCACTGAGCCACCCAGGTGCTCCACAACTGACATCTTAATATGGGATGTTTCAATCCATGAACATGGAATATTTATCCATGTATTTAGATCTTTGATTTCTTTCATCATTGTTTTACGGTTCTCTGCCTATAGATACTGTACATTAATTTTGGAAAGTTCTAGGCTGTTATTACTGAAAACATTTTTTATTTAAAATTTTTTTTTAACATTTATTTATTTTTGAGACAGAGAGAGAGAGAGAGCATGAACAGGGGAGGGTCAGAGAAAGAGGGAGACACAGAATCTGAAACAGGCTCCAGGCTCTGAGCTGTCAGCACAGAGCCCGACACGGGGCTCAAACCCACAGACCGCGAGATCATGACCTGAGCCGAAGTCGGACGCTTAATTGACTGAGCAACCCACGCGCCCCTACTTAAAACATTTTTAAAATTGAAGTGTAGTTGATATGTATTAGTTTTAGGTGTGTAACAGTGATTTGACAATTTATATACATTATGAAATGTTCGCCACAACAAGTGTAGTTTCCATGGATCACTGTACAGTTATTACAGTATTATTGACTATATTCCCTATGCTGTAGTTTTCATCCCCATGACTTATTTTATAATTATTTCAAATATTTCTTATGCTCTTATTCTCTTGTTTTTTCTCCTTTTGGTATTTCAATTATACCCACAGTTCTTGGATGTTCTGTTGTTTTGGTTTTTTTTCTTTTTCATTTCGCATTTTAGTTTGGGAAGTTTTATTGACCTGTTTTCGAGCTCAATGATTTATGCTTGACTGTTTCTAATCTGCTGATGAGACCATCAAAGATATTCTTCATTTTTGTCACAATAATTTACTTTCTAGCATTTCATTTTGTTTCTCTCAAGTTTTCATCTGTTTATGTTACCCACCTATTACTGCATATTGTCTACTTTTTCCATTAATCTCCTTAACCAATTAATCATAGTTATTTTAAATTTTCTGATAATTCCCATGTCTGTGCTATATCTGAATCTGGTTTCATTCTTCAGGTTGTGTTTTTGCTTGACTTTTGGCATGCCTTGTAATTTTTTTTTGTTGAAGCCACACACATTGGGTGTTAACTGAAGTATTTAAGCCTTTAGTGTAAATGTTTATGTTAATTTGACTGGAAGTTGATCTAAGTTCAGTGTGTGTTGTAGATGCAGATGCCAGAGACTTCAAATTCCTATGTTCTGATTGTTTCTCTTTTTGACTTTAAGCTTCCTTAAGTATCCCTCCTAAGTGAGAGCTTGCATCTGGCAGCTCTTTTGCTTGTAATTCACTGTGATTATCATGGAGCACTATTAATGTGTTGGTTAGGTGAGAGGAGGGAACATGTTTTCTAATGGTATAACTTTTATTTTTTTATCCACTTATGTGAAACAGGAAGGCTAGAGAGGGTAAAGTGGGAGAAATGCCCTTCTCTAGCTGGGATAAGGCTCTGGTAAAGTCTTTTTACTTGAAGATTAAGCCTATTATGGAGAATGCTCTGGGCATATTTCATAATAATTACTTTTCCCCTGTCAGAGTCTTAAGGGGATCTTTCTCAGATCTTTACTGTGAGAACCTACTGGAGTTCCTGGAGGTAAACACACTGAAACCTACTGGAGGTAAACACACTTAGGGACCCTTCTAAGATTGTGGCCCCTAGGAGCTTCTCACTCTCATGTTAGTACAAACTCAGCTTCCAGCAATGCATCAAATTTATCATTTAAATTTCTTAACCATTTGTGATTCAGCTGGCTTTTGCTCCAGATGAGCAGATCTTGATTAGTCTTTTCAGATTTTGAATTGGCAGTTTGCTCTGTAATTCACTCTTCTAATGTGTCACAGCAAGTCTTTGATTTTCATTTTGTTCATCTTTTTGTTCTTATAACAATGGAAATGACAGTTTCTAAGCTCCTTATTTGTCAGAGTTGAAATCAGAAGTCCTACAATTGATTTTTGTATATTTATCTGGTATTTTACAACTTTGCTAAATTTACATTTTGGTTCTAGTGGCCTTTTTGTAGAATCTGGTTAATTTTCTACATAGACACTTAGAGCATCTGCAAATAAAGACAGTTTTACATGCTTAGTCTGCATGCTTTTTTTTTGTTTTGTTTTTGTTTTCTGTTTCTTATTGCATTGGCTAGAATATCTACTAACAGTGTTCAGTAGAAATGGTGAAGTAGACATCCTTGTCTTGTTCCACATCGTAGGGGGAAGCGTTTAGACTCTCAACAGTTAGTATGATGTTAGCTGTATGTTTTTCATAGATGTCTTCTATCAGGTTGAAGAAGTTTCCTTTTATTCTCAGATTACTGAGAACTGTTTTTTCAGGAATAGATGTGCTTTGTCAAATCGGTCAGGATATATTATACTTTTTATAGATTACTGTTGTACATTAACTAATGTTTTGTTTGAGATATTTACATTTATTTTTATAATTGATTTTGGCCAGTAACTTGCCTTTCTTAGGACTACTTAAAATCAGAATTTGTTATCAATGTCATGTAAACCTTATAATAATCTTCTCAATTCATTTTGTCTTCTTTTATTACCTTGAAGAATTTGAATAATATTAGAGTTTTAGTACTTAACCAATGAAGCCTTTTGGGCCCAACTTTTTTTTTTTTTTGAGGGAAGGATTTATTTTATTTGCTTAATGGATAAAGAAACAATTAGAAGTTTCGGGAGGCGCAGGAAGATGGCGGCGTAGGAGGACACTGGGCTCACCGCGCGTCCTGCTGATCACTTAGATTCCACCTACACCTGCCTAAATAACCCAGAAAACCGCCAGAGGATTAGCAGAACGGAGTCACCGGACCCAAGTGCAGACGAGAGGCCCACGGAAGAGGGTAGGAAGGGCGGCGAGGCGGTGCGCGCTCCACGGACTGGCGGGAGGGAGCCGGGGCGGAGGGGCGGCTCACCAGCCAAGCAGAGCCCTCGAGTCCGGCTTGCAAAAGCGGAGGGGCCTGACGGACTGTGTTCCAACAGCAAGCGCGACTTAGCGTCTGGGAGGTCGTAAGTTAACAGCTCTGCTCGGAAAGCGGGAAGGCTGGAGGACAAAGGGAGGGTGAGCTGCGGAGCCCCCGGACGACAGAGCTCAGTTTGGCGGGGAACAAAGGCGCTCGCCAGCGCCATCTCCCCCGCCCATCCCCCAGCCAAAATCCCAAAGGGAACCGGTTCCGGCCAGGGAAATTGCTCGCTCCGCGCAAACACCCAACTCTGTGCTTCTGCGGAGCCAAACCTCCAGCAGCGGATCTGACTCCCTCCAGCTGCCACAGGGCCCCTCCTGAAGTGGATCACCTAAGGAGAATCGAGCTAAGCCTGCCCCCCCTCCCGCCGTGCACCTTGCCTTCCCACACCAGCTAATACGCCAGATCCCCAGCATCACAAGCCTGGCAGTGTGCAAGTAGCCCAGACGGGCCACGCCACCCCACAGTGAATCCCACCCCTAGGAGAGGGGAAGAGAAGGCACACACCAGTCTGACTGTGGCCCCAGCGGTGGGCTGGGGGCAGACATCAGGACTGACTGCGGCCCCGCCCACCAACTCCAGTTATACACCACAGCACAGGGGAAGTGCCCTGCAGGTCCTCACCACACCAGGGACTATCCAAAATGACCAAGCGGAAGAATTCCCCTCAGAAGAATCTCCAGGAAATAACAACAGCTAATGAGCTGATCAAAAAGGATTTAAATAATATAACAGAAAGTGAATTTAGAATAATAGTCATAAAATTAATCGCTGGGCTGGAAAACAGTATACAGGACAGCAGAGAATCTCTTGCTACAGAGATCAAGGGACTAAGGAACAGTCACGAGGAGCTGAAAAACGCTTTAAAGGAAATGCAAAACAAAATGCAAACTACCACAGCTCGGATGGAAGAGGCAGAGGAGAGAATAGGTGAACTAGAAGATAAAGTTATGGAAAAAGAGGAAGCTGAGAAAAAGAGAGATAAAAAAATCCAGGAGTATGAGGGGAAAATTAGAGAACTAAGTGATACACTAAAAAGAAATAATATACGCATAATTGGTATTCCAGAGGAGGAAGAGAGAGGGAAAGGTGCTGAAGGGGTACTTGAAGAAATAATAGCTGAGAACTTCCCTGAACTGGGGAAGGAAAAAGGCATTGAAATCCAAGAGGCACAGAGAACTCCCTTCAGACGTAACTTGAATTGATCTTCTGCACGACATATCATAGTGAAACTGGCAAAATACAAGGATAAAGAGAAAATTCTGAAAGCAGCAAGGGGTAAACGTGCCCTCACATATAAAGGGAGACCTATAAGACTCGTGACGGATCTCTCTTTTGAAACTTGGCAGGCCAGAAAGAATTGGCACGAGATTTTCAGGGTGCTAGACAGCAAAAATATGCAGCCGAGAATCCTTTATCCAGCAAGTCTGTCATTTAGAATAGAAGGAGAGATAAAGGTCTTCCCAAACAAACAAAAACTGAAGGAATTTGTCACCACTAAACCAGCCCTACAAGAGATCCTAAGGGGGACCCTGTGAGACAAAGTACCAGAGACATCACTACAAGCATAAAACATACAGACATCACAATGACTCTAAACCCGTATCTTTCTATAATAACACTGAATGTAAACGGATTAAATGCGCCAACCAAAAGACATAGGGTATCAGAATGGATAAAAAAACAAGACCCATCTATTTGCTGTCTACAAGAGACTCATTTTAGACCTGAGGACACCTTTAGATTCAGAGTGAGGGGATGGAGAACTATTTATCATGCTACTGGAAGCCAAAAGAAAGCTGGAGTAGCCATACTTATATCAGACAAACTAGACTTTAAATTAAAGGCTGTAACAAGAGATGAAGAAGGACATTATATAATAGTTACAGGGTCTACCCATCAGGAAGAGCTAACAATTATAAATGTCTACGCCAAATACCGGAGCCCCCAAGTATATAAAACAATTACTCATAAACAGAAGCAACCTTATTGATAAGAATGTGGTAATTGCAGGGGACTTTAACACCCCACTTACAGAAATGGATAGATCATCTAGACACACAGTCAATAAAGAAACAAGGGCCCTGAATGAGACATTGGATCAGATGGACTTGACAGATATATTTAGAACTCTGCATCCCAAAGCAACAGAATATACTTTCTTCTCGAGTGCACATGGAACATTCTCCAAGATAGATCATATACTGGGTCACAAAACAGCCCTTCATAAGTTTACAAGAATTGAAATTATACCATGCATACTTTCAGACCACAATGCTATGAAGCTTGAAATCAACCACAGGAAAAAGTCTGGAAAACCTCCAAAAGCGTGGAGGTTAAAGAACACCCTACTAACGAATGAGTGGGTCAACCAGGCAATTAGAGAAGAAATCAAAAAATATATGGAAACAAACGAAAATGAAAATACAACAATCCAAATGCTTTGGGACACAGCGAAGGCAGTCCTGAGAGGAAAATACATTGCAATCCAGGCCTATCTCAAGAAACAAGAAAAATCCCAAATACAAAATCTAACAGCACACCTAAAGGAAATAGAAGCAGAACAGCAAAGGCAGCCTAAACCCAGCAGAAGAAGAGAAATAATAAAGATCAGAAGTTTCTTCTTATGCCATTCAATAGATACTTTTGAGGCATTAGTTCACTTTCTCTAAATTTTAAAACATTTTTTGAATAATTTTGTTTACAATATCCTATGAACATTTTAATGTCTACAGAATCTGTAGTGATTTCCTCTTTTTTAGTCTGTTGTCATTAGTCTTTTCAAAGGACTAACATTTGCTTTGGTGATCCTCATTAAGTTTTGTTCTTTATTGTCTCTATTTTCTTTAGATTTATTTTTAAGTTTTTCAGACAAATGCTTATATTATTACTTTTCAGCTTTATTTCTGATATAAACATTTAAAGCCATAAGTTTTCCTCAAAATACTTATTTGAATGTATCCTGTAAGTTTTGTTATGTACTTTTGAAATGTTTTCCAGTTTTCCATCATTACTTCTTGATCTATTGGTTGTTTAAGTGTGATTTTAAGTATCCAAAAACATAATGAATTTTCACTTATCTTTGATTGACTTCTTGCTAATTACATTGTTTTGCAGAACATACTGTTAGATTTCAAATTTCTTTCTTTTTTTTTTTTTCAACTCTTTTTTTTTTTTCAACGTTTATTTATTTTTGGGACAGAGAGAGACAGAGCATGAACGGGGGAGGGGCAGAGAGAGAGGGAGACACAGAATCGGAAACATGCTCCAGGCTCCGAGCCATCAGCCCAGAGCCCGACGCGGGGCTCGAACTCATGAACCGCGAGATCGTGACCTGGCTGAAGTCGGACGCTTAACCGACTGCACCACCCAGGCGCCCCATCAAATTTCTGAAATTTGTTGCCCTCTACTTTTATGATCAGTTTTTGGTAATTATCTGTGTATACTTAAGAAATTTGTAAAATCTGAAATAGTCTATAAATTCTGCAATACTTTTGTATTTGTCCCTTAGTTCAGATTTGTAATCATGTTATTCAGATATTACAAATTTGGACTAAATTTTGTGTCTCATTTACAGGAATTTTACTGAAAGAGTTGTCTAAACTTCTGGCTCCAGAATCTTACATTTTATTCTCTTTTAAACCTACTGTAATCTGTCTTTTCTCCCACCATTCTATGAAAACTTTTTACAAGGCAATATTTACTTTCATGTTGCTCAATTCAGTGGTTGATCCTCAGTCTTCATTTTGTTTCACCTATCAGCAACATTTGACAAATATAATCAGTTGTGTTTTTAGCTACTCCTTTGGCTTCTGAGGTACCATGCTCATTTGATTTTCTTTTCATCTCTTTGGCTGTCCTGTTTCAGGCTCTTCTAGTTCATCCTCCATGACCTTGATTGTCCTCAAGCTCAGTCTTACACTGCTTCTCTTCTTTTATATGTACTCATCCATCAGTGAATTCATCTAGTCTTGTGTATTTACTCTTGACTCTCAAATGTGTATCTGTAGCATGGATTTCTGTCTTGAACTCCGGACTTGAATGTACAACCACCTCCTTTTCATCTTCACTAGGATGTCTCATTGACATCTCAAAACTTAACATTTCCAAACCTGAGTTCTGCTATCCACTATCCTTCACCCTCCAACACCCACAAATTTATTCTTTCAGTCTTCCCATCTCAGCAAATGGAAAGTCTGTTCATGCAATTCTTGGCCTGAAACCTTGAAGCAATCTATGGTTTCTCCTTTCATGTATCCATATCCAATCCAGTTTGTTCTGTCTTCAAAATATACTCAAAAGCAGAGCATTTCTCATAACTTTTGTTGCAACCATGCTGGTATTGAAGGATATTTTTGCAAGGTAGAGAATTCTAAAGGTTGGGAATTATTTTTAACACTTTGATACTTTCTTTCCAGTATCTTATGACTTGCATTATTTCTGCTGAGTAGTCAAGTGTCAGCTTATTTTTTATAGATCAATATTTTGTATTTTGTAATATATTCATATCATAGTTTCATATTTGTATGTACAAAAGGCAAAGAATTACAGAGAATCTGCATAGGAGTTATGTAATCCACTACATTCAAGTATAGTTAAAATATTGTTCCTGTTCTCTTTTGCCAGTTGATGGGAAAATTATAAGTTTTGTCCCATGTGTGAACTCCACTCACTAGAAGTTGAGTCCTAAGCACAGGTTAGCACATGTCTGGATATCTATATGTCTAAACAGGTTCCATAGTGTTTTAAGTCAAATCAGCCACAAAGAAATGGATGCATTTCTGTTTGGGTTTACCTGCTGATGAAGAAGAAAATCTCCAGTGTTTCAAAACAAGTACTCATTATCTGTGTTTCTATAAGGCTTAAATGAACTTTTCTTTCTAAATAGGTATGTTTTAATAGCAGCAGTTCTTCTATTTGGGTTTCTATGTCAGATAAATCAACAATAGTAAAAGTTGGATTGTTTTCAGAGTATTTCCTCAAAGGAGATTAAAAAAAAGAAAAAGATCTGTGTGTCTGCATCAGAGTATCAAACATTTCTAGGAAGAATTTCTCATATAGTTGAATGATTGATAGAGCTATCTGTTAACAAAAAGTTAGTTTGGGCCTTTATGTTCAGTGATTCCAAAGACTGGTTTAGTTTGAGTTTGGTTATTTGCAACCAAAAAGATTTCAGTATTAAAATCTATTCTAGGGGCTCCTGGGTGGCTCAGTTGGTTAAGCGTCTGACTCTTGATTTTGGCTCAGGTCATGATTCCAGGGTACTTAAATATAAATCTAACAAATTATGTGTAAAATCTATATGAGGAAAACTACAAAACTAGTGAAAGAAATCAAAGAGGAACTAAATACATTGAAAAATATTCAATGTTCATGGATAGGAAAACTTAATATTTTCAAGATGTCCATTCTTCCCAACTTGTTCTATAGATTGAATAAGTTCAAATCAAAATTGCTGCAAGTTATTTGTGGATATCAATGAACAGCTTCTTTTTTAATTTATTTTTATTTTTTATTAAATTTTTTAAAAATATTTATTTATTTTCGAGAGAGAGAGAGAGAAACAGAGCATGAGCAGGGGAGGGGCAGAGAGAGAGGGAGACACAGAATCCAAAGCAGGCTCCAGGTTCTGAGCTGTTAGCACAGAGCCTGACACAGGGCCTGAACTCACAAGCTGTGAGTTCATGACTGAGCTGAAGTTGGACATTCAACTGGCTGAGCCACCCAGGCACCCCAATGAACAGATTCTAAAGGTTATATGGAGAGGCAAAAGAATGGGCAACAGAAATTGAAGAAAAACTAAGTTGGAACACTGATGCTACTTGACTTCAAGACTTACTAAAAAGCTACAGTAATCAAGACAGTGTGGTATTGGTAAAAGAATAGACAAATAGATCAATGGAACAGAATAGACAGTCCAGAAATAGGCCATGTAAACATAGGCAACTGATCTTTGACAAAGGAGCAAAGGCAATATAACAGGGCAGAGATAGTCTTCTCCACAAATGGTGCTGGAACAACTAATATCCACATGCCAAAAAAAAAAAAAAAAAAAAAGCAACACAGATATCACACCCTTCAAATTAACTCAAAATGGATTGTATACCTAAATGTAAAATGCAAAACTTCAAAACCTCTAGAAGACAACAGGAGAAAATCTAGTTTTTCTTGAGTATGTTGATGACTTTTTAGATACAACACTGAAGGCACAATCCATGCAAGATATTATTATTTGGACTTCATTAAAATTAAGTACTTCTGCTCTGCGAAAGACAATGTCAAGAAAATGAGAAGCCAAGCCACAGACTGGGAAAAAATGTTTGCCAAAGGCACATCTGATAAAGAGCTATTAACCAAAACCTACAAAGAACTGTTTAAAAATTCAACAATAAGAAAACAACCCAATTAAAAAAATGGGCCAAAGACCTTAGCAGACCTCACCAAAGAAGATATACAGATGGCACATAAGCGTATGAAAAGATGTTCCACATCATAGGTCATCAGCGAAATTCAAATTAAAACAACAATGAGATTCCATTATATACTTATTAGAATAGACAAAATCTGGATCACTGACAAAAATGCTGGTGAGGACGTGGATCAATAGGAGCTCCTATTCATTGCTGGTGGGAATTCAGAATGGTACAGCCACTTTATTTGACAGTCAGTTTCTACAAAGCTAAACACAGTCTTAACATACAGCACTCCATGGTATTTACTCAAAATAATTGAGTCTTATGTGCACACAGAAATGTGGACATGATGTTTATAGCAGCTCTAATCATAATTGCCCAAACTTGGAAGCAACCAAAACCTAGTACTAGGACTCTGGGCATTTGAAAAAACTATATATAGATAGCTGTTTAAAGTTCTGGGGTACCTGGGTGCTCCTTTGGTTAAGTGTCTGACTTTGGCTCAGGTCATGATCTCGTGGTTTGTGGGTTCGAACCCTGCATCCGGCTCTGTGCTGACATCTCAGAGCCTGGAGCCTACTTCAATTCTGTGTCTCCCTCTCTATCTGCCCCTCCCTCGCTTGTGCTCTGTCTCTTAGTCTCTCTCCCTTTCAAAAATAAATAAACATTAGCAAAATTATGAAGTTCTAAATATTTCTTGGAGGAGTTGTAAGAGTCTTTTCTGACAGAGTTACAAGAGTCTGCAAAAGAAGCTACTGGCTTTATATCTAAAGTTTCTATTGCTTAAATGTGTTTTAGGTGTGGGTTTATTGATCAGTGATTTAAAGATCTGATTTGATAACTTCTGATTATGTGTGTAGTTTTCCATTTTATTTTTTGTATTAGATGGATCTCTGTTGTACAGGGGCATATGGCTATTTTGGAAAATAGATGGCTGTAATGCAATTTAACAGCATAGAAATAGCCACAGTGTACACTGGAAGGTTTTGCCAATCCTCCCGTGTGTCTTTCAGGATTCATCATTATCATATGAATTGATAGGCTCATTACATTTATACTTCTGACTTTAGTATGCATTTTATTTAAGATTAAAAAGAATCTCTATATCCAGCGTGGGGCTCAAATCCACAACCCTGAGATCAAGAGTTGCGCACTCTACCAACTGAGCCAGCCAGGCACCACTTAGCATGCATTTTTTAATGATTTTTATCTTTAAGTAGGATTCGTACTCAGCATGGAGCCCAACACAGGGATTGAGCTCAGGACCCTATGATCAAGACCTGAGCTGAGATCAAGAATTGGGTGCTTAACCAATTGAGCCATCCAGGCGCTCCAGCATGTGTTCAAAAAAAGTTTTTAAAATCTTTTATTTATTTTAGAGAGAGAGTGTGTGTGTGATCTTTATTTTTGAAAGAGAGAGAAAGAGAGTGCTAATGGGGGAGGAACAGAGAGAGAGGGAGACACAGAATTTGAAGCAGGCTCCAAGCTGTCAGCACAGCCTGAGGTGGGGCTTGAACCTATGAACTGGGAGATCATGACCTGAACCAAAGTTGGACACTTAACCAACTGAGCCACCCAGGTACCCCCCCCCCAGCATGAATTTTTAAATACTGTTTTACAAGAAAAAAAGCTAAGAAAATAATCTGTCAAGGCATTTGAAAAGATTCTTCAGTTGGACTAAAGTAGAACTTCACTATATTTTCAAATATTTTCTTGTTGATTTATCGTACCATTCTGCAGACAATGTTTTGTTTGTTTTGTTTTCCCCCAAATGCATGCCAAATAAAAGTAGGAATTAGGTAGGATTTTGTAATAGTCAGATATTGTACAGAGAATGTTTTGTCTTAATTGTCCATGGTAGTTCTCTGCCAAAAGCTAGGTAAGTTTTTGTAATAGCACCACTGAAACCCCTTGCTGCCTTCCATGAGCCAAGGGACACAGTGATAGCTTTCCTAATGTTTTCCCAGGCAGCCAGAGTGCCCATGGTCAGAGCACTCATAGTAATTATACCCATATCAGTCTATTTTTTATCTGATTCAAACTGTTGAATATAGTTTGTCTTTTTCCTTTCTACTTATAAGGTATTCTCTATATGGCTCCTTTTAATCCACTATATGTTCCTAGGTGTGTGTGTGTGTGTGTGTGTGTGTGTGTGTGTGTGTGTGTAACTTATCCTTGGGTTTGGAGGATTTTTTTATTCCTAGGTGTGTGTGTGTGTGTGTGTGTGTGTGTGTGTGTGTGTGTGTGTGTGTTTAACTTATCCTTGGGTTTGGAGGATTTTTTTACTTCGTTGCTTGATATCTTTCAGCAGTTTTAGAGAACTCTCCACTGTTTTCATTTCAGATGTTACTTTTGCCCATTCATACTGTATTCTGAATTTTTTTCTGACCTTTCTTCTAGTTCACTCATTTCCTCTTTGTGGTTGAACTTGCTGTTAAACCTTATCAGTTGAATTAATTTTGGTTTTTGCATTTTTCATTTCTGGAATTTGTATTTGACACTTTTAAAATATATATTTTCAAGTCTCTTGAGAAATGTTCAATCTTGGCTTTTTTTCTCCTTTGATATATTAAGCATAGTTGTTTTTTTTAAAGTCTGTTTCTGATAACTCTGTTTTCTTGATTCTGCATGGTTCTATTTTTATTGAGTCTGTTCTTGTTATCTTTTGTTTCTCTTATTTTTTCCAGTTATGTGATGTTGTCTTCTGTGTGTCTGGTTATTTTTGACTGAGTATATAATACTGAATATGAAAATGTATAGAAATCATTTGAGACCAGAATATTGTTTTCCTCTAGAGAGGATATATGTATTTGCTTTTGTCAGAACTGAGATAATTTGAGGGGTATGTATATATATATAATTTGCTTTGTCAGAACTGAGACAATTTGAATCTGGGCTTAAATCTTTTGTTTTAACTATTCAGGGTCCCAAACAAATGTGTATGTGTAGGAGACAGTGGTTTACTCAGTATTTTACCCTTTCTTGGTGGGACTTGACTCCTGTTTTTGTACCCTAACTTCTTGAAATTGTCACAGTTGCTACTCAGCTTTTCAGCCTCTTATCTACCTTTCCCTGAGTCAGAGATTTCTTTAGGGGAAAACAATTATCATATTCCAGACTTACCTATTTCTTTTTCTCTTCTCTTGTCTTCTCTTCTCAAATCTTGCTCAAGTAATTCTTCACCCCCAGCTCTCTGCTGCCACCTGCTTCCCAGCTTTCCTAGTTTGTTCTCACTGAAAGCATTGATCTGGACAGTTGAAACTGTTACTAAGTGAAGCAGAAATTTTCTATTTTTAATAATCTTAAATTTTGTTTTAAATGTTTATTTTTGAGACAGAGACAGAGCAGGAGTGGGGGAGGGGCAGAGAGAGAGGGAGAAACAGATTCCGAAGCAGGCTCCAGGCTCTGAGCTGTCAGCAAAGAGCAGGACGCGGGGCTAGAATTCATCAACCACTAGATCATGACCTGAGCCGAAGTTGGACACTAACCCAACTGAGCCACCCAGGCACCCCTCCATTTGTTTTTCTTACCTCTTTTCTTTTTTTTTTCCTGCCTTTCTGTGGGTTACTTGAACATTTTTAGAACTCCATTTTAATGTATCTGTAATACTTTCTAGTGTCTCTGTATAGATATTTTCTCTGTTGGTGTAGGTATTTCATTTTACATATGTAACTCATCACAGTCTATTGGTGCCACATTTATCAGTTTAAGTGTAGAAATCTTCACTCCCATGAAATCTTTTCACCTCCCCCATTTGTAATTGTCTTAATGGATACAGATTTATTTTGTTCTTCCCAGGACTTATGTTCCTTTAATATTGGTGTTTGTATTTTTCACTGGTCATTCTTTATTCTAAGATTTTATATATTTTATTAGCCATTATTTCTTTGAATATTGTGTGTATTCTATCCTGGAATTAGATGAATATTGGACCTTCTTGTTCTTTTCTTTATATTGCTTAACCTCTTCTGTATTTTTCTCTCTTTTTATCTGTACTCTATTATAGGTAATTTCCTCTGATCTGTTTTTTTCCAGCTTACTAATTGTCTCTTCAGCTGTGTTTATTTTGTTCTGAAACTTACCTGTTGATATTGTTTCTTTTTAAAAATTTCAATGATTTTAGTTTAATTTCCTGAAGTTCTTTTAGGTTCTTTTAAAAATCTAGACTTTTAGGGGCGCCTGGGTGGCGCAGTCGGTTAAGCGTCCGACTTCAACCAGGTCACGATCTCGTCGTCCGTGAGTTCGAGCCCCGCATCAGGTATCTGAGCTGATGGCTCAGAGCCTGGAGCCTGTTTCCGATTCTGTGTCTCCCTCTCTCTCTGCCCCTCCCTCGTTCATGCTCTGTCTCTCTCTGTCCCAAAAATAAATAAACGTTTTAAAAAAAAAAAATCTAGACTTTTTTTAGGGGCGCCTGGGTGGCGCAGTCGGTTAAGCGTCCGACTTCAGCCAGGTCACGATCTTGCGGTCCGTGAGTTCGAGCCCCGCGTCAGGCTCTGGGCTGATGGCTCAGAGCCTGGAGCCTGTTTCCGATTCTGTGTCTCCCTCTCTCTCTGCCCCTCCCCCGTTCCTGCTCTGTCTCTCTCTGTCCCAAAAATAAATAAACGTTGAAAAAAATTAAAAAAAAAATCTAGACTTTTTTCTTATTATATATTCTTCTATGTCTTTGTATTTAAGCACATCTGTTTTTAAGTTTCTATTTGATTATGCTATAATATGAAGTTATATGGCTCTAATTTTGGGTTTCTTGACTCACACTAAGTTTGGGTTATTCCTTAATATGATTTTGAAATTTGGATTGGGAGCTTGTTTTCAACAGGCCTTTATCTAAGGTTTAGTTCTGTGTCTGGGTTGAGAGTATATCTTGTCAGAGAAGTTATGTGTTTATTTCTACCAAGTGTTCTAGATTATATGACCATCCTAGAACCAGATTTTATTTAGATTTCTTATTTTGATGTTAAGAATTCCCAAGAAAGACTTTTAATTGTTACTGTTATCCTGTGCCTAGTAATGGTTGACAAGCTGATTTTGTCTAGTTTGACCTTTCCACTAATAGTGTAGCTCTCATTAGCTTTACGTGGAGGATCTTAGTTCTCATACTTGTGTTGCGGACATTTCTGTCCTGATCTTCTGTTTCTGATTTAAAACATAAGACCTTAGGCTAGTGAGACAGGGAAATCCCAACCACATATAATATAACATTAGTTCATAGTCCTACTGCTCTGATTTCTCTTACAAAATAAATTTTGCTATACATTTAAAGAGATGCTCATTTTATTCAGTATGTCTAAGTGTTTTGTGTTGAGGGAACTTTCAGATTATCTAGTTTCCGTATTGCCAGAAATTATAGTCTGTTTGTTTGTTTATTGACTATGTACTTCTTGAGGATAAAGCCAGTGCCCACCTACTTCACCCTAGCTTCCTAAATGTTTGTGGAATGAAATTCTGTTCATTAAAAATTTATTAGTAATAGTTAAAAACCAAAATGAACCTAAATGTCTAATAATAGAGGAGTACTTAAATAAATGATTGTATTTACTTAGAAGGAAATGGCTATTGCTCATATAATACTTTTCATCCTTAAAAGGGTGATTTGGTTTCCTTTGCAGTGCAGAAGTTTTATATCTTGATGAGGTCCCAATAGTTCATTTTTGCTTTTAATTCCCTTGCCTTTGGAGATGTGTCAAGTAAGAAATTGCTGCGTCTGAGGTCAAAGGGGTTTTTTCCTGCTTTCTCCTCTAGGGTTTTAATGGTTTCCTCTCTCACATTCGGGTCCTTTATCCATTTTGAGTTTGTTTTAGTGAATGGTGTAAAAAAGTGGTCTAGTTTCATTCTTCTGCATGTTGCTGTCCAGTTCTCCCAGCACCATTTTTTAAAGACTGTCTTTTTCCATTGGATACTCTTTCCTGCTTTGTCAAAGATTAGTTGGCCATACATTTGTGGGTCCAGTTCTGGAGTCTGTATTCTATTCATTGGTCTTTGTGTCTGTTTTTGTGCCAATACCATACTGTCTTGATGATTACAGCTTTGTAAGAGCTAAAGCTCTTGTAGAGCTTTGTAGAGGCTAAAGTCTGGAACTGTGATGCCTCCCTCTTTGGTTTTCTTCTTCAATATTACATTGGCTATTCCAGATCTTTTGTGGTTCCATGCAAATTTTAGGATTGCTTGTTCTAGCTTGGAGAAGAATGCTGGTGCAATTTTGATTGGGATTGCATTGAATGTGTAGATTGCTTTGGGTAGTATTGACATTTTAACAACATTTATTCTTTCAATCCATGAGCATGGAATGTTTTTCCATTTCTTTGTATCTTCTGCAATTTCCTTCATATAAACTTTCTATAGTTTTCAGCATACAGATCTTTTACATCTTTGATTAGGTTTATTCCTAAGTATTGTATGATTCTTGGTGCAATTGTGAATGGGATCAGTTTCTTTATTTCTCTTTCTGTTGCTTCATTATTTGTGTGTAAAAATGTAACCAATTTCTGTACAAAGGCAACCAATGGAATGGGAAAAGGTATTTGCAAATGACATATCGGATAAAGGGCTAGTATCCAAAATCTATAAAGAACTCACCAAACTCCACGCCCAAAAAACAAATAATCCAGTGAAGAAATGGGCAGAAGACATGAATAGACATTTTTCTAAAGAAGACATCCAGATGGCCAACAGACACATGAAAAGATGCTCAACGTCACTCCTCATCAGGGAAATACAAATCAAAACCACACTGAGATATCACCTCACGCCAGTCAGAGTGGCTAAAATTAACAAATCAGGAGACTACAGATGCTGGCGAGGATGTGGAGAAACAGGAACCCTCTTGCACTGTTGGTGGGAATGCAAACTGGTGTAGCCGCTCTAGAAAACAGTGTGGAGGTTCCTCAAAAAATTAAAAATAGATCTACCCTATGACCCAGCAATAGCACTGCTAGGAATTTACCCAAGGGATACAGGAGTGCTGATGCATAGGGGCACTTGTACCCCAATGTTTATAGCAGCACTTTCAACAATAGCCAAATTATGGAAAGAGCCTCAATGTCGATCAACTGATGAATGGATAAAGAAGATGTGGTTTATATATACAACAGAGTATTACTTGGCAATGAGAAAGAATGAAATCATGCCATTTGCAACAACATGGATGGAACTGGAAGCTATTATGCTAAGTGAAATAAGTCAGACAGAGAAAGGCAGATACCATATATTTTCACTCATGTGGATCCTGAGACACTTAACAGAAGACAAAGGGGGAGTAGAAGGGGGGAGAAAAAAAAAGTTACAGAGAGGGAGGGAGGCAAACCATAAGGGACTTAAAAACTGAGAATAAACTGAGGGTTTATGGAGGTGTGGGAGAAAGGGGAAAGTGGGTGATGGGCATTGAGGAGGGCACCTGTTGGGATGAGCACTGGGTGTTGTATGGAAAGCAATTTGAGAATAAATTATATTTAATATAAAAAATAAAAGAAAAAGGTGATTTGGAAGGCTGTGTTATAGGACTGAAAAATATTAAAGACTAAGTGTAAGTGAAAAAACTCAGGATTTAATTTTGAATTTATAGTATGGTAACTTTAAATATACACTGTAAAAAATACTGAAAAGTGAACACCAAAATGCTAATAGTAGCTTTCTATGGAGTGGTGGATTTGAGGGTCTCTTTTTCTCCAAACTTCCTACAATGTAGTATTATAAAGAAAATGCTAAAAAGAAAAAAATGTGTATTATTGTGCTTACCAGTTTTTAGATTTAAATACACTAAAAAGTTGATAAAGCATAAAAATTTCAGAATTAGTTTTATTATTAAAACGTTTACAGACTTTTATATGAAAACACAGAAAAAGATCTTTCTGATACTCAGCGACATCTTGCTAAGAAAAAATATGAACTACAGCTTACTCAGGAGAAAATTATGTGCTTGGATGAAAAAATTGGTGAGTTTTTTCCCTAATATATATATATATATATATATTTTTTTTTTTTAAAGTCTGATAGAAAATATGTTTTCTTCTTTTCAGTTATAACATAGAGAAACTTGGAAATAGGTCCATAAATTAAAAGTTTATGAATCAAAAATAGTGAAAAATGTGGGGGTTTTTTTGATAGTAAAAATTTTTCCTTGTATTTAGGACCACAAATACTTAGACAGGGCATCATATTTTTGAGTGAAGGAATAGCTAAACAAAGCAGTGACACTTTGTAAATTTATGATGAACGCTTATAAATTTACAACTCGTACCATTGTGGCTTGTCCATAGCTATTATAATGAAACATGGTACCTATCTGTGTATTACTTTTGGTGGAAAGCATACATATGTTTATTTGGCTATATCTGTTTTATCACTTGGGTTCAGAGAAAATTGCTTTTATAAAGTGACCTATTTATGTTTCTTACCAGGATCTCTATGTCATAACTTAATCTACTTATAACTGTAAAGTAAAATTTTTGTTAAGACTATAAAAAAGCCCATTTAAAAACAGGGAATATATTGTTTTTTGAGAGAGAGAGAGATAGAAGAGAGAGCACACCAGTGGAGAAGAGGGGGAGAGGGAGAGAGAATCTTAAGCAGGCTCCACACCCAGCATGGAGCCCTATGTGGGGCTTGATCCCATGACCTGAGCCAAAATCAAGAGTCAGATGCTTAATCAACTTAGCCACCCAGGCACCCCAAAATGGGCAATGTATTTAAAATTTTTTTTTAATGTTTATTATTTATTTTTGAGAGACAGAGTGCAAGCAGGGGAGGGGCAGAGAGAGAGGGAGACACAGGATCCGAAGCAGGCACTAGGCTCTGAGCTATCAGCACAGAGTCCAACATGGGATTCGAACTCACAGACTGTGAGATCATGAACTGAGCCAAAGTTGGATGCTTAACCGATTGAGCCACCCAGGTGCCCAGGTGCCCCGTAAATGGGCAATATTTTTAAGTTGCTATTTTGTAGTTCAAAAATGCCTGGCATAAACCATTAGATTAGTGGAGGTGCTTTTTATTGAGATAGGAAATATTACAACAGAACTATAAAAAAGAAATACTAAAGAACTCATTTTTGGATATTTTAAGTCTAAGTAAGAACGTAAGGTAAGCAGTTAAATAGATAAGTTTTTATCTCAGAAGATAAATCTAAATTAAAGATATACATTTGGGGCACATCAGTATATAAATGATATTTTAAAACCATGAAATTGCCTAGGGAAGATATAGAGAATGAGGAGAAGAGGATCCAGGACTGAGTAAGAAGAAGCCAAAGAAGTAGGAAGAAAACCCAGAAGTGAGTGTTATTTTGGGAGGCAAGAGAGCAAAATATTTTTACAAGGAGAGTAAGATCAATTGTCAGATAATTTTGAGAAGCAAAATAAGATGAAGATGAAAAATTATTGATTGGATTTGGCACATTGCAGGGTTTTGTCACATTGACAAAAAAGTGTGAATGGACTATTGGATGGGGAAGATGGAGTAGGTTGAGGAATAATTGGGAAATGAAGAAGTAGGGACAGGAGAGAATAGAAGTCTTTTAAAGCTTACCTATTAACAGAAGCAGAAAAATGGCGTGGTAGCTTGAGCAGGATGTGAAATTGAGATTTTTTTATAAAGCTAGGAGATACTAGAGCTATTTTAGAGTTTTTAAATTTATTTATTTAATGCCAGTGGGAATGGACTCAAATATCTGAACACCCAAAACATGCATTTTGCCTTAATGACAGTGCTCTCTGGAAAAGGGACATGATGTATTCTCAAGTACTATATAGATCATCCTCTTAGTATATGGTGCTACCTCTCCTAGCACTGCACTGGACGTCTGTTGGAAGGATTTACATAGAGGTCTAGCAGAACTTCCCTTGTAGAGCTCTCGACAGTGGTTTTCAAACTTGGTGTGTGTTAGAATCACCTGGAGTGCTAATAAACATCACTGGAGCTAGGCTCTTTGAAGCAAGATATGGCCAAGGCTTTTGTATCTTAACTAATTTCCTCAAGTGCTTCTCAAACTTTGTTAGGCATTAAAGTCATTTGGGAGGGGTACTTGTTAAAACATAAATTGCTCTGCCCACTCAGAATTTCTGATTCAGTGGGTCTGGTGTGGGACCCAAGAATTTATATTTCTGACAAGTTCCCAGATGATGCCAATGGTGCTGGATGAGAACCCACAACTTGAAAACCATTATTTCATACCATTCAGTCAGGTCTTCAACATTGACATTGGTTTGCTGGTGTTATCACAAATCGAATCAGACTTCCTGTGATGTTTTTTTCCCTAGGAATTTTTATAATCCTGCTTTAGAAAAATCAGAATATCAGGAGACATTTGATTCTGAAAATGACCTAATTAATTATTTATTAAGATCTTGTAGTTACCAACTTACATGCAACAGTGATTCTAGGCTAGAGGGAGGGGAAATTAGAGGGAGAAAAGTCACTGTTTTAATATTCCACTCATTTTGTCCATTCACCCTCTCCTCCCCTACCACACATGTAAATCTACTTTGAGAACTTGTGATATAGAGCTTTCCATTGCTGTTCTTTTTTTTTTTTTAATTTTTTTTCAACGTTTATTTATTTTTGGGACAGAGAGAGACAGAGCATGAACGGGGGAGGGGCAGAGAGAGAGGGAGACACAGAATCGGAAACAGGCTCCAGGCTCCGAGCCATCAGCCCAGAGCCCGACGCGGGGCTCGAACTCACGTACCGCGAGATGGTGACCTGGCTGAAGTCGGACGCTTAACCGACTGCGCCACCCAGGCGCCCCTCCTTTGCTGTTCTAATTTAAATGTGTTAATTGTGCTTTTACATTTATGTGTCGTTTGGAATTTCATGATTCATCTTAGTTTTTAATCACTAACAACAAAAGCCATTTTTTATTTGGGATACAGTACTTATTTGCAGTCATTGAACATAGTACAGGAGAACTTACTTTGAAAAGTATTTCAATTTGCTTGAGTTGGAAAAAAATTATCTTGATTAAAACAATGCCTTTATGATTACATATTTAGATAATTTTACCAGGCAAAGTATTGCCCAGAGAGAAGAAATCAGCATTCTTGGTGCAACCCTCAACGATCTGGCTAAAGAAAAGGAATGCCTACAAGCATGTTTGGATAAAAAATCTGAGAACATTGCATCCCTTGGAGAGAGTTTGGCAATGAAAGTATGTTCTGAGAACTGTGGTTTAAAAGAAATGTTTGGACTTGAGTCTGAATAAAATAATAGGATTTTCTCAAATTTTTTCCTAGAGAGCTGAAACTATAAAATCTGATTTTGAAATTTTTCCAGATACTCTTAGGAACTTTGTGTTCAAATCCACTAACTAATATTTTTAAATTGATTTTCTCTCATTAATTGTGATTAACACTCACTACAACAACTATTTCAAGTATCAAAATGTGAAGCATGGTAATAAAGCAGTAAAACTGATTTCTTTGTAAAAGAACACCAGAACTTATATTTTCAGGTAGCCATCTTAGGAAGCAGTAAACATTAAGAACATTAAAACCGCCTTTGTAATTGTGCTCAAAACTAGGAGCACATTTTTACATCATCCTCAGCCTTTGAGAATAGATTATATGTAGCTGGTGAATAAAACTGGATGATAATCTCCATCCCACATTTTTTGTTGTTTAAACAATAATAGCAAAAGTGTTGCCAAAACGGCAGGGAAATATTAATACCCTTTTCTATTTCATAAACCAGTTCTGAAGGTAATTCCTAAACTGTTTTCCACAGATGGTTTAAGCAAAGGCAGCATGATTGGAATAAGGTCTTTTCCCTCTCTAAGGGATCGAATTCATTCATTTATCCATCCATCCTTCCATCCATCCATCCATCCATCCATCCATCCAACAAACACTTATTGACATGTTCCAGGTATAATGTTAGAAACTGAGGGTGAGTGGTCATGACTTCCAAAAGCCTATAATATGATTGGGAGAAAGATAAATTAAGATGTTATCATGATGGAGTGCGCTAAGTGCCATAGTGATGTGTGTACAATGTGCCATTAGAGTTAGGCATAAACACACCTAATTCACCCTGGGGATTGGATTTGGGAGAAGGAAGATCTCTAGAGAGCCTTACAGGAAGTGAGGGGGCCTGGACTGCCCTGTGATGACTAGGAATAGCCAGGACAAGACTTAGAGAAAGGGAACAATGAGAAAAAGGATGATTCAGACAGACAAAGCAGCTTCAATGAAAGCCCAGTGGCTTTCATAAGAGAATTTAGGAAAGGTCAGTATGGGAGCAGGGCTGGGGGGTAAAAGTTGAGATGGGACAGATAAGCAACAAATCATAGAAATATGTATAATATTGAGTTTAGACTCTATCATCATGGATGTAGAGGATTATTGAAATAATGTAAATGAAATGTCACAATTAGATCCTTATTTTGAAACAAATATTCTGTTACTTGTTAGTCCATGTAAAGGATGGATTTATAGGGAAATGAGAATAATGACAAGGACAGTAGCTACAAGTAAAATAAGAATTGTATTAGGATAGTAGTAGTATCCATGAGAGAAATAGAGTTTTAAGGAAGATTGATGAGATGTGCTTTCTGACTTGGGGACCACATGGATAGTTCCTGTGCATGAAGCAGGAAACAGAAATATAACAGGCTTACAGAGGAAGATTATTGACATGTCTTTGGGACGTAGTTGAAATATTCATAGGCTCTTGGATTTTTAAGTTTGGAGAGTAAGTTGAAGTGAAGTTAATAGATTTGGGAATCATGAGCACAACTGAAATCTTGCTATCCATGGGATAGTAAATTTAATTTGTTGAAAACACTGACTTATTATTTTATAGTTATGCCTTAATAATTTAAAATTTTTTAAATGTTTATTTATTTTTGAGAGAGAGACAGAGTGTGAGCAGGGGAGGGGCAGAAAGAGAGGGAGACACAGAATCTGAAGTAGGCTCCAGGCCCTGGGCTGTCAGCACAGAGCCTGACATGGGGCTCAAACCCACGACTGTGAGATCATGACCTGAGCTGAAGTCGGATGCTTAACTGACTGAGCCACCTATGCGCCCCTTAATAATTTTTTTAATTTAATTTTATGGGGTTTTGGGTGGGTGGAGTTTCTTATTGTATTCAGACCAGTTTTTTTAATAGTCAACATGATTTTCTTTAAAAACAATTAGAAACAAATTATTTAGAAATTTTTGAATCATTTACCTCTGTTATATCTAATATTTCATATTTCTTCAATTTTGCTAACATGTACAGACATTAATTTTTTCTTCACAAAGAATATTGAGTTGCAAGTCTATTTTCAATATCAAGAACTTCATATAAGATCATGAATATAAACACATCCATCCTCTGAAGGGAAAATAACTTTTAAAACAGTGTTAGACATTCAAAAGAGGAAATGTTCTCTACAGTGATATCTCAGAGCTGAATTTACAAATACCCTTAAGTGAAAAGCAGTAATGTTACAGTCTAATCTGGAGATTACAGAAATAAATTGCTGCGGAGAAAGTCTACATTATAATGAATAAGGGGAAATTTTTTTCTGGTAATCATAGTTTTAAAAGATGTTCTACTACTTGCTACCAATTAAAGTTAGAAAACTCAACAACAAGTTCACATATTTTTGAATAATAAAAGAAGAACTACTTGTGTAACATTTTAGTTTGTTTCTTTTACCATCCTGTTCAGATTGAATTTTTAATAATTAACTTGAGTCTTTATCTCTGGATAAGCATATTGAGGTTGTACGAGGAATATTAAATTGATAATGATGGGTTAGATTTCAGCAATTTGAGAAATGATGGTATTAGGGTCATAGTAAGAGAAAAATAGGCTAATAGGATATATTACTAGATTCTACCCAGTAATTTTGTTGTCCTGGATGCTTTACAATGTTCTCAGAGCATCTTACTTTCAATATGAATTTCTACTGATAAAGAGAAGTCCTATATAGACTTATAAACCATATTTAAAGCTTAACCAAGTAATTGCTTTTAGAAACACTAGACGTTCAATTAGTTTTTCAGAGTTTATTTAGAAATGTATTGTTGTATTTTAAACCTTGTGTAAATATTCCATTTTAAGCAGAATTTCTCTTTTTTTGGCCTGTGCTTTTTAAAGCAGTTTAACTGCTTTACTAATAGCCATTTTAACCATACCCTGATACCCATTACTGCCCATTGTGGACTCTGCACCATTCTACCAGAAAGCAGAATGGGAAAATGGAGCTAAAAATAACCTGGAGAGGAGCACATGAATAAAGGAAGATAACACACACACACACACACACACACACACACACACACACGACTAACTGTCTCTAAACAGAAACAAGACTTGTTGGGAAATCTAGGTTTAGTTTATCTTGCTACTTGGTTACTAAGGATTTGAAAATTCAAAGGGCAAAATGAAATATAGTTATTTAGTGAAAGAATAACTTCATACTTTTTTTAGATCTAACGTTAGCCCTAAGTATCTGTGTATAGTTACCTATAACTAGTTCAGGATCAATGAGAGTTTTAAAAGGAGGAGGTGTAGGAGTGGTATTAATGACATTAAGACCATTTCAGCCTTAACTGACTCCATTAATTCTACTCTCACACATCCTTGAAAAAGGAGAATGTCAGTAGTTTATTTTTTTATACCTTTTCTCTAGGCTTAAGGTTTATCTCTTTATTAGCTCACATCTAAAATTAATAGTACACTTTTATAAGTAATTCAATTGGAACAGCTTTTTGAAGATATTGTCAATGACTAATATAAATAATTTACTTGATCAAAGTTATTATTCCTAAGAACTAAAATTAGTTTTATGTGATCCACATTCCTGGGTTTTATATTCCCAGTATACAACACTCCAATGCCAAACCACTGGTTTGCCAACAAAAACAGGGTGCTTATGGGATCCTTGTGTAGTTGCATGACAACACAAAACATTTTAACAAAGTATTTGATATACTGATCCCATATTAGTGCACATAAGTGTAGTCTTTAGTCAACATAATCTTGTTTTTATCCAGTACAAATACTCAGACTGATGTATTAGGCTTTAGTTTTAAAGTATAGAAAAGAAGAATAGAACATAAAAGTTTAAAACCAAATGGAAATCAAAAAGGGAGGAGAAATTTTTTTGTTCATTCAGTTTTAAGAGAAATAGTTTAAAATATTTTTTATTTAATACTTATATTACTTTTCAAGGAAAAGACCATTTCAGGCATGAAGAATATCATTGCTGAGATGGAACAGGCATCAAGGTAAATCATTCAACAAGAATTTGAGATTTATTGGGGACAAAATACTATGTTAGGTACAAAGATAGTAGGAGACAAGGGGGTTAGTGTTATGTATAAGGTGATAACTTTTTTTTTTTAAGTTTATTTATTTATCTTGAGAGAGAGAGAGAGAGAGAGAGAGAGCGAGCATGCAAGCAAGGGAGGGACAGAGAGAAAATCCCAAGCAGGCTCTGCATAGACAATGTGTAACCTGATGCAGGGCTCGAACTCATGAACCGTGAGGTCATATAACCTGAGCCAAGAATAAGAGGCAGATGCTTAACCGACTGAGCCACCCAGGCACCTCAGGTGATAACTTTCTAATGTTTGAAAGGAGGCACAAGTCTGTGTACGGAAGTAAAAGAAAATATGGTGTTAGCCAAGTAAAGGAATGGGAAGGGCATGCAAGGTAAAGAGAATAGCAAAGAACCCCAGATCATGTTCAAGAGCCTCTTGAATGACAAGTAGTTGAGTGTGCTGGAACCCAAAGGGTAAGAGAAGTGATGGAAGGAAAGGCTAAATAGGCAGAGGCTTGTGGTATAGACAAATGAGTCTTAATGTTATCTTTTGGACAATAAGAAATCATTAAAGGAAATTAAGGAGATTTTTGTGCTAGATTACTGAGCCAAAGAGATGATGATAGATAGGATGGAGGGATTGGGAGACAGGAGTGATGGGCTTCTTGTGAGGAGGAGAATCTAGGAGAATGCCAGGTTTCTGGCTGGGGATGAATATTCAACATTATGAAAGTATGTGGAAACACACAATTTCCTCTGGATTTGAAGAGCCTTTGAGGCTTTCTTATAGATGTGTTTAGTAAGCAGTTAAATATGAGTTTGGAGTGTTAAGGAAGAGGAAGAGGCTGGAAATAAGATTTCAGAATCATCTGAAGATGGGGCTAGGAGCCATGGCTATGAACAGGATTTTCTTTTTTTTTTTTTTTAATATGTATTTTTTAATGTTTACTTCTTTTTGAGAGAGGGAGAGCTAGAGTGCAAGCAGAAGAGGGGCAGGGAGAGAGGGAGACAGAGGATCCAAAGAAGGCTCTGTGCTGACAACAGAGAACCCATTGCAGGGTGTGAACTCATGAACCTTGAGATCACAACCTGAGTCAAGTTGGACATTCAACCGATCGAACCACCCAGGTGCCCCTCAATAGGATTTTCTGAGATAAGGATGAGAAGAATCAGGAGGCTAAGGGTTCAGCCCTGAGAACCATTAATTTTTAGGATGGCAGAGGACTGGGAACCTGCAAAGGAGACAAAGCTATAGCAGCCAGAGGTAGAATGAAGGCTTTCTTATACTGGAGTATTAGAAGTTTTGAAATACTTAGCAAATCATTGACTATTATGTATATTCAGCATCCTTTTTTAGAGTGAAATATGGGAAACATTGAGAAACTCCAATGGACTGTATTTAAAATTTAAATGTATTTAAAACATCAAACGTTTTCATGCTAACTGTCCAACTTCTGTCTTATGAGAGTTTGTTATTCTGTTTTTGATAAAATGTCTCTTTTTATGTACTATCTGATTTGTGGAATAGACAGTCTACTGAAGCCCTAATTATGTGTGAACAAGACATTTCCAGAATGCGTCGGCAATTGGATGAAACAAATGATGAGCTGGCTCAGATTGCTAGGGAAAGAGATATCTTGGCTCATGAGAATGATACTGTCCAAGAACAATTTTCTAAAGCCAAACAAGAAAACCAGGTATACTTGTTCCTAGAATCTTTCTTCTCCAAGAAAAATTTTTGTTTTATTCTGATTCTCAGTCCTCATTTTATTTTGTAGAAGACCTCAGGCTTTGGAATCAGCCATTTTTTTTTTTGCCTTTACTCTGCAGATTATGCCTCATATTTTATAAATGAAATTCTCAAACATGAAGTATTAAAGGAGAGAGTGGTGATATAATAGATTTGTATTAAATCTTAGGAAGTACTTCCTTACTGAAGGATAAATATTTGAACAAATCAACAAAGGAAGAGAAAAACCTTCAGAAACTTTTAAGAAAGGGGTAGATTTATTTGGTGGACTATTATTCTCTTTAAGGATGAATATATGTATGGACTATGCCACATATTTTGGTCCTCCTTAGCACTGTGATTCTACTTGGGAAATTTTCTTTTATAATTATTCTGTTTCTAAGACAATATATTTCAGTTTATCCACTCTTTTCATTTCTAATATCAGTATTTTAATTTGAACATTAAAAAACTCTATTTGGAAGCTTTTTTCCCCTCTTAAAATGATTCAGTCTAAATGACTCCCCCACTTGCTGTCACTCTCAGTGTGTTTAGTCTGCATCATAGAAGTCTGTATTTTTAATTGTTAAATATTTTTAATTTACATAATGAACTTTTTAATGTAAGTGGGATAAAACCACACACCACTTTATATCATGGTTTTTCCTACGTGATAAGGCCTGGAGTATTTAAGACTCATGAATTTGAATACCCTGCTTGGCTGTGTGATCATACCATTAAACTTTCCTGAGTCTCAGTTTATATATGTAAAAATGGAGAGGAAATGAGAACATGCCTAGAAAGTACTCATCGGAGTGTCTAGCACAATCACTGGACAAATATCTTGTTGCTGTTACTTGCTTACTGTGACATCATAAGCACTCCCTTGCTTTGTTAAAACTTCATAAACATTTTTTATAATCAGAATAAATTGGTGTTATAACAATTGACATTTGTTCAAGAGTAGTTTTTTCCTTTGTTTGGGTTATAGGCCCAAGGGTAGAAGTTGGATCCCTTTGTGGACCACGAGTTAAAACCCAGATCACAGCAAATTTGGAAAACAGAAACCTTTAAAAAAAATCTCATCCTCAATACCACAATTTCTAACAAATTGGTATGAAGTATTTTTAGTGTTTTATCCTGACTTTTTCACTAAATATAGATGGATATTTTCCTCTGTTATTAAAAATTATTCTAAACAATTTCTCATAGGCAGATACATAATGTATGTGGTTATGCCACTGTGTAGAGACTGTAGATACTGTTATTTACTGCCTTCATTTACTTAACGTACATAGATATTGTCATCATAACAAATAATGCCTTAGTGAACATTCTTTTCATTATTTCATTCACTAGATTTAGTTTTAAATTAAATCAAAGCTTATGAGGCGTCTTTTTTAAATTAAAAAAAAAAAGCCTTTCTAAGTGGACATTTTCAAATGTAGTGAATACTCATGAATCTATCTGCCACCTTCAACAAAAAGCAACATACTTGTCATTCCTGCTCTTATGAGCATTTAAAAATGTCTCCTGATGTAGATTGTAGATAGCAGATAACAGATTTGCTTTTGCAAATTTTGTTTATTTCAAGATACATGGAAATGCTCATTCCTGGGTTTAACAGAATAACTTTAATTGTTTGCTAATTTGATAGACAAAATAGCATTTCATTTTTAAAAAATTATTTAAAATTAGTAAAATTTTAAAAGTTTAGAAAATTAAAATGTTTTTTTATTACTTATAAATTTTAACTTTTTTCAAGTACTATGCCCTTGGGCTTCCTTTTTGTGAATTGTCTGTTGGGTTCTTTGCTCATTTACTATTTGGATTCATGTGTTTTCTGTTTTGTTTTATTTTTTTGCTAGTGGGGTGATGGGCCACATGTCTCCCATTATCTCACAGCCTTGCCCAGACTTATTCACATGGTGACTGTTGCAGTATTTCCAAGAGCAACAAGCAGGAAGTCCCAATAAATAAACAATTTTCAAGCACAGATTTTCAATTTGTGTCCTGTTGTTTATTGTCCAATTAGCCAAAAAAAAAAAAATTGTGAAGGCAAGATTAGATAGAAATGTGGTTAAATAGACTTCAACTCACTGGAAGGAGTTATGGCAAAGAATGTGATATTAGAAAGCATGAAGAGCTGAGGTGTTTTTGGTTTTTATGAGCTTTATATATTAGGTATACTAAATTTTATTTATCACATTTACTATAAATATTTAAAATTAATAGTGGTTTTGACACAGAGAAAGTTTCTATTTTTATTTTTTGTTGTCAAGTCTAGCTATATTTTTCTTTATAGGCCCTGTCTAAAAAATTGAATGATACACATAATGAACTTAACGACATAAAACAGAAGGTCCAAGATACTAATTTGGAGGTTAACAAGCTGAAGAGTATATTAAAGTCTGAAGTATGTATACATTTTTTTTCTGTTTGCTCATGATACTGATGAAATTTTGCTAGTTATTTCTCATAGGGACAGCTGAATCAAGACTTTTTAAAATACATAGCATATTTTAGTGTTGACAATGATGGATTAATTGTATATTCAGCCATCCTAGATAAGTAGAATCCTCCTAATTGGCTGAAGGACAAGAGATCAGAATCAATTTCAGCTCACTTATATTTGAAAATGGTAATTTTCAGTTGTAAACCTTTGACAAAAGAGGCTCTGCCTGATTGTGTAGAAGATCAGAATTGATCACCCTGTTGTGGGGCCTTTCTTTCTTTCTTTCTTTCTTTCTTTCTTTCTTTCTTTCTTTCTTTCTTTCTTTCCATATATATATATATGTATATACACACACACACACATATATATATTTTAATATGAAATTTACTGTCATATTGGTTTCCATACAACACCCAGTGCTCATCCCAACAGGTGCCCTCCTCAATGCCCATCACCCACTTTCCCCTACCTCCCACCGCCCCATCAACTCTCAGTTTGTTCTCAGTTTTTAAGAGTCTTTTATGTTTTGGCTCTCTCCCTCTCTAAATTTTTTTTCCCTTCCTCTCCCCCATAGTCTTCTGTTAAGTTTCTCAGGATCCACATGTGAGTGAAAACATATGGTACCTGTCTTTCTCTGTATGACTTATTTCACTTAGCATAACACTCTCCAGTTCCATCCATGTTGCTACAAAAGGCCAGATTTCATTCTTTTTCATTGCCAAGTAGTATTCCATTATATATATAAACCACATCTTCTTTATTCATTCATCAGTTAATGGACATTTAGGCTCTTTCCATAATTTGGCTATTGTTGAAAGAATTTACCCAAGGGATACAGGGGTGCTGATGCATAGGGGCACTTGTACCCCAATGTTTATAGGGATCATCTATTTCTTAGGACCAGAGTAGATGGCTCTGATCTGTACTTCTGTGTTAGTGACCAAATAAATCTAGAGTATGTGTGGTCCCCCTGGAATAAACAGACAGCTTGACCAAGGATGTTAGGTATGCCCATTGGTAAAATATTATCTAAAATAATATAGTTGCCTTAATTAATATAGTAGGTATAGTGTTTCCTACCTACCACTCAAACCATTAATAGGAACTTTCCACCCCCAAACTGTTTTCCTTGTTTTATTTAACATCTCATTTAAAATCAGTCTGTAAACATTTCTTGAGCATTCATTTTTAGTGTGCATAAGACTGTTTAAGACTTTGAGAGAGTTCCCGTTTCTCCACATCCTCTCCAGCATCTATAGTCTCCTGATTTGTTCATTTTGGCCACTCTGACTGGCGTGAGGTGATACCTGAGTGTGGTTTTGATTTGTATTTCCCTGATAAGGAGCAACGGATGGAACTGGAGAGTGTGATGCTAAGTGAAATAAGCCATACAGAGAAAGACAGATACCATATGGTTTCACTCTTATGTGGATCCTGAGAAACTTAACAGGAACCCATGGGGGAGGGGAAGGAAAAAAAAAAAAAAAAAGGACGTTAGAGTGGGAGAGAGCCAAAGCATAAGAGACTGTTAAAAACTGAGAACAAACTGAGGGTTGATGGGGGGTGGGAGGGAGGGGCGGGTGGGTGATGGGTATTGAGGAGGGCACCTTTTGGGATGAGCACTGGGTGTTGTATGGAAACCAATTTGTCAATAAACTTCATATAAAAAAAAAAATAAAATAAAATAATAATAATAACAAAAAAAAAAAAAAAAAAAAAAAGACTTTGAGAGAGAAGAGATTCTGAGGATTTCTAAATTGCAGGTAAGGCAGTAAGTCGGCAGCCTTACATTGGAAAAGCAGGTCGTTTCTTACATGTCTTGATTTTAAGGTGCCAGCAATGTAATACTATAATTGAATGGAAGCTTCAAAGTCAGATAGGTCTGACCCCCCTTCTCACTCATAACATGAACTTATGTAGGCTATTCAATCTGAGTCTCAGCATCCCATCTGTAATTGGAAAGAAAGCCCAAGTAAGTAAGATAGACCTAGCACAGTGAACCATTTAAGTATATTCTGGAACAGAACAGAATATAAATAAATGAATATCTAAGCATTTAATGTAGTAAGATTTCAGTCAGTGTTAGACACTTCCCTTTTTCTCCCTAGCTTGTCACATTATCTGAAATTCCACCATTAGGGATCGGGGCTTTTAGAGTGTGGAATGGTATTTTCAGACATCACACATCAGGCTTCTCTCAGCTGTTGGTGTCCTTCTGTGAGTTCTTTTATTTTGTTTCACAACAAAACTGGGTGGATCCTGGCAGTCCCCTGAGAGAATAAACCACAGGTCCATTAAGAATTGTTGAGCACTTGATTCATTCACTCATTCAGCATGTAGTATGGTAGGTGCTGAGGTGCCAGAGATGAAAAGTAGGAAACAGAATGGCACCCCGGGCAGTGAGGACAATCTGAACAAAGGTGTAAGGGGGGAAAAAAGTAGGTTCTGTAGCTAGAGGGGAGGGTATAGGTAGTGATAATACAGAGGTAGAAGGACTTGTTTGAACTCTGTTTTCAGGAAGCTTTTGTTACAACATGAGCCCAGAAGTTATTTGAAGAATTGCCTTTTAGAAAGATCATTCTGGTGATTTGGGGAGGAATAAATCAGAAGGGTAACAAAATCAGAAAGAGGGAGATCAATTAGGGGAGGCTGTATCCTTAATTCAGTCAAGTAGCACAAAGGATTACAGCTGAGGCAGCCAGTTTTGCTGTGGGGAAGTATAGTATTGAGCCCAATAATGGACCAGAGGTGGATGGTACTGAGGTGGGGACAGCACCAGAAAGAGGTAAACAGATGCTGAAAGGGAATTGGAAAATACCAAAGAATAGTTTCACTTTTTTAAAAAATTCAAATTCGAATTAGGTAACATACAGTGTAGTCTTGGCTTCAGGTGTAGAACCCGGTGATTGCTCTTTTATATATGACACCCAGTGCTCATCCCCAAAAATGCCCTCCTTAAAGCCCATCACTCATTTAACCCATCCCCCCACCAACCTCCCCTCCAGCAACCCTCAGCTTGTTCTTTGTCTTTAAGAGTCTCTTATGGTTTGCCTCCCTCTGTTTTTACCTTATTTTTCCTTCCCTTCCCCTATGCTCATCTGTTGTTTTTCTCAGATTCCACATATAAGTGAAGTCATATATCTGCCTTTCTCTTATTTTGCTTAGCATAATAGACTCTAGTTCCATCCGCATTGTTGCAAATGGCAAGCAAGATTTCATTCTTTTTTAAAAAGTTTTTGACATTTATTTTTGAGAGACAGAGCATGAACAGGGGAGGGGGAGAGAGAGAGGGAGATACAGAATCCGAAGCAGGCTCCAGCCTCTGAGCTGTCAGCACAGACCCCAATATGGGTCTCGAACCCACAAACCATGAGATCATGACCTGAGCCAAAGTCTGATGCTTAACCGACTGAGCCACCCAAGTGTCCCAAGATTTCATTCTTTTTCATCGCTGAGTAGTATTCCATTGTGTGTGTGTGTGTGTGTGTGTGTGTGTGTGTGTGTGTGTACCACATCTTTTTTATCCATTCATCAGTTGATGGACATTTGGGCTCGTTCCATAATTTGGCTGTTGTTGATAGTGCTGCTATAAACATTGGGGTGCATGTGCCCCTTCGAATTCAGCATTTTTATATCCTCTGGATAAATACCTAATAGTACAATTGCTGGGTTGTTGCTGGGTTGTACAGTAGTTCTATTTTTAATTTTTTTTAAATTTTTTCAACTTTTTTTATTTATTTTTGGGACAGAGAGAGACAGAGCATGGAGACAGAGCATGGAGACAGAGCATGAACGGGGGAGGGGCAGAGAGAGAGGGAGACACAGAATCGGAAACAGGCTCCAGGCTCCGAGCCATCAGCCCAGAGCGCGACGCGGGGCTTGAACTCGCGGACCGCGAGATCGTGACCTGGCTGAAGTCGGACGCTTAACCGACTGCGCCACCCAGGCGCCCCTAATTTTTTGAGGAACCTCCATACTCTTTTCCACTGTGGCTATACCAGTTTGCATTCCCACCAGCAGTGCAAAAGAGAGCCTCTTTCTCTGCATCCTCATTAGCATCTGTTGTTTCCTAAGTTGTTAATTTTAGCCATTCTGAAAGGTATGAGGTGGTATCTCATTGTGGTTTTGATTTCTGTTGCCTATCTTGGGCTCCACACTGCTCTGGTTGCTTTGAGTAGATACAAAAAAAGGGAAAATATGGTTTCTGGTTGACCAGAGGGAGGTGCACCAGGTATTTGGTGACCAGGAGTGACACATTCATGCCAGTCCCTTTTTACTGCTTGAACCTTGAACCATGTGTTACCTGGGAGTCACAAAACTACATTTAATATAAGAAATGGTTCGTATTTTAGAAAACTTAATATAGTATAAAAAAATGGTTTCTATCTTCGAGGAACTCAGAGTGTTACTGGGGAGACTGGACATCCACACCTAACAACATAAAACTCTCAGGCAGTGTTAAGAGAATGGCATAGACAGTGAGTGCCAAAGAAAGTTAAAGAGGGTGAAGAGTGATGGGGGTAGAATTCAGTTTATAAATACTGTACCGTGTGTTTCCCAGGTACATACTAAGTGCATAGCTGTTGTTTTTAGTACAATAATGGAAAAACACATCCTACAGGCACATTGAGAATATCCAAATCTTGAAAGTCAGTGCAGTAGTTGAGCATGTTAACAAACTTGACAAGATTCTATATTAGTCATAGGTAACCAAACCACAAGGTGGCGATATTAACTGAATTTTAACCAGTCTCATGGTTAATCATATTTGTGAAAACTTAAATCTGATTTGAAAGCTTTCTTAGGGTGAGATATCATTTATTGCAATGTGATCATTTTATGGTTCTGATAGAAATTCACTGGTTATTAACAGGTATTAATGACAGAGAGGTCTGGTACCTTTTTAATAATAACCAAAATTATAAATGACTTTGTAAGAATGAGTTAGCCAAACCATATTACTAAAACATGTTTTTAAAAATAGCCTCATAATGATTACTCAATATAGTATACTATTTGTGTATTTGTGGAGTTATTATATTCCTTTAGAAATAAGATCCCACTTTTTAGTCAGTCTCTCATGATAGAACTTTTAAGGTTTTAAACATATGGTTTGGGGCACCTGTATGGCTCAGTCAATTGAGCGTCCAACTCTTGATATCAGCTGGGGTTGTGATATAGCAGTTTATGGGTTCAGGCCCTGCATTGGACTCCACACTTATAATGCAGAGCCTGCTTGGGATTCTCTGTCTCTCCCTCTCTTTCTTCCTCTCACTTGTGTGTGTGTGTACTCTCTGTCTCTCTCAAAATAAATAAACCTACAAAAATTAAAAAGTTTTAAAAATGTGGTTCTATATAATATGCCCAATATGACTGTATAGTTATGAGTAGTGTTTGTTGGCATAGGTTTGTTGTTTTATTTCTTAGAAATTTTAGGTAAGTTACTAGAACAGTAAGCAAAAGTAAATCATAAATCATAGAACAGTCCATGATAGAGAAAATTAAGACTGAGGTTATGAATGAAAGGCAGGAACTAGACAGGTGATGTGTCTAGTTCAACAGACACAAATCAACAGAATTATCAGAGATTTATGCTTGAAATTTGTAATTAGTCAGAAGTTCTGTAGCCAGTACAATCTAGAAAAGCAGTCAGGAACAAAGGAATGCACAGGTATAGAAGGTTGGCCAAGGCAGAGACTCAAAAACCAGAGTAGCAAATAGTCACTAAACGGATATATAGGGAGAGGAGGCAATGAAGGATTTTGTTTGAACAAAAGCAAATATAGGAACCAACTTGACTTTACTAGATGGGTGAGTGTGACTCAGGAGGCAGGGCAGATCCTGGTCCCACTCCCTTTTGTTGATTACAGGATGACCAATTTTCTAAATGGAGAATATAGATACGATTTCTTGAGATTATGTTATAAATGGTTCTGTAGCAAATAAATTTCCCGTGACCTGGCAAATAATGTTTACTTTATATTGTATGTTGACCATTTTACATCTTTTAAAGTAAGTCCTAAAATTGCTTTTTAGGAATCTGAGAACCGGCAAATTATGGACCAACTCCGAAAAGCCAATGAAGATGCTGAAAACTGGGAAAATAAGGCCCGTCAAGCAGAGGCAGATAACAATACCCTCAAATTAGAACTTATTACTGCTGAGGCAGAAGGTAACAGATTAAAAGAAAAAGTAGATTCTCTCAACAGAGAGGTCGAGCAGGTAAGTTTGGGAAAATGTATTTGTGGGACATTCTACATCATTTTGAAAGAGTTTTGTTTGGCATTCCATAAATTAAATATATAAACAAACACTTAAATTATTTAAATATACTATGAATTGTAGCCTAATTGTTCTCCAATACCCACTCTGGTTTTGCTCTAATCTATTATCTACCCTACAACTAGAATAATCTTTAGCATTTTTAAAAGTTAGGAACTATTTCAAACATACCAAAAAAGTGCAAAAAAAAGTAAATAAAACACATACACACATCTCACCGGTTGAAGGATGCTAATATTTTCCACTGTTGCTTCAAGTTTCTCTTTATGTAAAGAAACAAAATATTACAGATAGAACTCATCCTTTTCCCTCTTGCCTCCCTCACGACTGGTGTGAATAACTTTCATGCCAGTTGTATAACTCTTTTGCATATGTTTATGCTTCTTCTACATATCTATCACCCACAAATGATATATACCGTTGTTTTGTGTGCTTTAGGTTTTTAAGTGATACTCTAGATATCCATTTGTAATTTACCTTTTTTGCTCAATATTATAATTTTGAAATTTATCTATGTGATACACAAAGTATAGATCTAAACAGTTGCATCTTATAGTCATTGTGTAAATATTAAAATTCATTCCCATATTAAAGGAAATTTAATTGTCTTCACTTTTTCTTTAATAAAATGCTGCAACAAACATTCTTTTATGTTTCTCCTCGGGTATATATTTCTCTGGGTTTATGACTAGAAGTGGAATAACAGGGCAGGTTTAACTCTTCGAAGTATTGTATTGCTCTCTAAAATTTTACCATTTCATCAGAAATCATGGAGTTGGTATTTTCTCAAGTACTAAGCAATACTTGATATTATCAAACTTTAAAATGTTTTCTATACTTTTTGTTTTCTGTTTCCTTGATTACAAGTGAAATTGAGAATTTTTTCTTATTTCTTGGCCATTCAGAATTCCTCCTCTATAAATTTTCTCTTGAATGAATTTTTGTAAACTTTGTTCATTTTTCTATTGGGTTATTTATCTTTTTCATATTGACTTATCAGGATTATCTATATACTCTTGGTAATAATCCTTTGAAAGATATTATAGCTGGGATGCCTGGGTGGCTCAGTTAAGCGTCTGACTCTTGATTTCGGCTCAGGTCATGATCTCATGGTTTGAGTTCAAGCCCCAAATAGGGTTCTGTGCTGACATTGTGGAGCCTGCTTGGGATTCTCTCTCTCTGTCTCTCTCTCTCTCTCTCTCTCTCTCTCTGCCCCTCCCCTGCTTGTGCACACACACACATACTCTCTCTTTCTCACTCTCAAAAATAAATAAATAAACTTAAAAAAATTTAAAGGTATTATAGTTATCCTCTTTTGCTGTTACTTGTCTTTTCATTGTGCTTGGAATATAAACAGAAGTTTTAAATTCTGATGCTGTCAGAATTATTGTCAATCTCTCCCAAATATGGTTTATGTTTATATGTCTTCTTTAAGAAATCCTTTGCTATTCCAAGAATAGAAAGATATTTTCTTATATTTTATTTTAAGGGTTCTTCTAAAATTCTAAAAGTATGTGGAATTTTGCCCTTTACATTTAGATATTTAATCCACTTGAGGTTGAATTGTGTGTGGTTTGACATAGAGATGTAATTTTTTATTTTTGTAGATGGATATCCCCATTCTTTATTCACTGAATTATAAGTCTACTTTGTCATAAAAATAAATTTCCATTTGTTCTGTTCCATTCATAACTTTATCTGTTTGCCAACAATAAACTCTTGAAACTTCTATAGTTTTATGTTAAGTCTTGATATCTGGGATTAATGTTCCCCCAAATTATTTTGGCTATCCTTTGTCCTTATTAAACTCTTTCAAATACATTATAAAATAAATATATCAAATTCCATAATTTAACATCTTTCTTCTTTTGTATGAATTTCTTTGGCTGCATCCTACAAGTTTTGAGGTAATGCTTTTATTGCCATTCATTTAAAAGTATCACCTAGTTCAATAATGATTTATTTTAATAATGATTTATTTTTGATCACTGAAGTTATTTATTTTTTTCAAAAATTTTAACTACTTTATTTTCTTTTTTTAAGTTTTTATTTAAATTCCAGTTAGTTAACATATAGTGTTATATTAGTTTCAGGTGTACAATATAGTGATTCAAAACTTTCATACAACACTTAGTGCTTATCACAAATGCCCTCCTTAATCCCCATCCTCTATTTCCCTGAGTCCCCAACCAACCTCCCCTCTGGTAACCATCAGTTTGTTCTCTATAGTCAAGAATCTGTTTCTTGGTTTGCCTCCCTCTCTCTTTTTTTCCCTCTTGCTTATTTATTTTGTTTCTTAAATTCCACATGAGTGAAATCATATGGTATTTGTCTCTCTGACTGACTTACTTCACTTAGCGTAATACTCTCTAGCTCCTTCCATGTTGTTGCAAATGGCAAGATGTCATTCTTTTTGATGGCTGAGTAATATTTCATTGTATAAGTATACCACATCTTTTATCCATTCATCAGCTGATGGACATATGAGCTGTTTCCATAATTTGGCTATTGTAGTTAATGCTGCTATAAACACTGGGGTACATGTATCCCTTTGAATTAGTATTTTGTATTCTTTGGGTGAATACCTAGTAATGCAATTGCTGGATCATAGGGTAGTTCTTTTTTTAACTTTTTGAGGAACATCCATCTGTTTTTCAGAGTAGCTACACCAGTTTGCATTCCCACCAACAGTGCAGGAGGGGTTCCCCTTTCTCCACATCCTTGCCAACATCTACTGTTTCTTGTGTTTTTGATTTTAGCCCTTCTGACAGGAATGAGGTAATATTTCATTGTAATCTTGATTTTTATTCTCTGATGATGAGTGATGTTGAGCATTGTTTCACATGTCTGCTGCCCATCTGGATGTCTTCTTTGGAAAAGTATCTATTCGTGTCTTCTGTCCATTTTTAATTGGATTATTCATATTTTGGGTGTTGAGTTTGATAAGTTCTTTATAGATTTTGGATACTAACCCTTTATCATTCCTCATTTCTCATTTGCAAATATCTTCTCCCATCCCGTAGGTTACCTTTTAGTTTTGTTGATTGTTTCCTTTGCTGTGCAGAAGCTTTTTATTTTGATGAAATCCCAATAATTTATTTTTGCTTTTGTTTCCCTTGCCTCAGGAGACATATCTAGAAAGAAGTTGCTACAGCTGTTGTCAAAGAGGTTACTGTCTGTGTACTCCTCTAGGATTTTGATGTTTTGGGGTCTCAAAATTAGGTCTTTAATCCACTTTGAATTTAGTTTTGTGTTTGGTGTAAGAGATTGGCCCAGTTTCATTCTTTTGCATGTTGCTCTCCAGTTTTCCCAGCACCATTTGTTGAAGAGACTGCCTTTTTCCCATTGGACATTCTTTCCTGCTTTGTTGAAGATTAATTGACCATATAGCTATGGGTTTATTTCTGGGTTTTCTATTCTGTTCCATTGATCTATGTGTCTATTTTTGGGCCAGTACCATACTGTTTTGATCACTACAGCTTTGTAGTGTAATTTAAAATTTGGAATTGTGATACCTCCAGCTTTGCTTTTCTTTTTCAAGGTTGCTTTGGCTATTCAAGGTCTTTTGTGGTTCCATACAAATTTTAGGAATGTTTGTTCTTGGTCTGTGAAAAATGTGATTGGTATATTGATAGGAATTGCCTTTAATTTGTAGCTTACTTCGGGTAGTAGAGACATTTTAACAATATTTGTTCTTTCAATCCATGAACATGGAATGTCTTTCCATTTCTTTGTTCTTCAGTTGTTTTCATCAGTGTTTTATAGTTTTCAGAGTACAGGTCTTTCACCTCTTTAATTAGGTTTATTCCTAGGTTCCTTATGGTTTTTGGTGCAATTGCCAATGGGATTGATTCCTTAATTTCTTTTTCTGCTGCTTCATTATTGGTGTATAGAAAGGCAACAGATTTCTGTATGTTAATTTTGTATCCTTTACTGAACTTTTGCAACTTTACTGAATTTGTGTATCATTTCTAGCAGGTTTTGGCAGAGGCTTTTGGATTTTCTATATAGAGTATCATCTCATCTGAAAATAGTGAAACTTTTACATTCTCCTTGCCAATTTGGATGCCTTTTATTTCTTTTTGTTGTCTGATTGCTGTGTCTAGGACTTCCAGTACTAGTGGTACTAGTGGTGGTGCAGTGGTGAGGGTGGACATCCTTGTCTTGTTCCTGACTCTAGAGGAAAAGCTCTCAGCTTTTCCCCACTGATGCTGATGATATTATCTGTGGGTTTTTCATATATGGCCTTTATTATGTTGAGGTATGTTCTCCCTAAACCTATTTTGTTGAGGGTTTTTATCATGAATAGATGTACTTTGTCAAATGTGTTTTCTGTTGAAATGATTGTATGGTTCTTATGCTTTCTTTTATCAATGTGGTATATCACATTATTTGATTTATGAATATTGAACTACCCTTGAAACCCAGGAATAAATCCCACTTGATTGTGGTGAATGATTTTTTTAATGTGTTATTGGATTCAGTTTTGCTAGTTTTTATTGAGAATTTTTACATTTTTGCATCCATGTTCATCAGGGGTATTAGCCTGTAGTTTTCTTTTTAGTGAAGTCTTTATCTACTTTTGGTATCAGGGTAATGCTGGCCTCATAGAATGAATTTGGAAGTTTTCCTTTCTTTTCTATTTTTTGGAATTGTTTGAGAAGAATAGGTATTAACTCTTCTTTAAATGTTTGGTAGAATTTGCCTGTGAAGCCATCTGGCTCTGGACTTTTGTTTGTTGGGAGTGTGTGTGTTTTTTGTTTTTTGTTTTTTTTTTTTTTTATCACTGATTCAATTTCTTTGCTGTTTATCAGTCTGTTCAAGTTTTTTTTTTTTTTCCTTCCTATTTCAGTTTTGGTGGTTTATATGTTTCTAGGAATTTATCTATTTCATCCAGGTTGTCCTTTGTTTGCATATAGTTTTTCATAGTATTCTCTTGTAATTGTTTGCATTTTTTTTTTGGTTATTTCTCCTTTCTCATTCATGATTTTATTTATTTGGATCCTTTCTCTTTTGTTTTTGATAAGTCTGGCTAGAGGTTTATCAATTTTATGAATTTTTTTAAAGAACCAGCTCCTAGTTTCATTGATCTGTTCTATTGTTTTTTTAGTTTCTATATCATTTATCTCTGTTCTAATCTTTATTATTTCCTTCATTCTGCTGGGATAGGCTTCATTTGTTCTTTTTCTAGCTCCTTTAGGTGTAAGGTTAGAATTGTATATTTGAGATTTTTCTTGCTTCGTGAGATAGGCCGTATTTCTATATACTTCCCTCTTAGGACCACTTTTGCTGCTTCCCCAAGGTTTTTGACCATTGTGTTTTCATTTTCATTTGTTTCCAGGTATTTTTAAATTTCTTCTTTGATTTCGTGGTTGACCCATTCATTATTTAGTAGCATGTTATCTAACCTCCATGTATTTGTGGTCTTTTGAACTTTTTCTTGTGGTTGACTTCTAGATTCATAGCATTATGGTCAGAAAAGGTGTATGATATGATTTCAATGTTTTTGTACTTGTTGGGGCCAGTTTTGTGACCTAAAATGTGATCTATTCTGGAGAATGTTCCATGTGCACTTGAAACGAATGAATATTCTGCTGTTTTAGGATGGAATATTCTGAATATATGTTAAGTCCATCTGGTCCAGTGTGTCATTCAAAGTCATTGTTTTCTTGTTTATTTTCTGTTTTGATGATCTGTCCATTGATACAGGTGGGGTGTTAAAGTCCCCTACTATTATTATGTTATTATCAATGAGTTCTTTTATGTTTGTTATTAATTGTTTTATACATTGGGTGCTCTCATGTTGAGTGTAAAAATTTTTACAATTGTTATATCTTCTTCTTGGATTGTCCCCTTTATGATTATATAATGCCCTTCTTTGTCTCTGTTATAGTCTTTGTTTTAAAGTGTAGTTGTCTGATATATGCATTACACTCTGGCTTTCCTTTGACATTGGTTTGCATGATAAATGTTTCTCCATCCCCTCACTTTCAATCTGCAAGTGTCTTTAGGTCTAAAATGAGTCTTTTATAAGCAGCATATAGATGGATCTTGATTTTTTATTCATTCTGATACTCTGTGCCTTTTGATTGGAGTGTTTGGTCTGTTTATATCCAAAGTAATTATGATCACTGAAGCTATTTTTAAAATTTCCAATGCACAGGGGACTTGATATTATTATTCTATTTTTTATATCTAGTTTTGTTGTATATTATGATGAAATAATATGGCTTATATGATATTAACTTATTGATATCTGTTAAGGCTTGCTTAGTGGCAGGGTACACAATATTTGATAATACTCTAAGTGAGCTTGAAAAGCAGGTGTATTCACTTATTTCGGGGGGCATATGTATGTTATATGTATTTATATATAGCATATTTATATATACATGTGATTAGGCTTGTTAACAGTGTCATTCAGTTCTTAAAAACCCTTACCAAATTTGTATTTTTGATTTTTAGTTACTGAAAGAAATGTCTTAAGATCCTCCTCTATAACTGTGGATTTGTCTATTTTTCTGTGAATGATTTTCTCAGTTTTTGCCATATTTTTAAGGCTGCTATTAGTTCAGCATTTTATATATTTATGATGAAAATATAAATGTGTAATGAGTCACCTGAATAACTCTCTACTTAAACTAATTTTTAACCATCTATATTGAAATGTGACTTACATACAATAAAAAATTCTCATTATGATCAGATGAGTTTTGACAAATGAATACGTTTTCACAGTCATCTGTATAATCATGTTATAGTATAGAACATTCCGTCACCTTCCTAACATTCCTTCAAGTCCTTTTGCAGTCAATCCATCCCAATCCCTAAGCAATTACTGGTTTTCTTTCTGTCACTATAGATAAGATTTGCTTTCTCTAAAATTTTATACAAATGGAATCAGACAGTAAGTATTTATTTGTGTCTTAACTTGTCTCACTCACCGTAATGATGTTGAAGTTCATACATGTTGTTGCATGTTAGTTCATTCATTAGTTCATATTGTTGAATAGTGTTCCATTGCATAGCCATATCACAATCTGTTTATTCACCTATTAACGGACATTTAATGTGTGCATTAGTCTGCTAACTCTGGTGAAATAAAATATTGCAGATTGGGTGGCTTAAACAGTATAAATTTATGTTCTCTCAGTTCTGGAGTTTGGCAGTCCAAGATCAAGGTGATGGCAGTTTAAGTTTCTTCTGAGGCCTCTTAACTTGGTCTGCAGATTGGCCACCTTATTACTATGTCCTCACAAGGCCTTTCTTTTGTGCATGTGCATCCCTGGTGATTCTTCTTGTAGGGGCACAGTCATATTTGATTAAATCTCCATTCTTATGGTCTCGTTTAGCCTTAATCACCTTCATAAAGGCCCTGTCTCCAAGTACAGTTATCCTGGGGTGTTAGGGCTTCAACATATGCATTTTAAGGGGACACAATTTAGTTTATAACAGATTGTTTCTAGTTTTTGGCCATTATGAATAAACAGCAATGAACATCATGCACAAGTCTTTGTGCACAAATTTTCACTTTTTCTAGGGTAAAAAACTAGCAGCAGAATTGCTGGATCATATAAGTAGGCTTAACTTTGTAAGAAACTGACAAACTATTTTGCAAACTGATTGTATCACTTTACTCTCTCATTTGCATTGAATGAGAGTTCCAGTGGTTCTCCATTTTTCCTGACACATGTATTGTCACATTGTAGTTTTAGTTTGCATTTCCTTTTTAACTAATAATGTAGTGCAGCTTTCCACATTCTTAATGATCATGAAAATATCTTTTGCGAAGTGTCTGTTCAAATCTGTTGCCCATCTTTTTATTATGATTCCTGTTACTAAGTTGTAAGAATTTTTTGGAACACTCTAGATGTTTCTTTGTCAGATATGTATACTTTTAAATATTTTCTCCTAGTCATTGGCTTGCCTTTTTAAGTCTTTTGAAGAGCAGAGGTTTTAAATTTTTGGTCAAGTCCAGTTTATCAGTTTTTTTTTTTCCTACTTGGTATTTCTGTGTCCTATCTCATAAATCTTTGCATACAACAAGATGCATCGGCTTTCTTCTTTTCTTCTTCCAGAAATCTTACACTTTTGTATTGTAGTCTATGATACATTTTGAATTAATAGTTATGTATGATGTAAGATAATGATCGAGGTTTATTTTTTTCCCCACATGATTTGAAGTTGTCCAGTGCTATTTGTTGAAAAGATGGTATTTCACCACTGAGTTATCTAAGAACTTTTAGCAAAAATAAAATAATCCTGTGTGTATGGATCTATTTCTTTTTTTTCTTTTTTTGGTATGGATCTATTTCTGAACTCTTCTGTCCATGGATATATATGTCTATTCTTAGCCAGTGTCATAGTAAGCCAGTATCGTATAAAGCTTCATTAATTAATATAGCCTTACAGAAAGTCTTCAAATGAATTAGTGTGAATCCTCCAAATGTGTTCTTTCTGAGAAGGTCTGGTGTTATGGGGCCTCTTCATTTCCATATAAATTTTAGAATGAGTTATTTTCTACAGAAAAAAACTTATATGGAGTTTGATAGCATGGTATTGAATGTACAGATCAATATGGAGCAAGTTGAAGATCTTAACAATAATGAATCTTTGGGGACATAAATATAGTCTATCCACATGTTTTATACTTTTTAGTGTATAGATATTATATACATATATTGTTATTATCCTTATCTCATAGGTTTTTAAAATGCCATTGAAAATATTTCATTCCTAAATTTTGTATTGCAGTTTTTGATAGTCTATACACAGAAATAAGGTAGAATTTTGTTATCTTTTATTCTGTAATATTGCTTAAATTCAATTTTTTTAGTTCTAGTAGGTTTTTTTTTTTTTTTGGTAGATTTTAAAGGATTTTCTACATAATACAGTCATGTCCTTTGCATATAAAGATAGTTTTACTTTTTTTTTCCAATCTGAATGCCTTTCTTTTCTGTCTGGTATTGAACAAAGTGATGAGAGTGGACATCTTTGCCTCATTTGTCATCTTAAGGAAAAAGCATTCAGTATTTCTTTTTTGACTATGATATTAGCTGCATGTTTTTGTAGAAACATTTTATCAGGTTGAAGACCTTCTCTTCTAAGTTTACTTAGAATTTTTATCATGAATGGGTATAGAATTTCATCAAATGCCTTTTCTGCAAATATTGAGATGGTCATATCATTTTTATTTTTATATTTTTGGCTTGTTAAAATGGTTAATACATTGATTTTTTTAATTTTAATTTTTTTCTTACCTTATTTATTTATTTATTTTTTTAAATATGAAATTTATTGTCAAATTGGTTTCCATACAACACCCAGTGCTCATTCCAACAGGTGCCCTCCTCAATGCCCATCACCCACTTTCCCCTCCCTCCCACCTCCCATCAACCCTCAGTTCTCAGTTTTTAAGAGTCTCTTATGTTTTGGCTCCCTCCCTCCCTAACCTTTTTTTTTTTTTCCTTCTCCTCCCCCATGGTCTTCTATTAAGTTTCTCAGGATCCACATAAGAGTGAAACCATATGGTATCTGTCTTCCTCTCTATGACTTGTTTCACTTAGCCTAACACTCTCCAGTTCCATCCACATTGCTACAAAAGGCCATATTTAATTTTTTCTGATTGCCACGTAGTATTCCATTCTGTATATGAACCACAATTTCTTTATCCATTCATCAGTTGATGGACATTGAGGATCTTTCCATAATTTGGCTATTGTTGAAAGTGCTGCTATAAACATTAGGGTACAAGTGCCCCTATGTATCAGCACTCTTGTATCCCTTGGGTAAATTCCTAGCAGTGCTATTGCTGGGTCATAGGGTAGATCTATTTTTAATTTTTTGAGGAACCTCCACACTGTTTTCCAGAGCGGCTGCACCAGTATGCATTCCCACCAACAGTGCAAGAGGGTTTCCGTTTCTCCACATCCTCTCCAGCATCTATAGTCTCCTGATTTGTTCATATTAGCCACTCTGACTGGTTTGAGGTGGTATCTGAGTGTGGTTTTGACTTGTATTTCCCTGATGAGGAGCGACGTTGAGAATCTTTTCATGTGTCTGTTGGCCATCTGGATGTCTTCTTTCAAGAAGTGTCTATTCATGTTTTTTGCCCATTTCTTCACTGGATTATTTTTTTTTCAGGTGTGGAGTTTGGTGAGCTCTTTATAGATTTTGGATACTAGCCCTTTGTCCGATATGTCATTTGCAAATATCTTTTCCCATTCCATTGGTTGCCTTTTAGTTTTGTTGATTGTTTCTTTTGCAGTGCAGAAGCTTTTTATCTTCATGAGGTCCCAATAGTTCATTTTTGCTTTTAATTCCCTTGCTTTTGGAAATGTGTCAAGTAAGACATTGCTAAGAAATTGCTGCAGATGAGGTCAGAAAGGTTTTTTTCCTGCTTTCTCCTCTAGGATTTTGATGGTTTCCTGTCTCACATTCAGGTCCTTTATCCATTTTGAGTTTATTTTTGTGAATGATGTAAGAAAGTGGTCTAGTTTCATCCTTCTGCATGTTGCTGTCCAGTTCTCCCAGTACCATTTGTTAAAGAGACTTTTTTCCATTGGATGTTCTTTCCTGCTTTGTCAAAGATGAGTTGGCCATACGTTTGTGGGTCTAGTTCTGGGGTCTATTCTATTCCATTGGTCTATGTGTCTGTTTTTGTGCCAATACCATGCTGTCTTGATGATGACAGCTTTGTAGTAGAGGCTAAAGTCTGGGATTGTGATGCCTCCTGCTTTGATCTTCTTCAAAATTACTTTGGCTATTCGGGGTCTTCTGTGGTTCCATACAAATTTTAGAATTGCTTGTTCTATCTTTGAGAAGAATGCTCATGCAATTTTCCTTGGGATTGCATTGAATGTGTAGATTGCTTTGGGTATATTTAATAATATTTATTCTTCCAATCCATGAGCATGGAATGTTTTTCCATTTCTTTATGTCTTCTTCAATTTCCTTCATAAGCTTTCTATAGTTTTCAGCATATAGATCTTTTACATCTTTGGTTAGGTTTATTCCTAGGTATTCTATGCTTCTTGGTGCAATTGTGAATGGGATCAGTTTCTTTATTTGTCTTTCTGTTGCTTCATTATTAGTGTATAAGAATGCAACTGATTTCTGTACATTGATTTTGTATCCTGCAACTTTGCTGAATTCATATATCAGTTCTAGCAGACTTTTGGTGGAGTCTATTGGGTTTTCCATGTATAATATCATGTCATCTGCAAAAAGTGAAAGCTTGACTTCATCTTTGCCAGTTTTGATGCCTTTGATTTCCTTTTGTTGTCTGATTGCTGATGCTAGCACTTCCAACACTATGTTAAACAACAGCGGTGAGAGTGGACATCCCTGCCGTGTTCCTGATCTCAGGGGGAAAGTTCTCAGTTTTTCCCCATTGAGGATGATGTTAGCTGTGGGTTTTTCATAAATGGCTTTTATGATGTTTAAGTATGTTCCTTCTATCCCGAGTTTCTCAAGGGTTTTTATTAAGAAAGGATGCTGAATTTTGTCAAGTGCTTTTTCTGCATCGATTCACAGGATCCTAAGGTTCTTATCTTTTCTTTTATTAATGTGATGTATCACATTGATTGATTTGTGAATGTTGAACTGGCCCTGCAGCCCAGGAATGAATCCCACTTGATCATGGTGTATAATTTTTATATGCTGTTGAATTCGATTTGCTAGTATCTTATTGAGAATTTTTGCATCCATATTCATCAGGGATATTGGCTTGTAGTTCTCTTTTTTTGCTGGGTCTCTGTCTGGTTTAGGAATCTAAGTGATGCTGACTTCATAGAATGAGTCTGGAAATTTTCCTTCCCTTTCTATTTTTTGGAACAGCTCGAGAAGGATAGGTATTATCTCTGCTTTAAATGTCTGGTAGAATTCCCCTGGGAAGCCATCTGGTCCTGGACTCTTATTTGTTGGGAGATTTTTGTTAACTGATTCAATTTCTTCGCTGGTTATGGATCTGTTCAAGTTTTCTGTTTCTTCCTGTTTGAGTTTTGGAAGTGGGTGGGTGCTTAGGAATTTGTCCATTTCTTCCAGGTTGTCCAATTTGTTGGCATATAATTTTTTATAGTATTCCCTGATAATTGCTTGTATTTCTGAGGGATTGGTTGTAATAATTCCATTTTCATTCATGATTTTATATATTTGGGTCATCTCCCTTTTCTTTTTGAGAAGCCTGGCTAGAAGTTCATCAATTTTGTTTATTTTTTCAAAAAACCAACTCTTGGTTTCATTGACCTGCTCTACAGTGTTTTTAGATTCTATATTGTTTATTTCTGCTCTGATCTTTATTATTTCTCTTCTTCTGTTGGGTTTGGGGTGTCTTTACTGTTCTGCTTCTATTTCCTTTAGGTATGCTGTTAGATTTTGTATTTGGGATTTTTCTTGTTTCTGGAGATAGGCCTGGATTGCAATGTATTTTCCTCTCAGGACTGCCTTCGCTGCATCCCAAAGCATTTGGATTGTTGTATTTTCATTTTCATTTGTTTCCATATATTCTTAATTTCTTCTCTAATTGCTTGGTTGACCCATTCATTCTTTAGTAGGATGTTCTTTAACCTCCATGCTCTTTGGTTTTCCAGACTTTTTTCTGTGGTTGATTTCAAGTTTCATAGCATTGTGGTCTGAAAGTATGCATGGTATGATCTCAGTTCTTGTATACTTATGAAGGGCTGTTTTGTGACTCAGTATGTGATCTCTCTTGGAGAATGTTCCATGTGCACTTGAGAAGAAAGTATATTCTGTTGCTTTGGGATGCAGAGTTCTAAATATATCTGTCAAGTCCATCTGGTCCAATGTATCCTTCAGGGCCCTTGTTTGTTTATTGATCCTGTGTCTAGATGATCAATCCATTGTTGTAATTGGAGTATTAAAGTCCCCTGCAATTACCACATTCTTATCAATAAGGTTGCTTATGTTTGTGATTAATTGTTTTATATATTTGGGGGCTCCTGTATTCGGTTTATAGACATTTATAATTGTTAGCTCTTCCTGATGGATAGACCCTGTAATTATTATATAATGCCCTTCTTCATCTCTTGTTCCAGCCTTTAAAGTCTAGTTTGTCTGATATAAGTATGGCTACTCCAGCTTTCTTTTGACTTCCAGTAGCATGATAAATAGTTCTCCATCCCCTCAGTTTCAATCTGAAGGTGTCCTCAGGTCTAAAATGAGTCTCTTGTAGACAGCAAATAGATGGGTCTTGGTTTTTTTTTTTTTTTTATCCATTCTGATACCCTATGTCTTTTGGTTGGAACATTTAGTCCATTTACATTCAGCATTATCATAGAAAGATATGGGTTTAGAGTCATTGTGATGTCTGTAGGTTTCATGCTTATAGTGATGTCTCTGGTACTTTGTGGTCCTTGGAACATTTCAGTCACAGAATCCCCCTTAGGATCTCTTGTAGGTCTGGTTTAGTGGTGATGAATTCCTTCAGTTTTTGTTTGTTTGGGAAGACCTTTATCTCTCCTACTATTCTGAATGACAGACTTGCTGGATAAAGGATTCTTGGCTGCATATTTTTTCTGTTCATCACATTGAAGATTTCCTGCCATTCCTTTCTGGCCTGCCAAGTTTCAGTAGATAGATCCATCACTAGTCTTATCGGTCTCCCTTTGTATGTTAGAGTGTGTTTATCCCTAGCTGCTTTCAGAATTTTCTCTTTATCCTTGTATTTTGCCAGTTTCACTATGATATATCACGCAGAAAATCGATTCAAGTTACATCTGAAGGGAGTTCTCTGTGCCTCTTGGATTTCAATGCCTGTTTCCTTCCCCAGATCAGGGAAGTTCTCAAGTATGATTTGTTCAAGTACACCTTCCGCCCCTTTCTCTCTCTCTTCCTCTTCTGCAATCCCTATTATATGGATATTGTTATGCTTGATTGCATTGCTTAGTTCTCAAATTCTCCCCTCATACTCCTGGATTTTTTTTATCTCTCTTTTTCTCAGCTTCCTCTTTTTCCATAATTTTATCTTCTAATTCACCTATTCTCTCCTCTGCCTCTTCAATCCAAGCTGCGGTTGCCTCCATTGTATCTGGCAACTCATTTAGAGTATTTTTTAGCTCCTCATGACTGTTTCTTAGTCACTTGATCTCTGTAGTAATAGATTCTCTGCTGTCCTCTATACTTTTTTCATGTCCAGCAATTAATTTTGTTACTATTAGAATAATTTAGAAATTATTCTAAATTTGGTGACAGGAACTGGTTCTCTTTTGAATTTTGGCTGGGGGATGGGAGAGGGAGATGGCGCTGGCCAGCACCTGTGTTCCTCCGCCGAGCTGAGCTCTGTCTTCTGGGGCTCAACATCTCTCCCTCCCTGTGTCCTCTCGCCCTCCCCATTCTCCGAGAGCAGAGCTGTTGACTTTTAACATTCCAGATGTTACGTCCTGCTGGCTGTCAGAACTCACAGAGTCCGGCCCCTCCACTATTGCAAGCCAGACTTCAGGGGTTCTGCCTTTCCTGGCAGGCTGCCCCTCCACTGCCCTGGCTCCCTCCTGCCAATCCGTGTAGTGCGCACTGCTTCTCCGCCCTTCCTAACTTCTGTGGGCCTCTTGTGTACACTGGGCTCCAGGGAGTCCATTCTGTTAGTCTTCTGGTGGTTTTCTGGGTTATTTAGGCAGATATGGGTGGAATCTAAGTGATCAGCAGGACACGGTGAGCCCAGCATCCTCCTATGCTGCCATCTTCTCCTTATTGATTGATTTTTAAAAATCAATCATGGAGGGATGCCTGGCTGGCTCAGTCAGTGGAGCATATGACTCTTAACCTCGGGGTTGTGAGTTCACGCTCTGTGTTGAGGGTAGAATTTACTCAATAAAAATTAAAAAATTTTAAAAATATATTCCTGTAATAAATCCAGTTGGTCATGATATATTACCCTTTAAAATAAATTATTAGATTGCTAATATTTTAAATAAATTGTTAAATTATAATATTTTGTTGTATATTTTTGCATCTGTTTCATGAGGATATTGATCTATGATTGTCTTGTAATGTCATTGTCAGATATTGTTAATCTGCTTTATAAATTACTGAGGTATGTTAGCCAGGTTAATGCTGCCTCATAGAATAAATGGATATGTTCCTTTCTCTATTCTAGTTAGTATATTGTTATTATTTTTTCTTTAACTGTTGGTAGAATTCACAAATGAAACCATATGGGCCAGAAAATGTGGGCAGGGGTAGATTTTCAATTACTTGAAGTTTTAAATTGATTTGGAGCTATTCAGATTTTCTATTTTTTCTTTAATCACTTTTGGCAATTTGTGTTTTTCTAAGATATGTCCATTTCATCAAAGTTGCCAAATTTGTTGTCAAAAAGTTATTTGTAATTTTTAATGGCATCCCTTTTGCATTCTTGGTATTGATAATTCATGACTTTTCTCAATTTTCTTCATCAGTTTACTTGGAAATTTATCATTATGTTAATCTTTTCAAAGTATCAGTATTAATTTCATTGATGTTTACTTATTCTTGGTTTTACATTTCATTGATTTCCTCTCAATATTATTTCTTTCCTTCTACATCATTTAAGTTTAATTTACTCTTATTTAAAAAATGTAAACAAATAAAAATAAAAAATTTTTAAGGTGAACACTTAGATGGTTAGTTTTAGGCCATTTTTCTTTAATATAGTTGTTTAGAATTTTACATTTTTCTCTACACACTGCTTTAGCTGTATCATACTACACACCTTTGTGGGATTTGGTAACAGCTTTTTTGAGTTATGATTCACATGCCATACAGTTCATCCATTGGAAGTGTACAATTCAGATGAATTTAGTATATTCACAGAGTTATGCAGCCTTTACCACAGTTTTAGAAAATTTTTATCACCTCAAAAATTAGGCTCTGAGCCCCCATTTAGGTCCTTGCTTCATTTTGAGTTAATTTTTTGTACATAGTGTGAAGTGAGGGTCCAACTTCATTCTTTTGCATCTGGCTATCTAGTTGTCTAATCAACATTTGCTCTTGGTACCCTTATTGAAAATCAGTAGATTTTAGGCACATGATTTTATTTCTGTGTTCTTAATTCTATTCCACTGATGTATATGTCTATCCTTATGGCAGTACCCCAGTCTTAATTACCATTGCCTTGTAGTAAGTTTTGAAATGGGAAAGTGTGAGTCTTCCTTGGTTGTTGTTGTTGTTGTTGTTGTTGTTGTTGTTTTCAAGATTGTTTTGGCTATTTTAGGTCTTTTGAGTTTCCATATGAATTTTAGGATCAACTTTGCAATTTCTTAAAGAAGCCACCTGAGGTTCTGATAGGAATTATTTTGAATCTGTAGATAATTTGGGAACTACAGCCATCCTAACATTATTAAGTCTTCTGATCAGTGAACACTGGCTCTAGTTTCATTTATTAAATCTTTAATTTCTTTCAATGATATTTTGTTTTCAGAGTATAAGTTATGCCTTCTTTTGTGAAATTTATTCCTAAGTATTTTATTTTTTTGGATGCTATTGTAACAGGGTTGTTATTTTCATTTTGGTATTATTCAATGTGAATGCATAAAAACACAATTGGTTTTTATACATTCATCTTGTATCCTACAACCTAGCTGAATTTCTTCATTGTCATCATTTTTAGTGGATTCTTTGCAATTTTCTATATTCAAGACTGTGTAATTTGCAAACAGTTTTTACTTTGTTTCCAATCTGAATGTTTTTATTTCTTTTTGGTCAGTTGCCCTACCTAGAACTTCTGGAGCAATGCGAATAGAAGTGGTAAGAGGAGAGGGACATCCTTGTCTTTTTCCTGATCTTAGGGGGAAAACATTTAGTGTTTCACCATTATTATGCTAGTTGAGGGATTTTTCCTCAAATGCCTTTTCTGTGTCTTTGGTCATGTGGTGTCTGTTTTTTGTTTTATAAATACAGTATATTACATTAATTGGCTTTCAGATGTTAAACCAACTTTGTATTCCTGAGTAAATCCCACCTTAGTCATGGTGTATAATTAACTTTTATGTTGCTGGATTTTGTTTTCTAGTATTTTGTTGAGGATTTTGTGTCTATATTCCTAAGAGATAATGGTCTATAATTTTCTTTCCTTGTGATTAATGTCTTATCTTTTTTGGGGGGGTAACAGAATAATACACTGGCCTGATAAAATGAGTTGGGAAGTGTTTACACTTAAATGCAAATCTAACAAAATGTGTACAAGTTATATATAAGGAAAAGTTATAAATCTTTGATGAAAGAAATCAAAGATCCAAATAAATGGAGAAAGAGTCCATGTTCATGGGTAGAAAGGCTTGTTATTGTTAAGATGCTAGTTTTCCCAAATTGATGTATAGTTTCATTACATCTCAGCCAGAATTCCAGCATGTAGTTTTGTGGATGTTAACAAACTGATTATAAAGTTTATATGGAAAGGCAAGATAGCAAATTCAATACTAAAGGAGAACACAACCTGACTTAAAGATTTGCTATAGTGCTGCAGTGTTTAAGATGGCACAGGATTGGTCAAAGAATAGACAAATCAATCAATGGAATAGAGACAAATAGATCAATGGAATAGCAGATGGAGGTAGCAGACAACAAAAATTGCTATGAGAAAAATCAGATGTCAAATTTGACAGGCAAAATTTCAAAATATCCACTATAAATATGTTTAAAGAATTAAACGAAAAATGTTTAAATAAGTGAAGGAGGATATGATGATAATGTCTCATTAAACAAAGAATATCAATAAACTTATAGAAATTATCTTTAAGAAAGAACAAAATGTATTTTTTAATTTCCTCCTTAACTTCTTATTTAACCCATTCATTGTTTAGTTGGATGTTTTTTAGTCTCCAACTATTTGCTATCTTCCACATTTTTTCTTGTGGTTGATTTCAAGTTTCATAGCATTGTGGACTGAAAATATGCACAGTATGATCTCGATCTTTTTGTACTTGTTGAGGGCTGATTTGTGTCCGAGAATGTGATCTATTCTGAGGAATGTTCCATGTGCACTGGAGAAGAATTTGTATTCCACTGTTTTAGGATGAAATGTTCTGAATATATCTTTTAAGTCCATCCGGTCCAGTGTGTCATTCAAAGCCATTGTTTCCTTATTGATTTCCTGTTTAGATGGTGTGTCCGTTGCTCTAAGTGGGGTGTTGAAGTCCCCTACTATTATGCTATTATAGCCAATGAGTTTCTTTATGTTTGTGATTGATTGGTTTATATACTTGGGTGCTTTCATATTTGGAGCATAAATGTTCACAATTGTTAGGTCTTCTTGGTGGATAGATCCCTTAATTATTATATAATGACCTTCTTCATCTCTTATTACAATCTTTATTTTGAAGTTTAGATGGTCTGATATAAGTATGGCTACTCTGGCTTTCTTTTGTTGACCATTAGCATGATAGATAGTTCTCTATCCCCTTACTTTCAATATGAAGATGTCTTTAGGTCTAAAGTGGGTCTCTTGTTAACACCATATAGATGGATCTTGTTTTCTTATCCATTCTGTTACTCTATGTCTTTTGATTGGAGCATTTAGTCCATTGATGTTTACAGTGAGATACGAGTTTATTGAAAGATACAAGTTTATTGCCATTATGTTTCTTATAGAGTTGGGGTTTCTGGTGGTGTTCTCTGGTACTTTTTAGTCTTTGTTGCTTTAGGTCTCTCTCTCTCTCTCTGTTTCTCTTTTTTTTCCCCATCTTTTCTCCCCTGAGAGAGTTCCCCTTAAATTTTCTTGCAGAGCTGATTTAGTGGCCATGAATTCCTTTAATTTTTGTTTGGGAAATTTTTTATCTCTCCTATTTTGAATGACAGTCTTGCTGGATAAAGAATTCTTGGCTGCATATTTTTCTGATTCAGCACATTGAATATATCCTGCCACTCCTTTCTGGCCTGCCAGATTTCTGTGGATAGGTCTGCTGCAAACCTGATCTGTCTTCCCTTGTAGGTTAAGGACTTTTTTCCCTTGCTACTTTCATGATTCTTTCCTTGCCTGAGTATTTTGTGAATTTGAATATGATATGCATTGTTGATGGTTGTTTTTGGGTTGAATCTAATGGGAGTCCTCTGTGCCTCCTGGATTTTGATGTCTGTGACTTTCCTCAGGTTAGGAAAGTTTTCTGCAGTGATTTGCTTACATAACCCTTCTACCCCTTTTTCTCTCTCTTCATCTTCTGGGACCCCTATGATTCTGATGTTGTTCCTTTTTAATGAGTCACTGATTTCTCTAATTCTTAAAACATGCTCTTTTGCCTTAGTCTCACTGTTTTGTTTGCTTCTTTATTCTCCATAAGTTGTCCTCTGTATCGCTGATTCACTGCTCTGCCTCATCCATCCTTGCCACCATGGCCACTCCTCGAGATTCCTGCTGTTATAGTATTTTTTAATTTCATCCTGACTAGCTTTTATCTCCGCAGAAAAGGATTCTAATGTTTTCAACCCCAGCTAATATTCTTATTATCGTGATTCTAAATTCTGATTCAGACATCTTGCTTATATCTGTTTATTAAGTTCCTGGCTGTCATCTCTTCCTGTTCTTTCTTTTGGGGTGATTTCCTTCGTTTTGTCATTTTGAAGGAAGAAAAGGAAATAATAATGTAATAAAAAATTTAAAAACCACAAAAAAATCAAATAAAGGATGCTAGATCCTAGGTGTGTTCTGGTCTATCTGGTTGTTGAAAGGAGCTTGATAGATTAGAGGAAAGGGGGAAAGATAAGAAAAGAAAAAGGGAAATGTTTAAAATTTTGAAAAAATGAATACAGTGAGATAGAATAAAGTGAAATAATGGAAGTAAAAAATAGAGTTTAAAAAATTTACAAAAATGTAAAAAAAATAGTAGAAAACTAAAGAAAATATTTTTAATAGAAATGGAAAATAAAAATAAATTTTTTCTCTTTCTGTATTGAAGAATAAGAAAAGAAAAAAAAATTGAATAGATGGACCAGCAAACAAACTGTGGTATGATTGAAATTAAATCGGTTTCCCCTAGAAGTCAAACTATGAAGTACTTTATAGTCTGTAAACTAAACAGGCAGAGAGACTTGTGTTGTTCCTAAAGAGTGAGGTTGGCCCAGTTGGGCGGGGCTTAGTGTAATGGCTCTGTTCTCTACTAGATGGTGCTGCTTAGCTTACTGGGGTGGATTGTTGTGGCGCCTGTAGGTGTGTATGTGCATGCGTGGGAGGAGTGAAAATGGTGTCACTCAGCTACCCAGTCTCTAGTATCAGAAGTCTTTGCTCTCCCCACCAGCAGTTGCGCACCCCTCCTTTGTCTCCAGCTTCCATCCACTCCCTGCTTTTACACTGTCCCTGACCAAGTCATCAGGTTGCCAGGCAGCACCTCCCTCCTGAGTTTTATCTCAGATGCAGCTGTGTTTCCCAACCCCTCACTTCTGAGGGTCTCCAGCTTTGACCTGAGGGAGGATCTCATTGAGCAATGGCTGGGTGCCAGCCTGTCCCCAGGAATGTTTGGAAGACCACGCTGCTGCCAGTGCCCAGAGACTGTGGCTCAGTGCCAGCCAGGAAAAGGTCATGCGATTGTGTAGCAGCAGCGTTTCAGGGATTATGGAAAATCACAACACACATCTGGTGCTAGGCCTCCACTTGAATGTCCTTGTTCCAGCACCAGAAAATGTGGTTGTTCTCTGGCTTCCACTGGGACCTTTGCCTGTGGGGAGGCCATAGAGCCTCTACCAAATGTCCTCCCAGCAGGGGACCACCTCTCCCTGTCTGGCCTGAGGACCCCGAGGACCTTGGTCTTTGCTCCTGGGGATTCACCCTTCCCACCAGAGCACCGCCAGGTATTGAGCTGAGGAGTTTCAGACTATGTGCTTCCTCTGTTTATAGAGTCTTAATGGAATTTAAACCCTCTCCTTTCTCCTTTCTCCCTTTTTTGTTCAGTCCCTTGTGTACTCTTTCTTTTCTCTCCAGCTGCTTTCAGGCGGGGGGATTCTTTCTGTACTCTCCCCCCGCCCCATCTCTGTCTTCTCTCTGCAAGCAAAAACAGCTCTCTGCCCTCCAGTTTTCTCCCCCAGTTCATCTGTCCACCCTGCATATATGCTGAGTTCTCTGGTTCAGGTTGTGTAGATTGTTGTGTTAATCCTCAAATCAGTTTTCTATGTGTGCAGGATGGTTTAGTGTTTATCTGGCTGTATTTCAGGAATGAGAGACACAAAAAAATCTTCTCTGCTGTTCTGCCATCTTGGCCTCTTCTCCTTTGGTATTAACTCTTCTTTAAATGTTTGGTAGAATTCACCTGTGAAGCTATCTGGTCCTGGATTTTGTATGATGGGAGTTTTTTGATTACCAATTCAATATCATTGCTAGTCTGTTCAAATTTTCTATTTCTTCTTGATGCAATTTTGGGTGATTATATGGTTCTAGGAATGCATTCATTTCTTCTAGGTTGTCCAATTTGTTGGCATATAATATTTCATAATATTTTCTCATAATCCTTTCTATGATATTGGTTGTTATTTCTCTTCCTTCATTTCTGATTTTATTTACTTGGGTTTTCTCTGTCTCTATCTCTGTCTCTCTAATGGGTGCGGCTAAAGGTATAGCAGTTTTGTTGATCTTTTCAAAGAACCAGCTCATGATTTCATTGATATATTGTATCTGTTTTAGTCTCTATGTTATTTATTTTTGCTTGAATCTTTATTGTTTACTTCCTTCTACTGGTGTTGGGCCTTGTTCTTCTATTTCTAGCTCCTTTATGTGTAAGGTTCAATTGTATATTTGAGATTTTTTTTGCTTCTTGAGGTAGACCTATATTGCTGTAATCTTTCCTCTTAGAACATCATTTGCTGCATCTCAAAGATTGGGAGCTGTTATATTTTCATTTTCATGTGTCTGCATGCATTTTTTGATTTCCTCTTTGATTTCTTGGTTGACTTGTTCATTATTTAGTAGCATGATATTTAGTTTCCATGTATTTGTGTTCTTTCCTGATTTTTTTCTTGTGATTGTTTTATAAAATTTTTAAAGTTCATTTATTTATTTATTTTGGAAGAGAGAGAGAGAGAGAGAGCAGGGGAGGGGCAGAGAGAAAGGGAGAGAGAGAATCCCAAGCAAGCTCCACGCTGTCAGCACAGAGCCCATTGTGGGGCTCACACTTACAAACCATGAGATCATGACCTGAGCTAAAACCAAGAGTCAGATGCTTAACTGACTGAGCCACCCAGACACCCCTACCATTGTGGTTGGAAAAGATGAGATATGATTTCAATATTTTTAATTTATTGAGATTTGTTTTAGGCTTTAGGTGATCTCCTCTGGAGAATATTCCATGTACACTTGAAAAGAATGTATGTTCTTCTGGTTTTGAATAGAATGTTCTGAATATATCTGTTAAGTCCATCTGGTCCAATATATCATTCAAAGCTACTGTTTCCTTGATGATTTTCTGTCCGATCTATCCGTTAATGTAAGTGGGATATTAAAGTCTCCTCCTGTTGTTGTAATACTCTCAATTTCTTCCTTTTGTGTCTGTTAATAGTCGCCTTGTGTATGGACTGAACTCTCATATTGGATGCATAAATATTTACAATTGTTCTATCTTCTTGTTGGATTAATCTCTTTATGAATATGGTGTATCTTTCCTTGTCTCCTTTTATGGTCTTTGAAAAAGTCTATTTTGTTTCTTATAAGTATTGCTATGCCAACTTTCTTTTCACTTCCATTTGCATGGTAAATGTTTTCCCACACCTTGCTTTCAGTCTGCATGTGCCTTTACATCTGAAGTAGGTCTCTTTTTGGCAGCATATAGGTGGATCTTGCTTTTTTAATCCATTCAATTACTTTATGTCTTTTTTTTTTTTTTTTGAGAGAGAGAGAGAGACAGCATGAGCAGGGCAGGGGCAGAAAGAGAGAGGGAGAGAGAAAGAGACAGAATCTGAAGCAGGCTCTGAGCTGTCAGCACAGAGCCTGACATGGGGCTTGAACTTGTGAACTGCGAGATCATGACCTGAGCTGAAGTTGGACACTTAACCAACTGAGCCACCCAGGTGCCCCTACCTTGTGTCTTTGAGAGAAGCATTTAGTTCATTTATAATCAAAGTAATTGTATTGATAAGTATTGATAAGTATGTACTTATTGCCATATTGTTACTTGTTATACAGAGGTTTGCTTTGTTTTTGTTTTTGCAGTTTTTCTCTGTTCTTTTCTCCTCCTCCTCCTCCTCCTGGTTCTTTCTTCTTTTGCTCTCTTCCCTTGTGGTTTGATGGCTTTCTTTATTGATATGCTTGGATTCCTTTCTCTTTATTTTTTATGTATCTATTATAGGTTTTTGATTTGTCATTACTGTTAGGTTCCTATATAATAGCTTATGCATAATGCTTTGGATTACAAGCATGTTTCCAGAACAAATTATGCTCACAAACCAAGGTTTTACTATAATATAATGTTATTATGCTTGATGATGTTGCTAACTTTGCTTGACTTATTCTCATTTTTTATTATTCTTTTTTATTTTTTGCTGTTCAGCTTGGTTGCTTTCCATTATTTTGCCTTCAAGGTCACTGATCTATTCTTCTGCCTCCTCTAATCTTCTGTTGATTCACTTCTATTGTATTTTTAATTTCAGTTATTGAGTTCTTCATCTCTGATTGGTTCTTTATTATATTTTATATCTCTAATTTGAAAATCTCACTAAGACCTTCACTCTTTTCTCAAGTCCAGTTACTAACTTTATGAACATTACTTTGAATTTTTTACAATGCATATTGCTTATCTCTGTTTCATTTAGTTATTTTGCTGTGATTGTGTCCTGTTCTTTCATTTGCAACATATTCCTCTGTCTCTTCATTTTGCCCCTCTGTTTTCTTCTTTGTGTTAGGAAAGTCAGTTACATCTTCTGCTCTTGAAAGTAGTGGCCTTATGAAGAAGAGGTCCTGTGGTGCCCTGTAACACAGTGTTCCCTGTTCAGTAGAACCAGGTGTTTCAGGGGTATCTCCTTTATGGGTTGCATGTGCTCTACTGTTGTGGCTGAACTACATTTGCCTTCAGTATATTTAGCTGCAATAGCCCATTTTACCTCTTGTGGGCAGGGTTTGGTCTCTGTGCTGATAAGGAGCCAATCTGGGGCCTCTTTGGGCTAGTAGTTGGGCAGTGTCACCTTTATCAGTTAAGCCAAATGCCTGTCCTCAGCACATTTATTGAGGCTTTGGTCACACCAACCTGCAGAGTGTTCTCCCTGTGTTGTCTCCTTAAGAGCCTTTTGTTGGTGGGCGCAGTCTACAGTTAAACTGTATGTCTGCCCCCAGGTCTATCTGCAGGGGCTGCAGTGGAAATGGTATGTGTGGTTATTTTCCCTTCATCTCAAGGCAGGAGTCCCTTTGGTGTGATACCAATCCCTGCATGGGCTGATTGTATGATATACGGCAGGAGCCATTTTGGAAAGGACTCCTGCTGATCAAGGTGATTGGATGGGGGGATCCATAAGAGAACTCTGGGGTGGGGTTGGGGGGAGAAATTGTATCCACCAGCTTTCTTGTTTTTGGAGAAGTCTAAAGATCCCTTCCCCTCCAGTGCATAATATAAACCACCTTCATGTACACCCTAGCTGCTTTTCAAACTATTCCTTCTATATTGTATCTCTGCAGGATTTTTTGTTATGCTCTTTTTAAAGGCAGGGACTCTGTCTCCTATTGCCCTCTGGCTTTTCTAGAACTTAGCCCACTGATTTTTAAATACCCACAGTTAAGCCCAACTGATTGTGAAAACTTGCAAAGTTAAGTCCCACTGGTTTTCAAAGCCAAATATTATGGGGATTTGTCTTCCCAGTGCAAGTCTTCCATGTCTGTGGTGCTTCTCTTCTTTCTCTGTGCTTGTGGTGCCCTCCTGTTTGTCTTGCAGGGAGTCTAGTTCCTGACTCCCCATCCCTCCTACCCTTTTTGATGTAGCCTCCTCTCTATGATTAACTGTGTAAAGTCTGTTCTGCTTGTCTTCACATCGTTTCCTGGGTAAGCTGCTATTCCTGGATTAGCTATTATCTAGGTGTGTCTGTGGGATGAGTGAGCTTAGGATCCTACTACCCCACCATCTTTAGTCTTACTTTTTATTTTCTCCCTCCAATGAGTTGCTAGAACTTCTCTCCTGGACTTCTGGACTCCCTCAAAGATTCTTTTTTCTATGGATAATTGTCTAATTCATTGTTCTCCCAGGGCTCCCAGACCTTGGCCAAGAGAGGCTGGAGCCATTCTCGGGCACTTCATTATCCACAGGTGGGTCAAATTTCTGTAAGCCTATTACCCATCCCTTGATTGAGTGAGACAACTCCTGCATCCCTTGGAGTATGGTGCTGGTGATAGCTGTAGCCCAGTCTTCAGAGGTATGGAATTATTTCTGGGTCTGTAGTTAAGGCCACAGCTATCGAGTCAGCTACCTAGGTATGGGCTTGTCTTCTCAAAATGACTCTCGTTGTTTGTAGGCCACTGGGGTTTCACAGTCTCCTACCTGGGTTGCAAAGCTCCCACATAGGCACTTGTGACTGTGAACAGATATGAAGTTGTTGTGATTAAGTTGGGGAAACATGTGAGGAATATCTTGTTTAGCCATCTTGCTACATCACTTCTGCATCAATTGATTTTTGTATGTTGAAACAGCCTTTCATATTTGGAATAAATTTCACTTGGTTGTGGTGTGCAATTCTTTTTACACCTTACTGGATTCAATGTGGTAATGTTGTGTCGAATATTTTTGCATATATGTTTATGAGAGATAGTAGTGTGTAATTTTCCTTTCTTGAAAAATCTCCTTCTGATTTTGGTACCAGATGCTGGCCTTGTAGAATGAGTTGGGAACTTTTCCATCTCCTTTGATCTTCTGGAAATGATTGTATAGAATTGGAGTAATTTCTTCCTTAAGTATTTGGTAGAATTAATCAGCAAAACCATGTAGGTTTGGTGATTTCTGTTTTGGAAGTTTATAAATTGTTGATTCAATTTCTTATAAGTTATAGACCTTTGAGATTATATCTCCTTGTATGAATTTTGGCAGATTTTATATTTCAAGGAATTGTTCTGTTTCATCTAAGTTATCAATTTTGTATGCTAAGAATTGTTCATAATTTTCTTTGTCCATTTGGACTGCTATAACAAAAATAGCACAGACCTGGTGGATGGCTTAAACAATTCATTTCACAATTTTGAAGATGGGAAAGTCCAAGATCAGGACTCTTGCAGTTTCAGTGTCTGGTAAGGACCTACTTCTAGCTCTTCTCACTGTGGCCTTATATGCCGGAAGAGGGGAGGGAGTTCCTTGATGTCTTTTTTTTTTCTTTAAATAATGGCACCGAGTCCACCCTCAGTTGTAACCACCTTCCAAAGGAACCACATCCAAATATGGACTGGGGATTAGTATGCAACATTCAAAGTTTTAGAGGATATAAACATTAACAATAATATTGTTATCTTTTTATGTTCATATGATCAGTAGTTGTAGTCTCTCTTTCATTTTGATGTTAGTTATCTGTGTCTTCTCTTTTTTTGTTGGTTAGCCTGCCTAAAAGTTAATCAATTTTATTGATCTTTTCAAGGAATGAGCTTTGGGTTTATTTGATACGTTCTGTTTAACTTCTTGTTTTAAATTTCATAGACTTCTGCTCTGGTTTTTATTAATTTTTTCTTCTGCTTACTTTGCATTTAATTTACTCTTTTGCTAGTTTACTTAGGTAGAAGCTTATATTCTTAATTTTAGATCTTTTTTCTCTTCTAACATATGCATTCAGTGCTATAAATTTCACATAAGCACTGCTTTCACAGCATGCCACAAATTTTGACAAGTTATATTTTTATTTTATTTTATTAAAATATTTAAAAATTTCTCTTAAGATTCTTCTTTGACTCATGTGTTATTTAGAAGTATGTTATTTGATTTCCACATATTTTGGGATTTTCCAGCTATCCTTCTGTTAATAATTCCTGATTCAATTTTGTTGTGAGTAAAGAACACATTTGGTATGATTTTTATTTTTAAAAGTTTGTTGAAGTGTGTTTTATAGCCTATATGTGGTTTGCCTTAGTGAATGTTTGAGATTAAGAATGTGTATTATGCAGTTACTGAATTAAGTACTCTAGAAATGTCAGTTAAATCTAGGTGATTGGTGTTGTTTGGTTCAACTATATATTTTATGAGTTTCTGCCTACTAGATATGTCAGTTCCATATAGAAGGGTATTGCAGTCTCCAACTATAGGGGTGGATTTGTGTGTCTCTCCTTGTCATTCTATTATTTCTTGCCTTACATATGTTGACATATTCTCTTGTTAGGTGCATATACATTACAAATGGTTGTGTCTTTTTTTTCTTCATTGCCAACTTTATTTTTTATTAACTTTAAAAAAAAATTAATTTCAGTACAGTTAACATACAGTGTTATGTTAGTTTCAGATGTACAATATAGTGATTCAACAATTGTATACATTACTCAGTGCTCATCATGATAAATGTACTTTTAATCCCTTCAACTGTTTTACCTATCCTCCCTCCTATCTCCCCTCTGGTAACCCTCGGTTTGTTCTCTATACTTAAGAGTCTGTTTTTTGGTTTGTCTCTTTTGTTGTTGTTCATTTGTTTTGTTTCATAAAGTCCACTTATGAGTGAAATCATATGGTATTTGTCTTTCTCTGACTGACTTATTTTACTTAGCATTATACTTTCTATCTCCATCATGTTGTTGCAAATGACAAGATTTCATTCTTTTTTATGGCTGAGTAAGATTCCATTATATATGGAGAGAACTAGAAATAGAAGCAGAAAGAAAAGAAAGGAGACAGAGAAAGAAAGAAATAAAGGAAAGAAAGAAAGAAAAAAGAAAGAAAGAAAGAAATCATCTTCTTTATCCATTTATCCTTTAATGAACACTTGGGTTGCTTCCATAATTTGGCTATTGTCAATAATAGTTCAGTAAACATAGGGGTGCATGTATCTCTTTGAATTGGTGGTTGTGTATTCTTTGGGTAAATACCCAGTGGTGGAGTTACTGATCATATAGTAGTTCTATTTTAATTTTAATTTTAATTTTGAAGAAACTCCATACTATTTTCCATAGTGGCTGCACCAGTTTGCATTCTCACCAACAGTACACAAGGGTTCTTCCTCCAAATCCTCACTAGTATTTGTTGTTTCTTGTGTTTTTGGTTTCAGCTATTCCAACAGGTGTGAGGTGATAGTTCATGGTGATTTTGATTTGCATTTGCCTGATGATTACTGATGTTGAGTATCTTTTCATGCGTCTGTTGGTCATCTGTATGTCTTCTTTGGAGAAATTTCTATTCAGGTCCTCTGCCTATTTTAATTGGATTATTTGTTTTTTGTTGTTGAGTTGTATAAGTTCTTTATATACTTTGGATACTAACCCTTTATGGGGTATGTCATTTCCAAATACCTTTTCCCATTCAGTAGGTAGTCATTTAGTTTTGTTGATTATTTTGTTTGCTTTGCAGAAGCTTTTTATTTTTATGTAGTCCCAGTAGCTTAATTTTGCTTTTTGTTTAGTTTTCCCAAAACCATTTGTTGAAGAGATTGTCTTTTTCCCATTGTATATTCTTGCCTCATTTGTCAAAGATTAATTAACTGTATAATTATTGGTTTATTTCTGGGTTCTCTATTCTGTCCCATTGATGTATGTGTCTATTTTGGTACTGGTACCATACTGTTTTGCTTACTATAGCTTTATAGTATATCTTGAAATATGGGGTTGTGATACTTCCAATTTTGTTCTTTTTCATAATTGCTTTGGCTATTCTTTTATGGTTCCCATAACATTTTACGATTGTTTGTTCTAGTTCTGTGGAAAATTATGTTGATATTTTGGTAGGATTGCTTTGGGTAGTATGGATATTTTAAAATATTGGTTCTTCCAGGAGAACCTGAGTGGCTCAGTCAGTTAGGCATCTGACTTTGGCTCAGGTCAAAATCTCGTGGTCTGTGAGTTCAAGTCCCACATCAGGCTCTGTGCAGACAGCTCAGAGCCTGGAGCCTGCTTCGGATTCTGTGTGTGTGTGTGTGTGTGTGTGTGTGTGTGTGTGTGTGTATGTGTGTGTGTCTTTTTCTCTCTGCCCCTCCCCATCTCCCTCTCTCTCTCACAAAATTAAATAAACATTAAATATATATATTGGTTCTTCCAATCCGGGATAATGGAATATGTTTCTATTGGCTTATGTCCTCTTAAATTTCTCTCATCAGTGTTTTATAGTTTTCAGAGTACAAGTATTTCACCTTCGGGGTTAATTTTATTCCTAGGCATTTTATCATTTTTGGTGTAGTTGTAAATGGCATTCTTTTCTTTTCTTTTTTTAAAGTTTATTTATTTGGAGAAAGAGAGCATGAATGGAGGAGGGACAGAGAGAGAGGGAGAGAGATAGAATCCCAAGCAGGCTCCACACTGTCAGCACAGAGCCTGACATGGGGCTTGAACTCATAAACCACAAGATCATGACCTGAACCGAAATGAAGAGTCAGATGCTTAACAACTGAGTCACCCATGCACCTGTAGAATTATTTTCTTAATTTCTCTTTCTGCTACTTGATTATTACTGTATAGAAAAGTATATATATATAGTGTCATGTCATCTGAAAATAGTGAAAGTTTTACTTCTTCCTTACCAATTTGAATGCCTTTTATTACTTTTTCTTGTCTCATTGCTGTGGCTAGGTCATCTAGTATTATGTTGAGTAAAAGTGGTAAGAGTGAACATCCTTGTCTTGTTCGTGATCTTAGGTGAAAAGCTCTCAGTTTTCACCATTGTGTATGATGTTAGCTGTGGGTTTTTCACATATGGCCTTTATTATGTTATATGTTTCTTCTGAACCTACTTTGTTGAGGGTTTTTGTCATGATTAAATGTTGTATTTTGCCATTTGCTTTTTCTGCATCTATAAAGGTGATCCATGTGTTTTTTTTTTCTTTCTCTTGTAGAAGTGATATATCACATTGATTGATTTGCAAATATTGAACTACCCTTGCATCCCAGGAATAAATACCACTTGATCATGGTGAATGATTTTTTTTTATTGTATTGTTGGATTCAGTTTGCTAACACTTTGTTGCAGATTTTTGAATCCATGGTTATCAGATACATTGGCCTGGAGTATTCTTTTTGTAGTGTCTTTATCTGATTTTGGTATCAGGGTCATGCTAGCCTCATAGAATGAATTTGGATGCTTTCATTTTTCTATTTTTTAAAATAGTTTGAGAAGAATAGGTATTAACTCTTCCTTAAATGTTTGGTAGAATTCACCTGGGAAGCCATCTGGTCCTAGACTTTTGTTACTTGGGAGTTTTTTGATTACTGAATCAATTTCATTGCTAGTAATTGGACTCTTCAAATTTTCTATTTCTTCCTGATTCAGTTTGGTAGTTTTTATGTTTCTGGGAATGATCCATTTCTTCTAGTTTGTTGAATTTGTTGGCTTATAATTTTTCATAATATTATGTCATAATGCTTTGTATTTCTGCGGTGTCAGTTGTTATTTCTCTTTCATTTCTGATTTTATTTAGTCCTCTTTTTCTTGGTGAGTTTGACTTTCAGTTAGCTGGTTTTGGTGATCTTTCAAAGAACCAGTTCCAGGTTTCATTGCTCTATTGTTTTTTTAGTTTCTATTTCATGTATTTCTTGACTAATATTTATTTCCTTCCTTCTGGTTTAGGGAATTTTGTTTTTTCTTCTTTTTCTAGCTCCTTTATGTGTAAGGTTAGTTTGTTTATTTGATATTTTTCTTGCTTCTTCAGGTAGGCCTGTATTGCTGTAAACTTCCCTTTTTTATTTATTTATTTATTTATTTATTTATTTTTTTAATTTTTGGGACAGAGAGAGACAGAGCATGAACAGGGGAGGGGCAGAGAGAGAGGGAGACACAGAATCGGAAACAGGCTCCAGGCTCTGAGCCATCAGCCCAGAGCCCGACGCGGGGCTCGAACTCACGGACCGCGAGATCGTGACCTGGCTGAAGTCGGACGCTTTAACCGACTGCGCCACCCAGGCGCCCCTAAACTTCCCTTTTAAAACAACATTTCTACATCCCAAAGATTTTGGACCATTTTTTTTTCATTTTCCTTTTTCTCTATGTATTTTTTTATTTCCTCTTTAATTCCTTGGTTGACCCATTCATTGTTTGGTAGCATGTTATTTAAACTCCATGTATTTGTGTTTTTTCCAGATTTTTTTCTTATGGTTGATATTTAATTTCATAGTGTTGTGGTCAGAAAACATGCATGGTATGACTTCAATCTTGTTGAATTTGTTGAGACTTCTTTCATGGTCTCATATATCATCTATTCTGGAGAATGTTCCATGTGCATTTGAAGGAATGTGTATTCTACTGTTTTAGTATGGATTAATCTGAAGATATCTGTGAGGTCTATCTGGGCCAGTGTGTCATTCAAAGTCACTGTTTCCTTTTTGATTTTCTGTTTGGATGACCTATCCATTGGTTTAAGTGGGGTGTTAAAGTCCCCTACTATTACTGTTTTACTATCAATTACTTCCTTTGTGTTTTTTTATGTGCTGCCTTATATGTTTGAGTGCTCCATATTGGGTGCAATAATATTTACAATTGTTATATCTTTTTGTTGGATTGTTCCCTTTGATTATGTAGTGTCCTTCTTTGCCTCTTGTTATAGTCTGTTTTAACATCTATTTTCTCTGATGTAAATATTGCTACCCTAGCTTTCTTTTCACTTCCATTTGCATAATAAATGTTTCTCCATCCCCTCCCTTTCAATTTGCAGGTGTCTTTGGATTTGAAATGAGTCTCTTGTAGGCAGCATATAGATAAGTCTTACTTTTTTTATCCATTCTGTCACCCTTTGCCCTTGATTGGAATGTTTAGCTCATTCATATTCAGAGGAATTATTGATAGGTATGTACTTATTGCCATTTTATTACTTGTTTTATGGTTGTTTATGCCATTCTTCTCTGTTCCTTTCTTCTCTTGCTCTTTTCTCACAGTTTGTTCAGTTTCTTCAGTGATATACTTGGATTCCTTTGTCTTTATTTTTTGCATATCTGTTACTCATTTTTGTTTCATGGTTACCAATAGGTTTGTATATACCATCTTCTGTTTATAGCAGTCTACATTAAGTTGATGGTCACTTATGTTTGAACCCACTCTTTTCTCCTCTGCCCTGCAATGTTTTAGATATTTGGTGTCATACTTCAAAATCCTTTTATTTTGTGAATCCCTGACTGATTTGTATAGGTATACTTATTTTCACTCCTTTTGTGCTTCCTACTTTTCTTACTCCTGCTTATGGTCTTTCCTTTACCCTAAAGAGTCCTCTTTAACATTTTTTTGTAAAGCTGGTTTACTGGTCATGAATTCCTTTAACTTATTCTGGGAAACTCTTTATTTATCCTTCTATTCTCCTTCCTGGATAGAGTATTATTGGCTGAAGATTTTTTCCTTTCAGCAATTATATCATGCCACTGCCTGCAGTTTCTCTGAAGAATCAGATAGCTTTATGGAGTCTTCTTTGTATGTAACTATTTTCTTTTCTCTTGTTGCTTTAAAAATTCTCTGTTTATCACTACTTCCTGCCATTTTAATGATTATGTGTCTTGGTGTGAAACTCCTTAGGTTGATTTTGTTGCAGGCTCTCTGTGCCTCCTGGATCTGGATTTCTGTTTCCTTCCCCAGATTTGGGAACTTTTAAACTATTATTTCTTCAAATAAAATTTTTGCCCTCTCTTCTCTCTCTCTTCTCTTCTGGGATTCCTACGATGTGAATGTTATTATTCTTGATGATGTCACTGAGTTCCCTAAGTCTATTTTCATATTTTATTATTATTTTTCTCTTTCTTGTTCAGCTTAATTGCTTTCCATTTCTCTGTCCTCCAGGTCACTGATCTGTTCTTCTGGTTCCTCTAGTCTACTATTTATTTCATCTAGTACATTTTAAGTTTTATTTATTGAGTTCTTCATCTCTGATTGGTTCTTTTTTAAGTTTTCTGTTTCTTTATTGAGGGTCTTACTGAGGTCCTCCACTTTTTTCTCAAGTCCAGTAAGTATCTTTATGACCATTATTTTAAATTCTTGATCAGGCATATTGCTTATCTCTGTTTTGTGTAGGTGTTTTGCTGTGATTTTTGTCCTATTCTTCCATTTGGAACATTTTCTTGTCTCCTCATTGTGTATGTTTCTGTGTGTTAGTAAAGTCAGTTTTGTCTCCTGCTCTTGAAGAGGTCCTGTAGTGCCCTACAGTGCAGTGTCCACTGTTCACTAGAACCTGGTGCTTCAGGGGTGTCTCTTATGTGTGTTGCATGTACTCTGCTGTTGTGACTGAACCACTTTTACCTTCAGTCCTGTTGTCTGCAACGGCTCACTTTACTGTGGACAGGGGTTAGTCCCTATATGTTGTTAGTGGGCCAATTGGGGCCATCTTGGACTTACGTTGAGTCAGACTAGGTGTTTGATAGAGATGCAGTAGCACCAAACTGCAGGGTGCTTTCCCTATTTTGTCCCCTGAGAAGCTTTTGTTAGTGGGTAAGGCCTGCCCTCAGACTAGATATCTGTCCCCAGCCTGTTGCTGGGGCCCCAGCTGGACTTGTGTGTTTGGTTATCTTTCCCTCTTTCCCAGGCAGGAGTCACTTGGGAGTAGTGGTGGCCCCTGTCAGGGATGCTTGCCCACTATCAGGCTTGTGGCACTGCTTTGGATCGGCTCTGGCCAAGAGTATATCAAAGTTGGCAGGACCACAGAGAAACAGGGGTCAGGGTGGGTGGTGGTAGCAAGGTTTGCATTGGAGGGGGTGGATTTTCAGAACTGCTCAAGTCAGAAGTATGGTATGGTGTTAGCAGCACTGGTTTCTACAGATGTCTGTGTGCCTAGGCTGGGGGCAGGGGAGGGAAATGGTGCCCACCAGCTCCTTTTTCCTGGAGAAGTCTCCCAAAGATCTCCATCACATGTCCTTAGATTAGTAAACAATCTCCCATATACCCCAGGTGTTTTTCAAACTGCTGCTTCAGTGCTGTATTTCTGCTGGGCCATTTGTTGCGCTGTGTCTTTGAGGGCAGGGACTCAGTTTCTTTTTGCCCTTCCAGCTCTCCCAGATCCAAGCCTGCTGATTTTTAAAGTTCCAAGGGTTAAGTCCTGCTGATTGTAAGAACTTGAAAAATTTGGCCCTTCTGGTTTTCAGAGCCAGATGTTATGGGCTTCATCTTTCCTGCATGGGCTCCCCAGTGTGAGAGTCTATTCCTCTCTCCTCTCTGCATTCACGGCATTCCTCCCTCTAACAGAGAGCCCCACAGGTCGTTTAGCTTCCGATCATGTCTCTGCCCTTCCTACACTCTTCCTTGTGGCCTCTTCTCTACATTTAGCTGTGGAGAGTCCATTATGCCAATCTTTGGGTCATTTTCTGGGTTATTTACACTGATGTGTGTGTTACCTAGTTGTATCTATGGAACAAGGTGTGCTTAGGGGCTTCTTACTCCTTTATTTTCCCCAGAAGTCACAGATTGTTAGGCCTTGATAAATTAAATTTTTATAGTTCTGTAATGCCTCCTTTTTATCTCTGATAAGTTTCCTTTCTCTGAAATCAGCTTTGTCTGAAATTAATATAGTTCTTCCAGCCTTCCTTTGATTAGTGTTATCTTTTTTTTGCATCTTTATATTAAAGTGAGTTTCTTGTAAATAAATATATATATAGTTGGCTTTTTCCCCCCTCACTCTGATGTTCTGCATTAAAAAAAAATTTTTTTTTTGAGAGAGTGAAAGCATAAGTTGGGGAGGGGCAGAGGAAGAGGGAGAGAGAGAATCTTAGGCAGGTTCCATGCCCAGTGCAGTGGAGCCTAATGCAGGCTCAATCTCATGATCATGAGATCATGACCTGAGCTGAAATCAAGAGTTGGACACCTTACTGACTGAGCGAACCAGGTGCCTCTGACATTCTGTGTTTTAATTGTGTATATGTCCATTAGCATTTAAAGTGATTATTGATATGGTTGGATTAATATTTACCATATTTGTAACTATTTTCTATTCGTTGTTCTATTCTTTGTTTCTTTTTTGTATTCCACTCATTTGTTAGCCTTTATGGTTTTAATAGAGCATTTTTTTTAAATAGAGCATTTTATATGATTCTGTTTTATCTCTTGTTAGCATATCAATATAGTTCTTTTTCTTTTCTTTTCTTTTCTTTTCTCTTTTTGTAAGTAGGCTTCACACCTAGCACTGAGCCCAGTGCAGGGCTTGAAATTTTGACTCTGACACCAAGACCTGAACTGAGATCAAGAGTTGGCTGTTTAACCAACTGAGTCACCCAGGCACTCCAATATAGTTCTTTTTAAAAAACTTTTTTATGTGGTGACCATAGATTTTTAATATACACTTAGAACTAAGTCCACTTTTAAACAACACTTTACAAGTGTAGGGATAATGCAGGTATCTTGAAATAGAGTGTTTGAAAATCTTTTCTCTTATTCTTTATAACATTGCTGTCAATCATTTTATTTATTCATAAGGTATAATTTTCCAATATATTGTTGCTATTATGTTGAACAAACTGTTATCTGCTAGGTCAATTAAGAATAAGAAAAGTAAACGATTTTATTTCACTTTCGCTTATTCTTTTTCTGTTTTCTCTTCCTTAATTGACATAGATCTCAGTTCCTAACATATATCCTTTTCCTTCTCTGTGAAAATTTTCTTTTGACATTTCTTCTAAGGCACATCTACTGGCAACAAATTCATTTTGGTTTTGTTTGCCTTAGAAGGTCTATCTTTTCTTCACTTTGGAAGAATAGCTTTTCTAGATATAGAATTCTAGGTTGGTGGGATTTTTCCTTCAATACTTTATTTATTTATTTATTTATTTATTTATTTATTTATTTAATTTATTTATTTAATTATTTTTTTAAAAAAGACACATTTATTCAGCGTCATGATCAGACTATTACATTTAGCAATCAACAGCGTGGGTGCAAAAAAAAAAAAAATCTACATTAAAACCCTTTGTTGGAATGCTTTACACTTTCCACAGAACAGAAACTAACCTGTTATACAATTAGTCACAAATACAGTCCTCGAGCCCATATACATGAGTATTGTCTAAAACATGTCTTCTTTGTAGCAGCTAGGCCCTGCCACCACTGTGCTTGGCTGAGTTCACAAATCTGTTGTAACCTGTAGCTTCCCTGTCACTTCTCTGGCTTTCCTCTCCTGCTAAGCTTTGTTTCCTGGCAGTAATTAAAACCTTCTCCCACTGCCATAGCTACTGCTGCTGCTGGAACTGCCATAGCCACCTTGGTTTTGTGGTTTGGCAAAGTATTGGCCTCCACCACCATAGGGGCCAGAGCTTCTGCCTCCAAAATTTCCTCCTTTCATGGGTCCAAAATTTGAAGATTGATTGTTGTAATTGCCAAAATCATTATAGCTTCCACCACCTCCAAAGTTGCTTCCATCGTTACTAAATCCGTTATAGCCATCCCCACTGCCACCATATCCACCACCACCTCGACTGCCGCCAAAGCCACCTTGCCCACTGAAGTTTCCTCCATGGCCAAAGTTGTCATTCCCACCAAAACCACCTCCACGACCACCACCAAAGTTCCCAGAACCACTTCAACCTCTTTGGCTGGAAGAAGCGCTAGCCATCTCTTGCTTAGATAAAGCTTTCCTTACTTCACAGTTGTGGCCATTCACAGTATGGTATTTTTGAATGACAATCTTGTCTACAGAGTCATGGTCGTCAAAGGTCACAAAAGGAAAGCCTCTCTTTTTGCCACTGCCTTGGTCAGTCATGATTTCAATCACTTCAATTTTCCCATACTGTTCAAGATAATCTCTTAGATGATGTTCCTCAATGTCTTCTTTAATGCCACCATAAAAATCTTTTTCACAGTTAAGTGGGCACCAGGTCTTTGAGAATCTTCTCTCGAGACAGCCCTCTTTGGTTCCACAACTCTTCCATCCACCTTGTGTGGCCTTGCATTCATGGCTGCATCCACCTCTTCCACAGTAGCAGAGGTGACAAACCCAAAGCCTCTGGAGCACTTGGTGTTTGGATCTCTTATTACCACACAGTCTGTAATCGTTCCCCATTGCTCAAAATGGCTCCTCAGACTCTCATTGGTTGTTTCAAAGCTCAAACCTCCAATGAAAAGCTTCCGCAGCTGTTCAGGCTCTTTGGGAGACTCTGACTTAAACATGACGACGGTGGGAGGGGAGACTTTCACGATGCTTACTCCGCGGCGTCCGCAGGCAGAAAGGACCTTCAATACTTTAAATATTTTACTCCATTCTCTGCTTGTGTGCATGATTTCTGAAGAGAAGTCCTGTAATTCTTATCCATGTTCATCTATAGGTAATGTGAGTTTTTCCCTTTGGCTTCTTCAGGATTTTATCTTTGCATTTTATTTTCTGCAATGTGAATACTATATGCTTACATGTAGACTTTTTGCCACTTGGTGTTCTCTGTGTTTCCTGGATTGTTGGTTTGGTGTCATTAATTTTTGCAATTTGTTATTATTTCTTTTTTTTAACATTTATTTATTGTTGAGAGACAGACACAGAGTGTGAGCAGGGGAGGGGTAGAGAGATGGGGAGACACAGAATCTGAAGTAGGCTCCAGGCTCTGAGCTGTCAGCACAGAGCCAGATGCGGGGCTTGAACTCATGAACTGTGAGATCACGACCTGAGCTGAAGTCGGTCGCCCAACCAACTGAGCCACCCAGGCGCCCCTGTTATTATTACTTTAAATATTTCTTTTGTTCCTTTCTTTCTTACATTTCTGATAGTTTCATTATGTGTGTATTATACCTTTTTAAATTGCCTTAAAATTTTTGGGGGCCCCTGGGTGGTTCAGTCAGTTGGGCATCTGACTTTAGCTCAGGTCATGATCTTGCAATTCATGAGTTCAAGCCCTGCATCAGGCTCTGTGCTGACAGCTGAGAGCCTGGAGCCTGCTTCAGATTCCGTGTCTGCCTCCCTCTCTCTCTACCCTGCCCCCACTCACACTCTGTCTCTCTCTGTCTCTCAAAAAAACAAACAAATAAAATGTCAAAAAAATTAAAAACAAATTGTCTTACAATTTTTGAAGATTTTCTTCCTCTTTTTCCTTTATATTTTCTCTTTGAATTTCAGTTTGGGAATTTATATTGGATTTTCAAGCTCACCAGTTTGTTCATAAGCTGGTTCCGGTCTGATGGTGACCCCATCAAAGGCCTTCTTCATTTCTGTTACAGTGCTTTTGATTACTAGCATTTCCTTTTAAGCTCTTAAGAGTTTCCACCTCTCTGTTTACATTACCCATCTGTTCTTGTATGTTGTCCAGTTTTTCTGTTACAGCCCACAGAATACTGATTGTAGTTATTTTATATTCCTTGTCTAATAATTTCCAAATCTCTGCATATACAAGTCTTACTCTGTTACTTTCTTTGTCTTCTCAGACTATGTTTTTTGCCTTTGAGTATGTCTTGTAACTTTTTTTTGAAACCAAATATGTTGTATTGGGTAAAAGTTACTGAGGTAAATAGGTCTTTAAGAGTGAAGTTTTATGTTTATCTGTGAGTTAGGTTGTGATTACCATTTGCTGTAACTGTACATGTCAAAGCTAAATTTTTCTCTTGTTCTTTTTGTTTTCTCTATTGTCTTTGGGTTCACTTAGAGACTTCTTAAACAGAGTCTGAACCTTGTAGTTCTTTCAACTGTAATCCCTTGTTATTACACAGGAGGCTTGTCAATGTGGTAGTAAGTTGTGGGTGGAGGAGAAGCATTCTATAATCCTATGATTAGGTCATAGTCTTTCAGTGGGCTTGTGTCTCTGGGATGTGACCTTCACAAGTATTTCTCAGCCTTTTTTTCTTTTCTTCTTTTTTTTAATGTTTGTTTATTTTTGAGAGAGAATCAGAGTACGAGCTGGGGAAGGGCAGAGAGAGAGGGAGACACAGAATCTGAAGCAGGCTCCAGGCTCTGAGCTGTCAGCATAGAACCCTATGTGGGGCTTGAACTCACAAACTATGAGATCATGACCTGAGCTAAAGTCAGACACTTAACTGACTGAGCCACCCAGGTGCCCCATCCTTTTTATTTTTCTTAGGTGATATGGGAAAGCTGAAGAGTATCTTGAGTTAGGTATTCCATTCCTCCACATTGATTAGGCTCTGTTCAAATCATGTGTATGCTCTGAAGAAATCATCTCCCTTGAGGGCAGACCTTTGTCAAGGAGAACAGGATGCTCTAGGATTATTTCAAAATGGCTACTTTTCTCCTCACTTTGCCATAAGCATGTGAGGGTTTTTCTCTGAAAATTTGTTGGGTTCTTAGAGATGAAAATAATGAAAATGTGGGGGCTTCCCTAAAGCTGGGACCCCAGGAGGTTTTATCTCTCAAGCTAGTCTATGCTCACTCTCCCAATAAATAGTCAGTTACTGCATGTGGCTAGCTTCAGTGTCACTTTCTGTTCCTGGTAAGCTGTGATTCTCTGTACTTACCTTTATCTGCATTTGGGGGAGTAGTGGTTTGTTCTATGTTCTTAATTCTTTGATTGATCAAAGAAGAGTTTTTATTGTCAGATTTTCAGCTTTGTTTCATCTTGTGAGGTTGGGAGTCATGATTTCCAAGCTCTTTGCATGCTGGAACAGAAACCAAAATGCTATTTGTTTATATCTTTAGTGACTTGTTAGATTCTTTTAGTGAAGTCTGTTCCTCCCCTTCTCCTTGCAATATGAAGCCTCTGATGTTTCTCAAAAAGGGCAGCCTTGGGTATGTTCACAGTTACCCTGGAATGACTATGGTTTTGGTGAGTCCTTTTTGATTATCTTGCTTCCAGACTACATTCAGCTGTTAAGCTCCATAAATTCTTGGCTGTTTGTTTTATTGTTTTCAACAGTGCCCTCAAGCATAAATTGATTCACATACTGATTCAAGCAAATTTGGGTTCCATTATAGGAATAGGTTTTTAGTTCAGTATTTGAGTTTTTCTGACCTGAGAATGCTCTTCTTAGCAGCCTCGTTCCTTGATTCTCTCTGGTAAAGTAGCTGACCTATGGTTTATTTTATATCTATAAAGAGTTTACCACTGTTCTGAATTTCTTTTCGCCATATCCTCCAAATCTTTTCACCAGACCCTTCATTCTTGAGACTGTCCTGGGCTTGAACTTCCCCACAGTCTATTAAAAATGAAGGAAATCCCAGGGCACGTGGGTGGCTCAGTCAGTTAAGCGTCCAACTCTTGATTTCAGCTCAGGTCATGACTTTAGGGTTCATGAGTTTGGGCCCTGCATCTTGGGGTTCTCTCTGACTCCCTCTCTCTCTGCCCCTCCCCTGCTCACTCTCTCCTCTCAAAATGAATAAATAAACTTAAAAAAAGTTTTAAAAACAAATGAAGGAAGTCCCTTTGGAAGAACTTAGGAACCTCCTGTTTTATGGCCTCCCTCTCTTCACGGGCACAATCTCTGAGCCATGGCTCTCAAGCTTGTATGAAGACAGTGGTGCACTTCTCTTTGAGTGGCATGCCTACTTTAGGATCTAGGCACTTGGTAGGGATGGTGGAAAGTGTGGCTGTAGCCTCTGGTCTTATTGTCATGCGTCTGCAAGTATGGAACCCCCTATTTACGAAAAACCTGTGTCAAGGAGAATCAGAGGCATAGTATTCTTACTAAGCCACAAATAAGATAGAACTGCAAGCCTGTATGTAAACAATGGGCATAAGAAGGGAGTCCCCATTTCCTAGAAATACTTTCCAGGAACTTAGCCTTTTAAACAAATAGCTTGAGATGGGATGAGAAAAGCTGATATCCTGTCTCTCCTGGAAAGATAGTTTAGTTCCTGACCAGGTACTGAGGGGAGAGGAAGCACTGTTCTTGGATGCATCCCATCTGTAGTGGATTTTCCTTTATGCTTAGCTGGGAGTAAGGAGGGAATAGGTCATAGTTCAGATGCCGCAGACTTTCACTGTTCCTAGTTTTAGTTAGTTTTCTTGAAAATGTTACTTCATCTACTATATGTCCTTAGGACCCTTTCCAGAACCTATTTAAAGACAAGGTAAAGTTGGTTTTTTATAATTTTCACTAATTTCTCTAGGGAGTGATTCTGCCACACTGCCATGCCAGAAGTGGAATCTTTACCTTATACAGTTGATATGTTTTAATTTTATTTTATGTGAATATAATTTTCTAATTACTCTTATGTTATTTTGTACCATTTAATTTTAAATATTTGGAGATTAAATAAATATCTTTCCAGTTATTGATTTTTCAGTCTTTTGTATTAATTGAGGCTTTGTTATGTACAATGTAATCATCTTACTGGATGTTCCATGTACACTTAAAAGGAAAGTGCATTCTTTTCTTTAGGATGAAATGTTCTATAATTGTCAATTGGGTCAAGTTTTTCAATTCTTGTCCTACTGAATCTCTATTTACTTGTTCTACCACTTATTTAGAGAAGAGTATTGACATCTCCAACTGTATTTGTGCATTTGTATTTCTTCTTTTATTTATATCATGTTAGTTCATGTATTTGAAGGTATGTTTTTGATATATATAGATTTAGGGTTATTATTACTTCATATATATATATATGTATATATATATATATATTTTTTTAAATTTTTGAGAGAGAGAGAGAAAGACACAGAGTATGAGCAGGGAGGGGCAGAGAGAGAGAGAAGGAGACACAGAATCCGAAGCAGGCTCTAGACTCTGAGCTGTCAGCAGAGAGCCTGATGCGGGACTCAAACTCGTGAACCATGAGATCATGACCTGAGCTGAAGTTGGATGCTTAACTGACTGAGCCACTCAGGTGCCCCAGGGTTATTTTTACTTCTTAATGAATTCATCCCTTTACCCATTATAATGTTTCTTATCCTGTAGTATAGTTTATGAAATATTAATATAACCACTTCAGCCTTCTTAGGATTATTTTTTGAATGGCATATCTCTTTCCATGCTTTTGTTTCTAATTTTTCTATGTTTTTATGTTTAAAACATATTTCTTTAAACAGCATATGGTTGGATCTTGCTTTTTGTAGCCAATCTTACAATAGCTGTCTTTTAGTTGTAGTGTTTAGACCATTTACATTAATGTAATCATTAACATAGTTGTGTGTAAGTTTACCATGTTGTTATTTTCTATTTGTCCCATTTTTTGTTTCTTTTTTATTATTTTTCTGCCTTCTTTTTTCCCCCACATTTTGAGAAAAAAAATTGACATACATTGCTGTATAAGTTTAAGGCATGGTGGTTTGATATATATGTGAAATGATTACCACAATAGGTTTAGCTAACATCCATCTTCTCATATAGATACAATAAAAAGAAAAAAGAAAAAAATCTCTTTGTGATCAGAACTCATAGGATTTACTCTCTTAACAGCTTTTCTATGTATCAGAATTACCTATAGTCATCATGTTGTACATTATATCCCTTGTACTTGTTTATCTTATAACTAGAAGTTTATACCTTTTGACCACCTTCCTTCTATTTCCCTTCCCCCTAACCTCTGTTTCTGGTAACTGTAAGTCTAATTTTTTTGTGAGTTTGTTTGTTTTTAAGTTCCATACATAAGTGAGATCACACAGTATTTCTCGTTATATGTCTGACTTAGTTCACTTAGCATAATTCTTTCAAGGTCTATCCATGTTGTTGCAAATGATAGGATTTTCTCATTTTTTTAAACATTTATTTATTTTTGAGAGAGAGAATGTGTGTGTGAGTCGGGGAGGGCCAGAAAGAGGGAGACAGAAGATCGCAAGCAGGCTCCATCCAATGAGTGCAAAGCCTGACACAGGGCTTGAACCCACAAACCATGAGATCATGACCTGAGCCGAAATCAAGAGTTGGCTACTCAACAAACCGAGCCACCCAGGTGCCCCATTTTCTCATTTTTTAAGTGGTTGAATAATATTTCTGTGTGTGGGTGTGCGTGTGTGTATATGTATGTATGTGTACCACATTTTCCTTCTTTCTTTATCTTCCCACAGACACTTAAGGCATTTCTATATCTGCACTATTGTGAGTAATGCTGCAGTGAACATGAAAGTATAGATATCTCTTCAAGATAGTGATTTTATTTCCTTCAGATATATACCCAGAAGTGGGATTGCTGGATTGTATGGTAGTTCTAATTTTTTGAGGAACCTCCAACTGTTTTCCATAGTGGCTGTACCAATTTACATTCCTACCAACAGTGCATGAGGGTTCCCTATATGTATATCACAACTTGTTGTGATAAGACTATGTCTTAGCTATCGTAAATAATATTGCAATAAACATGGGGGTACAGATATCTTTTTGAGTTAGTGTTTTCATTTCCTTTGGATATATATTCAGAAGTGGTATTTCTGGATTATATGGTAGTTCTATTTTTAATTTTTTCCTCCATTAAAAAAAGTTGAACTATAGTTGACACACAATGCTACCTTAGTTTCAAGTGTACAACATAGTGTTTTGACAACCTGTATGTTATGCTATGCTTACCACAAGTGTAGCTACTATCTGTCACCATCCAATGCTACTACAATACTATTGACTATATTCCTTGTGCTATAACTTTTAAACCCGTGACTTGTTCATTCCATAACTAGAAACTTATGCCTCCCAGATCCCATTTTGCCTAGCCCTCCATCTCCTCCTCTGCCATGACAACCGCCAGTTTGTTTTTGGTATTTATGGGGCTGTTTAAGTCTTGTTTGTTCATTTGCTATGTTTTATAGGTTCTACATGTAAGTGACATCATATGGTATTCGTCTTTTTCTGTCTGACTTATTCCACTTAGCATAATACCCTTTAGGTCCATCCATGTTGCAAATGTCAAGATTGTATTCCTTCTTATGGCTGGGTAATATTCCACTGTATTTATCTACCATATCATCTTTTTTTTTATATGAAATTTATTGTCAAATTGGTTTCCATACAACACCCAGTGCTCATCCCAAAAGGTGCCCTCCTCAATACCCATCACCCACCCTCTCCTCCCTCCCACCCCCCATCAACCCTCAGTTTGTTCTCAGTTTTTAACAGTCTCTTATGCTTTGGCTCTCTCCCACTCTAACCTCTTTTTTTTTTTTTCCTTCCCCTCCCCCATGGGTTCCTGTTAAGTTTCTCAGGATCCACATAAGAGTGAAACCATATGGTATCTGTCTTTCTCTGTATGGCTTATTTCACTTAGCATCACACTCTCCAGTTCCATCCACGTTGCTACAAAAGGCCATATTTCATTTTTTCTCATTGCCACGTAGTATTCCATTATGTATATAAACCACAATTTCTTTATCCATTCATCAGTTGATGGACATTTAGGCTCTTTCCATAATTTGGCTATTGTTGAGAGTGCTGCTATGAACATTGGGGTACAAGTGCCCCTATGCATCAGTACTCCTGTATCCCTTGGATAAATTCCTAGCAGTGCTATTGCTGGGTCATAGGGTAGGTCTATTTTTAATTTTCTGAGGAACCTCCACACTGCTTTCCAGAGCGGCTGCACCAATTTGCATTCCCACCAACAGTGCAAGAGGGTTCCCGTTTCTCCACATCCTCTCCAGCATCTATAGTCTCCTGATTTGTTCATTTTGGCCACTCTGACTGGCATGAGGTGATACCTGAGTATGGTTTTGATTTGTATTTCCCCGATAAGGAGCGACGCTGAACATCTTTTCATGTGCCTGTTGGCCATCTGGATGTCTTCTTTAGAGAAGTGTCTATTCATGTTTTCTGCCCATTTCTTCACTGGGTTATTTGTTTTTCGGGTGTGGAGTTTGGTGAGCTCTTTATAGATTTTGGATACTAGCCCTTTGTCCGATATGTCATTTGCAAATATCTTTTCCCATTCCATTGGTTGCCTTTTAGTTTTGTTGGTTGTTTCCTTTGCTGTGCAGAAGCTTTTTATCTTCATAAAGTCCCAGTAATTCACTTTTGCTTTTAATTCCCTTGCCTTTGGGGATGTGTCGAGTAAGAGATTGCTACGGCTGAGGTCAGAGAGGTCTTTTCCTGCTTTCTCCTCTAAGGTTTTGATGGTTTCCTGTCTCACATTCAGGTCCTTTATCCATTTTGAGTTTATTTTTGTGAATGGTGTGAGAAAGTGGTCTAGTTTCAACCTTCTGCATGTTGCTGTCCAGTTCTCCCAGCACCATTTGTTAAAGAGACTGTCTTTTTTTCCATTGGATGTTCTTTCCTGCTTTGTCAAAGATGAGTTGGCCATACGTTTGTGGGTCTAGTTCTGGGGTTTCTATTCTATTCCATTGGTCTGTGTGTCTGTTTTTGTGCCAATACCATGCTGTCTTGATGATGACAGCTTTGTAGTAGAGGCTAAAGTCTGGGATTGTGATGCCTCCTGCTTTGGTCTTCTTCTTCAAAATTCCTTTGGCTATTCGGGGCCTTTTGTGGTTCCATATGAATTTTAGGATTGCTTTTTCTAGTTTCAAGAAGAATGCTGGTGCAATTTTGATTGGGATTGCATTGAATGTGTAGATAGCTTTGGGTAGTATTGACATTTTGACAATATTTATTCTTCCAATCCATGAGCAGGGAATGTCTTTCCATTTCTTTAAATCTTCTTCAATTACCTTCATAAGTTTTCTATAGTTTTCAGCATACAGATCCTTTACATCTTTGGTTAGATTTATTCCTAGGTATTTTATGCTTCTTGGTACAATTGTGAATGGGATCAGTTTCTTGATTTGTCTTTCTGTTGCTTCATTGTTAGTGTATAAGAATGCAACTGATTTCTGGACATTGATTTTGTATCCTGCAACTTTGCTGAATTCATGTATCAGTTCTAGCAGACTTTGGTGGAGTCTGTCGGATTTTCCATGTATAATATCATGTCATCTGCAAAAAGCGAAAGCTTGACTTCATCTTTGCCAATTTTGATGCCTTTGATTTCCTTTTGTTGTCTGATTGCTGATGCTAGAACTTCCAGCACTATGTTAAACAACAGCGGTGAGAGTGGGCATCCCTGTCGTGTTCCTGATCTCAGGGAAAAAGCTCTCAGTTTTTCCCCGTTGAGGATGATGTTAGCTGTGGGCTTTTCATAAATGGCTTTTATGATCTTTAAGTATGTTCCTTATCCCGACTTTCTCAAGGGTTTTTATTAAGAAAGGGTGCTGGATTTTGTCAAAGACCTTTTCTGCATCGATTGACAGGATCATATGGTTCTTCTCTTTTTTTTTTTGTTAATGTGATGTATCACGTTGATTGATTTGCGAATGTTGAACCAGCCCTGCATCCCAGGAATGAATCCCACTTGATCATGGTGAATAATTCTTTTTATATGCCGTTGAATTCGATTTGCTAGTATCTTATTGAGAATTTTTGCATCCATATTCATCAGGGATATTGGCCTGTAGTTCTCTTTTTTTACTGGGTCTCTGTCTGGTTTAGGAATCAAAGTAATACTGGCTTCATAGAATGAGTCTGGAAGTTTTCCTTCCCTTTCTATTTCTTGGAATAGCTTGAGAAGGATAGGTATTATCTCTGGTTTAAACGTCTGGTAGAACTCCCCTGGGAAGCCATCTGGTCCTGGACTCTTATTTGTTGGGAGATTTTTGATAACTGATTCAATTTCTTCGCTGGTTATGGGTCTGTTCAAGCTTTCTATTTCCTCCTGATTGAGTTTTGGAAGAGTGTGGGTGTTCAGGAATTTGTCCATTTCTTCCAGGTTGTCCAATTTGTTGGCATATAATTTTTCATAGTATTCCCTGATAATTGCTTGTATTTCTGAGGGATTGGTTGTAATACTTCCATTTTCATTCATGATTTTATCTATTTGGGTCCTCTCCCTTTTCCTCTCCCTGGCTAGAGGTTTGTCAATTTTGTTTATTTTTTCAAAAAACCAACTCTTGGTTTCGTTGATCTGCTCTACAGTTTTTTTAGATTCTATATTGTTTATTTCTGCTCTGATCTTTATTATTTCTCTTCTTCTGCTGGGTTTAGGCTGCCTTTGCTGTTCTGCTTCTATTTCCTTTAGGTGTGCTGTTAGATTTTGTATTTGGGATTTTTCTTGTTTCTGGAGATAGGCCTGGATTGCAATGTATTTTCCTCTCAGGACTGCCTTCGCTGCATCCCAAAGCATTTGGATTGTTGTATTTTCATTTTCGTTTGTTTCCATATATTTTTAAATTTTTTCTCTAATTGCCTGGTTGACCCACTCATTCGTTAGTAGGGTGTTCTTTAACCTCCATGCTTTTGGAGGTTTTCCAGACTTTTTTCTGTGGTTGATTTCAAGCTTCATAGCATTGTGGTCTGAAAGTATGCATGGTATAATTTCAATTCTTGTATACTTATGAAGGGCTGTTTTGTGACTCAGTATGTGATCTCTCTTGGAGAATGTTCCATGTGCACTTGAGAAGAAAGTATATTCTGTTGCTTTGGGATGCAGAGTTCTAAATATATCTGTCAAGTCCATCTGATCCAATGTCTCATTCAGGGCCCTTGTTTCTTTATTGACCATGTGTCTAGATGATCTATCCATTTCTGTAAGTGGGATGTTAAAGTCCCCAGCAATTACCACATTCTTATCAATAAGGTTGCTTATGTTTATGAGTAATTGTTATATATATTTGGGGCTCCGGTATTCGGCGCATAGACATTTATAATTGTTAGCTCTTCCTGATGGATAGACCCTGTAACTATTATATAATGTCCTTCTTCATCTCTTGTTACAGCCTTTAATTTAAAGTCTAGTTTGTCTGATATAAGTATGGCTACTCCAGCTTTCTTTTGGCTTCCAGTAGCATGATAAATAGTTCTCCATCCCCTCACTCTCAATCTAAAGGTGTCCTCAGGTCTAAAATGAGTCTCTTGTAGACAGCAAATAGATGGGTCTTGTTTTTTTATACACTCTGATACCCTATGTCTTTTGGTTGGCGCATTTAATCCATTTACATTCAGTGTTATTATAGAAAGATATGGGTTTAGAGTCATTGTGATGTCTGTATGTTTTATGCTTGTAGTGATGTCTCTGGTACTTTGTCTCACAGGGTCCCCCTTAGGATCTCTTGTAGGGCTGGTTTAGTGGTGACAAATTCCTTCAGTTTTTGTTTGGGAAGACCTTTATCTCTCCTTCTATTCTAAATGACAGACTTGCTGGATAAAGGATTCTCGGCTGCATATTTTTTCTGTCTAGTACACTGAAAATCTCGTGCCAATTCTTTCTGGCCTGCCAAGTTTCAAAAGAGAGATCCGTCACGAGTCTTATAGGTCTCCCTTTATATGTGAGGGCACGTTTACCCCTTGCTGCTTTCAGAATTTTCTCTTTATCCTTGTATTTTGCCAGTTTCACTATGATACGTCGTGCAGAAGATCGATTCAAGTTACGTCTGAAGGGAGTTCTCTGTGCCTCTTGGATTTCAATGCCTTTTTCCTTCCCCAGTTCAGGGAAGTTCTCAGCTATTATTTCTTCAAGTACCCCTTCAGCACCTTTCCCTCTCTCTTCCTCCTCTGGGATACCAATTATGCGTATATTATTTCTTTTTAGTGTATCACTTAGTTCTCTAATTTTCCCCTCATACTCCTGGATTTTTTTATCTCTCTTTTTCTCAGCTTCCTCTTTTTCCATAACTTTATCTTCTAGTTCACCTATTCTCTCCTCTGCCTCTTCCATCCGAGCCGTGGTGGTTTCCATTTTGTTATGCATTTTGTTTAAAGCGTTTTTCAGCTCCTCGTGACTGTTCCTTAGTCCCTTGATCTCTGTAGCAAGAGATTCTCTGCTGTCCTGTATACTGTTTTCCAGCCCAGCGATTAATTTTATGACTATTATTCTAAATTCACTTTCTGTTATATTATTTAAATCCTTTTTGATCAGCTCATTAGCTGTTGTTATTTCCTGGAGATTCTTCTGAGGGGAATTCTTCCGCTTGGTCATTTTGGATAGTCCCTGGTGTGGTGAGGGCCTGCAGGGCACTTCCCCTGTGCTGTGGTGTATAACTGGAGTTGGTGGGCGGGGCCGCAGTCAGTCCTGATGTCTGCCCCCAGCCCACCGCTGGGGCCACAGTCAGACTGGTGTGTGCCTTCTCTTCCCCTCTCCTAGGGGCGGGATTCACTGTGGGGTGGTGTGGCCTGTCTGGGCTACTTGCACACTGCCAGGCTTGTGATGCTGGGGATCTGGCGTATTAGCTGGGGTGGGTAGGCAAGGTGCACAGGGGCAGGAGGGGCAGGTTTAGCTTGCTTCTCCTTAGGTGATCCACTTCAGGAGGGGCCCTGTGGCAGCGGGAGGGAGTCAGATCCGCTGCTGGAGGTTTGGCTCCGCAGAAGCACAGAGTTGGGTGTTTGCGCGGAGCGAGCAAGTTCCCTGGCAGGAACCGGTTCTCTTTGGGATTTTGGCTGGGGGATGGGCGGGGGAGATGGCGCTGGCGAGCGCCTTTGTTCCCCACCAAACTGAGCTCTGTCCTCCGGGGGCTCAGCAGCTCTCCCTCCCTTTGTCCTCCAGCCTTCCCGCTTTCCGAGCAGAGCTGTTAACTTATGACCTCCCAGACGCTAAGTCGCGCTTGCTGTCGGAACTCAGTCTGTCAGGCCCCTCCGCTTTTGCCAGCCAGACTCGGGGGCTCTGCTTGGCCGGCGAGCCGCCCCTCCGCCCCGGCTCCCTCCCGCCAGTCCGTGGAGCGCGCACTGCCTCGCCGCCCTTCCTACCCTCTTCCGTGGGCCTCTAGTCTGCACTTGGCTCCGGCGACTCTGTTCTGCTAATCCTCTGCCGGTTTTCTGGGTTATTTAGGCAGGTGTAGTGGAATCTAAGTGATCAGCAGGACGCGCGGTGAGCCCAGCGTCCTCCTACGCCGCCATCTTCCCTCCGAGCCTCTACCATATCATCTTTATCCATTCATCTATTGATGAATTTGTGGATTGCTTCCATATCTTGTCTATTGTGAATAATGCTGTACTAAACATAAGGGTGCATATGTATTTCCAAATTAGTGTTTTTCTTTTCTTTGGGTAAATACCAAATAGTTGAATTACTGGATCATTTGGCATTTCTATTTTTAATTTTTTTGAAGAAACTTCATACTGTTTCCCACAGTGGCTGTACCAATTTAAATTCCTACCAACAGTGCATGAAGGTTCCTTTTTCGTCACATCCTCAGTAACACTTGTTGTTTTATTATTTTTTAATTTTTAAAATTTTTTAATGTTTATTTTTGAGAGAGACAGAGTGTGAGTGGGGAAGGGGCAGAGAGAGAGAGGGAGACACAGAATCTGAAACAGGCTCTAGGCTCTGAGCTGTCAGAACAGAGCCCGCTGCGAGGCTTGAACTCAGAATGGTGAGATCATGACCTAGGCTGAAGTCGGACGCTTACCCACTGAGCCACCCAGGCGCCCCTGTTGTTGTATTGTTTTATGTTTTTTTTTAATTTTAGCCATTCTGACAGGTGTGAGGTGATATCTTTATGGTTTTGATTTGTATTTCCCTGATGCTTAGTGATGTGCATATTTTCATGTCTGTTGGCCATCAATATGTCTTTTTTGGAAAAAGTTCTATTCAGATTCTGCCCATTTTTTAATTGGTTTATTTGTGGGTTTTGTTATTATTGTTGTTGTTGAGTTGTATAAGTTCTTTATATATTTGGGATATTAATCCCTTATCAGATATATATATATATATGTGTGTGTGTGTGTGTGTGTGTGTGTATCACTTAGTTCTCTAATTTTCTCTATACACACACACACACATATATGTATATATGTATATACATATATACATATATGTATGTATATATGTATATACATATATACATATATGTATGTATATATATCTTTTGGAAAAGAAAACATTTAATTGTCATTTTTTCCCCTTTTATTTCTTTTTTCTATTTTTTTACTTTACATCCAAATTAGGTAGCATATAGTACAGCAATGATTTCAGGAGTAGATTCCTTAGTGCCCCCTTACCCATTTAGCCCATCCCCCCTCCCACAACCCCGCCAATAACCCTCAGTTTGTTCTCCATATTTATGGGTCTCTAATGTTTTGTCCCTCTCCTTGTTTTTATATTATTTTTGTTTCCCTTCCCTTATGTTCATCTGTTTTGTCTCTTAAAGTCCTCATATGAGTGAAGTCATATGATATTTGTCTTTCTCTGACTGGCTAATTTCACTTAGCATAATACCCTCCAATTTCATCCACGTAGTTGCAAATGGCAAGATTTCTTCCTTTTTGATTACCGAGTAATGCTCTGTTGTATATATATATACCACATCTTCTTTATCCATTCATCCATTGATGGACATTTGGGCTCTTTCCATACTTTGGCTATTGTTGATGGTGCTGCTATAAACATTGGGGTACATGTGTCCCTTTGAAACAGTACACCTGTATCCCTTGGATAAATACCTAGTAGTGCAATTGCTGAGTCGTAGGATAGTTCTATTTTTAATTTTTTGAGGAACCTCCATACTGTTTTCCAGAGTGGCTGCACCAGCTTGCATTACCACTAGCAGTGCAAAAGAGATTCTCTTTCTCCACATCCTCCCAACATCTGTTGTTGCCTGAGTTGTTAATGTTAGCCATTCTGACTGATGTGAGGTGGTATCTCATTGTGGTTTTGATTTGTGTTTCCCTGGTAATGAGTGATATTGAGCATTTTTTCATGTGTTTGTTGGCCATCTGGATGTCTTCTTTGGAGGAGTGTCTATTCATGTCTTTTGCCCATTTCTTCACTGGATTGTTTGTTTTTGGGGCATTGCGTTTCATAAGTTCTTTATAGATTTTGGATACTAACCCTTTATCTGATATGTCGTTTGCAAATATCTTCTCCCATTCCATCGGTGGCCTTTTAGTTTTGCTGAATGTTTCCTTCGCTGTGCAGAAGCTTTTTATTTTGATGAGGTCCCAGTAGTTCATTTTTGCTTTTGTTTCCTTTGCCTCCAGAGACATGTTGGGTAAGAAGTTGCTGTGGCTAAGGTCAAAGAGGTTTTGCCTGCTTTCTCCTCGAGGATTTTGATGGCTTCCTGTCTTACATTTAGGTCTTTCATCCATTTTAAGTTTATTTTTGTGTATGGTGTAAGAAGGTGGTCTAGGTTCATTGTTCTGCATGTCGCTGTCCAGTTTTCCCAGCATCACTTGCTGAAGAGACTGTCTTTATTCCATTAGATGTTGTTTCCTGCTTTGTCAAAAATTAGTTGGCCATATGTCTGTGGGTCTATTTCTGGGTTCTCTATTATGTTCCATTGATCTGAGTGTCTGTTTTTGTGACAGTACCATACTGTCTTTATGATTATAGCTTTGCAATACAGCTTGAAGTCCGGGGGTTTTCAGTATGTATAGTATCATGTCTTCTGTAAATAGTGAAAGTTTTACTTCTTCCTTACCAACTTGGTAGCCTTTTATTTCTTTTCCTTATCTGATTGCAATAGCTAGGATTTCCAATACTGTATTGAATAAAAGTGGTGAGAGTGGACATCTTTTCTTATTTCCTATCTTAGAGAAAAAGCTCTCAATTATTCACCATTGAGTATGATATTAGCTATGGGTTTGTCATATATGGTTTTATTATGTTGAGGTTTGTTACCTGTAGACCCACTTTATTGGGAGTTTTATCATGAATGGATGTTGAATTTTGTCAAATGCTTTTTCTACATCTATTGAGATGATCACATGGTTTTTCTCTTTCATTTTTTTAATGTGGTGTGTCACATTGATTGATTTATGAATATTGAACCATCCTGGTGTCCCCAGAGTACGTCATAATTGATTGTTGTGAAGGAGCCTTTAACGTATTGTTGAATGTGTTTTGGTAATATTTTGTTGAAGATTTTTGTATCTGTATTTATCAGGATATTGGCCCTTAGTTTTACTTATTTATTTACTTTTGTAGTGTCTTTGGGTTTCATATGAGAGTAATGCTGGCTTTGTAAAATGTATTTGGAAGCTTACCTTCCTCTTCTACTTTTTGAAATAGTTTGATGACAATAGGTATTAACTGTTCTTTAATTGTTCAGTAGAATTCACCTGTGAAGCCATTGGTCATGGACTTTTTTTGTTGGAGTGTTCTGATTACCAATTCAGTTTTGTTAATAGTAGTTCTGTTCAGATTTTCTACTTCTTTCTGATTCAGTTTTGGAAATTGTATATTTCTAAGAATTTATACATTTCTTCTAATTTGTGCAATTTGTTGACATGTAGTATTTTATAACAGACTTATTATCCCTTGTATTTCTGTGGTGTCAGTTTTTACTTCTCTCTTTCATTTCTTGTTATTTACTTGGGTCTCCTTTTTTTCTTGAAGAGTCAGACTAAACGCTTTTCAAAATACCAGCTCTTAGTTTTATTGATCTTTTTATTGTTTTTTAGTTTCTATTTCATTCATTTCTGTTTTGATCTTTATTATTTCCTTCCTTCTAGTAACTTTGGGCTTTGTTTGTTCTTTTCCTAGTTCCTATAGATCAAAGGTTAGGTTGTTTATATGAAATTATTCTTGTTTCTTGAGATAGGCCTGCATTACTGTAAATTTTCCTCTTAAAACTAATTTTCCTGTGTCCTGAAGATTTTCAACTGTTGTGCTTTCACTTTCATTTGTCTTGAGGTGTTTTAAAATCTCTTTGATTTTTTTTGTTGTTGTTGTTGACTCATTTGTTATTTAGTGGAATGTTGTTTAGCACTCACATTTTTTGTGGGTTTGTGTTTTTGTTTGGTTGGGGTTTTTTTAATTTAGTTTTTTTTTTCTTGTAGTTACTTCTGGTTTCTTACCATTGTAGCCAGAAAAGATACTTGATATGTTTTCAGTCTTCTCAAATTCATTGAGAATTTTTTTTTCGTAGCCTAACATATGATCTGTCCTTGAGAATGTTCCATGTGTATTTGAATGTGTATTCTCTTGTTTTTGGATGGAATGTTCTATGTATAACTGTTAAGTTCATGTGGTCTAATATGTCATTCAAAGACCCTGCTTCCCTATTGATATTCTCTCTTGATGATCTATCCATTGCTATAAGTGGGGTGTTCAAGTTCCTTCCTATTATCGTATTACTGTCAATCACTATCTTTATATCTGTTAATATTTGCTTTATGTATTTAGGTGTTCCAATGTTTGGTGCCTACATATTTATGACCGTTATATCCTCTTGTTGGATTGATTCCTTAATCATTATATAATATACTTCTTTGTCTCTTATTACAGTCCTTGTTTTAAAGTCTATTTTGTCTGATATAAATAAGGCTACCCTGGCTTTTTTTTTTTTCCACTTCCATTTTCATGGAATATTATTTTTCCATCCCTTCACTTTCAGTCTGTATGTGTGTTTTAGGTTTGGTTTAGGTTTGGACTGAGTATCTTACAGGCATCCTGTAGATAGGTCTTGTTTATTTATCCATGCCATCACCCTGTGTCCTTTTCATTGGAGCATTCAGACCATTAGATTTAAAGTAATTATTGATAGGTATATACTTATTAGTTAATTGTTTTATTGTCGTTTTGTAGTTCTTGTCTGTTTCTTCTCTTGCTCTCTTTCCTTGTGATTGGTGTTATGCTTGACTTTCCTTTTCTTTATTTTTTTTGTGTATCTATTATAGGTTTTTGGTTTGTGGTTTCCATGAGGTTCACATATAACATCATAAGTATGTAGCAGTCTATATTAAGTTGATGGTCACTTAACTTCTAATGCATTCTAAAAGAACTTTATTTTTATTCCCTCTTTCCCTTCATATTTGTATTTTTTGAATATGTTGTCATGTTTTACATATTTTTATTTTGTGAGTTTCACTGACTACCTTTTTTAGATATAATTGATTTTACTACTTTTCCCTTTTAACTTTCATACTAGCTTTGTAAGTGACTACTACTTTTACTGTATATTTTCTTTTACTCATGAAATTTTTTTCCTTTTATAATTTTCTTGTAATTATGGGATTTTCTACTTAAATTAAGTCCCTTTATCATTTCTTGTAAGGCTGGTTAGTGGTGGTGAACTACTTAACTTTCATTTGTTTCAGAAATTCTTTATCTCTCCTTCAATTCTGAATGATAACCTTGCTGAGTAGAGTATTCTTGGTTGTAGGTTTTTTCTTTTCAGGACTTTGAATATACCATGCCACTCTCTTCTGGCCTGCAAAGTTTCTGCTGAAAATCAGCTGGTAGCTTTATGGGGTTTGCCTTGTATGTAACTAGTTTCTTCTCTGTTACTGTTTTTAAAATTCTCTTTAGGGTGCCTGAGTGGCTCAGTTGGTTGAGTGTCTGAATCTTCATTTTGGTTCAGGTCATGATCCCAGGGTTGTGGGATTGAGCTCTATGTTGGGCACCATGCTGAGCATGGAGCCTGCTTAAGGTATTCTCTTTCTCTATTTCTCTCTCTTTCTCTTCTTTCTTTCTCTCTCTTTCCTTCTCTCTCTCTCCTCCCTCCCCTGCTCTTGCATGCACTCTCTTTCTTTCAAATAAATAAAAATAAATAAAAGTCTCTCTTTATCTTTAATATTTGACATTTAACTAAGTCATGATGTGGAACTCTTTGGGTTCATCTCATTTGGAACTTTCTGTGTTTCCTGACCTGGATGTCTGTTTCCTTCCCAAGGTTAGGGAAGTTTTAGATATTACTTCTTCCAATAAGCTTTCTATCCTTTTCTCCCTCTTCTCCCTTTGGACCCCTATAATGGGAATATTTTTTCACTGGATGTTGACTAAGAGATCCTTTAACCTATGCTCATTTTTAAAATTCCTTTTTCTTTTTGTTGTTTAGCTTGGGTACTTTCTATTACCCTGTTTTCCACATTGCTGATTCATTCTTCTCTGTCTTCTAATCTATTGTTGATTCCATCTAGTGTATTTTTTTCATTTTGGTAATTATATTTTTCAACTCTAATTGGTTCTTTTTAATATTTTCTATCTCTTTGCTGAAGTTCTGAGTTCATCCAGTCTTCCCTCCAGGTGTAAATGAGCATGTTTATTATCATTACTTTGATATTTTTGTCAGGTAGGTTGGATATTTCCACTTCATTTAGTTTTTTTCTAAGGCTTTTGTATGTTTTCTTTTATTGGAGCATATTTCCTCTGTCTTAATTTTCCTTGACTTTCTATGTTTATTTCTATGAATTAGGCAAAACAACTACTTTTCCTAAACTTGAAGTAACTTTCTTGTGTATAATCTTTCCCTTTGTAGGCTGGGTGTGTCTGGTGAATTTCACTGGCTGGCTCAAGCTGTGGCTGGATGGGCTGGGAGATCTGGGATACTCAGTGCTGGGGCTGCCCTGATGGGATGACTGGAGCTAAAGTGAGCATGGTTTTGGGCAGTCCTGAGATTCTCTGCACAGAGGGCATCTTGGTTGGACAGTTGAAGCTGAAGTGAGTGGAAGCTTAAGTGGTCCTGGGACTCCTTGTACAGAGGGCACTCTAGCAGGACAGCTGAAGCTGAAATGCTGAAATGGGTACAAGTCGGGGCAGGGGGGGGGGAGGTGTCTTTCTATATAGAAGGCATTATGGTATGATGGCTGAAGTTGATATGGGTGCAAGTTGGGGCATTCCACGGGTGGGGCACCTTGGCAGGTTGCTGGAGCCAATGCAGGTGTGGGCCTGGAGTGTTCCAGGATGCTTTGTGCCTGTGCCACCTTGCCTGCCTTCTTTTATAGTGAGTTTTAAATATTATATTCTATCTTAATTATGGTCATATAAGCCATACATCTTTTTTTTAACTTCTTTTTCTACAGTATATACCATGCGTCTCTTAATTGTCATAGTCTACCTTCAAATAATATATTACTTCATAGTACACTTTTATTTCCTATGTCCTATCATTTATCCTAATGTTCTTACATTTTACTTCTTCATATATTGTGTTCCCCATAGTGCATTATTATTTTCACTTTAAACTCATCATTTCACTTTAAATAAATTAAAATGTGAGGTGAATGAAAGGCTTTTTTATTCATCCACATATTTACTTTTTTTTTTCTCTTCATTCCTTTGAGTGGATCCAAGTCTTCATTGACTCTCATTTTCTTTTTGCTAGAAGAATTTCTTTTAAACATTTCTTGCAGTTCTGTTGGCATCAACTCAGGTCTTATTTGTGTTAAAAAGTGTTTATTTCACCTTCATTTCTGAAGAATGTATTTGCTGAGTAGAGAATTATAAGTTGGTAGGAATTGTTTTTTGTTGTTGTGGTTTGTTTTTTTTGAGCATTTTGGCAAAGTTGTTTCTTTTTTCTTAAAGTTTTGATTTAAATTCCAGTAGGTTAACATACAGTGTAATATTAGTTTAAGGTGTACAATAAAGTGATTCAACAATTCTGTACAACACCTGGTGCTCATCACAGGTGAACTCCTTAATCCCTGTTACCTATCCCCCACTGAACTTCCTTCTTGTAACTATCAGTTTGTTCTCTATAGGTAAAAGTCTGTTTCTTGGTTTGCCTCTTGCTCTTTTTCTTTTTCCTTATATTCTGCCTTGTGTAGTTTCTAGACAGAAATCTGAAGTCAAGTTCAGCTGGTTAAATTTTTTTTTCTCTTTACCCCTGGCTTTCAGCAATAGAATGTTCCACAGTTGAAATTAATGTTGTTTTCCTTATGTTTATAATATTTCATTATAAGTTTCATCGAATTTAGAAAATATTTGACCGTTATTTCTTAAGATATTTTTTGTTTCTTACTCTTTCTCATATTTTCCTGGAACTTGAATTGAAAGTACATTAGATACTTGATATTGCTCAACAGATCATTAATAATCTATACACTTTTCCCCGATCTTCTTATCATTTTGCCTCACTTTGTATAGTTGCCATTTTTTGTGTCTTCACATTTAGTGATCTTCTGACATATCTGATATGCTGTTAATTCCATTCAGTGAAGTTTTATTTCAGAGATTGTATTTTCATCTTCAGGTAGTCCATTTGGTTCTTTTGAATGTATTTTACTTTTCTTCTTTTTTCCCTTTAAGTCCTTAAATGCGTATTTAGTGCATTTATAGTATTTGTTTCAGTGTCCTTGTTTGCTAATTTCATTATGTCTGACACATTTGATTCTGTGTTGACTGACTTTTCTTTTGATTATGGATCTCATCTTCCTACTTCTGGCCCCACTTAGTGAGTTATGATTGTATTCTGGATGTTGTTAATTTTACATTGTTGAGAACTGGATTTTGAAAGTATTGGATTTATCTTGCCAAACTAAGTTACTTGACATTCACTTTATTTTTTTGAGGATTATTTATAAACTCCTTAGGATAGCTCTAGAATAGGGATAACCTTTACCCTCTACTAAGATGTGACCTTCGTGGGTTCTCTATTGAGTTCCTACTTTTCTGTTGAATGCCTTGTATAGTCAGTGACATCAAAGTGTCTCCACTCTCGATGATGAGATTTTGAATGCATTCTGGCCCTATATCAGATGTGGGAATTTCCTAGCTCACAGTTTTCCTGATAATTGTTCTTTTCTAGGAAGTTCTTTTCCTGGCTTCATTCATGAGTTTCACTCATGTATGTGCAGATTTCTGGAACTCCATCTCTGCATAGCTCCCTTTTCTCTGGTGATCTGCTCCACAAATTCTAGACACCTTGGCTTCCCTGAATTCTGATATTTATCTTTCAAACTCATTGATATAATTAGACTGTGTTTTGGTTCCTTTTCCTTCATCATCCAGAATTTGCACCTAAGCAAGATGCTATGGCAATGATAGGGTTCACCTTGTTTGTTTTCTTTCCCTTAGAGATCATAGTTCTCTGTTACCTATCCATTGTGTGTAAACAAGTTTTTCTTCCTATATTTTGTCCATTTGTCTAGTTGTTTGTGACATTGGGTTAATTCAGACCATATTACTATCTCTTGTATCATGGATGATAGCTGTTTTAAAGCCCTTGTTAATACCATGACCTTTGTCAATTTTTAATCTATTTACATTGACTGATTTGTATCCTGCTGTAGGTTACATTTCTGCAACTTCACGTGTCTGGTATTTTTTAAATTGGGTGCTGGACATTGTGAATTTTACTTTGTTGAATGTTAGACTTTGTCGTTTTCCTTTTAAGAGTGTTATATTTTTCCTGGCAGGATGTTAAATTGCTTGCAGATCAACCGATACTTTCGAGATTATCTTTAAGCTTTGATGGGGCAGGTTTAAATTAGCTTTTTCTCTAAGACTAGTATAACCCTACCACTATGGTGTGACCCTTCTGTGTTCTCTATTAAGTGCCCAACCAGGGTGTTCATTAAGGACTCTTCATTTCAGCAGGTTCAAACACATTTTCCCAGCTGTGTATCAGCTGTGGTTTTGTTTACTTTAGAGCTCTCTGGGGGTTCTTTCCAGCCTTCTAGAGTTTGACTCTATATATTCATGGCTGAGTATTCAGTATCAGACTCAAGGAAACTCCTGGGGAAATTTCTGGATGTCTTTTTGTGTGTGTAGACACTTCATTTCTGAAATTATACCCCACACATTTCACATGCTTATTTCTGTCTCCTCATATCAGCATATCAACGGTGCTTTGATTGAAATTTCTTTCCCTGAACTGAAGACTGGAAAATTGTCTCCTGATAGAAAGCTGGAATGATTGTAGGGCTCATCTTGTTTGTTTTCCTTCTCTCAGAGATCACAGCCCTGTGCTGCCTGTTGTCCTATATTTGGAAGCCTGCCTTCCTTCCTTCCTTCCTTCCTTCCTTCCTTCCTTCCTTCCTTCCTAGTTTTCCAGTTGTTAACAGTAGGAGATACATTCAGTCTCGGTTTTTCTATGAAGGCTGGAAACAGAAGTATTATATATCTTTTCTTAGTCCTTTTCATCTGCCTCTAATAAACATTATATAGCCTAATTTAAAAAATTCATTCTGAGAGTATCTTTCTATTAACTGATAAGTTTAATCCATTTGTTTTTGTTTGAATTACTGGCACATTTATATTTATCATTTCTAATTTATTTTGTATTTTGTACTTTCTACTTGTCATGATTCTTTTATGTTAATTCTTTCCTTCCTTTTATCTTATATATGTTTGTTTTCTTTATGCACTTTCTACCCCCACTATTTATTGGTTCAGAAGTTATATATTCTCTATTCTTTTGGTAGTTAAATTTGTAATATGCATATTTAACAAAATCTATTGTTAGTATTTCCAGCCCTTCTTCTAAACAGTATGTTGTCCTAGGAATATTTGAATATTGAGCACAACATCCTGCTTACTAGTGAGTGTCCTTTCTTATTCTCTCCCTCCTCCCCCCGCCACACACCAATCTTTCATAAGGTTGTGTACTATTTTAGATCCACATTGATTTTTTATAGCCTTAAAAATAAATCACTACTTTCATGCAAAAATAAATAAATAAATCACTACTCTTGTTCTTATTCTTTCAGTCAATGCTTATTTATATTCACTTATATGTTTACAGAATTTTTCAACATTGCTTTTTGTGTTCTATTTCTTCCTTTGAAGTTTAATTTCCTTTCTTGAAACTACTACCTTTCTTTGACTTGTGAGTTAATTTTCTCAATCTTTGCCTAAAATGGATTCACTTTACCCTTATTCTTCTGTATTAGTTTAGCTGAGTATAGAATTCTAGGTTGACAGTTATTTTCTTTTGATAACTTTAAAAGTAATGAGAAGTCTGTTCTCATTCTAATTGATCTTCTTTCTAAGTCTACCTTTTGTCATTTTTTTCTTTTAAGATCTTCTTTTTCTCTTTTTAGTTTGACTATCATGTGTATGTATTGTTTGAGGGAGGCTTTGGTTTGCAGTTTTTCAGAGTATTCATGCCTTTTAATAGTTCTGGAAAAATTCTCAGATGTTATTTATTTGAACATTACTGCCTTTAAATTTGCTCTACTGTTTCCCTCAACTTTTATAATATGCTTGTTGGATCTCCTAGTCCAAATTTTTATTAATCTTTCTTATCATAGTTTCCATATGTTTATCTCTCTGTACTGTGCTCTGTGCTTTTAGTATATTCATTCCTCTTCAGCTATACCTGTTTTTTGATACATTCATTGTTTTTCATTTTCTTTACTACTTTTACCTTCTTTTCAGAAGTTCTATTTGGTTCGTCTTCAGATTTTCATGGTTTTTTTCCCCCTACATCTCATTCTTTTCAATTTTTTATTTAATATCTTTAAAACTTTTGAGCATATTTTTATGCCTTCTCCAATATTTTGTTCAATAGCTTGAAGTCCTAGAAGTCTGATCCTGGTGTGTGTTAGTTATGTTCCTCTGACTCTCACTCATGGTGGATGGGATCCCCCTGAGTTTTTAGGCTCCTTTGAAGCAGGAATTTCCCCCCTCTAAAGAATCTTACATGACCAGGGAGATGAGTTTGCTTCTACAAAGGGACTCTGTGTTATCATTGGCGTGGGACAAATTTCATGTTAGAGTTGAGAATTGGGAATGGATAGTGTGAAGTCAAACTACAAAACTGAGTAAAGTCAGACCTAAGTTTTCTTACAGAAGACGTTTTTCCCTATCCAGAGGGTAGAAGAAGATAAACTTTTGCTTATATCTCTGTGAGGTTGAGTGGATTTTTCCTCTGGAGTCTCCTTTCAAAGATTCCAGATTATGTAGAGGTCCCAGAGGCAACTATCCATTAGTCCTTCTTATTCCCTGTCTTGCTTGAATTTTGGAACAAGCCTTTTACTGTCACTGGGTCTCCCTACCCCCAACTCTTAGTTTCAGGCCTTATTGTTTGCTTCATGCTCTATCTTTGTTTTTGTTTGTTTGTTTGTTTTGTTTGTTTGTTAGTTTTTTTGTTTTTTGTTTTTGTCTTTGGTATATGAGACTGTTTCTTTCCTGCAAGCTCAGCTATGAATTGTGAAAATATTTTTTTCTATTTTATACAAAAAAAACCCAAAACTATTTTCCTCTTAGCTGAATCAACTGTCTTACTAGAACCTGAAATATTCAGTGTTATCTTTCTAAAACATAAAGCTAGTCATATCACCTCCCTCTTTTCATAAAGGCCATGTAGGAAAGACCCAAAGCTAATATCTTCAATGGGGAAAATCTGAGAGCTTTCCCCCTAATCATGTTAGGAACATGGCAGGGATGTCCACTCTCACCACTGTTGTTCAACATAGTGTTGGAAGTCCTAGCCTCAGCAATTAGGAAACAATAAGAAGTAAAAGGCATTCAAATTGTCAAGGAAGAAGTCAAACTTTGACTCTTTGCAGAGACATGATACTCTACATGGAAAACCTGAAAGACTCTACCAAAAAACTGCTAGAACTGATACATGAATTCAGCAAAACCACAGTATATAAAATCAATGTACAGAAATCAGTTGTATTTCAAAAATCAATAATGAAGCAGTAGAAAGAGAAATCAAGGAATAAATCCCATTTATAATTGCACTAAAACCATAAAATACCGACGAATGAACATAACCAAATAGGTAAAAAGATCTGTATGCTGAAAACTATAGAACACTTGCAAAAGAAATTGAAGAAGACACAAAGAAATGGAAAAACATTCCATGCTCATGGATTGGAAGAACAAATATTGTTAAAATGTCATTACTACCCAAAGCAATCTACACATTCAATGCCATCCTATCAAAATTATACCAGCATTCTTCACAGAGCTAGAACAAACAATTCTAAAATTCGTATGGACCCAGAAAAGACCCTGAATAGCCAAAGTAATATTGAAAAGGAAAAACAAAGCTGGAGGCCTCATAATTCCAGACTTCAAGCTGTATTACAAAGCTGGTGCTGGCACAAAAACAGACACATAGATCAATGGATGGAACAGAATAGAGAACCCAGAAATGGACCCACAAATGTATGGCCAGCTACTCTTTAACAAAGCAAGAAAGAATATCCAATGGGAAAAAAACAATCTCTTCAGCAAATGGTGTTGGGAAAACTGGGCAGTGACATGCAGAAGACCACTTTCTTACACCATTCACAAAAATAGACTCAAAATGGATGAAAGACCTAAATGAAAGACAGGAAACCATCAAAATCCTAGAGGAGAAAACAGGCAACAACCTCTTTGACCTTGGCTGCAGCAACTTCTTACTAGACATGTATCCAGAGGCAAGGGAAACAAAAGCAAAAATGAACTATTGGGATCTCATCAAGATAAAAATGTTCTGCACAGTGAAGAAAACAGTTAACAAAACTAAAAGACAACCAACAGAATGGGAGAAGATATTTGCAAATGACATATTGGATAAAGGGTTAGTATCCAAAATCTATAAAGAACATACCAAACTCAACACCCAAAAAAACAAATAGTCCAGTGAAGAAATGGGCAAAAGACATGAGCAAATTCTTTTCTGAAGAAGATATCCAGATGGCCAACCAACACATGAAAAGATGCTCAGCATCACTCATCAGAAGGGAAATACAAATCAAAAATGAGATACCACTTCACACCTGTCAGAATGGCTAACATTAACAACTCAGGCAACAACAGATGTTGGTGAGGATGCAGAGAAAATGGAACCCTTTGCAGTGCTGATAGGAATGCAAACTGGTGCAGCCACTCTGGAAAACAGTATGGAGGTTCCTCAAAAAATTAAAAGTAGAGCTACCCTATGACTCAGCAATCACACTACTAGGTATTTATCTAAAGGATACAAAAATGCTTATTCAAAGGGGAAAATACACCCCAGTGTTTATAGCAGCACTATCAACAATAGCCATATTTTGGAAAGAGCTCAAATGTCCATTGACTGATGAATGGATAAAGATATGCAATAGAACATTACCTGGTGATCAAAAAGAATGAAATATTGCCATTTGCAACAATGTGGATGGACCTAGAATGTATGATGCTAAGTGAAATTAGAGAAAGACAAATATCATATGATTTTAGTCATATGTGGAATTTAAGAAACAGAACAGATGAACATAGGGGAAGGGAAGGAAAAATAGATAAAAACCAAGAGGGAGGCAAACCATAAGAGACTCTTAAATATAGAGAAAAAACTGAGGGTTCTTGGAGGGGTGTTGGGTGTGGAGATGGGCTAAATGCGAGATGGGTATTAAGGAGGACACTTGTTGGGATGCACTGGGTGTTATTAAGTGATGAATCACCAAATTCTACTCCTGAAACCATTATGACACTGTAGCTTTGTGTTAAATAAAATTTAAAAAAGAAAAAAAATATTTCATTGGGTAAAAACCTAAATTTTAACCCAGCTTATCAGGCTGACTTGTGAGTTTTTTTTATACCTTTTCAACTGCATCTCCTATCACTCTTCTCTGTGGCTTCTGAGTTCCAGTCATACTAGTCTTCTCTCTGTTGTTGGAGCATGTCACTTTCCCTCCTTCCACATACTCCCTTTAGGGCCTTTGTACTTAGCATTCCTCCAATTCGAAAAACTCCCTTCCCCAACATACATTGTATATCTATTCACCATTCAGATCTCAGTTCATGTGTCATTTATCAGGGAACCTTTTCCTGACTTCTCTGATCCTCTTAGTTTAGGTCAATTTCCTTTGTCATACAGCTTTTTTCTCTAGAAGTATTTGCTTAATATGTATTTATATAGTCATTTCTGTGATTATTTGATTGATGCATGGCTCTCCCATAGTCTGGGATGTCATGAGAGCAAAGACTATTTTGCTTATCATTGGATATGCATCTAGGTGCATTGACTGGAACACAGAATATACTAAAAAAATGGAATGGCTGGGCAGACGGATGGGTAGGTGGATGGATAGAAGGTTGTCTGAAAAATGAGTGAGAAATAGAGGAAGTGAAGAAGGAAGAAAGGGAAAATTGTGGCCAAACAACTTATTCCAGGAACAATTTTTTGTGCTGTGTACTTATAAAAGCAGAAAAATTTATTTGTCAGTTCTATCAGTTTCACACAATAGCAAAAACTTCTCTGCAGTGCACTTATTTAAGACATGTCTCTGAAACAGTAAAAAGGAGGGGTATTATCTTGAGCTTTTGAAAAAATTTATATGACTTGAATCTTATATTACAGTTTTTAGGGGCTCCTGGGTGGCCCAGTCAGTTAAGCTTCCAACTTTGGCCCAGGTCATGATCTTGTGGTTCGTGAGTTTGAGACCCCCATTGGGCTCTGTGCTGACAGCTCAGAGCCTGGAGTCTGCTTCTGATTCTGTCTTTGTCTCTTTCTGCCCCTTCTCTGCTCATGCGTTCTCTCTCTCTCTCTCTCTCTCAAAAATGAAAATAAACATTAAAAAAATATTTTCATATTGCAGTTTTAAAAATATGCTTATTTCCCATAATGTGGATGTATTTTTTTTTGAGAGAGAGAGAGTACAAGTGGAGGAGCAAGGCAGGGAGAGAGAGAGAGAGAGAGAGAGAGAGAGAGAGAGAGAGAGAGAATTTTAAGCAGGCTCCACACTCAGTGTGGAGCCCAATACAGGGCTCAATTTCATGACCCTGAGCCAAAATCAAGAGTTGCACACTCAACTGAATGAATCACCCAGGTGCCCCCCATGTGGCTGTATTCTCAATTTATACTTGCCCAGAGTCTTTTTTCTCTCAGAGTTATTAGTAAGTGCTAGAGTGCTGTCAGTCCTCATTTTATGATATTATGATCTAGATAAACATTTCATTTAAGAATTGGAAAATGGGTATTGTGAGTGAAACAGTGACTAAAGTTTTGTCTTTATTTAATTTTTTTTTTATTTTTGAGACAGAGACAGAGCATGAGCAGGGAAGGGGCAGAGAGAGAGGGAGACACAGAATGTGAAGCAGGCTCCAGGCTCTGAGCTGTCAGCACAGAGCCTGACGCGGGGCTCGAACTCATGAACTGTGAGATCATGACCTGCGCCGAAGTTGGACGCTTAACTGACTGAGCCACCCAGGCGCCCCTAAAGTTTTGTCTTTAACAACAATAATATTTATCTTATAGAATAATTGAAACTGTGGCAAGAATAGAACTACAGACCAAACGTATATGTGTTGCAACTAGCTTTGGAGTTGAGGCTTTTAAGTGGGAAAACTTGTTTTCTAAACACATTAAAAATAATGACCATTTGACCACCTTACCTCATGGATTTTATGTATAGACATTTGAAAGCTGTATTTATCTTTCCCAGGGTATTTTGTATGTACTATTATCACCTATATTGTATAAAGTTCCTTATAATCTAAGTGTACTATCAAAAGATTTCCCTCATTTTGTCTTCCATATTGTTGTTTTTTTCAAGTTAAAAAAATATGTATATATGTGTGTATATATATATACACACACACACATATATGTGTGTGTGTGTGTGTATATATATGTATATATATATAATTATATATATATATATATATATATATATATATATATATATATATAATTTTGTCCTTGCAGCACTTAAATGCAGAAAGGTCTTACAAGTCCCAGATTTCTACCTTACACAAGTCTGTTGTAAAGATGGAAGAGGAACTTCAGAAGGTTCAGTTTGAAAAAGTGTCTGCCCTTGCAGATTTATCTTCCACAAGGGAACTTTGTATTAAACTTGACTCAAGCAAAGAACTTCTTAATCGACAGCTGGTTGCTAAAGATCAAGAAATAGAAATGGTATGTAATACACTTTTAAGTGGTTCTTTTAATATTATTGCTACTATAAAATTACTATAAACTTAGAAAAACAAATTGTTTTATAAATATTACATCAAGCCATGTCTATTAAATTTAGATTTATTTCTAAAGTCCAGAGATAAATTTCTAACACAGCTGTGTTCCAACAATTCATGAAGTAACAGAAACTTTTCCTTTGAGCATGCATTTACTTTTAGCCAGAAGAATTATAAAACACATTGACATAGAAATCAGCAAAGAACTATGAGGTTGGGATTTACTCAACTAATTGTATTCTTTTAAGCTAAATTTATTTTAAGCTATAATTCAGTCGATTGTATCTGCTGACATTGTGTTTGCCACCAGGAATAAAGGTTCAAAACATGAATGGATCTAGAGGATATATGCTAAGTGAAATACACCAGACAGAGAAAGACAGATACCATTATGATTTCACTTATATGTGGAATCTATAAAACAAAACAAATGAATAATCTGACCATAAATACAGAGAACAAAATGATGGTTGCCAGAGGGGAGATAGGGGTGATAGGCAAAATGGGTGAAGGAAAAGTAGGAGATACAGGCTTCCAGTTATGGATTAGTAATCATGTGGATAAAAGGTATAGCATAGGGAAGACTTCAATGTATTGTAAATTATTCATGATGATAGACGGTAACTGCACTTGTGGTGAGCATAGCCTAACATACAGAGTTATTGAACCACTATGTTGTACTCCTGAAACTAATATAACACATACTCAAAGAAGAAGAAAAAGAGGAGGAGGAGGAGGAAGAGGATGAGGAGGAGTAAGAAGAAGAGAAGAGAAGGAAAAAGGAAGAAAAAAGAATAGAAAAAGAGAGATAGGCCTTTTCTCCCGAGGACCTCCCAGTATTGATATGCAAATTATTTGTATGAATGTTATACTAGTAAAAAATATTCAGGGTTTTAGAAAGGGAATTCCTAATTGCCTATGGGTGTCAGGGAGGAGTTCACAAGGATGTACTACTGAGCTCAGAAGGAGTAAAGCACCCATTCAGAGGAAGCAGCAACATAGACAACAGTATGGAGTTATAAATGAATTCTTGGGGCACCTGTGTTGCTCAGTTGGTTAAGTGTCTGACTCTTGATTTCAGCTCAGGTCATCATCTTACGGCTTTGTGGTTTTGAGCCCCACATTGGGCTCTGTGCTGACAGTGTGAAGCCTGCTTGGGATTCTTTCTCCCTCTCCCTCTATCTCTGCACTTCCCCCACTTGCACTGTCTCTGTCTCTCTCAAAATAAATAAATTTAAAAAAAATAAATGAATTCTTGAGTGAATAGTAAATGATTTGCAGTGGCCATTGTGGCATTCACAGGTCAATGTGGCTGGAGATGTATCTGGAGAGATAGTTGGAGCCCTGATCCTAAGGGGATATGTATACAAGTTGTATAATGTAATTGAATTTACCCAAAGAATACAAAAATACTAATTCAAAAGGATACATGTATCCTGATGTTTATAGCAGCATTATCTACAATAACCAAGTTTTGGAAACAGCCCAAGTGTCCACCGACTGATGAATGGATAAAGAAGATGTGGTATATTTACACAATGGAATATTACTCAGTCATAAAGAAGAATGAAATTTTGCCATTTGCAGTGACATGGATGGAGCTAGAGAGTATTGTACTAAGTGAAATAAGTCAGTAAGTAAAAGACAAATACCGTATTATTTCACTTACATGTGGAATTTAAGAAACAGATAAGCAAATGGAAAAAAAGAGAGAAACCGAGAAACATACTCTTAACTACAGAGAACAAACTGATGGTTACCAGAGAAGAGGTGGATTGGGGGGGGGTGGTTAAATAGGTGATGGGGATTAAGGAGTCCACTTGTTTTGATGAACACCAAGTGTTGTACAGAAGTGTTGAATCGCTATATCATACACTTGAAACTGATATTACATTGTATGTTAACTAACTGGAATTTAAATAAAAACTTTTAAAATGTTGACAAATTGTGGCCATCTTACAGTTCCCATTTTTAAACTTTTCTAGTCGACTGTTGTGAAGAGGATATGATTGGATTGAGAATCATGAGTCTGTTGGTTCTCTAAGAATCCACTGTTGGGGCACCTGGGTGACTCAGTCAGTTGAGCATTAGATTTCGGCTCAGGTCATGATCTCATAGTTTTGTGGGTTTTGAGCCCCACGTCAGGCTCTGTGCTGACCACTGCTCAGAGCCTGGAGCTGCTTCAGATTCTGTGTCTCCTTCTCTCTCTGCCCCTCCCCGCTCACAGCTTTGTCTCACTCTGTTTCTCAAAATAAATAAGTGTAAAAAAAAATGTAAAAAAAGAATGCACTGGTTAATATTTTATTAACGCTTTGGGTCTCAGTGTTTCTCAAAAATAAATAAATGTAAAAAAAATGTAAAAAAAAAGAATGCACTGTTAATATTTATTAACTAAGTGGTATATGCAAGAATTTTCCAACTCTTCCTTTATTTTTTTATTTCACCAAGAACTTTAAAAACAATTTTTTTAAATGTTTATTCATTTTTGAGAGACAGAGAGAGACGAATGTGAGCGGAGTAGGGGCAAAGAGAGAGGGAGACACAGAATCCAAAGCAGGCTCCAGGCTCTCAGCTGTCAGCACAGAGCCTGACACGGGCTTAAACCCATGAACCGCGAGATCATGACCTGAGCTGAAGTCAAGATTTTAACTGACTGAGCCACCCAGGCACCCCTCAGCAAGAACTTTTTAATGATGAAAGTAATCATGAATAGATTCTCCCTGTAAAATTCAAATGATATGTCCTTAAGTTTTCTTTAAAAATATTTTTCACTTGCTGGTTTTCAATTGGGAAACTAAACATGTCGTTACAACTGAACAATATTAAGATGAAATACCAGAAATATTATCCCAAAGTTTCTTAAAATGGTAAATACATCATGACTAAGTAGTATATAGTCCAATAATTTTCTTTAGCTTAAAATCCATTACCCTTAGAGGTACAACAGTATGTAAAGTTGAAAGTGGTTTATTAAGTTTTTAACACATTTTAAGGATGGTTACTTCAAGTTTTGTAGCTTCTTACTCTTCTCATAGTTTTTTCTATTTTTTCTCTTATTTTGTTAAAATACACATAACCTTTCTGTCTTAAAACCATTTTTAAGTGTACAGTTCAGTGGTATTAAATACATTCATAGTGTTGTGCAGAGCCTTCACCACTGTCCATTGCCCATATCTTTTCATCTTGTAAAATCTGAAACTCTATACCTATTAAATAATAACCTTCTATTCTCCTCCCCTTTCCCAAACCCTGGCACCATCATTATACTTTCTCTCTTAATGATTTTACTACTCAAAGGGCCTCATATAAGTGGATTCATATAGTATTGTCTTTTGTGACTGGCTTATTTGCACTTAGCATAATGTCCTCAAGGTGCATCAATGTTGTAGCATATTACAGGATTATTTCCATTTTAAGGCTGAATAATATTCCATTGTATGAATATACTACATTTTGCTTATCCCTTCATCATCCAGTAGACTCTTGCATGGCTTCCATGTTTTAGTTATTGTGAATAATGCTGCTTTGGCCCATGGAGTGTACAAATATCTCTTCAAGGGCCTTTAGTTCTTTGTATTATATCGAAAACTGGATTTCTGGATCTTAATGGCAATTCTATTTTTATTTTTTGAGGAAATTTTGTTCTTTTTTCTACAGTGACTGTACCATTTTACATTCCCACCAACAGTGCACTTGGGTTCTGGTTTCTCTACATCCTTGCCAACATTGATTATGTTTTAGTTTTGTTTTTTCTGTTCATGATAATAGCTATCTTAATGGATGCAAAGTGGCCAGGCTAAGTCTAACAGTATTTTTTTAATGTTTATTTATTTATTTGAGAGAAAAGAGAGGGTGCACACTAGCAGGGGAGGGGCAGAGAGAGAGGGAGAGAGAAAATCCCAAGCAGGCTCCATGCTGACAGCACAGGGCTCAAACTTGCGATCATGACCCGAGCCGAAATCAAGAGTCCAACGCTTAACCCACTGAGCCACCCAGGTGCCCCCTAACTGCATTTTAAAATACTCCTGACATGTACCAAAATCGATAAGGACTTATCAAACTCCACACTTAGAAACAGCAACCCTGTTACGAAATGTGCAGAAGATATGAACAGACACTTTTCAAAAGAAGACATCCAGATGGCTACAGATGCACAAAAAGATGCTCAACATCACTCATCTCAGGGAAGTACAAATCAAAATTATGTTGAGATACCACCTCACTCCTTTCAAAATGACTAAAATTAACAATACAGAAACACAGGTGTTAGTGAGGATGTGGGAAAAGGGGAATCGTCTGGTACCATTGGTGGGAATGCAACTGGTGCAGCCACTCTGGAGAACATTATGGATTTCCTCAAAAACTAAAAATATGGAGCCACCCTATGATCCAGCAATTGCCCTGTTAGGTATTACCCAAAGGAAAAAATAATACAGATTAGAAGGGTACATGCACCCCAATATTTATAGCAGCATCACAACAATAGCCAAACTATGGAAGAGCCCAAATGTCCATCAACTGATGAATGGAATAAAGAAAGACGTGGTATATATACACAATGGAATACTACTTAGCCATCAAAAGGATGAAATCTACCATTTGGAATGACTGGATGAAACCAGATGTATTATGCTAGGGGGAAATAAGTCAATCCGAGAAAGACAAATACTATATAATATCACTTGTGTGGAATTATGAAATGAAACAGATGCATGTATGAAGGTTGAAGGGGAGAGAGAGGGAAACAATACAAACAGAACAAAATAATGAGACAAATTGAGGATTCATGGAGGGAGGCAGGTAGTAAGACGGGTTAGATAGGTGATGGGTATTAAGGAGGGCACTTGTGATGAGCACTGGGTGTTGAATGTAAGTGACACATCACTGAATTCTACTCCTGAAACCACTATTGCCACACTATGTTAACTAACTAAAATTAAAATTTTTTTCCCTGGTGGTGCCTGGGTGGCTCAGTCGGTTAAGCATCCGACTTCAGCTCAGGTCATGATCTTGCAGTTTGAGAGTTTGAGCCCCACGTTGGGCTCTGTGCTGACATCTCAGAGCCTGGAGGCCTGATTCTGATTCTGTGTCTCCCTCTCTATTTTCTCCTCCCCACTCATGCTCTGGTCTCTCTCTCAAAAATAATGAACATTAAAAAATATTTAAAAATTGTTTGCCTTGAAATTTAGTTATTTACGTATATGTGTTTATACATTACATAATAACTGTAATTTCAAGTGTTAGAGCCATCTTATTTATCTTTGTATTTCTTTAGCTGTACTATGCATATAGGGGACACTCAAATAATTTTGTCTAAACTAAAATTTGATTTGAGGTATTATAGATTCACATGCAATTGTAAGAAATAACACAAAGTATCCTTTACCTGGTCTCCCCAATGGTAACCTCTTGAAAAACTATTGTATAATATCACAACCAGGATGTTGACATTGAATCAGGCAGGGTATAGAACATTTCCATCACAGGATCCATCATGTTGCCCTTTTGTAACCCTGTCTACTTCCCTCCTATCCCCAGCCCCTCCTTAACTCATAGCAACCAGTAATCTAGTCTCCATTTCTATAATTTTGTCACTTCAAGAATGTTATATAAATAGAATCATATGGTATGTAACCTTTTGGGATTGGATTTTTTCACTCAGCATGATTCTCTGAAGATTTATCTAGGTTGTTGTATATACTAGTAGTTCATTCCTTTTCATTGCTAAGCAGTATTCCATGCTATGGGTGTAACACAGTTTGTTTGATTACCCATTGAATAACACCTGGGCTATTTCCAGTTTTTGGATCTTACAAATAAAACAATTGTAAACATTGTCTTGATGTTTTTGTGAGAAACTAAGTCTTCATTTTTCTGTAAATGCCCAGGAATGCAGTTTTTAGATCATATGGTAGTTGTATCATTCATTTTTTAAGAAAGTGCCAAACTATTTACCATTTTGCATTCCCACCAACAATGTGTGAGGGATCAGTTTTCCACATCTTTGTCAGCATTTGGTGGTGTCATTATTTTTTTTATTTTAACCATTCTGATATGTGTATAGTGTATGTGTATTATGGTCTAGTTGCACTTCCCTAAATTAAGGAAGTGGAATATACTTTTATATGATTATTTGTCTTTATATATCTTCTTTGGTGAAACATCTCTTTTGTATCATTGGATTCTTTGCTTTTTAAATGCTGAGTATTAGGAGTTCTTTATATATTTTAGATACTGGTCCTTTATCAGATGTGTGGTTTGCAAATATTTTCTCACATAGTGTGAGAAGTTTTCATCTTATCAGTGTCTTTCTCAGAGCGAAAGTTTAAGTTTTGATGATGGGGAGTTTATCAATTTTCCCTTTATGAATTGTGTTTTTGGTTTTAAGTGTAAAAATACTTTGCACAGCTCTCAATCCCAAAGATTTTTCCCAAGATTTATTCTAAAAATGTGATAGTTTTATGTTTCACATTTAATGTCATGATCCATTTTGAGTCAATTGCTGCATAAGGTGTGAGGTTTTCATCAAGGTTCATTTTTTGCCTATGGGTGTCCAATTGTTTGGGTAATTTTGTTGAAAAAGAATTTCATCCTCCATTAAATGGATTTTTTTACATTTGTGAAAAATCATTTGGATGTATATGAGTGGGTATATTTCTTGGTTTTCTATGCTTTTACATTTGTCTATATATCTGTCTGACCCAATACCACAGTTTTGGTTACTGTAGCTATGTAATAAGTCTTTAACTCAGGTAGACTGATTTTATCCACTTTATTCTGCTTTTTCAAAATTGTCTTAACTATTCTCATCTCCTTGCCTTTCCATATAAATTTTAGAATAGTCTATTTTCACAAAAAAAAAAATCTTGCTGAGGTTTTGATAGGAATCACATTAACCCTGGGAAGAACTGACATCCTTACCATGTTGAGGCTTCAAATTGATGAACATGGTATATCTTATTTAGATCTTCTTTGATTTCTTTTTTTACCTGTGCATAGTTTTCAGCATGTAAGTTCTGTACCTGTTTTGTCAGATTTACAAATACAGAGCACAAAAAATTTTCCCTTTTTTTGAGCTACTGTAAATGGTACTGTAGTTTTAATTTTGCTGTCAATATGCTTATTACAAGTATATAGAAGTATTGATTTTTGAATATTTATCTTATGTTCTCTGACCTTGCTGAACTCACTTCCGGGATCTAGGAATTTTTCTGTAGATTCTTTAAAATTTTTTATGTAGACAAGCATGTTATCTGAAAATGGGGATTTTATTTCTTCATGTTCAGTTTTTATCCCTTTTCTTGCCTTTTTACAGTGGTTTAGTGCTATGTTGAAGAAGAGTGGTGAAAGTCCTTTCTTCCAATCTTAGGGGAAAAGCAGTCAGTCTTTTACCATTAAGTATACTGTTATCTGTACAATTTTGTAGATGCTTTTTATCAAGTTGGGGAAGTTTCTTTCTTCCTATATTTCTGAGAACTTTTATTATGAATGAGTATTGAATTTTTGCCAATTGCTTTTTCTGCATCAATTAATATACTCGTGTGATTTTTTTTTCTTTAGCTTGTTATGATTGGTTATGTTAATTGATTTTTGAACTCTGAACCAGGCTTGCATTCCTGTAATCACTCAGATAATTTTAAATGAGAAAGGAGAGGTTAAAGGAAAAAGATCTATATCTCCTTCTTCATTCTCCAATGGAAATTATTTAAAGCACTAGAATTAGGAATTGTAGAATCTTTTATAGTCTTAGTTTTCTTTGCTTTATGTTTTTTAAAAAAAGTTTTTTTTTTATATATATATGAAATTTATTGACAAATTGGTTTCCATACAACACCCAGTGCTCATCCCAAAAGGTGCCCTCCTCAATACCCATCACCCACCCTCCCCTCCCTCCCACCCCCCATCAACCCTCAGTTTGTTCTCAGTTTTTAACAGTCTCTTCTGCTTTGGCTCTCTCCCACTCTAACCTCTTTTTTTTTTTTTTTCCTTCCCCTCCCCCATGGGTTCCTGTTAAGTTTCTCAGGATCCACATAAGAGTGAAACCATATGGTATCTGTCTTTCTCTGTATGGCTTATTTCACTTAGCATCACACTCTCCAGTTCCATCCACGTTGCTACAAAAGGCCATATTTCATTTTTCTCATTGCCACATAGTATTCCATTGTGTATATAAACCACAATTTCTTTATCCATTCATCAGTTGATGACATTTAGGCTCTTTCCATAATTTGGCTATTGTTGAGAGTGCTGCTATGAACATTGGGGTACAAGTGCCCCTATGCATCAGTACTCCTGTATCCCTTGGATAAATTCCTAGCAGTGCTATTGCTGGGTCATAGGGTAGATCTATTTTTAGTTTTCTGAGGAACCTCCACACTGCTTTCCAGAGCGGCTGCACCAATTTGCATTCCCACCAACAGTGCAAGAGGGTTCCCGTTTCTCCACATCCTCTCCAGCATCTATATTCTCCTGATTTGTTCATTTTGGCCACTCTGACTGGCGTGAGGTGATACCTGAGTGTGGTTTTGATTTGTATTTCCCCGATAAGGAGCGACGCTGAACATCTTTTCATGTGCCTGTTGGCCATCTGGATGTCTTCTTTAGAGAAGTGTCTATTCATGTTTTCTGCCCATTTCTTCACTGGGTTATTTGTTTTTCGGGTGTGGAGTTTGGTGAGCTCTTTATAGATTTTAGATACTAGCCCTTTGTCCGATATGTCATTTGCAAATATCTTTTCCCATTCCATTGGTTGCCTTTTAGTTTTGTTGGTTGTTTCCTTTGCTGTGCAGAAGCTTTTTATCTTCATAAGGTCCCAGTAATTCACTTTTGCTTTTAATTCCCTTGCCTTTGGGGATGTGTCGAGTAAGAGATTGCTACGGCTGAGGTCAGAGAGGTCTTTTCCTGCTTTCTCCTCTAAGGTTTTGATGGTTTCCTGTCTCACATTCAGGTCCTTTATCCATTTTGAGTTTATTTTTGTGAATGGTGTGAGAAAGTGGTCTAGTTTCAACCTTCTGCATGTTGCTGTCCAGTTCTCCCAGCACCATTTGTTAAAGAGGCTGTCTTTTTTCCATTGGATGTTCTTTCCTGCTTTGTCAAAGATGAGTTGGCCATACGTTTGTGGGTCTAGTTCTGGGGTTTCTATTCTATTCCATTGGTCTGTGTGTCTGTTTTTGTGCCAATACCATGCTGTCTTGATGATTACAGCTTTGTAGTAGAGGCTAAAGTCTGGGATTGTGATGCCTCCTGCTTTGGTCTTCTTCTTCAAAATTCCTTTGGCTATTCGGGGCCTTTTGTGGTTCCATATGAATTTTAGGATTGCTTGTTCTAATTTCGAGAAGAATGCTGGTGCAATTTTGATTGGGATTGCATTGAATGTGTAGATAGCTTTGGGTAGTATTGACATTTTGACAATATTTATTCTTCCAATCCATGAGCAGGGAATGTCTTTCCATTTCTTTAAGTCTTCTTCAATTACCTTCATAAGCTTTCTATAGTTTTCAGCATACAGATCCTTTACATCTTTGGTTAGATTTATTCCTAGGTATTTTATGCTTCTTGGTGCAATTGTGAATGGGATCAGTTTCTTTATTTGTCTTTCTGTTGCTTCATTGTTAGTGTATAAGAATGCAACTGATTTCTGTACATTGATTTTGTATCCTGCAACTTTGCTGAATTCATGTATCAGTTCTAGCAGACTTTGGTGGAGTCTGTCAGATTTTCCATGTATAATATCATGTCATCTGCAAAAAGCGAAAGCTTGACTTCATCTTTGCCCATTTTGATGCCTTTGATTTCCTTTTGTTGTCTGATTGCTGATGCTAGAACTTCCAGCACTATGTTAAACAACAGTGGTGAGAGTGGGCATCCCTGTCGTGTTCCTGATCTCAGGGAAAAAGCTCTCAGTTTTTCCCCGTTGAGGATGATGTTAGCTGTGGGCTTTTCATAAATGGCTTTTATGATCTTTAAGTATGTTCCTTCTATCCCGACTTTCTCAAGGGTTTTTATTAAGAAAGGGTGCTGGATTTTGTCAAAGGCCTTTTCTGCATCGATTGACAGGATCATATGGTTCTTCTCTTTTTTTTGTTAATGTGATGTATCACGTTGATTGATTTGCGAATGTTGAACCAGCCCTGCATCCCAGGAATGAATCCCACTTGATCATGGTGAATAATTCTTTTATATGCCGTTGAATTCGATTTGCTAGTATCTTATTGAGAATTTTTGCATCCATATTCATCAGGGATATTGGCCTGTAGTTCTCTTTTTTTACTGGGTCTCTGTCTGGTTTAGGAATCAAAGTAATACTGGCTTCATAGAATGAGTCTGGAAGTTTTCCTTCCCTTTCTATTTCTTGGAATAGCTTGAGAAGGATAGGTATTATCTCTGGTTTAAACGTCTGGTAGAACTCCCCTGGGAAGCCATCTGGTCCTGGACTCTTATTTGTTGGGAGATTTTTGATAACCGATTCAATTTCTTCGCTGGTTATGGGTCTGTTCAAGCTTTCTATTTCCTCCTGATTGAGTTTTGGAAGAGTGTGGGTGTTCAGGAATTTGTCCATTTCTTCCAGGTTGTCCAATTTGTTGGCATATAATTTTTCATAGTATTCCCTGATAATTGTTTGTATCTATGAGGGATTGGTTGTAATAATTCCATTTTCATTCATGATTTTATCTATTTGGGTCATCTCCCTTTTCTTTTTGAGAAGCCTGGCTAGAGGTTTGTCAATTTTGTTTATTTTTTCAAAAAGCCAACTCTTGGTTTCGTTGATCTGCTCTATAGTTTTTTTAGATTCTATATTGTTTATTTCTGCTCTGATCTTTATTATTTCTCTTCTTCTGTTGGGTTTAGGCTGCCTTTGCTGTTCTGCTTCTATTTCCTTTAGGTGTGCTGTTAGATTTTGTATTTGGGATTTTTCTTGTTTCTTGAGATAGGCCTGGGTTGCAATGTATTTTCCTCTCAGGACTGCCTTCGCTGCGTCCCAAAGCGTTTGGATTGTTGTATTTTCATTTTCGTTTGTTTCCATATATTTTTTGATTTCTTCTCTAATTGCCTGGTTGACCCACTCATTCGTTAGTAGGGTGTTCTTTAACCTCCATGCTTTTGGAGGTTTTCCAGACTTTTTTCTGTGGTTGATTTCAAGCTTCATAGCATTGTGGTCTGAAAGTATGCATGGTATAATTTCAATTCTTGTAAACTTATGAAGGGCTGTTTTGTGACCCAGTATATGATCTATCTTGGAGAATGTTCCATGTGCACTCGAGAAGAAAGTATATTCTGTTGCTTTGGGATGCAGAGTTCTAAATATATCTGTCAAGTCCATCTGATCCAATGTCTCATTCAGGGCCCTTGTTTCTTTATTGACCGTGTGTCTAGATGATCTATCCATTTCTGTAAGTGGGGTGTTAAAGTCCCCTGCAATTACCACATTCTTATCAATAAGGTTGCTTATGTTTATGAGTAATTGTTTTATATATTTGGGGGCTCCGGTATTCGGCGCATAGACATTTATAATTGTTAGCTCTTCCTGATGGATAGACCCTGTAACTATTATATAATGTCCTTCTTCATCTCTTGTTACAGCCTTTAATTTAAAGTCTAGTTTGTCTGATATAAGTATGCTACTCCAGCTTTCTTTTGGCTTCCAGTAGCATGATAAATAGTTCTCCATCCCCTCACTCTCAATCTAAAGGTGTCCTCAGGTCTAAAATGAGTCTCTTGTAGACAGCAAATAGATGGGTCTTGTTTTTTTATCCATTATGATACCCTGTGTCTTTTGGTTGGCGCATTTAATCCATTTACATTCAGTGTTATTATAGAAAGATATGGGTTTAGAGTCATTGTGATGTCTGTATGTTTTATGCTTGTAGTGATGTCTCTGGTACTTTGTCTCACAGGATCCCCCTTAGGATCTCTTGTAGGGCTGGTTTAGTGGTGACAAATTCCTTCAGTTTTTGTTTGTTTGGGAAGACCTTTATCTCTCCTTCTATTCTAAATTACAGACTTGCTGGGTAAAGGATTCTCGGCTGCATATTTTTTCTGTCTAGCACACTGAAAATCTCGTGCCAATTCTTTCTGGCCTGCCAAGTTTCAAAAGAGAGATCAGTCACGAGTCTTATAGGTCTCCCTTTATATGTGAGGGCACATTTACCCCTTGCTGCTTTCAGAATTTTCTCTTTATCCTTGTATTTTGCCAGTTTCACTATGATACGTCGTGCAGAAGATCGATTCAAGTTACGTCTGAAGGGAGTTCTCTGTGCCTCTTGGATTTCAATGCCTTTTTCCTTCCCCAGTTCAGGGAAGTTCTCAGCTATTATTTCTTCAAGTACCCCTTCAGCACCTTTCCCTCTCTCTTCCTCCTCTGGGATACCAATTATGCGTATATTATTTCTTTTTAGTGTATCACTTAGTTCTCTAATTTTCCCCTCATACTCCTGGATTTTTTTATCTCTCTTTTTCTCAGCTTCCTCTTTTTCCATAACTTTATCTTCTAGTTCACCTATTCTCTCCTCTGCCTCTTCCATCCGAGCCGTGGTGGTTTGCATTTTGTTTTGCATTTCATTTAAAGCGTTTTTCAGCTCCTCGTGACTGTTCCTTAGTCCCTTGATCTCTGTAGCAAGAGATTCTCTGCTGTCCTGTATACTGTTTTCCAGCCCAGCGATTAATTTTATGACTATTATTCTAAATTCACTTTCTGTTATATTATTTAAATCCTTTTTGATCAGCTCATTAGCTGTTGTTATTTCCTGGAGATTCTTCTGAGGGGAATTCTTCCGCTTGGTCATTTTGGATAGTCCCTGGCGTGGTGAGGACCTGCAGGGCACTTCCCCTGTGCTGTGGTGTATAACTGGAGTTGGTGGGTGGGGCCGCAGTCAGTCCTGATGTCTGCCCCCAGCCCACCGCTGGGGCCACAGTCAGACTGGTGTGTGCCTTCTCTTCCCCTCTCCTAGGGGCGGGATTCACTGTGGGGTGGCATGGCCCGTCTGGGCTACTTGCACACTGCCAGGCTTGTGATGCTGGGGATCTGGCGTATTAGCTGGGGTGGGAAGGCAAGGTGCACGGCGGCAGGGGGGGCAGGCTTAGCTCGCTTCTCCTTAGGTGATCCACTTCAGGAGGGGCCCTGTGGCAGCCGGAGGGAGTCAGATCCGCTGCCGGAGGTTTGGCTCCGCAGAAGCACAGAGTTGGGTGTTTGCGCGGAGCGAGCAATTTCCCTGGCCGGAACCGGTTCTCTTTGGGATTTTGGCTGGGGGATGGGCGGGGGAGATGGCGCTGGCGAGCGCCTTTGTTCCCCGCCAAACTGAGCTCTGTCGTCCGGGGGCTCCGCAGCTCACCCTCCCTTTGTCCTCCAGCCTTCCCGCTTTCCAAGCAGAGCTGTTAACTTATGACCTCCCAGACGCTAAGTTGCGCTTGCTGTCGGAACACAGTCCGTCAGGCCCCTCCGCTTTTGCAAGCCGGACTCGAGGGCTCTGCTTGGCTGGCGAGCCGCCCTTCCGCCCCGGCTCCCTCCCGCCAGTCCGTGGAGCGCGCACCGCCTCGCCGCCCTTCCTACCCTCTTCCGTGGGCCTGTCATCTGCACTTGGGTCCGGTGACTCCGTTCTGCTAATCCTCTGGCGGTTTTCTGGGTTATTTAGGCAGGTGTAGGTGGAATCTAAGTGATCAGCAGGACGCGTGGTGAGCCCAGCGTCCTCCTACGCCGCCATCTTCCTCTATCCTAAAAAAAGATTTAATGTTTATTTTTTGAGAGAGAGAGAAAGAGTGTGTGTGAATTGGGGAGGGGCAGAGAGAGAGGGAGACACAGAATCTGAAGCAAGCTCCAGTCTCTGAGCTGTCAGCACAGAGCCCGACACGGGGCTCGAACTCATGGACTGTGAGATCATGACCTGAGCCAAAGTCAGCCCCGGTGCCCAGGTGCCCTGGTTTTCTTTGTTTTAAAAAATATATATTTATTGAGGTTAGTTCATAACCCTCCTGGGAGCTTCCCAGGTGTAATTTGAAATTAGTCCCTGTACTCAGAGGGCAGGAAGAGGCCAAAAATCGAGGCAGACCACTCCAGGTTGGGAGGTGGCAGTTTTATTTGCAAAAGGAACTTATGTATGAAGTTTGTCTTGGGCAGCAGCAAGATGAATGGATCCTTGCATTCACCCACCAATACATAAAACCTTATAAAGCGGCCCAAAGTTGGCTCAGTCATGTATACTGTGTAGGTGTTTTCAATATCATATATTACTATCTCAAGGCTATGTCCTTGGAGCAGCCTCTGGGAGTGGGGGAGGCAAGTGGAACCCACATTTCAAGGACAGGGGAGGGAGTAAAGAGCTTTTGAGTGTCTAGGTCTAGTTAATAGGTGAATTGGTGGTCACATCTTTTTGAAGATGTTCCACAAAACTAAGATATATATACCATACCAATTCACCTAGGTCGTAGTTTTCTATTTTCCAAATAAATATAGTATATCTTTCTCTTATCTAACTCTTCTCAAGAGGAGTGTTAAGAACAGGAATTCCAAATACCCTTCCTTTAATGTTCTTTAATTAATAGTTGTGTTATGGATGATTTCCTTCAGAATAATATGAGAAGTCTTTGGAGAATCTCATTTAATTTTTAATGAAACAAAAGATTTTTAAAAGTGTTATCATCATGTTAGGTTACAGTGGATTTCAGAACCATTCTCCTATAATAAATGTTTTGTTTTATTTCCTTTTAGCCCTTTTCTTTTCCTAGCCAGATTTTTATGTTATTTTACATATTTGCAATAGTAGCATATTACAATTGACTATTCTACTTTTCACTACTTCCCTATTGCTGAGCAATAAAAAATTTCAGATTTTTAATTTATATATAAAACAACCTTGTAATTATTTTGTTGCATAAAACTTTTGTCATATTTGCATTTTATTCTTAAGATGTATTCCTAGAAGTGGGAATTTGAGCATATATAGCCAGAGAGCTTTCAAAAAGTGATGATACACAGTTAAGAAGAAACTAGTGGTTCTCTGCTGGGCAGAAGTTTCTGAATATTATGAAGCAGAAGTGCTTTCTCTTTGGTCTCCACCACAGAAGTGAGTTGATGAAGGGAATGTCAGTCATCATTTGAAAAGCATGGCAAGAAGATGTACTTGTGCTGCTGCTGTGACTCTAAGGCCTACCACTTTTAGAAGTTGATGTGGCAAAGGTGGCTATCCTGCCAAGTAGAAGAGAAAGTATAGCTGTGGTGTAAAGGCTAAAAGTTGAAGTACCACTGGGACCAGTCCAGTGAGTCATGTAAAAGTTGTATACCACAGATCCAGGCATGGATTCCATGAACGAGCAACACCTGAACCCAGGAGGGCAGCTGTTGCATTATCCAATTCATCCTAAGGATTTCAGCAGTTAGTCATGAAATGAAAGTTTTTTGAAGGAACTAGTAACTTTATGATAACAAGAAGCAAAACAATAGGCTACTTAGAAGTTTAATAAAGAACCGTGGAAAGTGATAGCCAAAAGGACCTCTCCTGGAGTCAGAGCAAGCCTTAAAGACTTACCCAAAACTTCCCTGGAAGGGATCCAAATTTAATTGCATCAGACTGTAAAGCAATTTACACCCCTAGGCCATTGTCAAAATCAGTAGAGTAGTCAGCCAGCAATTAATAGAGGCTAACATTTAGATGATACCAGTAGAGACAGGCCAGCTAGAAACTTAATACAAGATCAGGGACAGAGAAAGGTAGGCTGGCTAAATCCACTGTCATCCCAAGAGAATGGTTTAGAGAGACTATGAACATAATGATGGTAAATGAATCAGAGTGATTGTGCACATACCTTGAGAAGCAACCTCAGAAGCTGTACACTGCAAGGAAAATATACTTCATGGAAACTGTCCAGAGGAGGGAGGGTGGGAGGGCACGAGGAAGTACAGACCACAATAAGCCCTGAGGTGGGGAGGAGTATTCCTGAGTATTCAGAGTATTCAGGAGTATTCCGAGTTGTTACAATATGGTATCTTAAATGTCCAATTTTCAACAACAATTTGACTTTCAAAGAAACAGGAAAGTGTGACTCATCCACAGGTAAATAAAGAAAGTAAAAGAAACTGCCTTTGAGAACAGTTTATAATTTCTATATCCTTATTATTATTCTCTATTGATGAGACATTGTCATCATACATTCCTTTACTTCTTTAAACATGGTTTCCTTTAGTTCTTTGAACTAAAATATTTACTTATATATTAAAATATTTATAGTTATTTGAACTAAAATATTTAGAATAGCTGCTTTGAATCCTTTATCTGTTAAATTTGACTATTATATACTTGCTCTCTTTTATTCTATCAACTTATTTTAAAGATACATTAATTAAAAAGTAATTACAACAATATATTATGGGACTTATTTAATATAGATGTAACATGTAAAATTCTAATAGCGCTAAAGAGGGGAGGAGGAAATAGAGCTATATAGTAATAATATTTCTGTATTTATCTGGAAGCAAACGGTTCAACAATAATAGTTGGGAACGTCAATACAGCACTCTCAGTAAGGAAGAGAGCAACTAGACAGAACATCAACAAGGAAATAGAAGACTCCAACAAAACTAAAATCAAACTAGAGTTAACATATCCATGTTAACAACAGTAGAATACACGGTTTTCTCAACTACATGAATGATCCTCTAGGATAGTCCAAATGTTAGGCCATAAAACAAGCCTCAATAAATTTAAAAGGATTCAAATCATATTCTCCCACCAGAATGCAATTATTAGGAATCAATAAAAGAAGGAAATTTGGGAAATTCACAAGTAAATGGAAATTGAACAACGCACTCCCCAATATCAGTAACTCAAAGAAGAAATCACAAAGAATAAAGAAAATGAGATTAATGAAAATGAAAAAATGTGCCCAAATTTATAAGATGCCAATTCAAGCAATACTTACAGGGAAAGTATAGCTTTATAATTTATGTCTATATGTTTTTAAAAAAGAAGAAAGATCTCAAATCACTAATCTAAGCTGGAAAAAGAGAAGCAAACTAAATCTAAAGGAAGTGGAATGAAAGAAATTATAAAGATTAGAGCATGAATTAATAGAAAACAAGATGGGAAACAGTAGAAAACATCAAAAAAACACAAAAGGTTGTTCTTTCACAATATCAACAAAATGGATAAAACTTTAGTTAGAATGAGTAAGTGTGTGTGTGTGTGAGAGAGAGAAGTCAAATTACTAAAACTAGGGATGAAAGGGGGACATCACTACTAATCATACAGAAAATAAAAGGATTATAAGGGAATATTATGAGCAACTAAATGCCAAAAATTACATAATTTAGGCGAAATCAATGTAAATTCCCAGAAAGACAGAAAGTACTGAAACTGACTTAAGAAAAAATAGAAAATCTAAATATATCTATAACAAGTAATTAAATTGAGTTAGTAATTTCAAAACATCCATAAAGAAACGTTTAGACCCAGGTAGCTTTAGTTGTAAATTCTTCCAATGTTTAAAGATGAATTTTGTTTTTGGTGAAAATCCCTGACTTAATATCATACTTAATGTTGAAAGACTGAATGCTTTCCCCTTTTCTTGTCAGTAGCAAGATAAGAATGCTGTCTGCACCTCTTCTAATTCACCACTGCACTAGAGGTGCTAACCTGGGCAATTAGGCAAGAAAAAGAAATAAATGGCATCAGATTGGTAAAGAAGTAGAACTATCTTTATTCATAGATGACATGATCTTGGATATGAAAAATCCTAAGGAGTCTGCTAAAAACCTAAAATTAATAAATGAGTTAATCAAGGTTGCAGGATATAAGATCAGTGTACAATAATCAATTACATTTCTATATATTAGCAATGAACAATCCAAAAATGAAATAAAAACAATTCCATCAGATGGGATTGCATCAAGAGGAGATAAAGTACTTAGGAATAAATTTAACAAAAGTAGTGCCAAACTTATACTTTACAAAACTAGAAAACATTGCTAAAAAAATTTAAAGAGGACCTAAATGAATGGAAAGACATCCCATATTCATGGATTAGAAGACTAAACACTGTTAAAAAGGTAATACTACCCTAAAGTGACCTACAGATTTAATACAATGCCTATCAGCATCCCAGCTTGTTTCTTTGTAGAAGTTAACAAGGTGATACAAAATTAATGTGGAAGTTCAAGTAAAACAATCTTGAAAAATAACAAAATTAGAGAACTAACACTTCCCATTTTCAAAACTGACTACAAAACTACAGTAATCAAGATAGTGCAATACTAGCATAAGAAAAGACATATAAGTCAGTAGAACAGAATTGAGAATCTAGAAACAAACTCTTACATTTGTGGCCAAATGATTTTCAAAAAATTGATGCCAGTACAATTTAATGGGGAAAGAATAGTCTTTTCAATGAATGGTACTGGGACAACTGAACATCTGCATGGAAAAGAATGAACTTGGATTCCTATCACATACCATAAGATGGATTATAGTCCTGTAGGTAAGAGCTAAAATTATAAAACTTAATTAGGAAGTAGAAGTAAACCTTTGTGACTTTTGGTTAAGTAATCCACATCAAAAGCACAAGCAACACAAGAAAAAATAAAATAATTTTATCAAAATAAAAACTTTTGTGCTGCAAATAATATCAATAAATTAAAAATATAATGCACAGACTGGTTAAAAAATTATAAAGCATATATATAAGAGAATCATATCTAGAAAATATAAAGAACTCTTACAACTTAATAACTAAAAAAATTGTCAAAAGATCTCAATAGACATTTCTCTATAGAAGAGACATAGCCAGTAAGTACATGAAAAAGTGCATAATATCATTAACAGAGAAATGCAAATCAAAACTATACCATTTCACAACCACTAGAATGGCTATAAAATAATTTTAAAAACAATAACAGGTATTGGCAAAGATGTAAAGAATTTGGAGCATTCAAAATTCAGACATTGCTATTGGAAATATAAGTTCACTTTGGAAAATATTTTGTCAGTTCTTCAAAATGTTAAAAATAGGATTACCATAAAGTCCAGAAACTTTACTCCTGTGTATCAAAGAGGAATGAAAATAGAGGTCCACTCTAAAACTAAGAACAAATGTTCTTAGCAGCATTATTTATACTATCCAGAAGGTGTAAATAACTTATATGTTCCTACACCTATGCAACCAAATGTTATTTAGCAATAAAAGCAATGAAATATGGATACGTGCTATAACATGGATGATCCTTGAAAACATTATGCTAGGTAAAGGAAGCAAGTCACAAATGACCACATACAAATTATGTTATTCCATTTATTTGAAATGTCTAAAAGAAGACAGATTATAGAGCCAGATAATAGATTGGGGAATGCTTAGGGATGGTGCTGCAGCAGGTGGGGTGGGTGCAGAGTGACTGTTAATCGATACTGAACTTCATTTTGGGATGATGAAAAAGTTGTAACACTAGAGTATGAGATTGTGGCATGTTTGCACAACCCTGTTAATATATTAAAAACAATTATTTTTTCCATTGGATATAATTTCCTACTTTGTCAAAAATTAGTTGACCATATAGTTGTGGGTCCAGTTCTGGGTTTTCTATTTTGTTCCATTGATCTGTCTGTTTTTGTGCCAGTACTGTACCATCCTGATGACTACAGCTTTGTAATATAGCTTGTAATACAGATTGTAATATAGCAATCCAGAGTTGTGATGCCACCAGCTTTGCTTTACTTTTTCAAGATTGCTTTGGCAATTGAGGTCCTTTGTGGTTCCATACACATTTTAGGTTTGTTCTAGCTCTGTGAAAAATTCTGGTATTATTTTGATAGGGATTATGTAGATTTTGGGCAGTAGTATAGACATTTGGATAATATTTCTCTTATGATCCACAAGCATGGAATATTTTTACATTTCTTTGTGTCTTCTTCAGTTTCTTTCATGAGTGTTCTATAGTTTTCAGCGTACTCGTCTTTTACCTCTTTGGTTAGGTTTATTCCTAAGTATCTTATGGGTTTTGGTGCAGTTGTAAATGGGATCAATTCCTTGATTTCTCTCTCTGCTGCTTCATTATTGGTGTATAGAAATGCAACTGATATCTGTACATTGATTTTGTATCCTGTGATTTACTGAATTCATGGATCAGTTCTAGCAGTTTTGTTGGAGTCTTTTGGATTTTCTATATAGAGCATCCTGTCATCTGTGAATAGTGAAAGTTTGACTTCTTCCTTTCCAATTTGGATGTCTTTTATTTCTTTTTGTTGTCTGATTGCCAATGCTAGAACTTCAAGTACTGTGTTAAATAACAATAGTGAGAGTGGACATCTCTGTCTTGTTCCTGACCACATAGGAAAAGCTCTCAGTTTTTCCCTATTGAGGATGGTATTATCTGTGGGTCTTTTGTATATGGCCTTTATGATGTTGAGGTATGTTCCCTCTCTGTACTTTGTTGAGGCTTTTTATCAAGAACAGATGCTGCACTTTGTCCAATACTTTTTTTCTGCATCGATATTACTCAGCCATAAAAAAGAATGAAATCTTGCCATTTGCAATGATGTGGATGGAGCTAGAGTGTATTATGCTAACCAAAATAAATCAGAGAAAGACACCGTAGAATTTCACTCATATGTGGAACTTAAGAACCAAAACAGATGAACATAGGAGAAAGAAAAAAGAGAGAGAGAGAGAAACAAACCATAAGGGACTCTTAACTATAGAAAACAAACTGAGGGTTGCTGGAGGGGAGGTGGGTGGGGGATGGGCTAAATGGGTGATGGGTTTTAAGGAGGGCACTTGTTTGTAATGAGCATTGGGTGTTTAACTTAAGTGATGAATCACTAAATTCTACTCCTGAAACTAATATTACACTATATGTTAACTATAATTTAAATAAAAACTTGAAAAAAACCCAATTGAATTGTACCTTTTATTTATTTATTTGAATTGTACCTTTTAAATGGGTGAGTTGTATGGTACATAAATTATATTCCAATAAAGCTGCTGCTGCTGCTGCAAAAAAAAAAAAAGTCATGCTTCATTTTGTATTCTTGCTTGCAAAGTGTATGTACTTGCCATTGCCCATTAAAAAATTTTTTTTTTCTTTTTAGAGAAAGAGAGAGTGCATGCGTGAGTGGGGGAGAGGGCCAGAGGGGAGAACAAGATGGGGGGGCGGAGAGAATCTCAAGCAGGCTCCATGCTCACTGCAGAGCCCGACGCAGGGTTCAATCCCATGACCCTGGGATAATGACCCAGGCTGAAATCAAAAGTCAGACGCTCAACCGACTGAGCCACCCAGGTGCCATGCCATTGCCCATTTTAATGTTAACCAATACACACTAAGAAATCTGCCAATTTGATAAACTAGAACGGTGGTTCAGCTGAGAGATAGTTTGCTCCCCTGTGGCCATTCAGCAATATCTGGAGACATTTTTGATTGTCACAACTGGGGTGGGGGAATGCTACCAGCCTCTAATAAGTAGAGGCCAAGGATGCTGCTAAATATCCTACAGTGCATAAGGCATCTCCCTACACCGAATAATTATCCACCCCAAAATGTCAGTAGTGTCAAGACTAAGAAACCCTGTACTAGAAATAGCATCTTATTTCAATTTATACTCACTTGAATATTAGTAAGGGTAGTTTTTTTTCCCCACATGTTTACTAATGAGCTTTATTTTATAAATCATCTGTTCATATCATTAGTTCATATTTCTCATCAATTTGTATGAGTTCCTTTTAGTAGTAAGATATTAGCCATTTTATTTATTGAGTTTCTTTTTAAAATTTTTTAAAAACTTGAGTATAGTTGAGACACAATGTTACATTAGTTTCAGGTGTACAACATAATGATTCAATAAGGGTATACTGATGCTGTGCTCACCTGTAGTATAGCTACCATTTGTCACGATACAAACAGTATATTTTTCCAGTTTCCTTATAAATTTCGGTTAGGTTTATAATCAATATGTTTATTTTTTATATGGCTATACATAATTTTTAATTATATCTAGTCTAGACAGTTCTTCCCTACCTGCTCACCCCTCCCCCAATAATTTCATTTTTATTAAATTCTTTTTTCTTAGAGTTTTACTTTTGCATATTTAACTTTTTAAATTTTTTTTTTTACATTTATTTATTTTTGAGACAGAGAGAGACAGAGCATGAACGGGGGAGGGGCAGAGAGAGAGGGAGACACAGAATCGGAAGCAGGCTCCAGGCTCCGAGCCATCAGCCCAGAGCCCGACGCGGGGCTCGAACTCACGGACCGCGAGATCGTGACCTGAGCTGAAGTCGGATGCTCAACCGACTGAGCCACCCAGGCGCCCCGCATATTTAACTTTTTAAATACATGTATAATTTATTGTAATGTGTATTGTGAGATAAGGAATACTTTTTTTCTACATATCAATGTCTGATCTTCTTTTGAAGAAACATTTGGCTTATAGAGCATTTTTGAGGCTCAAGATAACCTTCATAAAATGAAGCTTTGCACAGGTTTATACAAGAGAGAGAATGTGCAGTTATTCCTTATCTTCCTTAACTATGAAATGCAGTAACATTCTATAAGGTAGTTAGGTGTTTGTAACTCACCTAACTCAGGACAAAGCAGTAGTCATGTATATCACCATGTCAATCTTGCAGAATTATATAAAGAAATATCAACACTGGAAATGGAAATTATTTGCAGTTTGGGATTATTAATAAGTCTTTACTTAAATTAATTTTGATCCTATCAAAAAAATTGGAGTTGGAGAAAGTGATCCTGTGTGTATATTTGGTAAGAAGGAGGATATTTCTAATTAAGAAATTAAAAGGGGTTTTGAATTTATAACATAATACAGAAATTTAATGAGTCTCTGATAATCAGTTCAATAAATGAATGTGAATAAGTATAGATATCTTCCTATTATTGTACAGATGGAGAATGAGTTAGATTCTGCTCGCTCTGAAATAGAACTCCTCAGGAGTCAGATGACAAATGAGAGAATCTCTATGCAGAATCTAGAAGCTTTGCTGGTGGCCAATCGAGACAAAGAATATCAGTCTCAGATAGCGCTTCAAGAAAAAGAATCTGAAATTCAGCTTCTCAAAGAACACCTTTGTTTGGCAGAAAGTAAAATGTGAGTTGGTTAGCAACATAATAGCATAAAGTCATATTTTAAATAATTTTTATACTTTATAGGGTAGTCGAATTTTAAAGCTGGAATTTAGACAATTTAGTGCCCATCTTCTGCCATCGGTTAAACTGAGGACCAGAAACATTGTGATTTGCCTAAGATTTATTATTCATTTCTATTATATATTTATCTAAATGCGTCTAAATTTAAATTTAACCATCTCTGTTGATTATTTCCAACAGAGCTTTGGATACAGTAGAATGTCTGACCTAAAATATTACCTTGTAGAAATATTATAACAAGTTCTTAGAAAAAAAATTAAGCACTTAGGAAACCAGAAGAATTTTTCTATTTATAGACCCACCTGGTATTGTTACCTAGTCTTTAGACTTGTCACATAGTATTTCCTTATGTACCTGTAAGTATATACTGGGTACTTGGAAGAACTCCCACATTCATATAATACTGAAGACCTTGCTTAGAGTACTGATTTTAGCTTAAAATTTTTTTTTAATTTATTTTTGAGAGAGAGAGACAGAGAGTGAGCAGGAGAGGGGCAGAGAGAGAGAGAGAGAGAGAGAGAGACATAGAATCTGAAGCAGGTTCCAGGCTCAGAGCCCGATGCGGGACTCAAACTCACGAACCGTGAGATCATGACCTGAGCGGAAGTCGGGGCGCCCCTTGGCCTTTTTTTCTTCCCCCAAGCATCCATATCACCATTAGCATCTTATTACAAGACTCTTAGCTGGAAGATTCAGTAGAAATGCCTGCCTATATAGTGAATGTTTTTATTACTAAACTTGGTGACCTCTCACAAAAACTGATGGGGACCCTCAGCCTCTATTCTTATGTCCCATCTATGACACTTTTTCATCCAGCCTCATCTGAGCATGGGACCTGGAAAAGATAGGAATCATGGTCTCAGTAATCAGTCACTCTGGAGCCCCTGACTGAGCAAAGGCTGCAAAGCCAGGGCCAGTTTCCTTGAGAAACTGTTGTCAGGTTATGGCAGCTGTGAGTCATTCTTTTCCGTCACCACAGCTGGGATTCAACCGGTTCAGCAGGATCATTTTCTCAAGCTGGTTTGTGGAAATTGGCCTTAGTGAAATGTGCCCAAACCCCCACCTTCAGGGGTACATTCTGTTTTAGACTGGTTGATAAGTACTATCATTCAGAACTAGTAAGCATAATAAACATTAGTGTTCTTAGTCTCTAAAGTTTAGATTTTAGTAGTTAACATTGCAGTTCTGAAGGCAAGCAAAGAGGATAGAATGTTCTATGTAAGCAGCATTCATTGTTGTCATTGTCTTCCTTATGATAGTGTATCTAATGACAGGGTTTTTGAGGCACTGTTTACCCCTAAAGAAAATCCTGCTAAATTGAAGAGATTTTATGTTTTTAACAGTTTGGATATCAAATTTCATTACAAATTGTGTAAATCAAATTTCATTATAAGTATATGTAAAGCACTTGGTTGATTTACTAAATATATATAATAGACTAAATTAATCATGGTGTTTTATTATTTGGTTATAGTACTACTTTACATATAATACCTTAAAGTACTTTAAAAATAGATAATATAGATAGATAATAGATAATATTATCCCATCTAAACATAGGGAAACTGAGACAGAGGTTTAACTAATTGGATGGGACTGACACAGCTTAAGCTTTTCAAGTAGGCTATTTTCATATTTATTACATTTAAAATTGGCATATTTTAGGTGAACTAATATATCCATAAAATCACAGTTTGGCTTGGTTCCAGCTGAGAAGCCATTGCCAATATGGTTTAATGCACTCTAGAAGTCCTGCCATATTTTAAGCTTAATCAGCTGTCACTCCTATGTTTTTTTACACAGGGCCATCCAGAGTAGAGATGTGGCCCAGTTCAGAAATGTTGTAACACAATTGGAAGCTGATTTAGACATTACCAAACGACAACTAGGGACAGAGCGCTTTGAAAGGTAAGTTTGTCTCTCTGCAGTGTTCAGTCTGGAAGGCACTTTTTAAGATAACAACACATTTTGATAATTTCATGATGGTTAGCTTTTAAAGTGTGAACTGAACTACAGTTTTATGACACTATTAATAACATCACTGGATATAAAGTTTAAAAGCCCCTTATTTTGCTTTAGGGAGAGGGCCGTGCAGGAACTTCGCCGCCAGAATTACTCAAGTAATGCTTATCATTTGAATACTACCATGAAGCCAAATACAAAATGTCATTCACCAGAACGTGCTCACCATCGATCTCCTGACCGAGGCCTAGATCGATCGTTAGAAGAGTAAGTAATTTAAAGATCCTTTCTTTGGGTACCATATAGCAATACTTGAGGGAGTAAGGAAGCTCAAAAACAATCTATCATTAATAGTGCTATTTAAATACAATTACATAGGTAATATAGACATAATATATATACATAATAATATACATAGGTATATAGACATAAAAATAAAGTATTTTGATAATTTTATGTAAATTTGCTAAAATGAAAGATCACTCTATCTAATGTTGACATAAATTATATTTTTAAATCTGATTTTCTTTTTGTTCTAAAACAAATTTTTTCATATACTTTCATTAATAAAATATTGGTTAATATAGCACCATAAAATACTTATGCTTTAGGAAAGTAGTTTATTTTTCAGAAGAGAATATTTTTTTTTTATTTTTATTTATTTTTATTTTTTTTTCAACGTTTATTTATTTTTGGGACAGAGAGAGACAGAGCATGAACGGGCGAGGGGCAGAGAGAGAGGGAGACACAGAATCGGAAACAGGCTCCAGGCTCTGAGCCATCAGCCCAGAGCCCGACGCGGGGCTCGAACTCACGGACCGCGAGATCGTGACCTGGCTGAAGTCGGTCGCTTAACCGACTGCGCCACCCAGGCGCCCCAAGAAGAGAATATTTTAGATATATTCCTATAAGTCACAAATTTTGTAAAAACATTTGTATTTTGATATAAATTCAAACTTATAAGAAGTTATAAAAAGAAAATAATGCAGAGAACAGCTATATACCTTTTACCCATACTCATTGTTAAAATTTTACCCCTTTTACTTTCGATGTGTTTGAGGCAACACATTTGCTGTCTCATGTACTCACACTCTTGCATATATTCCTTCTCTCTCCATATATGCACACACACACACGCACAGTCACACACACACATGTTTTAAAAACATAAGCAATCTCTCCAGTTCCAAACCATCCTCTCAGGTGTTTTCCTTCCCTTTTTCCATTTTGTATGTGTATGTCCTTTCCTCTATAGTAAGGACCCTGGCTCAACATCAGCATGTTTATTCAACAATATGCACATACTCATTTGCTCAATTCCAGAATGCATCTAAAATAGTTTCAAAATTTCTTCACCTGTGTCCCTACGACAAACAGACCAACTTAAAAGTTCAGGATCCATTTGTAATTCCTGTCTTCATACACTACTTTACACAAATCTTAAGAGCATATAGTCAAATACTGAGTTGATAAATTACTTGGATTAACTTTTTTCCCCCTCTTTTCCTGTGATTATAGTATACAGTTGAAATAACATTAGATTCATTTATTTCACTTTGCTTTCGTTTTTTCATTTTTCCCCTTCCTAGTTTTTTCCTTGATTTAATTTTATGTTTGAATATGTAGACTAATAGGCTTTTAAAAATCAAAACTCTGCAAATTCTGTATGCCTTCCATCCCATGTCCCCCATATTCCTTTATGGTCTTATGATAATGACATTCAGGTATATTTTTATTTTTCTTTTCATATGCAAAAGGTAGCATATTATATATGCTTCTTCACACTTTGCTTTTCTCTCTTTTAGAAGTCATTCCATATTAGTTCATAGTGATTTTCCTCATTCTTTTCTATAGCTGCATAGTATTCCTTTGTATGGATATACCATAATTATGCAAACCTTCTACATTTGGACATTTAGGTGGTTTTCAGCAATTTGAAATTACAAATAAAGCTATAATGAATAATATTATCCAAATGTATTTTCATAATTGTGGAGGTGTATCTTCAGGATAAAATCCTAGAATCAGGATTTCTGGGTCAAGGGGTAAATGTGTTATGTATATAGTTTTCTTAAATAGTGCCAAATTCTCCTATATAGGGGTTGTACCATTTTGCACTCCCACTAGATATGGGTGAGAGTGCCTGTTTCCCCACAGCCTCACCAGCAGAGTATGCTGTCAAGTTCTTGAATTTTTACCAGTATGGTGGGTAAGAAATGGTACTTAAGTGTAGTTTTAATTTGCATTTTTCTTTTTATGAGTGAATTTGAATATCTTTTCATATGTTTAAGGGCTGTTTTAATATCTCTTATTTTTGAATTATCTATTCCTTTGCCCATTTTTCTACTGGAATTTTTTTGTTAAAAATTTTTTTATAAATGTGAGAAATTAGCTCTTTATCAATGATAAATGTTGCAAATATTTTCTTCTACTTTGCCCTTTTTCTTTTGATTTTGCATATACTATTTTTCCCATGGAAAAATGTTTATTTTTATGTAATCAAATTTTTAAATGTATTTTAATGCATCCATATTTCTGTTTATAGTTAGAAAAATCTTTCCTTATACTCAGATAGATAATAGATAATAGAGGAAATAATGTTTTACATACATATATATATGTATATATATATATGGTTTTACTTTTTACATTTAGATTTATGATCCATTTAGAGCCTTTTTTTTTTTACATGGTATGAAGAATGGATCTAATTTTACCTTTTTCCAAATGACCAACCAGTAGTCCTAAGAAAAGATTTTGCTCCAGTGGTTCAAGTTTCTTTTTAGACTTTCTCTTTTATTCCTTTGGGTCTATTTATGTTCCAGTCCCACACTACTTTAATTATAGAGCCTTTGTAATATTTTTAGTTTTGGGGGGGCTAGTCTGATGGTTTGCTAGTAAACTGACTCTCCAAGGAAGGCGAGGGAGAAGCCCTGACTTGTAGCATTTGACAGTTTTAGTAGTGTAAATATGCCCACTGTGGGGGCATTCTTTCTTTCTTTCTTTTATTGAAGTGCAGTTGACATACAATGTTATAGTAGTGTCAGGTGTACAACATAGTGATTACAAAATTCTATATGTTGCACAGTTTCAAGCAACCAAGCTGGTTTAACCACGAGCTCACAAAATTCCTGAATATTTACAATCAACTACGAGCCAGCTCCAGCATACCAAAGGGCTAGTGCTTGTAAGAGCTCTTCCTTTTAAGTGTTGACCTATATTTTCTTGTGAGTTTATTTTCCATATGAAATTTGGGGTCAATTTATCTAGTTCCATTTAAAAAAAAACCTTGGGATTTTTATTAGAATCACATTAAACTTATAAATTAACGTGTGGAGAAATGACATCTCAATAATGTTGAGATGTCCTAACCAAGAAGAGATATGTCTTTCCATTTGTTCAAACTCACTTTATGTCATTCAAGAATGACTTGTAGTTTTCTTTATACAGGTTTTGAACATTTCTTGTTAAGTTTATTCCTAATTATTTTATCTTTAGATTTTTCCCTCATTAATTATATCTTCAAGTATGCTGTTTTTACATGTAAATTTATCATCATGTTGCCTTGCTAAATTTTTTTATTGTTTCATTAAGTTTTGTCATTGATTTTTTAGAAAATTCTGAGTATATTATCATGTCATCTGCAAAAAGAGATCATTTTGTTTCTTCTTCTATTTTTGTCTCTTGAATTGTATTCGCCAGTTCATTGCATTACCTAGTATCTTCAGAATACTGATAAATGGTAGTGAAGAAAATGGGCATCTTTGTTGTGATTCTGACCTTAAGTGGGAATACCTCTAGGGTTTGTCAAATAAGTATAAGATGCTGGCTTTAAGATTGAGATGTAAATGTTTCATAATATCCACTCATTTTTATCTTCTCAAGATTATTTTAATTAGGAATGGGTGTTTTTTCAGCATCTATGGAGATACGGTTTTTCTCTTTAGAACTATTAATATGAGAATTATATTAAAATATTTTCAAATATTGAACCATCTTTGAATTTGTGGTATAAACCCTGCTTTGTTTTAGTGTATTCTTTTTTTTTTTTTATGAAATTTATTGACAAATTGGTTTCCATACAACACCCAGTGCTCATCCCAAAAGGTGCCCTCCTCAATACCCATCACCTACCCTCCCCTCCCTCCCACCCCCCATCAACCCTCAGTTTGTTCTCAGTTTTTAACAGTCTCTTATGCTTTGGCTCTCTCCCACTCTAACCTCTTTTTTTTTTTTTTTCCTTCCCCTCCCCCATGGGTTCCTGTTAAGTTTCTCAGGATCCACATAAGAGTGAAACCATATGGTATCTGTCTTTCTCTGTATGGCTTATTTCACTTAGCATCACACTCTCCAGTTCCATCCACGTTGCTACAAAAGGCCATATTTCATTTTTTCTCATTGCCACATAGTATTCCATTGTGTATATAAACCACAATTTCTTTATCCATTCATCAGTTGATGGACATTTAGGCTCTTTCCATAATTTGGCTATTGTTGAGAGTGCTGCTATGAACATTGGGGTACAAGTGCCCCTATGCATCAGTACTCCTGTATCCCTTGGATAAATTCCTAGCAGTGCTATTGCTGGGTCATAGGGTAGATCTATTTTTAGTTTTCTGAGGAACCTCCACACTGCTTTCCAGAGCGGCTGCACCAATTTGCATTCCCACCAACAGTGCAAGAGGGTTCCCGTTTCTCCACATCCTCTCCAGCATCTATAGTCTCCTGATTTGTTCATTTTGGCCACTCTGACTGGCGTGAGGTGATACCTGAGTGTGGTTTTGATTTGTATTTCCCCGATAAGGAGCGACGCTGAACATCTTTTCATGTGCCTGTTGGCCATCTGGATGTCTTCTTTAGAGAAGTGTCTATTCATGTTTTCTGCCCATTTCTTCACTGGGTTATTTGTTTTTCGGGTGTGGAGTTTGGTGAGCTCTTTATAGATTTTAGATACTAGCCCTTTGTCCGATATGTCATTTGCAAATATCTTTTCCCATTCCATTGGTTGCCTTTTAGTTTTGTTGGTTGTTTCCTTTGCTGTGCAGAAGCTTTTTATCTTCATAAGGTCCCAGTAATTCACTTTTGCTTTTAATTCCCTTGCCTTTGGGGATGTGTCGAGTAAGAGATTGCTACGGCTGAGGTCAGAGAGGTCTTTTCCTGCTTTCTCCTCTAAGGTTTTGATGGTTTCCTGTCTCACATTTAGGTCCTTTATCCATTTTGAGTTTATTTTTGTAAATGGTGTGAGAAAGTGGTCTAGTTTCAACCTTCTGCATGTTGCTGTCCAGTTCTCCCAGCACCATTTGTTAAAGAGGCTGTCTTTTTTCCATTGGATGTTCTTTCCTGCTTTGTCAAAGATGAGTTGGCCATACGTTTGTGGGTCTAGTTCTGGGGTTTCTATTCTATTCCATTGGTCTGTGTGTCTGTTTTTGTGCCAATACCATGCTGTCTTGATGATTACAGCTTTGTAGTAGAGGCTAAAGTCTGGGATTGTGATGCCTCCTGCTTTGGTCTTCTTCTTCAAAATTCCTTTGGCTATTCGGGGCCTTTTGTGGTTCCATATGAATTTTAGGATTGCTTGTTCTAGTTTCGAGAAGAATGCTGGTGCAATTTTTATTGGGATTGCATTGAATGTGTAGATAGCTTTGGGTAGTATTGACATTTTGACAATATTTATTTTTCCAATCCATGAGCAGGGAATGTCTTTCCATTTCTTTAAGTCTTCTTCAATTACCTTCATAAGCTTTCTATAGTTTTCAGCATACAGATCCTTTACATCTTTGGTTAGATTTATTCCTAGGTATTTTATGCTTCTTGGTGCAATTGTGAATGGGATCAGTTTCTTTATTTGTCTTTCTGTTGCTTCATTGTTAGTGTATAAGAATGCAACTGATTTCTGGACATTGATTTTGTATCCTGCAACTTTGCTGAATTCATGTATCAGTTCTAGCAGACTTTTGGTGGAGTCTATCGGATTTTCCATGTATAATATCATGTCATCTGCAAAAAGCGAAAGCTTGACTTCATCTTTGCCAATTTTGATGCCTTTGATTTCCTTTTGTTGTCTGATTGCTGATGCTAGAACTTCCAGCACTATGTTAAACAACAGCGGTGAGAGTGGGCATCCCTGTCGTGTTCCTGATCTCAGGGAAAAAGCTCTCAGTTTTTCCCCGTTGAGGATGATGTTAGCTGTGGGCTTTTCATAAATGGCTTTTATGATCTTTAAGTATGTTCCTTCTATCCCGACTTTCTCAAGGGTTTTATTAAGAAAGGGTGCTGGATTTTGTCAAAGGCCTTTTCTGCATCGATTGACAGGATCATATGGTTCTTCTCTTTTTTTTTGTTAATGTGATGGATCACGTTGATTGATTTGCGAATGTTGAACCAGCCCTGCATCCCAGGAATGAATCCCACTTGATCATGGTGAATAATTCTTTTTATATGCCGTTGAATTCGATTTGCTAGTATCTTATTGAGAATTTTTGCATCCATATTCATCAGGGATATTGGCCTGTAGTTCTCTTTTTTTACTGGGTCTCTGTCTGGTTTAGGAATCAAAGTAATACTGGCTTCATAGAATGAGTCTGGAAGTTTTCCTTCCCTTTCTATTTCTTGGAATAGCTTGAGAAGGATAGGTATTATCTCTGCTTTAAATGTCTGGTAGAACTCCCCTGGGAAGCCATCTGGTCCTGGACTCTTATTTGTTGGGAGATTTTTGATAACCGATTCAATTTCTTCGCTGGTTATGGGTCTGTTCAAGCTTTCTATTTCCTCCTGATTGAGTTTTGGAAGAGTGTGGGTGTTCAGGAATGTGTCCATTTCTTCCAGGTTGTCCAATTTGTTGGCATATAATTTTTCATAGTATTCCCTGATAATTGTTTGTATCTATGAGGGATTGGTTGTAATAATTCCATTTTCATTCATGATTTTATCTATTTGGGTCATCTCCCTTTTCTTTTTGAGAAGCCTGGCTAGAGGTTTGTCAATTTTGTTTATTTTTTCAAAAAACCAACTCTTGGTTTCGTTGATCTGCTCTACAGTTTTTTTAGATTCTATATTGTTTATTTCTGCTCTGATCTTTATTATTTCTCTTCTTCTGCTGGGTTTAGGCTGCCTTTGCTGTTCTGCTTCTATTTCCTTTAGGTGTGCTGTTAGATTTTGTATTTGGGATTTTTCTTGTTTCTTGAGATAGGCCTGGATTGCAATGTATTTTCCTCTCAGGACTGCCTTCGCTGCGTCCCAAAGCATTTGGATTGTTGTATTTTCATTTTCGTTTGTTTCCATATATTTTTTGATTTCTTCTCTAATTCCCTGGTTGACCCACTCATTCGTTAGTAGGGTGTTCTTTAACCTCCACGCTTTTGGAGGTTTTCCAGACTTTTTCCTGTGGTTGATTTCAAGCTTCATAGCATTGTGGTCTGAAAGTATGCATGGTATAATTTCAATTCTTGTAAACTTATGAAGGGCTGTTTTGTGACCCAGTATATGATCTATCTTGGAGAATGTTCCATGTGCACTCGAGAAGAAAGTATATTCTGTTGCTTTGGGATACAGAGTTCTAAATATATCTGTCAAGTCCATCTGATCCAATGTCTCATTCAGGGCCCTTGTTTCTTTATTGACTGTGTGTCTAGATGATCTATCCATTTCTGTAAGTGGGGTGTTAAAGTCCCCTGCAATTACCACATTCTTATCAATAAGGTTGCTTCTGTTTATGAGTAATTGTTTTATATACTTGGGGGCTCCGGTATTCGGCGCATAGACATTTATAATTGTTAGCTCTTCCTGATGGGTAGACCCTGTAACTATTATATAATGTCCTTCTTCATCTCTTGTTACAGCCTTTAATTTAAAGTCTAGTTTGTCTGATATAAGTATGGCTACTCCAGCTTTCTTTTGGCTTCCAGTAGCATGATAAATAGTTCTCCATCCCCTCACTCTCAATCTAAAGGTGTCCTCAGGTCTAAAATGAGTCTCTTGTAGACAGCAAATAGATGGGTCTTGTTTTTTTATCCATTCTGATACCCTATGTCTTTTGGTTGGCGCATTTAATCCGTTTACATTCAGTGTTATTATAGAAAGATACGGGTTTAGAGTCATTGTGATGTCTGTATGTTTTATGCTTGTAGTGATGTCTCTGGTACTTTGTCTCACAGGGTCCCCCTTAGGATCTCTTGTAGGGCTGGTTTAGTGGTGACAAATTCCTTCAGTTTTTGTTTGTTTGGGAAGACCTTTATCTCTCCTTCTATTCTAAATGACAGACTTGCTGGATAAAGGATTCTCGGCTGCATATTTTTGCTGTCTAGCACCCTGAAAATCTCGTGCCAATTCTTTCTGGCCTGCCAAGTTTCAAAAGAGAGATCCGTCACGAGTCTTATAGGTCTCCCTTTATATGTGAGGGCACGTTTACCCCTTGCTGCTTTCAGAATTTTCTCTTTATCCTTGTATTTTGCCAGTTTCACTATGATATGTCGTGCAGAAGATCGATTCAAGTTACGTCTGAAGGGAGTTCTCTGTGCCTCTTGGATTTCAATGCCTTTTTCCTTCCCCAGTTCAGGGAAGTTCTCAGCTATGATTTCTTCAAGTACCCCTTCCGCACCTTTCCCTCTCTCTTCCTCCTCTGGAATACCAATTATGCGTATATTATTTCTTTTTAGTGTATCACTTAGTTCTCTAATTTTCCCCTCATACTCCTGGATTTTTTTATCTCTCTTTTTCTCAGCTTCCTCTTTTTCCATAACTTTATCTTCTAGTTCACCTATTCTCTCCTCTGCCTCTTCCATCCGAGCCGTGGTGGTTTGCATTTTGTTTTGCATTTCATTTAAAGCGTTTTTCAGCTCCTCGTGACTGTTCCTTAGTCCCTTGATCTCTGTAGCAAGAGATTCTCTGCTGTCCTGTATACTGTTTTCCAGCCCAGCGATTAATTTTATGACTATTATTCTAAATTCACTTTCTGTTATATTATTTAAATCCTTTTTGATCAGCTCATTAGCTGTTGTTATTTCCTGGAGATTCTTCTGAGGGGAATTCTTCCGCTTGGTCATTTTGGATAGTCCCTGGCGTGGTGAGGACCTGCAGGGCACTTCCCCTGTGCTGTGGTGTATAACTGGAGTTGGTGGGTGGGGCCGCAGTCAGTCCTGATGTCTGCCCCCAGCCCACCGTTGGGGCCACAGTCAGACTGGTGTGTGCCTTCTCTTCCCCTCTCCTAGGGGTGGGATTCACTGTGGGGTGGCATGGCCCGTCTGGGCTACTTGCACACTGCCAGGCTTGTGATGCTGGGGATCTGGCGTATTAGCTGGTGTGGGAAGGCAAGGTGCACGGCGGGAGGGGGGGCAGGCTTAGCTCGCTTCTCCTTAGGTGATCCACTTCAGGAGGGGCCCTGTGGCAGCCGGAGGGAGTCAGATCCGCTGCCGGAGGTTTGGCTCCGCAGAAGCACAGAGTTGGGTGTTTGCGCGGAGCGAGCAATTTCCCTGGCCGGAACCGGTTCCCTTTGGGATTTTGGCTGGGGGATGGGCGGGGGAGATGGCGCTGGCGAGCGCCTTTGTTCCCCGCCAAACTGAGCTCTGTCGTCCGGGGGCTCCGCAGCTCACCCTCCCTTTGTCCTCCAGCCTTCCCGCTTTCCGAGCAGAGCTGTTAACTTATGACCTCCCAGACGCTAAGTCGCGCTTGCTGTCGGAACACAGTCCGTCAGGCCCCTCCGCTTTTGCAAGCCGGACTCGGGGGCTCTGCTTGGCTGGCGAGCCGCCCCTCCACCCCGGCTCCCTCCCGCCGGTCCCTGGAGCGCGCACCGCCTCGCCGCCCTTCCTACCCTCTTCCGTGGGCCTCTCGTCTGCACTTGGGTCCGGTGACTCCGTTCTGCTAATCCTCTGGCGGTTTTCTGGGTTATTTAGGCAGGTGTAGGTGGAATCTAAGTGATCAGCAGGACACGCGGTGAGCCCAGCGTCCTCCTACGCCGCCATCTTCCTGCGCCCTGTTTTAGTGTATTCTTAATGTTCACTAATATTTTATTTTAGATTTGTGTATTAATATTTATAAACAACATTGGTCTGAATTTTTTTCTTTGCCCTATCTTACCAAGTTTAGATATCAACGTTATCTTTGCTTCAGAAAAGGAATTGGAGAGTTTTTCATTTACTATGCCTTGAAACAATTTATGTAGTTTGTGATTATCTGATCTCTAAGGATTTGGTTCTTTCTGTTTTGTGGGGTATATACTTCCTTGATAAATTTTTTTTGTTTTTTGTTTTTGGAACTTGTTTTAAACTTTCCCTATATTCTGTTTATCTAAAAATTATCTATTTCCTTTCAGTTTTTTCATTTATTGCACAGAAGGAACCAATGCTATATCTTATGAATTTAAAAATTTTCTCTGTATCAATAGTTATATGCCATTGTCATTTCTTAATTGTGTATGTGTGCTTCCCTCTCCTATTTCTTGGTTACTTTAGCCAGTGTTTTGTTTACTTTGTTCATTGCTTCAAAGAACCAGCATTCTGACTTACTGATTTATTTTTCTTTATCTTATTAATTTTTGGTTTTGCTTATATTATTTTCTTCCTGTGCTTTTTATTTACTTTGTTGGATTTTTTCCTTAGTATTTTTAAGTTAGGAACTCATTTATTGCCATTCTTTCATTCTTATTGATGTAAATATTTAGGGCTATGAATTTTCCAGTGACCATTGCTTTAAATATATCCCATAGATTCTGATATGTAATATTTTGTTACCATTATTTTTCAGAAATTCTCTAATTTCTATTTGTATTTTCACTTTTACCCAAAAGTTATTTGACGGAAAATCTTTAACCTTCCAATAAGAAGGGCTTTTTGCGTTTGTGTTTCATTTTTTAATTTCTGGTGTTATTTTGTGATTGGAGTATTTTCTATAATATTTCTATTTTGTGTAACTACTGAGACTTTCTTTAAAAAATTTTTTAAAATATTTATTTTTGAGAGAGAGAGACACAAAGTGTGAGTGAGGAAGGGGCAGAGACAGAGGGAGACAGAATCCCAAGCAGGCTTCAGGCTCTGAGCTGTCACCACAGAGCCCAACACAGGGCCCGAACTTACCAACCGCGAGATCATAACCTCAGCCGAAGTCAGATGCTCAACTGACTGAGCCCCCCAGGCACCCCTATTGATATTTTCTTTGTACTTTACTACATCATAAATTTTTGTGGGTAGCTCATGTGCACTTGAAAAGATATATTCTTTCTTATCAAGGTATATATTTCTAGTATATATATATATATTTAAAAGATTTACCTTTTTTATTTTATTAGTTCTTTTGTTTTACTAAAAATCTTCAATTATTATTATATTTTTATTTCTTTTTGTATCTCCTATAAATTTTGTTTAATGTAGGTGGTGTACCGCTTTATTTGTTGCATAGATATTATGAACATTATGTGTGTGCACTAATATCCTCATTGTGGGATGTGGATTTTATGAAGTGTACTTTTCTGATACATTTAATTTTTTGGAGGTGGGAGGGGCTCAGTGTCTACCTTGTCTGGTATTAAGAGTTACAAGTACTTATTGTCTCCATCTGCCTGGCAAACCTTTGTCCATCTCTTTATTTTTAGCTTTTCTGAATCACTGCATTTTAGGTACCTCTCATGTTTATAGCATGGATTTAAGTTTTGCTTTATGGGCTGTTTTGAAATAATGGATGAGTTAAACTTTTTCACATTATTAATATGATTGAAATTTGGTATCAACTCTGTCATGTTATCTTATGATAACTTTGTTTATCATGTGACATTTATTGTATTTTTCAATTTGACTTTTCTTCTTTACTTTTTATAATTTCTTTTGATATTTAAGACATTTGTACTTTATTATAGTAGTCTCCTTTCTATTAATAATTTTAATAGTGACCTTAATTCCCTTTTTTCTTATTTAACCTTTGCTGGTAGTTTGAATGATATACTTTGACTACCACCTATTATCTAGACAATAGTCAATGTACTTCATTTACTTTCCCCAACCACTGATCTCTCTCCTATCCTATAGTTTTGCCTTTTCAGTGTTATCATATAAATAAAATCATGTATGTAGCTTCCAATGGCTTTTACTCAAAATCATATATTAGAGATTTATCCAGATTATTGTGTGGATCAGATGTTGTCATATGTTCCTTTTAACTGCTGAGTTGTATTTCCTTGTTTATGTCACAGTTTTGTTTGCTTTGTTACACTATTTTGAAATGACTACAGTCTCACACATAGTTGCAAAAATAGTACAGATAATCCTTCTTTCCAGCATCCCTAATGGCAATATCTTACAAACCAGGAAATTGATATTGGTACAATATAATTAATTAGTCCATAGGCCTTTTAGATTTCATTCATTTTTACATGCACTCATATGTATGTGTGTGCACGGTTTTTTTACACACCATACATATACCACAATTATGAGCAACATACTGTACTATATTCTCTATCAGCACAAAGGAACTTGCTCCCTTACGATACCTTTTTATGGTCACAAGCCTCCCCTTCTCCGCCCTAACAAACACTAATTTGTTTTCTCTATCTTTAATTCTGTCATTTTGATAATGTTATATAAATGGAATTACACACAGTATGTAACTTTTTGAGATTGGATTTTTTCATTTAGCACAATGCCCATGAGATCGATCCAAGTTGTTGTATTTATCAATAGTTCATTTCTTTTTATTGTTGAATATTATTCCATGATAGCGATGTACCAGTTTGTGAAAGCTGAATGAAAAAAATACATTGTATATGTTTTCCTTCACAGACGCTGGGGAAAAAAACCTTAAGAATTGCCAAAGTAATGTTACAATACATTTTTTATACATGGGTGAAATCATTGAGTTAGAAATATTAACCTGCATAATTTTTTTCTCTTTCATAGGAATCTTTGCTATAGAGATTTCTGACATGCGAAAAGATTCTTCACATCCTTGGGAAAGGTCAAAGTTACAAACGTTTTTTTTTTTTTGCTATATGATTGCATTTATCTTTTGAATGCTTGACAATGTTAAATGTATTTATTAACTTTGTGCCTCTGAATCTGTGTTCTCATGTGCCATATCGCAGTGGTCCAAAATGATATATAGAAACAAAAATGCATATGGCTGTTTCTATCCATGCAATAATAGTGAGTGTAAAATCTGCTTACTTCACTATTGAACACTGTTATGTTAACTATCCGGAGTAAATAAAGAAGCTTATAAAAAGAGGGAAAAGTGTTTTTACAAAACTGATTTCCTTTCCTTTCTTGATATCTCAAATAATTGGTTGGTTAAATTTTTTCTTTGTGATTTATGCTTTCATGGCTGGTGAAGTTGTGCCAAAATAGGCACAGTTTACCAATACTGGCCTGGGACCCAATATTCCATTTTGGAACCAACCTGACATAAATTCCAGGCCATAATCTGATTTCAAAGCAGCAGATAGTAGGAGTGTGTCAGAGTTTTAAAATCCATAGTATTGTACCACTAATTAACATACATTTTCTGCAATTGTGTTTATCTCTACTATTTTTAGAAAGGTAGGTGATGCTATATTTGTCAAGAATGTAAGATTTTTAAAAAATGTGTGTTTTAATAAGTTTTCTTTAAAACATTAAAGTACTGCAATCAACCTAATTGCCATTTTATTTATTTTTTTATTTTTTGCCTATGGCAGGTGTCTATAATGTAGAGTAATAAGTTTAATGATATTTTCCTATTTCTCCTAAAATCTCCTAAATCTCATCTTTTCTCTCCATAGGCTTTGGCTTAATGTTGATATTAAAGCCTGGACAGTACTGTATTTTACGTTTGATATAAGCTATTTGTATTCTTGCCATTTTAATAAAAAAAACCCTAAGTCCTATCATTAATAATAGTCTTATGAAGTAGACAATTTCTCATTTTATATAGCAACTATGCAGTATCACTGCAGTAGGATAGTGTCCTGATTTAGGTCTTGTCTAATAATTAGCACAGTGATATTTTACTATAAATTCATGCTACATATTCATTTTAGTTTGATTTTTGAAAACTTTGAGGTTTATTCATCTAGTTCAAGACAATCATTATAGATTGGTTTTAAAAATTGAATAATTTAAAATAAGATGCCCTTTTGGGGAGCGTGGGTGGCTTAGTCAGTTAAGCATCCCGCTCTCAACTTAAGCTGGGGTCATGATCTCACAGTTCATGGGTTTGAGCCCCACATCGGGTTCTTCTCTGGCAGTGCAGAGACTGCTTGGGATTCTCTCTCTCTCTCTCTCTCTCGCTCTCACTCTCTCTCTGCCTATCCCCCTCTCAAGTGTTCTGTCACTCTCTCAAAATAAATAAACTTAAGAAAAATAAGATGCCCTTTTATAAACATTTTAGAGAATAATACATAAAAAGTTGTTCTTGCTAATATTAATATGCTGATAAATGTAAAAATTAATGTTTACCAGGTGATGCAATGACCTAAGCACTAGGTTACCACAACATTAATTTTAGTTTATGTACCTTCTAGAAAAGCTGACAAGGAGCTGAGTGTCGCCTGTCATTTGCACTTAATATATGTTGTATGTGGAGGGCACTTTGTGGGAAGGGGAACATGAGAGAGTAGGAATGAAGTATGAGAGAAAATATTTTCATACTTGATTAGAAGTATACTGTAGTTGACTTGTCCCATTAATTACAGAATATTTAAAGGAAAATTATATAGTGAATATAATGGGGTAAACGTTATCCAAAGTTTGGGAAACAGCAACTATATTCTTTGTTAAGACTCAAAGAAAGGATCTTTTCTTATGGTAATATTTTAAGAACACATATCATTTTAAATGAGATTCAAACCACTTGAGATAAGTACATAACAGCCAATTGATATGGTAGAGACTGTCTAAAGCAATAAAATACACAATGCAAAAACTATACAGACATATTCTTTTCTTGATGATAAAGAAATCTGAAAAAGAGCTCTCAGCTTTGAAATGTCACTTTCAATACAAAACATCCGCTCTTGCTGAAGTGAGGGTGTTTTGAAAGAAGATTGTTAACGCTTTGAGTTAAATATCTCATAGGTGCTGGGTCTTAATGCCCCTAAACTAAGTTCCAGCAATGTCTCCCCCTTGCATTCTCTGCCCTTGTTTCCCCTGGTAGAGTGTCACCAGGTACCATGTCAGATTCCTGAGCCCTGAGCCCACATGCCACCTCAGGTCAGTCCCTTCTGCTCTCATTCCACATTCACTCAACTTAAATATTAATTGCTACTACACAATACTGCTGAAAGAAATTAAAGAAGACATAAATAAGTGAAAAGACATCTCATAATCATAGATTAGAAGGCTTAATATTGTTAAGATGGCAATATTCTCCCAAACGATCTTCAGATTAAACATAATTCTTATCAAAGTACCAATGGAGGGGTTTTTTTTTTTTGCAGAAATGGAAAAGCCAATCCTAAAATTTATATGGAATTGCAAGGGACTCAGAATAGCCTAAACAATCTTGAAACAGAAGAACAAAGTTGGAGGATACACATTTTCTGGTTACAAAAAGTTACTACAAAGCTGCAGTAGTCAAAATAGTGTAGTACCAGCATAAGGATAGACATATGGATGAATGGAATAGAATTGAAAGTCCAGAAATAAACCCATACATTGATGTTTGACGAAGGTGCCAAGACCATTCAATGGAGAAAGAACAGTCTCTTCAGTAGTGATGTTGGGACAACTGGATAACCACAGGCAAAAGAATGAAGTTAGACCCTTACACACCACATGCAAAAATCAACTCAAAATGGATTATATATCTAAATACAAGTGCTAAAACTATAAAACTCTTTGAGGAAAACATAGAGGCAAATCTTCACAAACTTGGATTTTGCAATGGTTTTTTACATATGACTTAAATGACAAGCAACAACAACATGAATAGATAAATTGGACTTCATCAGAATTAAAAATATTTGTGCATCAAAAGACACTATCAAGAAAGTGAAAAAGCGCACCTGGGTGGCTCAGTAGGTTAAGCATCCGACTTTGGCTCAGGTCATGATCTCACTGTTTGTGTATTCAAGTCCCGTGTCAGGCTCTGTGTTGACAACTCAGAGCTTGGAGCCTGGTTCAGATTCTGTGTCTCCCTCTCTCTCTGCCCCTCCCTGGCTAGTGCTCTCTCTCTCTCTTTCTCTCTCTCTCTGTCTCTGTCTCTAAAAAGTAAATAAACATTAAAAAAAAAAAAAGAAAGTGAAAGATAACCCAAATAATAGGAAAAAATATTTGCAAATCATGTATCTGATAAGGGTGTTAGTATCCAGAAAAATAAACAATTTTTACAACCTAACAACAAAAAAAACTCAATTTAAAAATGGGCAAAGGACTTGAATAGGCATTTCTCCAAAGAAGGTAAAGTCAATATGTAGATGAAAAAAGATACTCAACCTCATTAGTAATTAGGAAAGTGGAAATTAAAACTACAAAACAAATCACTTCACATGCACTATGATGGCTATATAGAAAAGATAGACAATAACCAATATCAGTTAGAATGTGGAGAAATTGAAACTCATTGCTGGTGGAAATATAAAGTGGTACAGCCACTGTGGAAAACAGTTTGGCAGTTCCTCAATAAATTCAACATAGAACTACCATATGACCGAGCAATTCAACTCCTAGGTATGTATCCAAAGAATTAAAAAAGTATTCAAACAAAAATTTGTGCATGAATATTCATAGCAGCTCTAATTCACAATTAGCAAAAGATGGAAACAACCCAAATGTCCAACTGATGAATGAATAAACAGAATGTGATGTAGCCCTACAATAGAATATTACTCAGCCATAAATATGAATGAATTACTCATACATGGTACAACATGGATAGCCCTTGAAAACTAAGTAAAAGAATCCAGACATAAAACTACATATTTTAAGATTTCATTCATATGAAATATCCACAATAGGCAAATCCAGAGAGACAGCAGATTAGTGACTGTCAAAGGACAATGGGGAAGGACTGCTTTGTGGGTACAGGGTTTCTGTTTAAGGTGATAAACAAGTTTTAGAACAGATAATGGTAATGGTTGTACAACATTGTAAATGTACTTAATGCCACTGAATTGTACAATTTTAAATGGTTAAAATGGTAAATATTAAATGTATTTACCACAATAAAAAAGTCATTTCCTCAAGGTTTCCCTGACTCCTAACATTGGTCTAACTGGCTCAGATTCTCCTGTAAAAACATACAACATTTCTCCTTTTCTCCTTTAACTGTCCTTTAAAGGACAGTTGTAATTAATTGTATAATTATTTGTCTATTATATGTCTTTCCTTCTGTACTATAAGATACATCAAGGCAAGGGATGGTATCTACCTTCACCACTATATCTGCTAGGGTGTAGCACAATGTTTGACACATACTAGGTATTCTGTAAATTCTTCTGGAACAAATAAAGGAATGAATTATCCTCAATTCCTAGCAAGTCTGTCTCCTAAATATCTATGGAATAAATCTACTTTTCTCTCTTCTCACTGTAATTCAGACCATAATAAACTCTAAGTCTAGAATAATGGAACAGCTTCCTATTTAATCTCTCTTGTTTCAGTCATACTTCCATTTAATCCATTCTCCACACTGTCATCAAAGAAATAGTTTTAAAACACAAATACAATCACATTCCTCTCCACACATATACCCGATGAGTATCAGATTTGCCTTTAGACTAAAGTCCAAGCCCTTTAACATTGCCTTCATAGGTCTCTCTGATTTGGTTCTTCTTTTTTTAATCTCTTGAATGTCATATCTCACTCTTCCTACCCTACACTGATATATTACTCTGAATTATTTTCAGCACTTGGAACTGTTTATGCTTTTTTATCTCTTGACCTTTGCACATGCTCTTTCCTCTGCCTGGATTGCTCATTTTCTTTCTCTCCCATTTCCCCCCTCAGCCTGGAAAATTCTTGTTTGGCCTAACATTGTGTCCACAGCACCTATCATAGTGCCTGGCACATAATATGTGCTTATCAAATAGTTGCTTTAAAAAATGAAAGTCTAACTAGATTTCTTGTCTAACTTCTATTTGTTATTAATTTTACTTATCATTTGTGCTCCATTGCATTCTTATTGTGTGGTCTTCTTTGTATGTTATACCTGCAAAGACTGTGAACTCCATGAAGGCAAGTAGAATAGTCTGATTTATTTATCATGGTACAGACTATGCTAGACTTATGGTGGCTTCCAGCTAATATATATTTCACTGAAAGAATATTGAGTATAGGTAGTTAAGATCATAGGTTCTAGAGCCCCACTGCTTGACTTTACATCATGTCTCCTCTTACTAGCTGTGTACTTGGGTAAATTAAACTTAAGCTCTCTAAACTTTATTTCCCTTATTTGTAAAAGATATGTTTATAATAGTACCCAACTTAAGATAGTTATCATGTGGATTAACTGAGATAATAATATATCTCGAGTCTTAATATGTCTCAGTATAATGTCATACACTATAGTAGGTGGTCAGTAGATGTTTTTATTATTTGTTGAATTAATAAAGAAATCTATAGGTTTGAGACTCAAGAGAGAAAACTTGGCTGGAGGAAAAGATTTGGTAGTTCTCAGCAGGTATGCAATATGAGATCAAACAAATGAAAAACAAGGTAGGGGAAACAAAAAGTAGTTCAGGAAGAGAAAGATTAACTATAGCTTACCAGATGGCTTAGTTGTAAATACTACTTCACAGTCATAACAATGTGAGCACTGAATATAAATCTAAGAAAAATTATAAAATTAATTAATGAGAGGATGAAGGAATGGGAAAGAAGCAACGTGTGATAAAAGGCTGAGAAGGAACTAAAGCTACATTTTCTTCTTTCATAGTGATAAGTCAATAGATATGCCTAAAACTGAAAAATCAAGAAATAGCAATATAAGCATGTTATTTAACGATAAGGATACCTAAACAATCAGCTAAAGAGGTAAAAATGACTGTTTTTTGGAGGGAGAAATGTAGAGGTCAGAATGAGGCTGGCTGAAGACTTAATAACCTTGAAGAACTGTTTGAATCTTTTATAATATTGATTAAAATCAAAACAAAAATGCATAAAGATTAACTTTTTCTATTCTTTTGGTTTATAAGAGAAGATGAAAGATGGGTCAATAGTTAGAAGGCTTTTGAAGTCTTCTCTAACCCCATCAGCTCTCAATTATTTTACCCTTCTCTGACATCCTACTAAAATGCTTACCTTTTTAGGCATGTATCATGTAATGCCTTGTATTACACATATTTGTGTTCATGTACTCATTTTCTAATAGACTTTGGATATTTTGAGGTGAAAGAATATATTTTTACCCAATTATATCTTTATCCCCAGACTTCTCCTTCATACATACATGACAGGTAGTCTTTATATGTATGTTGAATGGATGAAAGTATATTTAACTGTGTCCCCACTTTATGTGTTTTTGCTTTGTTTCATCAGATATATTTGGACTCAGTTGTTAAGTTTTTTTCATCTCTCACCATACTGAAAATGTAAGTGGTTATTTATGAATGCTAAGATGATTAAAAGATCTCTAAATTTTGAACAAGATAACTGAATTTATTAGCATTCTAAAACTAGTTTTCCAAAACAACCTACATTATTCTAATGTTCTAGAGAAATAAAGTACATTTATATCTTTTATAGCTTTACAGCACTCTATTTCATTATCTTCATGTACTTCATAAATGTTCTTTCCCTTACCTGTACACATTGGGGCCTATTTGTGGTGTTCTCTGGTAATGAGAATATATACATTTTGTTCCTGTCCCTCAAAACATTTCCTTTGAGTCAAAACTCCAGTTCTTCCCTCTCTCTGTCTTCCTTTTAATGGCTTTATTGAGATATAATTCACATGCCTATAATTCACCTATTTAAAGTATTTAACTCAATGGTTTTTAGTATATTCACAGAGTTGTGCAACCATCACCACAGTCTAATTTTAATTTTTTTTTAACGTTTATTTATTTTTGAGACAGAGACAGAGCATGAACAGGGGAGGGTCAGAGAGAGAGGGAGACACAGAATCTGAAACAGGCTCCAGGCTCTGAGCGGTCAGCACAGAGCCCTACGCGGGGCTTGAACTCACGGACTGTGAGATCATGACCTGAGCAGAAGTCAGACGCTTAACCGACCAAGCCACCCAGGCGCCCCCACCACAGTCTAATTTTAGAACATTTTTGTCATTCCAAAAGAAAAAACATACCCATTAGCCACTCACCCTCCATTCCCGTCTACACACTCAACCCCTTACCTTAGGCAACCACTAATCATATTCTGTTTCTCTTCTTTGCCTATTCTGGCCATTTCACATAAAAGGAACCATACAACATGTGGTCTTTTGTGACTGGCTTCTTTAATGTAACATAATGTTTTCAAGGGGTTTCTATTTTATAACAGGTATTGGTACTTCATTTTATAGCTAAATTACATTGCATTATATGGATATACTGCATCTTATTTATCCATTTAGAGGCTGGTGAGCATTTGGATTCTTTCCACCTTTTGGCTATTATGAATAACCATTTACATACAAGTCTTTGTATGGATATATCTTTTCTAAATGTACCTAGGAGTGAATTTCCTGGGTCATATAGTAATATTTTTAGGAACTTCCAATGTGTTTTCCAAACAGCAAATTGACTTGGATTCCTTGTTGAAAATAAACTGGCCATAAATATGAGTTTATTTTTGGACTCTCAGTTCTGTTCTATTGACCTACGTGTCTCTGTTTACGCCAGTACCAGTCTATCTTGATTACTACAACTTCATAGTAAATTTTGAAACCAGGAAGTATGGTTTCCTTCAACTTTGTTTTTCTTTTTCAATATAAATAATAAAACATTTAGCTACTCTGAGTGGCTTGCATTTCTATATGAATTTAGGATCCATTTGTCAACGTCTACAAAAAGGCAGCTGGTTTTGATCGTAAGTGCACTGAATCTATTCAGACTAATTCAGGGAATATAGCCTTCTTAACAATATTGAGTCTTCTGACCCATGAATGTGTGATATGGGATATGTTTTCATTTATTTAGGTCTTTTTTGATTTCTTTAGATAATATTTTATAGTTTTCATTGCATCTCTTTTGATAAATTTATTTCAAAGTGTTTTATTCTTTTTTTTTTAATTTTTTTTTCAACGTTTATTTATTTTTGAGACAGAGAGAGACAGAGCATGAACGGGGGAGGGGCAGAGAGAGAGGGAGACACAGAATCGGAAACAGGCTCCAGGCTCTGAGCCATCAGCCCAGAGCCCGACGCGGGGCTCGAACTGCCGGACCGCGAGATCGTGACCTGGCTGAAGTCGGACGCTTAACCGACTGCGCCACCCAGGCGCCCCTCAAAGTGTTTTATTCTTTTATATGCTATTGTTCAGTTATTTTTAAATCTTATTTTCATATTATTTATTGCTATTATATAGAAATATAACTGATATTTATATAATGATCTTAAATCCTGCAACCTTGCTGAACTTTTGATCTAATATGTTTTTAGTGCACTCCTTAGGACTTTCTGGATATAATATCATGTCATCTGCAAATAGAGTTTTACTTCTTCCTTTTCAATATGGAAGTTTTTTGTTTGTTTGTTTGTTTGTTTGTTTTGTTTTGTTTTGTTTTTTTTAGTCTGTTTCCCTGGTTAGAATCTTCAGTAAAATGTTGAATACAAGTGATGAGAGAAGATATCCTTGTTTTGTTCTGGATTTAAGAGTAACAGTATGTAGTCACAGTAAGTGTTGTTAGCTGTGGGTTTGTCATAAGTGCCCTTTGTCACATTGAGGAAGTTCCCTTTTATTCCTATTTTGCTCCTTTTTTTTTTTCCATGAAAAAGTGTCCTTTTACTTTTACTTTCCTTTTACTTTCATTCTATCTTTGAATTTAAAATGTATATTTTGTAGACAACATATAGTTGGATCTTGTTTCCACCCCCCCACCCCCCGGCTTGGTCTATCACTGCCTTTTGATTAGATTGTTTAACATTCACATTTAATGTTATTATTGGTATGGTTAGATTTACCTCTACTGCTTAACATTTTGTTTTCTATATATCTCATGTCTTCTTTTTCTGTTGCCATTTTAGTGTCTTCTTTTGTATTAAGTGAATATTTTCTAATATAACATTTTAATTGATGTAGTGACTTTTTAGCCCTAATTTTGAGTTATTTCCTTAGTGATTGTTCTATACATTATAATGTAGATCTTAACTTATTGGAAACTATTTCATATTTTTATTAATTTAATTACAATGATATATGAAAATGTTACTCCTATATAGCTCTATTCTCTCCCTTTTTGTCTGTATGTGTGTATATAAATAATAAGTATAAGATATATATTTTATTTATTTATAAAATGCAATATTACACTGTTATAGGTACTTCATGTAATTTTATAGTTTTTAAAAAGCTTAGAGAAGAAAAGAGAGAATAAGTATACAGAGAGAGTTAAAAAATATATTTGCCTTCTTATTTGCCATTTTTAGTTCTTCATTTCTTGTGAATTCAAATTACCAACTGGTTTTATTTCCTTATGCCAATATAGTTCTGTTACCACAAATCCCCCTTGTGATGTTGCTGTCAAATGAATTACATTTCTATATAGGCCCATTAGTATAATTATATACATATTGTTTTATATAATTGTTCATAAAAATTATTTATTTTTAAAATTGTGATAAAATACAGATAACAATATTTAATGTCTTACCCATTTTAAATGTACAGTTCAGTGGTATTAAATACTTTCATATTGTTGTGCAGCCATCACTATCATCTTCAGAACTCTTCATTTTGTAAAACTGAAACTCTGTGCACATTAAACAATAATTCCCCATTCCCCCTTTCTCCAGCCCTTGATGACTACCATTAAACTTTTTGTCTCTCTGAATTTGATTACCTTAGATACTTTGTATAAGCTGAATTATGCAATATTCGTCCCTTTGTACCTGGCTTATTTACTTTGCATAATGTCCTGAAGATTCATCTATGTTGTAGTCTGTGTCAGAATTTTCTTCTTTTTAAGGTTGGATAATAGTCCATTGTATGTATATACCAAATTTTGTTTATCCATTTATCCATTGATGGACGTTTGCATTGCTTCTGTCTTTCGGCTGTTGGGAATAATGCTGCTATGAACATGTGTGTACAAATATCTCTTTGAAACCCTCCTTTCAAGTCTTTTGTGAACATACATAAAATTGGAATTACTAGATCATATGATATTCTACTTTCAATTTATTGAGGGGCTGCCATAATGCTTTCTCTAGCTGCTGAACTATCTTATATTCCCCCCAAAAGCAAAAGGTTCCAATTTCTTTATGTCCTTACCAACACTTGTTATATTCTGGGGTTAACTGGAATGTCTTTATTTCACTTCTATTTCTGAGAGATAGTTTTGCTGGATATAGAAATCTTGAATGACAAGTTATTTTGCCTGGCATTTTGCATGTCATCCTACTGCTTTCTGGCCTGTATTGTTTCTCATGATAAATCAGCTGTCAGTCTTTTGGAATTCTCTTAGAATAGTTGAGAAGTCAGCTGTTAATCTTATTAAGGTACATACTGAGTGGTTTTTCTCTTGCTCCTTTCAAATTTTTTGTTTTGTTTTGTTTTTAGTTTCAACATCTTGAGTATGATATGTCTGGGTATTGATATTTTTGTGTTTATCCTACTTGCAGTTTGTTGTGCCTGTTAGATGTGTAGGTTAATGTTATGTCAAATTTGTGACTTTTCAGCCATTATTTCTGGAGGTATATTTCCTGCTTCTTTCTCTCCTGTTCTCTGTATTCCTGTACATGTATATTACTGAGTTTAATAGTGTCTTACATTTCTCTGAGGCTCTGTTCATTTTTCTTCATTTTTTTTTTCTTTTTGGCCTTCAGATTGCATACCCAAATTCATGGATGATAGTTTGTAATTTCTTTGGAATGTAGTTAGAGAGTGCATCTTTATTACTTTTAGTTGAGGTGGGCAGATATTTCATTTTGGTTTTGATTTGCAATTCCCTCATGATTAGTGATGTTGAGCACCTTTTTATGCAGCTATTGGCCATGTGTATGCCTTCTTTGGTAAAATATCTATTCAGATCCTCTGCCCATATTGTATTTGGGCAGGTTGCCTTTTTCCATTCGGTAGGTTGCCTTTTTATTCTGTTAAAGGTTTCCTTTTCTGTGCAGAAGCTTTTTGTGTTTTAAATTTTTGTTGCTATACATAGAGGAAATTTTATAACTTATATCTGTACATTTAGTAAAATGAAGACCAAATTTCATAAACAAGAAAAAGTGAAATTTATAAATATCTCATTTTTGTCCCTCAGGAAATTAAGAATTATTATTTTATGTTTATTTCACTTTTTGAGGTAATGTTAATTATGTGTATGGTAACACTGAGATGGTATCTATTTAGGTATGACAAATATGGTGTCCTGTTTTAATGATTTAAGGAAAAAATCCATCTTCTGGTTGTTACCTACTTAAATGTATTTTGTTGAGCTATATTTAAACCAGTTTTATCTCAGTATAATACACACATTATAGTAATTATTAATGCATTTGAATCATCCCTTAGGCTATAGCATCCTACATATTAGAGATACTATTTTGCAGTATTCTGAAATAGAAGTCTTCCAACTCTTCAATGTGATAGAGATGTCTCCTGGGGTGCCTGGGTGGCTCAGTCGTTGTGTATCTGACTTTGGCTCAGGTCATGATCTCACTGCTCATGAATTCAGGCCCTGCATCGGGCTCTGTGCTGACAGTTCAGAGCCTGGAGCTTCCTTTGGATTCCATGTCTCTGTCTCTCTCTGCCCCTTCCCTGCTCATGCTTGCTTGATCCTTCTCTCCCTCCCTCTCTCTCTCTCTCTCTCTCTCTCTGTCTCAAAAATAAACATTAAAAAAAAAGAAATATCTTCTACTTCCTCAGTTTTCTTAAAAGGCCGTGGAATCTCAAGAATTGTTATTAAAGGATGAGTTTCCTTAATGGTTTCCATCAAAGTCAAGATAATTTGAAGTAAGCCTAGTGCAAGGACAGCTAATTAACTTCATCTGTGACTATCTGTACTTCAAAATAATGATCTCTAGACAAATAGGCCTACAGTTTGCCTTACTTCTGATGACAGTAATGGAGAGAATCAAGAACATGTCTCATGGTTATCTTGTTTCTGCTATTTTCAAAGGAAAATGGTTTTTTTGTAGGTATAATTGACATGACATTATATTAGTTTCAGGTATACATTATGATTTGATATTTGTATATATTGCAAAGGAAAATGTTATCTGTTTTTAAGTATAAACTTAATTTGGTATTAATTTTGTATAGCTCTTCCTATTTTTCTTTCACTGGACTACTGCAACACTTTTCACCAATTTAGCCTTATGCACCAGTGGCTTTCATTTAATAGATGTCCAATAAATATTTGTTGAATGAGCACATGAGTGAAACCTATTTTTTTTTACATTTATCAGGGAAAGGGTTTCTCTCAGTACTTTTCCGTAACTCCAGGAACTCACTGAAATTGCACTCCAGTGCATGCAGTCTTAACGTTTCCCATACATGGGCCAAATGGCTGGTAAAGTACATGCCTATCCATTGGCAATATAGACTCTGCTCTACAGAAGGATTCTCTTCAATTGCATTTACATTTTTGAAACATGGCCACTTATCTCCACTTTCTAAACATTTCTAACTAAACAAAACATAGCTTTAGTGAGTCTATGTAATGATTTCCATAATCATTTCTTCAGAAAGAAGCAGACAGCAGATCTTTGCAAAAGTGAGTGAAAGGCAAACTGAAGAAGGTGATCACAAGCAAGAAACAATTCAAGAAAACTTCCTCAGCATCCTGGAGTTGTTAAAATTTGGTAATGAAGTTAACCCATGATGAAAAAATGTGAATATTTTCAGGACTTCTATTTGGAAGAAGGCAATTAATTCTGGATTTTGTAGGCATTAATGTGAGGCCTGATTACCTCTTTTAGAGGAAAGCCATATTGAATGCCTTAAAGAAAAACGCCACTTAGTAACAACCACACAGACTGGTAAAAACTTTTTATAATAGGTGATTGAAAGTTCTGGGTTTATGTATAAACCCACATAAATGTATATGTATATATAATATGTCCACATAAACCCAGAACTTTCAATTTCCTATTGCAAAAGTTTTCTGTGTTAAAAGTTCTAAACTATATTTGTGATCAGAATTTTACACTTGCTCTAGAAAAAGGGGAAGAGCTTTTTTTTCTTCAATTTTGTACCTTGATTGAATTATAGCTACTGCTGTAACTGATCTGCTATTGCATCCCCAGTGTGACATCTTTCAGGACCCTCTGCTTATCTACAAACCTCAGTTATTTGTGAAATTTGAGTTGTTCAGAGAAAAGGATTTTTAGCAAGTAGATGAAAAGATAAATGACTTCAGATTTTCAACAAGCTCCCATCTAACAATAGGTTAACCTTCAAAGGTTTTGAAACAAACATCTTCACTGGGGTAAGTGGGTAATTTGTACATGAAATAATAGAATAGTATCTCCCTTTATAGCAATGAATGGCAGGTTTATATAGGGTAGTTCTTGATGAGACAGAATGAATAAAAATCATCTATTTGAGGAGTTTCCAGAGATCATCAAAACCAAACAAGGCAGACTATTGTCCCTCTGGGTGCTTCTTTGCACTATCTTCTTGTGTATATGCTCATTGTTTTAAAGCTATCTGGGGCAAAATAAAACAGACATCTCTGAATTCTACAATGGGAAGTAGGAATTTTTCTTTTTCTGGCAAACAATGTCTTTGTGACCATGATCTCATAGGATCACAGACCTGACATCTGATATGCCAGATATTTTTGCTTCCTTTCCTTATGTTCATGTTTTGTATCTTAAATTCCTCAAAGGTGACCTTGAGAAAAAGTCACCCATAGGGATGAGAGAAGAAATATTTGATCTCAGTTTTCTGTGTTTTATTATTAGAAAAATTTAATCATGAATACTAATAATAATAGTACTTAGCAATACTTCATAGAAGGTACTTTTTATTGTTAAGTATAACAACCATACAGAAAAGTACACAATACAAAAGTTTAGTGAGCTAAATTGTCACAAATACCCATAGAACTACTGGGTGAAGATATGGAGCACATCAAGTATCTCAGCACTTATCTTGGCACCCCATCTCAATCACTATTCTTGTCTTCCCAAATAACCAGTATTCTGATTATTTTCTCCTTCTTCCTCTTCTTCTTCTCCTCCTCCTCCTCCCTCTTCCTCCTCTTCCTCTCCTTCTTCTTCCTCTCCTCCTTCTCCTCCTCCTCCTCCTCCTTCTTTCCTCTTTCTTCATTCTTCTTTCTTCTATCCAAAACAGAGTTATAGGTTTATTTTGTATGGCATAATTTGTAGTCTTTGCCCCCTCAACACTGTTTTTTCTTTTTAAATTTATTTATTTATTTTTTAATTTACATCCAAAGTTAGTTAGCATATAGTGCAACAATGATTTCAAGAGTAGATTCCTTAATGCCCTTTACCCATTTAGCCCATCCCCTCTCCCACAACCCCTCCAGCAACCCTCTTTTGTTGTCTTTATTTAAGAGTGTCTTATGTTTTCTCCCCTTCCATGTTTTTATATTATTTTTGCTTCCTTTCCTTATGTTCATGTTTTATATCTTAAATTCCTCATATGAGTGAAGTCATATGAAATTTGCCTTTCTCTGACTGACTAGTTTTGCTTAGCATAATACCCTCTAGTTCCATCCACGTAGTTGCAAATGGCAAGATTTCATTCTTTTTGGTGGCCAATACTCCACTGTATGTATATATATATACATATATGTATATATGTATATATATATGTATATATGTATATGTATATATGTATATATATATGTATATGTATATGTATATGTATATATATATATACACATATATATACCACATCATCTTTATCCATTCATCCATTGATGGACATTTGGGCTCTTTCCTTACTTGGGCTATTGTTGATAGTGCTGCTGTAAACATTGGGGTGCACGTGTCCCTTTGAAACAGCACACCTGTATCCCTTGGATAAATACCTAGTAGTGCAGTTGCTGGGCTGTAGGGTAGTTCTATTTTTAATTTTTTAAGGAACCTCCATACTGTTTTCCAGAGTGGCTGCCCCAGCTTGCATTACCACTAGCAATGCAAAAGAGATTCTCTTTCTCCACATCCTCCCAACATCTGTTGTTGCCTGAGTTGTTAATGTTAGCCATTCTGACTGGTGTGAGGTGGTATCTCAATGTGGTTTGATTTGTATTTTCCTGATGATGAGTGATGTTGAGCATTTTATCATGTGTTGGTTGGCCATCTGGATGCCTTTTTTGGAGAAGTGTTTGTTCATGTCTTTTGCCCATTTCTTCACTGGATTACTTGTTTTGGAGGCATTGAATTTCATAAGTTCTTTATAGATTTTGGATACTAACCCTTTATCTGATATGTTGTTTGCAAATATCTTCTCCCATTCCGTCAGTTGCCTTTTAGTTTTGATGATTGTTTCCTTTGCTGTGCAGAAGCTTTTAATTTTGATGAGATCCCAATAGTTCATTTTTGCTTTTGTTTTCCTTGCCTCTGGAGACATGTTGGGTAAGAAGTTGCTGCGGCCAAGGTCAAAGAGGTTTTTGCCTGCTTTCTCCTCGAGGATTTTGATGGCTTCCTGTCTTACATTGAGGTCTTTCATCCATTTTGAGTTTATTTTTGTGTATGGTGTAAGAAAGTGGCCCAGGTTCATTGTTCTGCATATCGCTGTCCAGTTTTCCTAGCACCACTTGCTGAAGAGACTGTCTTTATTCCACTGGATATTTTTTCCTGCTTTGTCAAAGATTAGTTGGCCATATGTTTGTGGGTCCATTTCTGGGTTCTCTACTCTGTTCCATTGATCTGAGTGTCTGTTTTTGTGCCAGTACCATACTGTCTTGATGATTACAGCTTTGTAATACAGCTTGAAGTCCGGGATTGTGATGCCTCCAGTTTTGGTTTTCTTTTTCAGGATTTCTTTGACTATTCGGGATCCTTTCTGGTTCCATACAAATTTTAGGATTTTTGTTCTAGCTCTGTGAACAATGCTGGGGCTATTTTGATAGGTATTGCGTTGAATATGTAGATTGCTTTGGGTGGTATTGAAATTTTAAAATACTTGTTCTTCCTATCCAGGAGCATGGAATATTTTTCCATTTTTTTGTGTCTTCTTCAATTTCTTTCATAAGCTTTCTATATTTTTCATGTGTAGATTATTCATCTCTTTGGTTAGGTTTATTCCTAGATATTTTATGGATTTTGGTGCAATTGTAAATGGTATCAATTCCTTGATTTCTCTTTCTGTTGCTTCATTATTGTTGTATAGGAATGCAACCAAAATCTGTACATTGATTTTATATCCTGTGACTTTGCTGAATTCAAGGATCAATTTTAGCAGTTGTTTGGTGGAATCTTTTGGGTTTTCCATAGAGTGTCATGTCATCTGTGAAGAGTGAAAGTTTGACTTCCTCCTGGCCGATTTGGATACATTTTATTCCTTTGTGTTGTCAGATTGCTGAAGCTAAGACTTCCAATACTATGTTAGATAACAGTGGCAAGAGTGGACATCCCTGACCTGTTCCTGACTTGAAGGGGAAAGGTATCAGTTTTTCCCCATTGAGGATGATATTAGCGGTGGGTCTTTCATGTATGGCTTTTATGATCTCGAGGTATGCTCCTTCTATCCCTACTTTTTTGAGGGTTTTTATCAAGAAAGGATGCTGTACTTTGTCAAATGCTTTCGCTGCATCTATTGAGAGGATCGTGTGGCTCTTGTCCTTTCTTTTATTGATGTGATATATCACATTTATTGTTTTGTGGATATTGAATGAGCCGGGCATCCCAGTTATAAAGCCTACTTGGTCATGGTGAATAATTCTTGTAATGTATTGTTGGATCCAGTTGGCTAGTATCTTGTTGAGGATTTTTGCATCCATGTTCATCAGGGAAATTGGTCTGTAGTTCTCCTTTTTAGTGGGGTCTTTGTCTGGTTTTGGAATCAAGATAATGCTGGCTTCATAGAATGAATTTTGACGTTTTCCTTCCATTTCTATTTTTTGGAACAGCTTCAAAAGAATAAGTGTTGGGGCGCCTGGGTGGCGCAGTCGGTTAAGCGTCCGACTTCAGCCAGGTCATGATCTCGCGGTCCGTGAGTTCGAGCCCCGCGTCAGGCTCTGGGCTGATGGCTCGGAGCCTGGAGCCTGTTTCCGATTCTGTGTCTCCCTCTCTCTCTGCCCCTCCCCCGTTCATGCTCTGTCTCTCTCTGTCCCAAAAATAAAAAAATAAACGTTGAAAAAAAAAAAAAAAGAATAAGTGTTAATTCTTCTTTAAATGTTTGGTAGAATTCCCCTGGAAAGCCATCTGGCCCTGGACTCTTGTTTTTGGAGGGGTTTTTTGATCGAATTAGTATTCGATTTCTTTACTGGTTATGGGCCTGTTAAAATTTTCTATTTCTTCCTGTTTCAATTTTGGTAGTTTATATGTTTCTAGGAATTTGTCCATTTCTTCCAGATTGCCCATTTTATTGGCGTATAATTGCTCATAATATTCTCTTATTATTGTTTGTATTTCTGCTGTGTTGGTTGTGATCTCTCCTCTTTCATTCTTGAGTTTATTCATTTGGGTCCTTTCCTTTTTCTTTTTGAATAAAACTGGCTGGGGGTTATCAATTTTGTGAACTCTTTCAAAGAACCAGCTGCTGGTTTCATTGATCTCTTCTACTGTTTCTTGTTTTTTGTGGGTTTTTTGTTTTTGTTTTTGTTTTTGTTTTTTTGTTTTTTTTTTTTTGGTTTAGATAGCATTGATTTCTGCTCTAATCTTTTTTATTTCCTGTCTTCTGCTGTTTTGGGGTTTTATTTGCTGCTCTTTCCATCTCTTAAGGTGTAATGTTAGGGTGTGTATCTGAGACCTTTCTTCCTTCTTTAGGAAGGCCTGGATTGCTATATATTTTCTTCTTATGACCACCTTTGCTGTGTCCCAGATGTTTTGGGTCGTTATGTTATCATTTTCATTGGCTTCTATGTACTTTTTAATTTCCTCTTTAACTTCTTGGTTAGCCCATTCATTCTTTAGTAGGATGTTCTTCAGTCTCCAAGTATTTGCTACCTTTCCAAATTTTTTCTAGTGGTTGATTTTGAGTTTCTGGTGGTCTGAAAATATGCACAGTATGATCCTAATCTTTTTGTACTTGTTGACGGCTGATATGTGTTCCAATATGTGATCTACTCTGGAGAAAATTCCATGTACACTTGAGAAGAATTTGTATTTCTCTAGTTTAGGATGAAATATTGTGAATATATCTGTTAAGTCCATCCGGTCCAGTGTGTCATTCAAAGCCATTGTTTCCTTGTTGATTTCCTGTTTAGATGATCTGTCCATTGTTGTAAGTGGGATGTTGAAGTCCCCTACTATGTATTATTGTCAATGATTTTCTTTATGTTTGTGATTAATTGGTTTATATATTTGGGTGTTTCACATTTGGAGCATAAATGTTTACAATTGGTAGATCTTCTTGGTGGATAGACCCCTTATTATGATATAATGCCCTTCTTCATCTCTTGTCATAATTTTTTAAAAATGTAGATTGTCTGATATCAGTATGGCCACTCCAGCTTTCTTTTGTTGACCATTAGCATGACAGATGGTTCTCCATCCCCTTACTTTCAATCTGAAGGTGCCTTTAGGTCTAAAATGGGTCTCTTGTAAATAGCATATAGATGGATCTTGTTTTTTTTTTTTATCAATTCTGTTACCCTATGTCTTTTGATTGGAGCATTTAGTCCACTGACATTCAGAGTGAGTACTGAAAGATATGAATTTATTGCCATTATGTTGCCTGTAGCGTTGGAGTTTCTGGTGGTGTTCTCTGGTCCTTTCTAGTCTTTGTTGCTTTTGGTCTTTTTTTCTTTTTCATCTTTTCTCTCCTCAGAGAGTCCTCCTTAAAATTTCTTGCAGGGGTGGTTTAGTGGTCATGAACTCCTTTAATTTTTGTTTGGGAAACTTTTTATGTCTCCTTCTATTTTGAATGACAGCCTTGCTGGAGAAAGATTTCTTGGTTGAATATTTTTCTGATTCAGCACATTGAATGTATCCTGCCACTCCTTTCTAGCCTGCTAGGTTTCTATGGATAGGTCTGCTGCAAACCTGATATATCTTCCCTTGTAGGTTAAGGGCTTTTTTTTCCCTTGCTGCTTTCATGATTCTTTCCTTGCCTGAGTATTTTGTGAATTTGAATATAATATGCCTTGTTGGTGGTGCCTGGTTGGTTGGTGGTGCCTGGTTGGTTTTGTTGAGTCTACAGGGATTTCTCTGTGTTTCCTGGATTTTGATGTCTGTGTCTTTCCCCAGGTTGGGAGTATTTTCTGCTATGATTTGCTCACATAAACGGTCTACCCCTTTTTCTCTCTCTTCATCTTCTGGGACCTCTATGATTCTGATGTTATTCCTTTTTAATGAATCATGAGTTCTCTAATTCTTATATTGTGTTCTTTTGCCTTTGTCTCCCTCTTTTTTTTTTCTGCTTCATATTCTCCATAAGTTTGTCCTCTATATCGCTGATACACTGCTCTGCTTCATTCATACTTGCCGCCATGGCATCCATTTGAGATTGCAGCTCAGTTATAGCATTTTTTATTTCATCCCTACTTGCTTTTACTTCTTTTACCTTGTAGGAAGGGATTCTAATCAATTTTCAACCCCAGCTAGTATTCTTATTATAGTGATTCTAAATTCTGGGTCAGACATCTTGCCCATATCTGTGTTGATTAAGTCCCTGTCATTACTTCCTGTTCTTTCTTTTGTGGTGAATTCCTTCATTTTGTCATTTTGAAGGAAGAAAAGGAATTAATAAAGTAAAGAAAAATAAAAATTAATATTAAGAAATTAAAGGAGCACCTGGTTGGCTTAGTCAGTTGAGTGTCTGGCTTCAACTCAGGTCATGATCTCGCAGTTCGTGGGTTTGAGCCCCATGTTGAGCAGTGTGCTAACAGCTCAGAGCCTGGAGCCTTCTTTAAATTCTGTGTGAATTTGCCCCTCCCTGCTCAGGTTCTGTGTCTCTGTCCCTCAAAAATAAATAAACAAAAAATTTTTTAAAAATTAAAAACAACAGAAAAAAATTAAATAAAGGATGCTAGATCCTAGGTGTGTTTTGAACTGGTTGTCGAAAGAAGCTTGATAGATTAGAGAAAAAAGAGAAAGATAAGAAAAGAAAAAAAGGAAAAAAAGAAAAAAAGGGAAAATGTTTGAAAATTTGAAAAAATGAATATAATAGAATAGAATGAAATGATGGAAGTAAAATAGAATTTTAAAATATTTACAAAAAGGTAAAAAATATAGTAGAAAAAAGTAAAGAAAAATCTTTTTAATAACAATGGAACATAAAAATAAATTTTTTTCCCTTCTGTATTCAAGAATAAGAAAAAAAAAGAAAAAAGAATTGAATAGATAGACCAGTGAATGAAATGAAATATGATTGAAATTATATCCAGATTCCCCTGAAGTCAAACTGTGAAGCACTTTAGAGTTTTGTAAACTAAGCAGGTGGAGAGACTCGTGGTTTTCTCAAGAGCGTGGTTGGCCCAGTTGGGTGGGGCTTAGTGTAATGGCTCTGTCCTCCACTAGATGGCGCTGCTTAGCTTACTGGGGTGGATTGTTGTGGCGCATGTAGGTGTGTATGCATATGCACGGGAGGGGTGAAAATGGCATCACCCAGCTACCTAGTCTCTAGTAGCAGAACTCTGTGCTCTCCTCAACTGGCAATCTAGCACTCCTTTGTCTCCAGCTTCTGTCTACTCCCTGCCTCTACACTGTCTGTGACCACTCTGTCAGGCTGCCAGGCAGCACCTCCCTCCTCAGTTTTATCTCAGATGGGGCAGTGTTTCCCAATCCCTCACTTTTGAGGGACTTTGGCTTTGACTTGTTCTGACCCTTTGAGGGAGGGTCTTGCTTAGCAATGGCTGGGTGCCTGCCCACCTCCAGGAATGTTTGTGAGACCATGCCACTGCCACTACCCAGAGGCTATGGCTGGGCACCAGCCTGCCCCAGAAAAAATTATGTAGCAGCCACATTTCAGGGATTATGGAAAATCATAACACATCTGGCTCTAGGCTTCACCCTTAACTTCCTTGCTCCAATACCAGCAAATGTGGCCGTCCTCTGGGGTTTGCCTGTGGGGAAGCTGCACAGCCTCTACCAAATGTCCTCCCAGCAGGGAAACTGCCTCTCTCCATGTGGCCTGAGGACCTCTCAGACCTTGCTCTCTGCTCCCAGGGATTTGCCCTTCGCACTAGAGCACCACCAGGTATCGAATAAGGAGTTTCAGACTCTGCATTCCCCCATTTACAGAACCTTAATGGAATTTAAACCATCTTCTTTCTCCTTTCTCCCTTTTTTGTTCAGTCCCTTTTTATTCAGTGGCCATTTCCACTCTTCCTCTTTCTCTCCAGCTTCTTTGGGAGGTGCTGCTTTTCCCATATTCTCCCTGTCTCCATCCTTTCTCTGCAAGCAAAAACAGTCCCTGACTTCTGCAGCTTCTGTCTCCCCCAGTTCACCTCTCTATGCCATGTGCCTCCTGAAGTTCTGTGGTTCATGTTGTGCAGATTGTTGTGTTAATTCTCAAGTCATTTTTCTAGGGGTGTAGGTTTAGTGTTGATCTGTCTGAATTTCGGGGACAAGAGTCTCAAAAAAAACTTGCATACTGTTCCTCCATTGGCCCCTCCCCATGATTATTTTATTTTCTTACAATTTATTTTCTTATAAATTAATTTTGCCTACCTGGAGACTTATAAATAGAATCATAGTGTATGTATTCTTCTTTTATTTTTTTATTTAATATTGTGTTTTTGAAATGTACCCCTATTGCTAAATTACTCCTGTAGTTTCATTTTGTTCATTTTCATTACTCCATTGTACAAATATGGCACAAGTTATTCATTCTTCTGGAAGTGGGCATTTGGATTGCTTCCTAATTTGGATTCTTTTTTTTTTTTTTTTCAACGTTTATTTATTTTTTTTGGGACAGAGAGAGACAGAGCATGAACGGGGGAGGGGCAGAGAGAGAGGGAGACACAGAATCGGAAACAGGCTCCAGGCTCTGAGCCATCAGCCCAGAGCCCGACGCGGGGATCGAACTCACGGACCGCGAGATCGTGACCTGGCTGAAGTCGGTCGCTTAACCGACTGCGCCACCCAGGCGCCCCGCTAATTTGGATTCTTAAGAATGATGCTACTATAACATGTGTGTGCATGTCTCTTGGTGCACACGATATATCTAGAAGTGGAATTACTGTGTTAAAGAGTGTACACATTAATAAGAGTTTTCACATTAATAAATAATACCAAACTATTTCCAAAGTACTTGCATTAATTTACACACCCACCAGCGCAATGGGAATCTAAGGGAGTTCACAATGCCCCACAAGCTTGGTATGGCCTCTCTTTTTATTTTTTGTCACAGTGGTGGGTATAAAATGGTGTTCACTGTGGCTATAATTTGCATTTTATTAATGTCTTAATGTGGTTGAACACCTTCTCAGATGCTTATTTCCTAATTGGTATAGTATTTGTGAAGTTTCTATTCATGTCTTTCACCTAACTTTCTGTTGAGTTTTCTGTCTTACTAATTTATAGTTCTTTATATATTCTATATACAAGCACAGTACCTTCTGCTGAGGCTTGCTTTTCACTCATTTAATGGTGTCTTTTAATAAACAAATTCTTAATTTTAATAATGTCCAATTTATCAATAATTTCCTTGATGAATATGCATTTTTTCTGTCCTGTTTAAGAAATTTTTCCATACCTTAATATCATAATGATGTCTCATATTCTCTTCTATAAACTTTTTTGGTTTTCTTGTTAATTTTCCAACTATTTTCCATCTGGAATTGATTTTTGTGTACAATTGAGGTAGACATTGAGATTTTTAAAAATTCCATTTAGGTTTCCAACTAATTCAGCACCATTTATTGAAAAGATCGTCTTTTCCCCATTGGTATGCGTCACTACTTGTCCTACCACCTATCCAAATTTGTGTGGCTTTGTTTTGGGGCTCTATTCTATTCTATTGGTCTATTTTTCTATCTGACAAATACACCTCATTGTTTTAGATACTGTAGCTTTACCATGAAGTTTTGCTATCCACTAGAGTGTATTCCTTCAAGTTATTGTTCTTCAAAAGTATCTTGGCTGTTTTTGCTTTTGCATTCCTACATAATTTAAAAATCATTTAGTGAAATTCCGTTTGAAACCTGTTAGGATTTTTAAATGTATGGAGCGAAATCTATGAATACATTTGGAGAGAATTGGCATCTTTATCATATTGAGCCTTCTAGTTCATGAACATATATTCTTCTATTTATTTGATTTTTCTCAATAACATTCATAATTTTCTGTGTTGAGATTGATCCACAGATTTAAAAATATTTGTCACTAGGTATTTGAATTTTTTGGTGCTTTTGTTAATGAGTACATGTCATTTAAAATTTTTTATTTTTTGATTCTTGCTGATGTATAAAATTCATTTGATTTTCATATTTTCACCATGTACTCTACTCAGCAACCTTGCTAAAAGTCACTGTCTTATTCTAATAATTTAGTGATAAATTCTTTTGAATTTCCTGCATATTTAATCATATCATCCATGGAAAATAATATTTTTATTTCATCACAATTCTTATACTTTTTATTTTTCCTTGAGTTATTAGTACACTGGATAGGATCACCCATTTGAAACTGAATAGAAGTGGTGATAATGGCACTATTGTCTTTATCACTAAAGAGGGAAAGGTTTTAACATTCCACCATTACGTATGTTTTCTATTAGTTAGTGTTCCTTTTTTTAAGGTGCTATTTAACAGATTAACAAAGTTAACTTTAATTTCTAATTCAAGAGGTTTAATCCTGAATGGATGTTGAAATTTATCAAAAGGTTTTCTGCAACTATTTTGATCATATTGCTTTTTCCTTTATTATGTTGATGCAGCTAATTTATGTTGATTGATTTTTAAGTTGTAATTTAACCTTGTACTCCTGAAATAAATTCAACTTGTTTTTTACATGTTAACCTTTTCATATATTGGTAGATTTGATTTGCTAATATTGTGTTTGATATTTTTGCTCATTAATTAAATTGAATATAAATTTTCATTCTTGCAATGGCTTTATCGGGTTTTGGTATTAAGACTAAGCCAGCCTCCAAAAATGAATTAGGAACTATCTGTTTTCTGGGATAGTATTATAAGAGTGGTAAAGCCATCTGGGCCTGCAGTTTTCATTGTGGGAAGGTTTTCAATTACAAATTCATTTTTTAAAATAGTAATAGGACTATTCAAATATAATCCTTCTTAAATCAGTTTTAGTGTTTTGAATTTTTTAAAGGAATTTGTCCATTTAATCTAAACAAAATTTTAGACATAACATTATTCATAAAATCCTGCAATTATCTTTTTAATATAGCAGGATCTATAATGATGTCCCTTTCTTCATTCCTGATATTGACTACTTTTGCCTTCTTTCTCTCATTTTTTTCTAAAAGTCAATCTCAACAGGAATATAACAATTTTATTAGTCTTTTCAAAGAATCAGTTTCTGGCATTGTTGATCATTTTCACTGTGCTTTTTGTTTTCTATTTTACTACTTTCTTCTCCTTTCTATTCTCCATTTTGAGGATAATTTGTTGTTATTTTGTCATATTCTTGTGGATGGATGTGTATATCAGATTTTCGGTCTTCTTTTCTAATATATGTGGTTTTGAACAGAATAAATTTTCCACTGAGGCAAAGTATTTAGGTGCATCTCACAAGTTGTGATAGATCATATTTTCATTGATGACTAGTAAAAATATTTTATAATCTCCATTGCAATTCCTCTTTGACTCATGGATTATTTTTTAATTATACTGCTTAGTTACCAAACTTCATTTTTTTTTTTTGTTATACCCGTTCTTGTGGGTGTGTAGTGGCTTTGATTTAAATTTCCCTGTTGAATAATGATGTTGAGCATCTTTTAATTAATTTAGTAGCCATTCATGTCTTTAGAGAGATGCCTGTTCTATATTTTGCCCACCTTTAGTGGGATTATTTTTTTATTATTATTGAGTTATGAGAGTTTTTATACATTCTGCATACAAGTACCTTATCAAAATACAATTTGCAAATATTTTCATTGTCTTTTTACTTTCTTTTTCTTTAAAATAGTTTATGGTGATTCTAATGTCAGTTTGCTGAACAAAGGTTCTAGTGACATCTATGATATACTATGAAATTCTCACATGAATAGGTAGTTTTGTAGGCAAAAAACACTGGTCTAGCTGCTTACTGCCAACACTTACAGAAAATTCATTTATGCTGTTATTTATGTAACATTTTGTCATACTTTATATGTATTCATACAGATCTATTAAAAGATATCTGCTATAATGATTTCTGTACAATATGGTACAATTAAAATGTATTTTATTTATTTATTTATTCATTTATTTATTTATTTATTTTTTTAACATTTATTTATTTTTGAGACAGAGAGAGACAGAGCATCAACGGGGGAGGGGCAGAGAGAGAGGGAGACACAGAATCCGAAGCAGGCTCCAGGCTCTGAGCCATCAGCCCAGAGCCTGACGCGGGGCTCGAACTCACAGACCGCGAGATCGTGACCTGAGCCGAAGTCGGACGCTTAACCGACTGAGCCACCCAGGCGCCCCTAAAATGTATTTTAAAAGAAGATTAAAGTTGTACCATTCATCACTCTTTTTTTTTTTTTTATGTTTTTATTTATTTTTGAGACAGAGGTAGACAGAGCATGACTAAGGGAGGGGCAGAGAGAGAGGGAGACACAGAATCTGAAGCAGGCTCCAGGCTCTGAGCGGTCAGCACAGAGCCCTATGCGGAGCTCGAACTCACCAGGAGATCATGACCTGAGCTGGAGTTGGATGCTTAACTGACTGAGCCACCCAGGCACCCCATTCATCACTCTTTTTACCTTCTTAATGATATACTTTGAAACACAAAAGATTATGATTTTGATGAATTCCAACGTATCTTCCTTTTTATCACTTGTGCTTTCAGGTGTTATATGTAAGAAATCAGTGCCTAACTCAAGGTCACAAAGATTTACTCCTGTGTTTCCTTCTAAGAGATTTATAGTTTTAGCTCTTACATTTATGTCTATGATCCACTGTGAGTTAATTTTTGCATATAATGGAAAGAAAAGATTTAAATTAATTCTTTAGCATATGGATATCCAGTTCTAATAACATTTGTTAAAAAGACTATTCTTTCCCCATTGAATCATCTGAGCGTTTTTGTCAAAAACCAATTATGAGTGTTTATTTCTGTATTATCAATTCTATTGCCTTAATATATATGTCTCTCCTGGCACTCTCCTGTGCCAGTACCACACTGTCTTGATCTCTGTAGCTTTTCAATAATTTTTGAAACCAGGAAATGTGAGTCCTCTATCTTTGTTCTTCTTTTTCAAGATTACTTTGACCATTTTGGGTTTCTTATATTTCCATGTGAATTTTAGCATCATGTGAATTTCTGATCAGCATTGCATGAAATCTTTAAGTCAGTTTGGGAAGTATAGCCATATTAACAATATTATAGTTTTCTGATCCATGATCATGGGATAACTTTCTGTTTACTTAGGTCTTAATTTCTTTCAATAACGTTTTCCAGTTTTCAGTGTACTACTCTTATGCTTATTTTGTTAAATTTATTTCTACATATTTCATTATTATTTTTTAATGTTTATTTATTTTTGAGAGACAGAGACAGAGCATGAGCAGGGGAGGGGCAGAGAGAGGGAGATACAGAATCTGAAGCAGGCTCCATGCTCTGAGCAGTCACAGAGCCTGACACGGGGCTCAAACTCACGAACTGTGAGATCATGACCCGAGCCAAAGTCGGATGCTTAACTGACTGAGCCACCCAGGCATCCCAGTATTTCATTATTTTTTATGCTACTATGAAGTGGATGGCTTTCTTAATATTGTTTCAGATTATTTATTGCTAGTGTATGGAAATATAATAGATTTTTGTTTATTGGCCTTGTATACTTCAACCTTCTCTGATGTTTTTCTTATTGGTTCCAATAAGTCTTTAGTGGATTTCTTAGGATTTTCTGTCTGCAGAATCATGTCATCTGCAGATATACATTGTTTTACTCTTCCTTTCAAATGGATGTCTTTTTTTACTTTTACTGGCCAGTTTCCCTGGCTAGTACTTCCAGTACAATGTTGAATAGAAGTGGTGAGAGTATTTTTGTTCTGATCTTTTTTTTTTAACATTTATTTATTTTTGAAAGACAGAGAGAGACAGAGCACAAATGGGGGAGGGCTAGAGAGAGGGAGACACAGAATCCAAAGCAAGCTCCAGGCTCCAAGCTGTCAGCACAGAGCCTGATGTGGGGCTTGAACTCACGGACCATGAGATCATGACCTGGTCCGAAGTCGGCTGCTTAACCGGCTGAGCCACCCAGGTGCCCCTGTTCTGTTCCTGATCTTAAGGGGAAAGCATTTAGCATTTCATCATTTAACATGTTAGCTGTAGGTTTGTAACAGATTCCTTTTGTCAGGTTGAGAAATTTCCCTTTAATCCCTAGTTTGTTGAGTGTTCTTATCGTGAAAAAGTGTTGGATTTTGTCAAATGCTATTTGTCCTTTATTCTATTAATATGATTTATTGCATTGATTGATTTTCCTATGTTAAACCAACCTTGCATTTCTGGATAAATTCCACTTATTCATGGTGTATAATCCTTTTTATATGTTGCTGTATTGATTTTACTAGTATTTCATTGAGAATTTTTGCATTATTCATAAGGGATATGGTCTTTAGTTTTCTTTTCTTTTGTCATTTCTGTTTTTGGTAACAAGGTATTATCAACCTCATAGATAGAGTTGGGAAGTGTATAGGAATGTTCCTTTTCATTAGGCATTTAGTTTGTTGGTATTCAGTTGTTCATAGTATTCCTTTATAATACTTTTTATTTCTGTAAGGTTGATCATGATGCCTTTTTTATTCCTAATTTTAGTCTTATTTTTTCTCAGTCAATGTGGCTTAAGATTTATCAGTTGTAGGGCACCTGGGTGGCTCATTTGGTTAAGTGTCTAACTCTTGATTTTGGCTCAGGTCATGATCTCATGGTCATGAGTTCAAGCCCTGCATTGGGCTCCACACTGAACATGGGAGCCTGCTTGGGATTCTCTCTCTCTCTCTCTCTCTCTCTCTGCCTTTCTCCCCCACTCACATGTACATGCTCTCTCTCTCTTTCCCCCCAAATAAATATTAAAAAAATTGTCAGTTCTATTGATCTTTTCAAAGAACCAACTTTTTAAAATCAAATATAGAAAATTTGCATCCATTATTCCTTCAAATATTTTAAAATTTCTTCTCTCTATTCTCCACTGGGAGTCTAATAATATGTATGTTAGAACACTTGATATGCCTCACAGGTCACTAAGGCTCTGTTCAATTTTATTTTTAGTCTAATTTCTCTGTTTTATTTTAGTTAAATTCTATAGGTAGGCCTTCAAATTCACTTGTTTTTTTCTTCCACAATGTTTAGTCTGCTGTTAAGCCCATCTAGTGAATTTTTAATTTCAGATAATGTATTTTTCACTTTTAGAAGTTCCATACCCACAATGAACAAAGGAATAGATGGGACAAACAGAAAACAAATAACAAGATGGTAAATCAATCTCTCATCTACCAAGAAGGAATGAAAGCTAGCCTGTTAGTCTTCTGCCAGAACCATTGGATGTCTGAATGTGAAATCAAATACATTCTAAATGGTTCCATCTTTTTATTTTACAGATAGGAAAACTAAAGTTTAGGAAGTTTTTGAAACTTGCCTACAGATAGGCAAGTATTTCAGGGCTGAGCCAAGTCTAGGGCCAGAGCTCTTTTTACTAACACTAATACCACTTACATTTATTTTACCCTTCACAGTTTAGGTAGCACCTTCTCATGCTTTTTGACCTTGTTTATTATGTCATACCACTCATCCTATGGAGATGGCATTTCCCACTTTTCTTTAGGAGAGAATCTTGGGAGATTTTTAAATATTTGTTTCTTAGAATGCCAGTGGTTCTGAAGCTGATTCTACCTTATGTTAAAAAAATTATAGGAAAAAAAGCATAGCAAGTCTCCCTATGTTGTCCTACTGCAGGCCACACATTGGTAGTCACAAGAGAAATGGTCTTGTTTGAGAATTACCATTTTGCCTTTGTCACTTCAACACAAAAGGGCTCAGAAGTGATCTTATACTTTCAAAGGGGCCTGGGATTGTTGGTAGTTTACTCTTTAATGACTCTCACTTTGATAAGGAATAGAAAGGTTGGGTTGTCACTCTGCATGCAAGTTTTTGCAGTGATTCCTTCAGAGTATGAAGACCTATTCATATTTCTTCCAAGAGTTTTTCCTTCTTTTTATTTTCCTTTTTTTTGTAAGGTTACTATCTTAAAGTACATACACATTTGTAGATATAATAAAAGACGAAATTGTGTGAGGAAATCAAACAAAATGTCTAAAACAACTCATCAGATATTAAAAATTTAAACTCAGGGATGGGGCATAAAATGATATATTCTTTTCAACCTGATGTAAAAGCTGTTACATACAGTCCAACTGTCTCAAAAATGGGAATGGAAAAGATAAGACACAAATTCAGTTGCAGAACAAAGCTGTAGTCTTGGATTTACAGCTTTTAAAGTATTAAGAAATTCACTGGCCATCTAATACCTTCTCCTGAGTAGGCCAAGGAGGATAATTTTAATTCAGTTGTTAATTCACCACACTGCTGTCTGGCTAGCAGTTCATGGAGAGACATGCTGTCATGTGAGTGTATCCAGTTTTTTCCAGTCCAGTCATAACATTTGAGCCTACTGGAAGGAGATGACAACCAGATTCGCTTTTGGTCTCCCTGTTGATCATGTAGGTCCTCAGATCACAAGTTAAACCACTGGATAAATATCCTGTCAAAACTCCCAAATGAAATATGATCCTTAAACATGTAAAGTTTGTCTGCAAAGTCTTTAAAGAACTCTCCTAAAAAGTCCAACATGTCTTCTGCCAGTCATTCACAGGAGTATCACCTAGAAATACTTGATCTCTCAAAGTTTCTGTTTTCCTTAAATCCATCAAATGGTCATTTGGCTTTTTGATGTTTAGAATCTGATTGAGGCAGAACAGGTACCAATTGGACTAGCTGTGGATGTTTGCAGCATGCAGTATCCCTGCTGACCACACCCACTCCTCATCCACTTTCGGGTTTTATATATTAGCTCATTAAGCCTGCTGTAACAAAGTACCACAAACTGAGTGGTTTAAACTATATAAATCTATTATCTCATAGTTTTGTAGGCTAGACATCTGAGGTCAAATGTGGGTGGTACTGGTTCCTTCTGAGGGCTGTGGGGCAAGAAACTATTCCCTGCCTCTTGCTTAGCTTCTGGTGGTTTACTTCATTCCTTGGTTGGTAGAAGCATTGCCCTGATCTCTGCCTTTGTGTTCACATGGTGTTCTCCCTGTGGGTACATGTGTGTGTGTCTGTGTTCAAATGTCCTCTTTGTGTAAGGACAAAGACTGGGGTCCACCTGACTCCAGTATGATCTCATCTTAACTAATTATATCTGCAACGACCCTTTTCCAAATAAGGTCACATTCAGAGGTACAGGTGGTGGGGATTTCAACATGTGAATTTTGGTGAGGACACAAGTCAACCCATAACTCTCTGCTGGGGTGGTTCTAGGGTATAGTTAATCCAGGGAAAGTTCAGCCCCACTACTAAGGGGTGCTTCCCAGAATAAGCTGTATAATCTCCAAAGACTCTCCCTTCTGGTTGGTCAAAGCTTGCCTATATGCTTGATCTGTGTGAGTACTGGGAATTTCTCAGCTTTTAACTCATATCATCCTTTGCTCAGCTTTGTGGAGCCTCACTCTATGCATGTATGGCTTGGTACAGAAGAGACTAGGTTTCTGGAGCTCTTTGCCCCATGGCTCCCTCCTTTCCAGAACTCTGTCCTGAAAATTCCAGCGTCTTCAGCCTTTACTAATTCTAAGTTCCATTTCTCTTTTAAGGAAGGCTGCCACCTCTGTCTGGAGTCTTTCTGTCTGTACAGCCCCAAAATCACTTTCAGGCAAAGGCAAGGTGATCAAGGATCCTATGCTACCTATATTTAAATGTCTGAACATAATTGTCTTATATCTTTGTTCCAGTTTTTTAGTTATTAAGTCTGGTCCTTCTTACACCATTGTACTCCAGGGCAGAAATTCAGGGTGAACTTTAAAAAAAAAATTTTTTTTTAACATTTATTTATTTTTGAGAGACAGAGCATGAATGGGGGAGGAGCAGAGAGAGAGGGAGACACAGCATCTGAAGCAGGCTCCAGGCCCTGAGCTGTCAGCACAGAGCCCGATGCGGGGCCTGAACCCACCAACCGTGAGATCATGACCTGAGCCGAAGTCGGACGCTTAATCGACTGAGCCACCCAGGTGCCCCTGGGGTGAACTTTTAAAAGCTTTTACTTTTATGGGGCACCTGGGTGGCTCAGTTGGTTAAGCATCCGACTTTGGCTCAGGTCATGATCTCCCCCTCCGTGAGTTCAAGTCCTGCACCTGGCTCTGTGCTGACAGCTTAGAGCCTTGAGCCTGCTTTGGATTCTATGTCTCCCTCTCTCTCCACTCCTCCCCTGCTCACACCCTGTCTCTCTGTCAATATCTCTCAAAAATAAACATTTAAAAATAAAAGCTTTTACTTTTAAAGCTGAGCTATAAAGTCATCTGTGTTGTAAAATTCACAACTTTTAGAAGTCTTTGGAGCATCAAATACTGGGATGTGCTACTTGCTCAATATGGCCTAACTAAAAGGACTGCAGAGCCACCTTTGAGAAGCTCATTAATGACGTTAATCACAGATCTTCTCTCAGCCATAGCCTGTTTGTGTACGAGTAAGTAGGAATGTGTTAGTTTAGCTAAATTTGTTCTCAGGCCACAGGAGGAAGATACGTCATAGGAGACAAAGGGGTAGCATCCCTAAGCTTCAGGCAATCGCAGAGAAGCTTGGGACTCAGCTTCACCATATGAAGCTCACACAGCTGACTGGTTTGGTTTTTTGTTTGTTTTTAAATTTTTTTTAATGTTTATTTATTTTTGAGACAATGCGAGAGACAGAGTGTAAGCAGCAGAGGGGCAGACAGAGGGAGACACAGAATCTAAAGGGGGCTCCAGGCTCTGAGCTGTCAGCACAGAGCCCGACGCAGGGCTCAAACCCACAAACCGCAAGATCATGACCTGAGACTAAGTCGGATGCTTCACCGACTGAGCCTCTCAGGAGCCCCCAGCTGGCTGGTTTTAATATTATGCACCATAGGCTGAAAAGAAATACATTTAAGTTTCTACCAAACATTTGAGTTCAGAACCACCAAATCATCTTAACCCAATTATCAGAATCTCCAAAATCTTTATAATGGAAAGGAGGAGAGGCCCCATACTTACTTACTTACTTACTTACTTACTTATTTATTTATTTATTTATTTATTTATTTATTTATTTATCTATCTAGCTTTAGAGCTAGACCAGGTTAGGTCTGAATTCTGTCTTCTTCAATCATTAGCTATGTGAACTTCGGCAATCCCCTCTGAGTTTCCTAACTCCTGAAATGGAGCTATTTATTTCATAGGTGGATTGTGAGAATTAAATAGGAACATGTGTCTACCATTAAAGCCTGATGTATGACTGGCTCATGGAAAAACAGCTTGGGCTTGGTGTTGTGGTGGGAAGTTACTAGATACCTGCACCCCAGCATCTGCTCCCCCAATGCCGTCTGGTGGTTTTTACCCATAGGCATGTATTTTCTAGAGCTTTTACTTCAGAATTAAAAAAAATTACACATACCCTTATTAAACGGAGATAGAGGCAGGAATAGGGTAAGTCAATACTTGTCATTTACATCTTTGAAGGGATTGGTTTATTAGCATGTTGGTTTAACACAGGTGTAGGGCACCTGCAGAATAAGTCTCTGAACTGCAAGACGACTCTAAGTGCATCAAAAATGAGCTTCCCTTACATCACAACTTTGCATAAGGCCGGCGCTCCCTGTGCAATTTTGCATAGAATAAATGCAGATCAGGCCATAGGAAACTTACCTATAAAAATACAGTCAATAAGAACTTTGATATACACATGAAATAAATCAGACTCACAGACATTTGAAATGGGAAGAAATCATAGAGATGGCAGTGAAATGATTAGCAGTTGTTTGGAGAGCTATCATGTCAGCAGACACCATTCTATTTCTTTTAAGGAAGTCTCCAAATCTACCTAAGGCGTCATAGGCACAGTCAGTGGATACATCATTTCCACTTTCCTGTTTTTCCATGGAAACAATGAAGAAATTATTCCTCATCCTACTTTCACTCCAAACACTATTTTTAGTGTTAGCATTTGCTATGGAAACATTCACTTAGTTCTTTCACCTAATGTCATATCATTTCACTGATAGAGACAAGGGGAGCCTCTCCAGCAGTTTCCAGAAGAGAGCATATGTTTTGGGTACCAAACAACTGCTTTATGAACATGTTTTTGTTTATAACTCAGTCAAAAATAAGGAACTGCCCAAATAGCGACAACGTTCCATGATTTTTTTAAAAAGTGCATTTCCTTTTTTATATTTGTTTATATTTTATCTTTTATTTATAATCTGTCAAATGAATAACATCTATCAAATGTTGCTAATTTGTTCTACCAAGAAGATCAGCTTTCTGTCAGAATTTTACTGGTGATTACCAGAGACTAAGGAAGCTACGGAGTGAGTGAGAGGTGGGCAGGTGCATAATACAGCCTCTTTTAGAGGCAGGTGTGAGGCGTAGCTCAGTCATCACTGCATAACCTGTGGCTAGTTGCCCAACGTGGCCCCCATACAGTGGGACTGAAAAACATGATCTCTAAGACCCTGGACAGACCTCGCCTTCCAAATTTGAATTTTAGTCACGTAGCACATCATGCTGAGGAGGCAAGACAAGCTCCAGGAAGCTCCATCTAAATGAAAATCGTGAACCGCATTGGGTACTCAGAAACACAGCAGTGTGTTCATTGGCAGAGATTATCACTCTTATTCAGTGCCTTACATTTATACTCCCACATTTGTTCTCCTTGCTTCTAAATTAGTCAGTGTAAAGACTTTTAAAAGATTAGCTGATTTAAAGCCACATTTGCAAAAGAAGCTATGTGGGCCAGCACATAAATCAGATATATGCTTGTTTTATCTCTCTGCCCAAAAGAAAAGTAGCAGTTTAGACTTTTTCTTCATAAGCTTAATTAAAGTTCTCATTTCTCTTATTTAAAGTATGATTGCATACAAACATAAAATGGGGACTGTTATGGGCATTGTGCCAAAATAATCTTTCAGAGTCATCCCCAGTCCCGGAAGCTGATAACTGGGCAAACAAATATTTGTTAGGTTAGAGTAAGACTTTTATGGAAAGTAACAATATTAATGTTAAAAACCAGCAAAACTATGATTCTTAGATGGCATAATGAACACACTTTGTTTTAGAGGGAAGGACTAAAAATAAGTCTTACAAAATTTGGCCAGGTTAAAATCAAAAGTATTTTTGAGTTACCAGAAGATACTGTTTGGACATTTCTGAATGGTCTCTAAATTGCTGAAAGGTATTAAATGGCTGCCCAAGTATCCAAAATTTCAGACTATTAGTGTTTGGCATTTGTGGGGGAAAAAAGTGGGAATGCCTGGAAGAGATTCAGCTAAGAGTCTCAGTCCCTTTAGTGCAGTTTGAATGATAACCTCCATTTAAAATATTAAAGTTCTTCAGCTGGAATTCAGCCAAGGCGTGTTTAATGGGACCTCTGCTATAGACTGCGTCAGTAAGTAGGGATGGAGAAGTGGGGTTTCCAGTAATGAGTAAGGAATTCTAAAATAAATTTTGTATTAGTTTCCTATTGTTGCAGTAACAAATCACCATTAATTTAGTGGCTTAAAACAGCACAAATTAAAATTCTAGGGGTCAGAACTCTGATATGTGTCTCATTAAGCTAAAATCCAGGTGTCAGCAGGATTATGAATCCATTTCCTTGCCTTTTTGGGCTTATAAAGGCTGCCCACTTTCCTTGGCTTGTGGCCCCACACCTCCACCTTCAAAATCAGCAATACTGACCTGAGTCTTTCTCACACTACCATCTCTCTGGTCCTCATCCACCTCTCTCTTCCATTTTTAAGCACTCCTGTGATTACATCGGGCCCACCCAGATAATCTAGGAAAATCTCCCTATTTTAAGGTCAGCTGATTAGCAAACTTATTTCCATGCTTGGTAACTTTAATTTTCTCTGAAGAAGGAAGCAAAACCATCTGTTCAAAAGAGTATGATGGGGACAGAGAACACACGCCACATGAGAGCAGTCAGGGCTAGTTGCTCTGGAGAACAGGGGAAGAAGCCGCCCACAAACAAATGAAAGTATTGTCCAATTGTGTCCTTTGGGTCTTCTACCTCTGATTCAATCAGACTCTCAGACCCATTCATAGCCATTGACTCAGGAATTCCTCCTCTGGATCTCTCCTAAGGATATAATTATGAATGCAGACAAATTATGTACACAGATATTTGTCAAAGAATGGTTTGGAATACTTTGAAGTTGGAAACTACACCAGGGAAATGGTAAAACAAATTATGATATATCTACATAATGGACTATTAGCCGGTTATTAAAATTTATTTTTACTTGGTTATATACTTGATTAACATACTTAGCTATCACATGGAAGATACTTGTGTTATAATGTAGTTGCAAAAAAAAAAATCGGGACTCAGAATTGTGTATTTGGCTTCATCTCAACTATGCAGAAGACATTTGGTTTTGCAGGCTAACTCCAATGCCTTCTTTTTTTTATAAAAGAGAAACTGGAAGGAAAACAATAAAATGGCAACAGTGATTCCTCTGGGGTTGGAATATTTCCTTCTTCCTTATTTTATGTATTGTCCCACTTGTTTTTCAGAGAATGCTTAAAGGTATTACGGCCCACATAAAACTGGAGACTATAAATGCTTGTGGTTTTGGATTGCATGGTTCTGTGATTTTCCTTGCATGGAAATTTCTGGCCATAGGAAGAGAGGAGGTTGGTACTGAAAAGCAAGGCAAGCCACAGACTAGGTGAAGGTATTTGGATATTTGTTCTCTCTCTCTCAATACATATATATATATATATATATATATATATATATATATATATATATATATATATTTCAAATACATGAATTATATCTAGAATATATAAGGAGTTCCTACCAACCTATAAGTAAAAGATTGCTCAATAGAGAAGTGAAGGACATGAATAGGCACTTCACAAAAGAGGATATCAAAATAGCCAATGAAAAATGAAAAGATGCTTATCATTAGGTATCAGAGAAATGAATATTAAAACCAAAATGAGATACCACTACAATACCCATTGGAATGACTAAAATTAAAAGGCTGACAATACTGCAAATATATTGAAAAGATATGAACAACAGAAATTTTACACTAATCATGGTAATGTAAATTGTTCCAACCACACCAGAAAAGTGTTTAGTAGTATTAACTAGTTACACATGCATGTGACCCAGGATTCCACTCTTGGGTAATACCCAGTAAAATGCTTATGCCTACCAAAAACATGTATGAGAATGCGCATAGCAGATTTATTGTAGTAGCCCAAACATGGAAACAATCCAAATGCCCAGGAAGAGTAGAATGGGTAAAATGCAGGTATATCCATACAATGGAATACTGCACAGCAATAAAAGGGAATGAATACACACAATAAAGATGACTCTCACAGACATCATGTTGAGTAACAGAAGTTAGACACAAAAGGGGTGCCTGGCTGGCTCAGTTGGTTAAGCGTCTAACTCTTGATTTTGGCTCAGGTCATGGTCTCATGGTTTGTGAGTTTGAGCTCCACATTGGGCTCTGTGCTGACAGTGCAGGGCCTGCTTATCATTCTCTCTCTCTCTCTCTCTCTCTCTCTCTGCCCCTCCCCCACTCTCTCTTTCAAAAATAAACTTTATTTTTTTTACAAGTTACTTTATTTTTTATTTTTTTTTAATATGAAATTTATTGTCAAATTGGTTTCCATACAACACCCAGGGCTCATCCCAACAGGTGCTCTCCTCAATGTCCATCACCCACTTTCCACTCCCCCCCACCCCCCATCAACCCTCAGTTTGTTCTCAGTATTTAAGAGTTTCTTATGGTTTGCCTCCTTCCCTCTCTGTAACTTCCGCCCCCCTACTCCTCCCCCCTGGTCTTCTGTTGAGTTTCTCAGGATCCATATAAGAGTGAAAACATATGGTATCTGTCTTTCTCTGCCTGACTTATTTCACTTAGCATAACACTCTCCAGTTCCATCCACATTGCTACAAACGGCCAGATTTCATTCTTTCTCATTGCCAAGTAGTATTCCATTGTATATATAAATCACATCTTCTTTATCCATTTGTCAGTTGATGGACATTTAGGCTTTTTCCATAGTTTGGCTGTGCTGTTTGAAAGTGCTATTATAAACAGTGGGGGTACAAGTGCCCCAGTGCATCAGAACTCCTGTATCCCTTGGGTAAATTCCTGGCAGTGCTATTGCTGGGTCATAGGGTAGATTTTTTTTTAAATTTTTTTGAGGAACCTCCACACTATTTTCCAGAGCGGCTGCACCAGTATGCATTTCCACCAACAGTGCAAGAGGGTTTCCGTTTCTCCAACTCCTCTCCAGCATCTAGAGTCTCCTGATTTGTTCATTTTAGCTACTCTGACTGGCGTGAGGTGGTATCTCAGTGTGGTTTTGATTTGTATTTCCTTGATGAAGAGTGACATTGAGCATCTTTTCATGTGCCTGTTGGCCATCTGGATGTCTTCTTTAGTAAAGTGCCTTTTCATGTCTTCTGCCCATTTCTTCACTGGATTGTTTGTTTCTCAGGTGTGGAGTTTGGTGAGTTCTTTATGGATTTTGGATACTAGCCCTTTGTCTGATATGTCATTTGCAAATATCTTTTCCCATTCCGTTGGTTGCCTTCTAGTTTTGTTGATTGTTTTCTTTGCAGTGCAGGAGTTTTTATCTTCATGAGGTCCCAATAGTTCATTTTTGCTTTTAATTCCCTTGCCTTTGGAGATGTTTCAAGTAAGAAATTGCTGTGGCTGAGGTCAGAGAGGTTTTTTTCCTGCTTTCTCCTCTAGGGTTTTGATGGTTTCCTGTCTCACATTCAGGTCCTTCATCCATTTTGAGTTTATTTTTGTGAATGATGTAAGAAAGTGGTCTAGTTTCATTCTTCTGCATGTTGCTTTCCAGTTTTCCCAGCACCATTTGTTAAAGAGACTGTCTTTTTTCCATTGGATATTCTTTCCTGCTTTGTCAAAGATTAGTTGGCCATACATTTGTGTCCAATTCTGGAGTCTCTATTCTATTCCATTGGTCTATGTATCTGTTTTTGTGCCAATACCATGCTGTCTTGATGATTACAGCTTTGTAGTAGAGGCTAAATTCTGGGATTCTGATGCCTCCCACTTTAGTTTTCTTCTTCAATATTACTTTGGCTATTTGGGGTCTTTTGTGGTTCCATACAAAATTTAGGATTGCTTGTCCTCTCTTTGAGAAGAATGCTGGTGCAATTTTGATTGGGATTGCATTGAATGTGTAGATTGCTTTGGGTAGTATTGACATTTTAACAATATTTATTCTTCCAATCCATTGAAAGAGTAAGATTTTATGAAACTTAGCATCTGTGATAAATTTCTCACAACTGGAACTTCCCAGGCCCAGCCAACACTAAACCAGGATTATTGAGTATTCCTATTTCACTAACCTGAAATACCTAAGTACAGATCAATAAACTGGCCCCAAAGGATAAAAAGTATCTAAGGAAATGCATTCCACCAGGGAAAATATAGAATGCTCTGAACTTATTCTGAACATAAGTCCATTTGGTTTTGTAATCTGCCACCTATTAAAAATGTTGTAAAGATTTATGAGAAAACATTCAGAACCATGGAAATAAAGATATGATCTAAATGCAGAGCCTCATGACTGTTAGAATTGTCTTGAAAAGAGTTAATCACTAGTTAGAGCTGAAATGCACACTGCTGCTCGATTGTGTGAACAAAACTGTACCTGCCTGGATGTGTGGTGACAGATGATGCCATGTAAATAACAGGTAAGGAAGTAGGAAATATAAAAGAAAGCAAACAGGTGCTCAATGCCTGACTAAATGTTAATAGAATTTCTTAGAACAAAGCATGAACATCAAATGATGTAGATGAGAATCCCTGATCTCTAGACCACATTTCCAGACTCACATGAAAAATGGGATTATGATGAACCCCCTTTCAATTTGTAAAAATTCAGCCCTGTATGTAGGAAATACTTAGAAATACTATGTAAATGTCAAGACTTTAGAGTCATATCTGGGCTCTGACACTTAGTCACAAGAGAAATTCAAATGGGGATCTTGGAAAGCAACTAGTATAGTACGATGTATAATAGGTACTCAGGAAATGATAGGCATCATGATCATATTTACATATTTGATCCATCTTCCTAGGTGTTAATCTTGGAGGAAGGAGGTGCAAGCCAATCTTATTTAAAATTTAAGAGTCAGGGAGATACCATCTTACATCTTGGTACAGAGATAAGTGTTGTTGGGGTGGGGGTGGGACACTGAGAAAGTTCAGTCCTGATAACTTTAATTTTCTCTGAAGAAGGAAGCAAAACCATCTGTTCAAAAGAGTATGATGGGGACAGAGAACACACGCCACATGAGAGCAGTCAGGGCTAGTTGCTCTGGAGAACAGGGGAAGAAGCCGCCCACAAACAAATGAAAGTATTGTCCAATTGTGTCCTTTGGGTCTTCTACCTCTGATTCAATCAGACTCTCAGACCCATTCATAGCCATTGACTCAGGAATTCCTCCTCTGGATCTCTCCTAAGGATATAATTATGAATGCAGACAAATTATGTACACAGATATTTGTCAAAGAATGGTTTGGAATACTTTGAAGTTGGAAACTACACCAGGGAAATGGTAAAACAAATTATGATATATCTACATAATGGACTATTAGCCGGTTATTAAAATTTATTTTTAATTGATTATATACTTGATTAACATACTTAGCTATCACATGGAAGATACTTGTGTTATAATGTAGTTGCAAAAAAAAAAAATTGGGACTCAGAATTGTGTATTTGGCTTCATCTCAACTATGCAGAAGACATTTGGTTTTGCAGGCTAACTCCAATGCCTTTTTTTTATAAAAGAGAAACTGGAAGGAAAACAATAAAATGGCAACAGTGATTCCTTTGGGATTGGAATTACTGAGGGGGGGAGGGGCAGAGAAAGAAGGAGACACAGAATCCGAAGCAGGCTCCAGGCTCTGGGCTGTCAGCACAGAGCTCGATGCGAGGCTCAAACCCATGAACTGTGAGATCATGACCTGAGCCAAAGTCGGAGTCTTAACCAACTGAGCCACCCAGGCGTCCCAAATGTTTGTGGTTTTGGACTGCATGGTTCTGTGATTTTCCTTGGCAGCATGGAAAGGCCTTGCTGTAGGAACAGAGGAGTCTCATGTACAGGTGGGGTTTCAACCAGGAAGGCAGAGCAGGAGGACCAAGAGATGATAGCCCTGGGGGTGTGGAAGAGAATAGTTGGGGTAATATCCATGGGGATCAGGGCTGCAAAGGATACATGCTGTGCAGGTATGACTCTTAGGACAAGAGAACAAAGAGCAGAAGGTCCCTGGAAGGCGAAAGAGCAAAAGGTTCGGGAAACAGGGAGCAAGACCAGGGTGGGAAAGAGATGAAAAGAGAGAGTGGGTACTGTAGATTAATGCATTTGAGGTAGATAGAGCAATCCAAGGTTGTGACGAATCACGATGAGAGTTGATGGATTAAGATATTATCAAGCAACTACTATGTAGCAGCACTGTGCTAAATGCTGGATATGCAACAAAAATGTTCAAAACAGATACAGACTCTGCCCTCTGGGAGTCATGCTCTGCTGGGGCAGTTCAGTATGGAACCAAAAATGACCCCCTACAAAGTGTGATATGTGCTCTAAAGAAGAGGTGCAAGTGGGAAATACAGGCCAGAAAAAAAGACCAAAGGAACTGACACTCAAGTTAAAACCTGAAGGATGAAAGGGGTGAGGGTAACGTGAAGGGCAGGGGCAAAGCATTCCAGGAGAGGGGGCTGCTCAAGCAAGCACATCAAAGGAGGTAAGAAGTTGAGCTTTTTGGAAACTGGAAGAAGAGCAGTTTGGCTGCTGTGCGGTGAGCAGATGGTGGCACTGAAAGGAAGTCTATGAAAGACATGGGCAAGGAACAGACCAGACCCTCTTAAGGGATTTGGATTTTCTCCTGACTGGATGGAAGCTACAGAAGGGTTTTGAAAGAGGGAAATGACACAGTCACTCATTATTACTGGAGGAGATTGGGATGGGAGGGACAGGGGCTGGGATCTGGATACTGCTGGACAGCCAGCCAGTGGAGAAAGTCCCTCAGGAATAGGGTTCATGTGGCCTCTGACTGTGAGGTGGTTCAGTTTGACCCCTGTCACCAAGACTCACCGGGCAATAGGCCTCTTGTCATGAGAAGGATAGTATCGTTTTTTCCTAGATGGTTCCTGGCTGTTCCTTGGCTCTAATTCTCTGCCCAGGTAGGGATGCCTATACCTATGGGGTCTGAATTTTTGGAACCCGAAGAAAGACAGGCAGTTTGTCTTATGAAGATCCAAGAGCAGAATCCTGGGATGAAACACTAGACTTAAATACTCTTGTTTTCTGATAATTCCAAAGGATTCCTCTTCTGGAGTGTGGGAAGGGCTACTCCTCCTTTCTTTTCTAAACTAAAAGGCAGTTTTCAGTTTGCAGAATTAGTTGCCACTTTTAGAAAGGCAGCCTGTTTTGGTGCTGAGGGTGCAGACTGGGGGTTCAAATCCTAGTTCTGCTACTACTTCCTGCATGAGCACATTACTTGCCATTTTCATGCCTGAGTCTTCTCATCCACAACATGGAGATAATAGCAGAACCTCATGTGTAAAGTGGGGTTAATGGCTGGTCTCAGCTCAGGGTTCTTCTGGGAACTGAATGATTTAAACGAGTGATTAATTGCAAATGGCTTAGAACAGTGCTTGGCATTTGATAAAAATATGTCCCCAGATGAGGTGCAGTATACTTAGAAATAGTATAGTCTTTCTTTTGCCAGATCAGTGAGGCTCTCAGGGATAGCTGTGAAAGGTTTCCTGAGACTTGGAGAGGGAAGGAGGGAGGGACAGAAATAAAACAACAGCTATGCTCTTAGCTTTATGGTTGTCTGTACAGGCTTCTAGAAACTGTACATGGTTCTCGTTTTCCTTTGAACCTTTAGGAAAGCCTTGCTAATATTTTTAGCTTTTTCTCCACCCAGCTTCAAGGTTTGGTCCAAGAAGCATTAAGGAGGGAAAGAATTCTCTTGAGCCACATGGCAGGGCCCTGGGGACTGGAGTTCTCAGCAAGAAGGTGCAAGTGCCTGGGAGGTGGGAGAGGGGACATTTTTAAAGGATGAAGGTGACTGCTCTACTAGGTAACAGATAATTTCCCATTTTCCTAACCTATTCACATAGTTCCCTACCACTTTTTAAAAAATGTTTACTTATTTTTGAGACAGTGCGAGTGGGGGAGGGTCAGAGAGCAAGAGAGACAGAGAGAGACAGAGATAGAGGATCCAAAGTGGGCTCAGTAGCAGCAAGCCCAATGCAGGGCTCGAACTCACCAACCATGAGATCATGAGATCAACCAACTGAAGCACCCAGGCACCCTCCCTACCACTTTCTATTTTGGATGTTGACACCATGTTCTTTCTCAGCCTTAGCTAATCACCAAGAACTTTGGCTTTTGTTCTCTCAAAACCGACAGTAACTTCAAAAGCCACCCACAGTGCACGCAAATAAAGCTAAAGGCTTAAGATAGTCTGGAACAAATAAAATTCTAAGGTGGAAAGGTGACTTACAGAGTTGATAAATATTTAGTAGTTACAACTCCCAAAAATGTGATTTTGAATAGGAAGGAGCAGAGACTTAAGGTGAGAGAAGGTTGTGTAGATTTGCTTATAGTTGTTCAGTTTAGTTTGAGGATTTTGAAAAGAGGACACACACCAAAGTCATTGTCCTGAGGGTGATGAGTCACCTGTCTATTTCGAATGCAGGTGATTAACTTGGGGTCTGTAGACTGATTCCCAATATATATTTATTGCTTTCATGCAAGAAATTTATAAAGCTCTTAACCATCAAAACGATGCCTTTAAGCAAATAGCTTGTGCTAAAAGGATTATAAAAAAAATTTTAAAGGCAACTTCTCTTTATATGCTCAAGTGACTGGGATGTGTCTTTAGCCTTTTTTCCCTGTCTCCTCTTGTATTTGGGATTTTGATCCCACTTAAAGCCAAAGGTGTAGAATGCCTCTTCCAGGGTTCTACCCTGGCTCTTCTGCAACAAGTCGTGCAGACGTCGGCTTCTCGGGTCCTCAGTTGTCCGCCAGGATGTGGTGCAGATTCCGGGTGGTCCCCACATAACAGCGCCGTCAATGATAATTCAGACCTCAGATAACACCCTCTGAACGTTAACTTTTTCTCTTCTAGCTGGAGTGTGAAAGTTTCTCGCGTGTAAGCTGTAGTGGCCTCGGTCTCTGCGGGGATACAGTTCACGTTCATCTTCCTCCTTGCAGGAAAAGCTCCCTGCTCTTGCTCCCTGCAATCAGCAGACCAAGACTTCCATGAGGGCTCTTTAGTTGATTAGCTGAGCGACCACCCGAGGCCAGCACGTTTCCTAAGACGATCTCCTTAAAAGGACCAGCCTGTCTTTAAAAGGAAAAAAAAGGGAGGGGGGCAGGGGGTAGCCAGCGAGCCTGAGAAGTCATCAGCAACCTTTCTTCCCACACTTGTGGTATCACAACAATGATTCACCTCAACACAGGGCGGCAGCTTCCCTAATTAGCCTGGAGACGCTCCGGACCCACACGGTTATAAAAAAACAACTTTTACTTTTATTCAAATGCACAGTTCCCACCCACTGCGCCCACTCCCTCCAGCCCCGGGGCCCGCGGGCCGCCTGCTTTGCCGGGCGGATCAGGAGCCCCCAGGCCCCGCGCCGTCGGGCCGCGAAGCCCCCTGGTGACCTGGAAGGTTGAGGCTGGAGTTGGGGCCGAATCCCTCTCGAGGGTATTCAAGTGAGCCGGAACGTGGACGCCTCGTCCTCCAGGCCCGTCGGGGTCGCTGGTGGACCCCGGCCTCACCAAGGTAGGGGCGGCCTGGCCCGGAGCCCCGACAGCGTCGCCGAGTGGGCCGGCCAAGGCGGGGCGGCGGGAGCAGCCGCGGGGTGCGCAGGGGTTCCCGCCCGCCGCGTGGGGACAGCCTGGGCCCGCCGGCGCCTTCCCCCACGAGCTGTGGGCAGCGACTCCGGCTGTTGGGTGGCGGCGGCGGCGGCGGGAGCGGCGCGCCGCGGGGGAGGTGCGCGCCGCGGCCGCGGGCGAGCGGAGCTGCGCGGCGTCCGCCCCCGCCGAGCCGAGAGGAGCCGAGCGGAGCCGGCGCGCCCGGGGCTGGGAGCGCGCGCCGAGGCAGGCTGAGGGCCGGCCGCGGGAGCGTCGCGCCCGCGCCCCGCTCTCAAGACCCCGACCGGGGCCGTGGCGAGGCCAGCTGACACCTGCTGCGTCGGGCCGCGGGCCGCAGCGTTCCCGCGCGGGTGCCGGAGCCGTTTCGGGCGGGGGCCGCCGGGCGCGCGCGCCCACGGCAGGAGCGTTCCCCGCACGCTGCGGACGGTGTTCCTCCAGCGCTTCGCCGAGCCCGGGCCACGCTCCTGAGCCAGGTACCCGGGCGGTCTGCGGCGGGCTGGCCGCGAAGCGTGCTTGGGCTGGCGACCGGTGGCGCGGGGAGACCTGGGCGGGGGCGGCGCGGACCCAGTAGCGCCCCGACGTCTGCCCAGGTGTGTGGCCGGCCAGGGCAGAGCCCACGCGGCCAGGTGCCCCTCGGGGGTTGGGGGGTGGGGTGGGGTGGAGGGGGGCGCGATCCCGCGCGGCCGCCTCGTGGGGCAGCGCGGGCCTGGGCGGAGATGAGCCAGACACGCTCACGCAAGTGCCCAAAGTTTCCCTTTGCTCACTTTGCTGGACTTAACTTTGAATTGTGAGGTGAAGCATAGCAGTTTCAAGCTTTAAGAGGGAAGTCGATCTTGCTGGGTCTGGATCGTTAGTATACGAAGTATTTGTGCCTGCTGTCTCTAAAGGCCATTGCAGGAGAAATTAGTGGACAAAGTCACTAAATGCCTTTTTTATGTGTTAGTTAATGGTTTATTTGTAGGCAGGTTTTAGGCTTCGGTTACAAGCCACCAGTAAGGGATTCTGGGTTCCATGTAAGAAATATTCAAATTGGGGGGCGTTGTCTTAAAAAAATTATAGTTGACATGCAACGTTGTATGAGTTTCCAGGGTATGATTTGACAGTTCTATAAGTTACGCAGTACTCACCACAGTGTTCAAAATTTTAATCAACAAAATATATCTTGAACAGATGCTTCATATCTGGCAGGGCTTTAATTTGAGGTTAATAACAGCATAGGTAGTTACTCAAATGAGCTAACATTTGGCTTTGAAATGCAGGGAAAAAGGAATGCCACCGTTTGAATCGGACTTGTGTAGGTACAGGCTGACAGCTGGCATCGTGTCACTGCTGAACACTTAATTTTGAGCCAGGAAATCTCTCCAATGGGAGACAAGCAGCTGTGTGATCTTTTTAGAGGATCACCCCATACCTTCTCAAGCTATCTTAAAATATCCTCCCTTATTCAAGCCTGCAAGCTTTCTTCATTTACATAACGCAGGCAGTGGACCATGGAATAGAATCTATTTAGACCCCTGGTATTCAATCTGGAACTCAGTCACCTCATCCCCCACACACCTGGAATTATGGAGCCGGGTGGTCACTCCTGAGAGCCCTTTGAGGTTATAAAATTGTGAGGGGAAACATCTGGAGAGGGCCCCGCAGTGGTGTCTGGGATCCCTGCCTTTGGGAGCTGGTGGAGAAGGGTTGAACTGGCTGGTTTCCTGGCTCTGCCCCAGTCCTGTGCTGAGCCATGTTGGAGCCTGAGGCAAAAGGAAAAATCACTACTCTGGATCCTGTCTTTAGTTAAAATTGTAATATTTAGCACGACATAGATTTTGTGTTTATTTTGACGTTTTAACACACTGCATTAAGACGTTTGCGTTGTGGAGCTTTTGGTCTCCCTTGAAATTTTGCGTCTGAGGTGAATGCCTCACTTGCCTCACCCTAGTTCTAGACTTGCCTGTGAGTCCAGGTGCTTAACTTCTGCAAGCATCAGTTTCCTCACCTATAAAATAAAAAAAAAGTAGACTCTCCATGGATGTTGTACAGCTAAAGCATAGCATCTGGCTGTTTACACAGGACTAGGCATATGGGGACCATGAAAGGGTGGCTGTCCTATTTGTATTTCCCCGAATCTTCCTGAGTCTTGGTTTGCACTCAGCAAAATGGGAGTGATAATAGCCAGCTCACAGGGATGCTGTCAGGGTTAAATGAGAGAATGTGTGTGAAGGCGCTGGCCCTCCTGGAGGGTAAGTTTTCTGTGATGGCTTGGTGGGCCCCGGATTTGCCTTGCAAGGTCACAACCACTTGCTTTCCCCTCTGGACGTTAGCCTTGTGCCTTGTCATGCACAGACACTCATAAATTCTGTTTGTGTTGCATTGAGACCCCACAGAAGCTTTTGAGTCAAAGTAGAGATGTTTCTTGCCCAGGACTTATTTTGGAGTGGTGAAGTTCACCAGCCACAAGTTGTAGTTAGCAAAATGTTTTATAAATGAACTTAATTTTGCTACTCCAAACAAACGACTTTGGTTCCCTTTTGGTATATTTAGTCCTTGTTTATGATTGTGATTTTCCTGAGCCTAAGTCAAGTGATATTATCTCAGTCACTAGCTTAAGGCAACTTGGTCCCTTGAGAGTCAGTCTCTCAGTCTCTCTAGGTTACTCTTGGGGGCCCCTTCTCCCCACAGGTGGTCTCTGGGCACCAGGACAAGGTTGGCATCATGTAAAGGTGTGTGGGAGAGTGGCCTCTTGCTGGCCTTCTATTCCTCTTGCTGATGCATTTCCCATCACCACCACTGAGCCTTCTTTCCCTCCTCCACTGAGTGTGGTCCAGCTGGGTGTCACTGGGGTGAGCTACAGCTGGGACCTGGCTCCTGCAACTGGCTGTGAGGTCGGCACACTCTAGCTCTCTTCTAGGTCTCTCCTGGGCACCCAAGAAACTGCCCGGATCATGTGGCACTATGTTAGGCTTCCATTTCTGCCCCACTTGAGTGGTCCTCAGTGTTCCCAATAGGAAGCAGGACAAAAACTTCCCATGTTTTGTGTTCCCTTCAACCTTCCATGGATTTTTCTTCCCTCACCACCTCTTCTCTAGGTGGTGCAAAGCGGTGGGGGCGGGGGGGAGGGTGCTCAGTCCCTTCAGCTTCCCCTTTTCTTAGTACTGGAAGAGTGTTTTGTTTTTTTTTTAAGATTTTATTTTTAAATAATCTCTACACCCAACATGGGCTCAGACTTACAACCCTGAGGTTGAGTTTCATGCTCCACTGACTGAGCCAGTCAGGCACCCCAAGAGCTTTTTTTTTTAACCTGTGGGGCAAGAGTCTTAAGTCATATCTTCTGTTCTCTGTGCATTATGACTTAGAATAAAAAAAGAATTGGGGCGCCTGGGTGGCGCAGTCGGTTAAGCGTCCGACTTCAGCCAGGTCACGATCTCGCGGTCCGTGAGTTCGAGCCCCGCGTCGGGCTCTGGGCTGATGGCTCGGAGCCTGGAGCCTGTTTCCGATTCTGTGTCTCCCTCTCTCTCTGCCCCTCCCCCGTTCATGCTCTGTCTCTCTCTGTCCCAAAAATAAATAAAAACGTTGAAAAAAAATTAAAAAAAAAAAAAAAGAATTAAACATCATCTCACCTCCCCCCCCAGCTTTGAAAAATCAGATGCATCCTGATGAGGTGGGAAGGAGGCAGGGAAGAACAAACTGGGAAAATAGGGAAAAAGTTCCCTTCCTCTCCCTGCTCTCCATCTTTCTGGCCACACTGACCTGGGTTATGGGCACTGGACTTCTTAATACATGAAAAAGACTGGGAAAGATATAGAACCTGCTGGAAATACCAGTCACAGGCTGGGAGGAAATGGGGAAAGAGCAGCTTTGAAGCTTTGTTGGTGGGTGGGAGAAGAGACTAGTTTTCTGCTACACATTACTGAGTCCAGCCCAGTAAACCACTTTCAGGTGGATTAATGCTTTCAAACCATTACCCCCTATTTATGCTGCTGTTTCTTCATCATCAGAATGATCCACTGTGTGCTTTGCATTTAGTAAAAGCAGAAGAGAAACAGAAAAATCCAAGTCATAATTAGTTGCTTCTTCAGGGTGCTTAGGAATTATTTGAAGAATAAGATTAGCCTTTAGGAAGCCTAAAGCTGTAAACCCAAGCTCTGGGTTTTGTTTTCACACTCAGTGGTTGGAAGGTGAAGTGGTCAGGGAAGGCTTCTTGGAGGGGGTGACTTTAAATAACATTAAGACTTTGCCACATGGATGTGAGATAAAAGAGAGCTTTCCATGAGAAGGAGCTCTTGAGTGCCTAGAAACAGAAAGGCCTTCCCAGGGGTGGCCTTTCAGGATGTGCTCGTGGCTTGACCCTTCTTGGTGTCATGTTTATCCCTTTTGTTGTCTAGGTACCTGTAAACACTGGCACAGTTACTGTCATCTGTAGGTAGGACAACAGGAATGGTCAGCTCTCTAAATTCCTTGTGTTTTCCCAAACTAATGGAAATCAGATGTGTTTTCATCTACCCTGTTTTCTTAGATATTTGCGTCTGGAAAATAATTTCAAACTTTTGGGTCAGGTCAGTGGTCCTTGAGATATGTTTGTGATTCTGATGAGTTAGTTACCTTGGAATTCTTTGTATTGCTTTAACGTGCTATAACCCATAATTCTGAGCTCAGTGGGTCATGAACCAGAAGATGCCATGTGAGTACTCATGGAATTTAGTGGCTAATAGACAGGGAACAGTGAGACAGGTGCGACCATGCACCCAGGGGCTCCTTGACAGGTGTCAACGCCTGATTCCATGCAGACACTTGTACTTTTCAGATGCAGATTCCTGGTAGGAAGGACTCTCAAATATTTTTCTTATGATTAAGGTATCTGTGAAAAGAAATTACAGAAGATGTTTTTGAAAGGTGAGGAGTAGACAGTTATTTAGTTGCTCAAGCCTCTTCCTATCCCTGGTGTGTGAGGCTAATTTGTAAATGTATGAAATTTGAGAACTTCTGGAATACTTGGCCTCACGTCTGAGGTCCATTCACCAGTCTCTGCATCCTTTCTGACCCCCAAATTCTCATGTTTGTGGGAGGCAATAGAAGCATTAGCTGTGGTGTGCGATTTTCCCAAGAAACTGCTCTCTGAATGTGGCATATGAAAATGTCAGAGGTGTTTTGCTTTCTTAAAGTAAGTGATCCAGCCAAGGGGGGCAGTCAGGGCGCTGGTTTCAGCTGTGGCACTTAAGAGTCCCTGTGACCTCAGGCACCCCAGAGAACGGGGGGGGGGGTTTACTCATATGCGCACACACACACACACACACACACACACACAAGCATCACTTGAGGTATTGTATCAGCAGAAGAAATGCTTCATAAATTATTTATGACTATTCTTCCATTTCCTTTCTTGGAACGTGAAGGGTACTTATTATAATTCCCAATTAGGACCCCTAATAAAGTACCCTATAGCAATAAAGGGTCCTTCTGCATCTGAGATCTGATGGCATTTAAGGAAAATGAGCAAATGTGCTACAGAGTGCCCCTGAGAAAAGTTAGTGATAGATGTCATGTGGGGAAAGGCCTTGATGCAATTTAAAGCACACAGTGAGAAGTGAGGGGAAAGCGATGGGAAGGGTAGCACAGGTAGGATAGGGTGAAAGTGGGTGGAAGACCTTCAGCATCTGGGTCGTGGGGTACACTGTGGTCATGGGCTCCATCTCTCTCTACAGCATTAGCTGTCCCTGCTAATATGTGGTTACAAGGACTAGTTAAAGTACTAGCGGAAGGGCCATAGATGGGACACACACACACACACACACACACACACACACACACACACTTGTTCTATTGGTGAGACTCGTAGGGACAATTCTGCCCTGCCACATCTGTGGCTCCTCAGCGAGCCTGATGAACAGCCATGGATTAGAAGATCAGAATGGGTGTCACCAATGGGTAACCAAATTGCAACCAATATTAGGTTCCTCTTATATATTTAATGTTATACATAAGAATATGTCATGAATATTTAGTACTTTTTCAGCATTTAGTGTATCATGAATAGTTACTGCCCAGCTGCTTTGGGTATATTTAGTACCTCATGAATATTAGGTATCTCTTGTCCTTCCACACCTTTCTGTCTGTTTGATATACACATGTTCTCTTTACTGAGTTTTATCTATACTAAACATATCTTATAAGTCATCCATCCCCTTTGCTGTCTTTTCTTTAGAATTGAATATTCTCAAATAACATGACAAATGTACATTACACCAGCCTAGTCTCTTAAAATAAATTTCCAGGTTGTATATATTTTTGTGAAGCCATTGTCCTATCAGGATGGGTGTCTGAGGTGTGTGGGGGCCTCTGGGACCGGGTGTAGGTCTGTATAGGCTGATAAAGCTTGCTCATGTGCACTTCAGGTTTGCAGATGGACAGTGAACTGTGTGCTCGGGGCTGGTTTCTGCTCTTGGCTCCTCAGGAAAGAAGTGACCATGGGAGAATGTCCATCCGAGAGGCTATACCTGTTGTTTTGAGCCTTGCGCAAGCTGGTCTCAACTCTTAGCTCTTTTTGGTTGGGTGCAGCTGTGTGGCCAGGCACAACATCTGCACCAGCAGGGACAGGGACAGGAGCATTGGATGTGGGGTCACAGTTCACCTGGGGCCTAGGCTCAGCCCTGGGCCTCTTGAGTTCTCCTCCCTGGTCTGCAGCTGATGTGGGCAATGCAGTGAGCTGCTCTGGAACACCATCCCCTCTCTGCACCTGCTGTTCCAACCTGTGTCTAATACCACACTCCTGGTTCAGAGGTTCCATCATCTTGCTTTAACACATTAATTACTCCCCTTTTCTTCCCCTCTATTCCCTGAAAAGTGGTAGCAGGAACTTTTTCATGGGTCCTTTCTGCAGGGACAATTTGTGACATGGAAGCAACAAGCGCGAACCCTGCTGATAGAAACGGGGAGGAGGATGGGATTTGGGGGCGGGTCAGGCCCACACACTGGACATCGTACCACTTCACCTGGTGCTTTGTTCTCTGTGAACTGGGCTTATTTCCTCAGAAACTGAAGTGGTCACGTATGTTTGGATGGTTGCTGGGTGGCAGCTGCATGCTCCATTGGAAATCAGATCTTTAAATCACCATGTATTAGCGTTTCCAGTATACCGTCTGAGTGAAACAGGCTCTTCACGTACAAACACAAAACATTTTGCAGATCTGAGTCACTGTTTTCTGAGGCTTGGCCTGTGTCATCTTGTTTTCATCATGGCCTCCATGAGCAGAGATGGTTCTTTCAGCTGAGGTGTTCGTGCTAGCAAGGCTTCCCTGGTACCACGTTTAGAGCTGAAATTACAGGTTGTGTTTCATGGGCCCTGGGGCAGCCCAGAGGCATCCCTCGATAGTGGAGGAACCACTGCAGGCTAGACTCTGCCAGGCCAGCAGGCAGGGAAGGCCCAGAAGGTCGTGAACTTGGCGTGGGGCAGGCCTGCCAGCCGCCCAGAATGCCGACCAGACGTGTGATTTGGCTCGTCGCAGTCAGGCTGCTCCTTGGCTGCTCCCTTGTGTGGCACAAGGCCAGGTGTGGCACAACAGACTGGCTCCACCAGGAGGCAAAGCCAGGGGCGGAACATGAGTGGGCGTCTTGCTAGATCTGGGGGCACGTCCTCCCAAATTTTTGTCTGTGCTATACCGAATATTCATGTGTGTGTACGTGTGTGTGTGCACGCAAAAGTACCTGTTTAATATGAAGAGGTAATATCTACATTGTTTCGTGCTGCCCTTTCTTTCTTTCTTTCTTTCTTGTATATGTCTTTATTTGAGAAAGGCAGAGAGAGTGCGCACGCAAGTCGGGGAGGAGGAGAGAAAGAGGGAGGGAGAGAGTCCCAAGCAGGCTCTGCACTGCCAGTGTGCAAAGCCCGATGCAGGGCTTGAACTCACGAACTGCAAGATCATGACCTGAGCTGAAATCAAGAGTCGGATGCTTAACCAACTCAGCCACCCAGGTGCCCCTGCCTTTTCAAAATTAGTATTGTGTGTTGAGTCTCTTTTCCACATTGTTAGATATTCTTTCTTAGTATTGGTTGTGTGGCTGTGAGGAGCTCCCATAGGATGGGCAGGCCCAGCCTACTTAACCCGAGTCGTCTGTTGGATCAATGTCTACTTAAATTATTTTCAACCCTTAGCCACTTAGTAATGGTAGGACAGTGAACATCTTTGTCCACGCTCTTTTGCACATTTGTCTGGTTGGTTCCTTCCAAGTACTATCTCATAAGTAGATTTCCTGTGTATGTACATGCCTCCTCCTTTAATATGCCCTGCCTGGAATAATTTTTTTTTCACACCAAGGTGTGTGTGTGTGTGTGTGTGTGTGTGTGTGCGTGTGTATGTATGAGAGAGAGAAATTTCCCTCCTCTTGGCCGACAGTGTCTTCAACATCTGTGTTATTCAGGATTTGCTCACGTTAGTTTAGGCAGAAGAGGATTTAATGCAGGAAATTCAGGGCCAGCAGAATCGTTAGAAGCTTGGCCCTTGGCCAGACCTACAGGAGTGACCCCCAGAACAACACTGCAGGGCTGGCTGGACAGGAGCTGCTGCCTCCAACCCCAGACCCATTCCGTGGAGGGTCCCTCCTGCTCAATGTACATCCATGAAGCTGGGTTGTCGACAAGGCTGTGGGACTTCCACACCCTTCTCCCCCCATGGAAAAACCTGATGCTTCTGCGGAGGTGGTGGTGTCTGTTAGCAGAGATGCACAGGAGACTCTTCCACGTGGGGAGCCTGGCAGGGAGGGAGGCTAGGAAGTCAATTTATGAACTATATTTCTCCTTGGTTTTCTAGCCTCTAGCAGGCAGTGAACAAGCCAGGGAGTGTGAACAGAATCTCAGCCTTTATTTGTTTTTCTAATGTTGTCCTTTTAGTGTTGTATCTGAAGCAGGCAGAGGTGAGGTTCACAGAATGTAGCCACAGGTATGGTGATGGGCCTGGGTCCCTGTCTCACAGAATCAGTTGTTCTGCTCTCAGAGAAGGCCCAGAATCTTTCACGGATAAGGTTTTCATTTCAGTTGCCTTGGACATGAGCCCCAGTCCCCTTCCTACTCACTCTTAGAAACCAGATTAGAAGCTTCTCCAGCCTGAGCTTTGTTCAGATAGGTGACAAAACAACATGAAGCCATGTACCAATAGTTCCTGCAGACTTGCCTTGTCTATGAACCATGTATTTGAAAATCAGATCCCCAGAGACCTGCCTCAGTGGGAAGGGTGTGGGTTGTCTAGTTGTTTTCTCTTGACATTGGAGACCCTTTGCTCTCTCTCCCCCTTTCTTGGTGGTGTCGTGTTAATGTTGAACAGCCCTGTTATTAGGCATGGGGAGGAAGCAGGAGTTAGCGTACTGTCAAGTTAAGATTCAGATTTTTTTTTCATGAGCCATAATTGATCAGCAGTCAATTTATGAACTATATTTCTCCTTGCCTCTCCAAACAGGCTTTTGTGCATAATTACTGTGAATTCAGGTGTTTTTATAGTGCCAAGTTCCCCCTCTGAGTGGATTACTGCATTTTCAGTTGTTTAGGAAAAGCATTGCTGAGGAAGGGTTCCAGGAAAGACTGTGTCTTTAGCAACCCTCAGCCCATGGGTGGCCCAGGGTGTTTTGGTGACTGTGGGGGTCAGCTACCAACCTGATGTGCACACCTTTCTGGCCCTAAACAGGCCCTCCACCCGTTACAGTAAATGTTACCCTTCAGAGATTGACTATTTAAAGCAACCTGATGGTCCCTAACTCGAAGCTCTGAGGGAGATGCTGGGGGTGAGGAAAGAAGGAGCCCAGCTTCCTCCCAACTCCAGATGGGATGTGACAGCTTTTGGGACAAATTCTTGGAGGGTCCAAAAGATCATTATTTTAGAGACCCATCAGAGAAACCCATATCTTTTACAAAGGAGAACGTATTGGTGATTTGATATATCCCAAGTGATTCACTTTGGGTTTCAACAGCACCTTCCTTCTGTAAATTAAAAATAGAACTTGACAGAGCCGGTCACTATATGGTAAAACCTTGGTTTGCGAACACAATTCATTCTGGAAAACATGCTTATAATCCAAAGCTCTTTATATCAAAGCGAATTTCCCCATAAGAAATAATGGAAACTCAGATGATTCGTTCCACAACCCAAAAATATTCATGTAAAAATGATTACAATACTGTAATATAATATAAAGAAGATACAAAATATAGAGAAATAAATTAAGCTGCTGTTACCTTTGAAAACCTTCGTGGCTGATGTGAGGGAGATGAGAGAGGAGGGTTATTGTGTAGGACGACTTTTACTATCACTAACGGAATCACTGCTGTCTGTTGGCTCAATGGAATCTTTTTCTGTATGGAGGCAATTGGATAGTCTCACATTGATATTGACTACAGTACAATATTAATAAGCACTTGTCATATACTGTATTTAATGTAACTGGCAATAGGCAGTAGAGGAAAGGGTCTATATCTGCAGGAAGCCTGACCTAGAATGAAACAAAGCATCCCAAGCTTACTCGTGTATGGAAAAGCAAAGAACAATTCATTGGTGCTTTGAAGTGACAAAAAATACACTAGTGCCAGTTGTGGGCACTCTCCAACATTCTAAAAAGTCACTGATTTCTGCCAAACACTGGGGCCTGAGACAGAGCATCCTAGCATGGGAGATCACCTGTAATCCCACAGAGAGAGAGAGAGAGAGAGAGAGAGAGAGAGAGAGAGAGAGAGAAACCATTGGCTCAGTTGTGATCATGTGATGTTTGGCATCACATACTGCTCATATCACAAGACATTGTTCATTTATCAATTTAAAATTTATAGAAATATTTGCTCATCTTGCAGAACTCTCAGAACAAGCTACTTGTAATCCAGTACTATACTTACTACCTGTTGAACACTGGGCACCATTTTGGGTATTTCCCCTTCATCATCTCACTGAAGCCTGTGATCATGCTGTGCATTTTATAAATAAGGAAACTGAGGCCCCGAGAGGTGAAGTAACTTGGCCAGGGTTCCTCAGCTAGTGAGTGAAAGAGCTGTGAACCCAGCTCCACTCACCGCTCCCCCTGTTTCTCTCAGAAGATGATTTCCCCTTGAAAATAGCCTCTGTTTCCGAGGATGTGGAGAAACAGGAGCCCTCTTGCACTGTTGGTGGGAATGCAAACTTGTGCAGCCACTCTGGAAAACAGTGTGGAGGTTCCTCAAAAAATTAAAAATAGAACTACCTTATGACCCAGCAATTGCACTACTAGGAATTTACCCCAGGGACACAGGAGTGCTGATGCATAGGGGCACATGTACCCCAATATTTATAGCAACACTGTCAACAGTAGCCAAATTATGGAAAGAGCCTAAATGTCCATCACCTAATGAATGGATAAAGATGTGGTTTATATATACAATGGAATACTACTTGGCAATGAAAAAGAATGAAATCATGCCGTTTGCAGCAACGTGGATGGAACTGGAAGGTAATATGCTGAGTGAAATAGAGAAGTACAGATATCATATTTGTCACTCATATGTAGATCTTGAGAAACTTAATGGAAGGCCATGGGGAAAGGGAAGGGGAAAAAATAGATACAAACAGAGAGAGAGGGAGGCAAACCACAAGAGACTATTAAATACAGAGAACAAACTGAGGGTGGATGGGGTAGAGGGGAAAATGGGCGATGGGCATTGAGGAGGGCACTTGTTGGGATGAGCACTGGGTGTTGTATGTGAGCCAATTTGACAATAAATTATAGTAAAAAAAACCTGTTTCTCTAGTGTGCAACCGAGGTACTTACCCACACAAGCGCTGTGTAGTTGTTGGCTTTATTGCTGTTACTATTTAGCGAACATGCCCAGATGCTGTCATGATTGCTTTACCCTCACTGTTTTTATCCCAATTTTACAGAGGAGCAAACTGAGGCACAGGGACGTTATGGGACTTACCTAAATCACCAGTACACAGTGGAGCGGGGATCTGAACCCAGCGTCCTTTCCTTGTTGCCCTGCTTTTAACCTGTCTTGAACTGTTAACTTGCAATGACTGGGAAGTGTCCTTATAACTCCCCCAGGGTTTTACATAATGGGAGGGAACACTCTTGGAAAATCATTCCTGTTGGTGTTCACAGACCCTGGAGGGGCTCTTTACTCCCCAGTCAGATTCCTTCTGAGCCCACCTCCCTGACATTCCAGCCACAACTGGAGTCTAGGTGGAGACCTTTCTCCTGCCTCTTTCTCTCTCTCAGCTGCCTGCAGCAGATTTTGCAGGAAAGGAGAGGAGGGGAACGTCACGGATGGAGGTGGCAAGGGCACAGGCACAGGCTGAAGGCTGGGCTGACCACACCCTGGCAGACCCCTGGCTGTTTGGGTGACCTTGAGGACAGCCTTGGGCTTACTTTGCAACTGCACGCACTGGGAGATTGAGATACGTGCCTCCCAGGGTTGTTGGGAGAAGAAAAGGCAATAGTTTATGTGGAAATGGCAGACATGCTGTAACCAGTGTATAAGAGTGAGTTAGAAATGACATTGTATTTTAATTGTTATTATAATTTAGCCCTTTTAATTAATACATTTCTAGGTAGAGTAAGGTCTCGTGACTGGGGGCTCTGGGCACAAAGCCTAACTCTCCTGTTCTCCAGCCTCATGGTCTCTCAGTGCCTGGGTTCCCCATGGGGGTGGGACTAGCACCGGCCTCGGAGGATTCATGTGGGGACTGGCTGGAGTGCTAATGTCCCAGGGCAAGCACGTACTTAGCTCCAGCTCTTAAGTACTTGCTCACCTGAAGGCCTGCAAGTTAAATGGCTGCCATTTGTGAGAATAAAAACTGAAGTGGTACAGTGGGGGAGAACGGATTGGAGCCACCAATGGCTGAACAGGTTATGTCTTCCAGGCACTATTAGGCACTTATATGACCTCACTAATTCTGCGAATAACCTTTAAAAGTAGAAATGATTGTCACTCTTTTGAGGTGAGGAAACTAAAGCTCAGGGAGGTGAAGGTGATGTGTGGCTCCCCATCACAGGAGACCCAGGGGGCTGCATCCCGAGTCTTTCTGGCTCTATGGGCTATTCTAAGTGAACTGTTCACCATGTACCAGCATGATTAACTGCAGGAACAAATACTTCCCCCCAAATCATCTGTTCTCATTTCTCCCCCATTCCCAGATAAACACTGCTGTTGTGGCATCGTGTTATGCTCTCCCAGTTCTTTGCTGTTCTGATGGACGTAGACAGAGTCTTTTGTGCAAAGTGGCAGTTTAAACCCCTCACGGCCAACCAAACTGGAATTCCCATCTGAACTCACGTCAAGGAGCAGTATCCAGGATGGCTGCCGTGGTGTTTGGTTTCTTAAAGGCTGTTGGTTCTCCCCTAAAGCTAGAGTGCCTGGTCTTTCTGAGAATGAGGGTCCCTTTGTAACATTGAACAATTTGGGAAACCTTTCACATGACAGTAACTGTATTTTCACGAGCCATCAAGAAGTGTCACTGCTCAGTATAGCTTTAGTATTAGAAATATACAGGTCATCAGGGCGCCTGGGTGGCTCCATTGGTTTAGCATCTGAATCTTGATTATGGCTCAGGCCATGATCCCAGGGTTGTGGGATCCAGCTGACACTCAGCATGGAGCCTGATTAAGATTCATTCATTCTCTCTCTCTCTCTCTCTCTCTCTCTCTCTCTCTGTCTCTCTCTCTCTCTTTCTCTCTTCTCTCTCTTTCTCTCTTTCTGCCTCACTCATGTGCTCTCTCTCTCTCTCTTAAAAAAAAAAGGGAGAAAAAAGAAAAGGAAAAAAAAGAAATACACAGGTTGTCTTAGCCACGTAGGGACCATGAGGCACCTGAGACCCCTCTCTTCTACATGGACTCTAACAGAAGTCTCTGGGACTCTTGCAGCCATGTCTTTCTCTCAGTAACCCAGACTCAAAGGGTGCCTTGGCCTCCTGTCTACCTGTGAGAGATAGCCAGGTATTGAGCTAATTTGAATATGAAATCTATAGCCAGAAGAAAACCAGGCAAAAGTCCCTGAGACAAACTTATCAATTTAACCCGTCCCACTGGTTAAAGTCCTTGTCTGTTTATTCAGTGTTCCTTCAGGACACACTTATCAAGGCCCCTGTGAAGCTCACAGTCTATACAGTAGCTCTAGATATAAAGGCATAAGTGCAGTGAATGTGACAGGTGAGGGCAGTGGATTCCACTGAGGCAGGCTCTGCAGGGTCTGGGTTGTAGAGACACTGGCCAGGCTTGAGCTGGGTCTTCCACAGGGAGTTTACAGGGAACCCTGCTGGGCTCATGGTAGGATGGACCTGACTGGCCCAGTAGGTGTGGGAGGCTGACAGTCCATAATAGTTTTAGGGCCCACAACAATGTTTTAATTTCCTTTAAAATCCAAAGGAAAACATGAACTTTAGGCTCAACAAAATGTGTTAATATATAATAACATCATCTTTATGCTGATGCAACTGTAACATGTACTTTTTAAATTTTTATTTCATAGAGGAAGGGGCCTATGTCGGCAAAGGTGCCTAGAGCCCAAAACAGTCATAATGTGGCGGGATGGCAGAGTGACCTCCTGACCCAGGGAACTGCCTGAGCTGAGTCACACAGGCAGGGATGACCCAGGTTAGGAAGGGACCGCTCAGAGGCTTGGCTTAGCAATGCAGTTGGGTTGGGGGAAAAGCAGGGACCCTGAAAAGACCGTCTCAACCTTGGCCACAGCCTGTTCATTGAAGGCAAACAGCCCTTGGTTTTGCAGGCTCAGGACCAAGTGTTTGGGTGCCTCAGTCTTAGGCATCACTGAGAGGTAGATGCGAGGGAATTTTAGGACCTTCAGAATATTAGCTAAACCCAGAAAAGGTTGTATTTCTCAAATGTGAGGTATTTGCGGTGGGGGGCGGGGTTCTAGTCCCACCCTGGTCACTTGGAGTTGAGGCTTACACCTTTGAAAACGTTTCCTCGTATGAAAGCTGGGGCAGTAATTCATACAGTTTTGCTGAGGGAATTAGATAGCACATGTCGAGTGCCTTCCTAGCCCAGTACCTGGCCTGTAGGCACTGTCAAATGCTGGTTTCTTTCTCCTTTCCTTGTATACTTGCCCTCATTCAGGGCAGGCCAAGGAGATGGAGGTGCACTTACCTGGGCCGTGCCTTGGCCTGGTACCAGCACCACTTGTGGCTGCCCTAGCCTTACCTACCAGGCTGACTCAGAAGGTCTGGGTGGGACCATAGTTTGTGTTTAACAAGCTTTACAGGTGAATCTGCTGTGTGGCCAGGGTTGAGGGCTTTGGCCTTCACCTGAGCACGTCTGTGCCACAGTTTGATAGATTTGATTTCCAAGACCAAGGCTCCCACCTTTTTGAGGGAGGGAGGAGCCTGAGACCTCGTGTGGGGAGAGTCCAAGAGCGCAAGGCTGGGCTGGCCTGGGTCCCATCCACCCTGAAGAGGCACAGGCACTCCTTTGTCCTCGGCCCCACGGGCCTCCCCTTCTTCCTGGAGTACTTCTTTCTTTTGGCTTGAGGAATGAGCAGAGCTGAGTGGCTTTTCTCCACACTGACGTTTCCAGTTTCCCTCATCTACTTTGTCAACACACATTTGTTGCAGCCATGTGCATGGCACAGTGATTTGAGGCAGGACAGCTTAGATGTGGGCCAGGCCTTCATGGCACCACCTGATAGAACACAGATGTGTGCCTCTTATCATAAAGTAGACTAAAGTAAGGGCTACTCCACAAGGTGCACACCCTGTGGGGATTAATGAATTGAGATTATGGAGGCAGCGTTGATGGATCTGGAGGAGTGAATGCCACTTCTACAGTCAGGGTAGCATGTCCACTTGGAGGGAGAGTGTGGCATGTGTAGGAAAGGCCGTATCTGATGGTACAGGACACGGACGGTATGGAGGGCTGAAGAGGGCAGCAGAGTTTAAAGAAGTGGGCTGTGGCTGGACTAGGAAGGCTGGGCTTCCCACAGGAAAGTGCTGGCACTCTTGAGTGGTCATGTCCCTGGGGGCTTGTGGAGGCGACCACTCAGTAAGGGCTTTGGAACCAGCTGTGCTTGGCTCAGGGGAAGTTGTAGAGACAGTGCTTACCCACAGAAGTGTGTGCCGTGAAGCCTCTCTGCCTGTAAAAAAAAAAAAAAAAAAAAAAGGCAATGTGATGGAGAAGCTGTTCCCTTCACTATAGAATCAAAGACGGAACACCTAGGAAAGGCACTCATAGGAAATGTGTAGAACCTGTATGCAGAACACGATAAGGTTGCCCTGGAGACACAAAAGAGCAATTGTATAAATAAAAATGTTCAGCATGCTTCTGGAAGGGAGGGGTCAATATTTTACATATTTAAGTTGTTCCCAAATTATGGATTTAATGCAACTCCCAGCCAGAACCTGGATGGATAACCTACCAGATATTGAAACATTATAAACTTAAATGAAACATTTTGATATTGGGATGATAATATCATGGTAAACATATCCATGAAACAGACTAGAAAGTCTGGAAAATAGAAGTTAATAGATTTAGTTAATATTTAACCCCTTGGGAAACCATCAGGTCCTTTATTCATATCAAACCTCAAAATATACTCCCTGAAATATATAAATTTTAAAATGAAATGATGAGGGGCGCCTGGGTTGCTCAGTCAGTTAAGCATCCGACTTCGGCCTAGGTCATGATCTCACGGTCCGTGAGTTCGAGCCCCGTGTTGGGCTCTGTGCTGACAGCTCAGAACCTGGAGCCTGCTTCAGATTCTGTGTCTCCCTCTCTCTCTGACCCTCCCCCGTTCATGCTCTGTCTCTCTCTGTCTCAAAAATAAACATTAAAAAAAAATTTTAAATGAAATGATGAAATTCACTTTAGCTGAGTATTTGAGAAATTATCAGATGAGAAACATCTTTTTACATGTGATACCAGAGACAGGAAGCACAAGGCTAGAATTGTTTTTGTTTGTTCATTGGGGAGAATAAAAACTGTAGTACACCAATAGGAGAAACCCAAAAGCAAAATCAAAAGTCAATTGATAAACTAAGAAAAAATTCCTGCAATGTGTGTGACACATACCCTCTTACATGAACAAATCATCATTGATATGGAGAAGTGTTATTATGAATAAAGTTGCCAGTAGGAAAGTGGATAAAGGATATGAATTTGTTTTAAATGGCAGCAAATGTGAGAAAGAAGGTCAATCTTACAGTAATTAAATAGGTACATATTAAAATTAGATACTAATTTTTTGCTATCAAATGAGCAAGTTTTGGGTGTGTTTTTTTTTTGTTTTGTTTTTGTGAACGATGGTGCTCAGCACAAGTGGAGATGTGTGGCAAGGGCTTTGTTGTGCCTTTAGGAGGGGAAAGTATAAGCGCTCTGCCAGGCAGCTTTGGCAGAATGTCCCAAAACCTGTAAAGGAATACATCCTTTATCCTGGTGATTCTACTTTTAGGAATTTTCCCCAAGAAAACAATGAAATATGTAGTCAAAAAGTTTCTATGCAAGGATGTTCCTCACAATGTTATTTATAAAGGTGAAAATTTGGAAGCAATTTAAACATCCAATAACGGGGAATGAGTCATTCGCATGCCAGAGAGCAGTGGAGCCCTTGAGAGTGTTTCTGAGGATGTTTAGTCAAAGGAACTTCATGGTCTCAGGCTAAATGAAGAAGGCAGGAAAGATGGCAGCCAGAGCTGAGAGATGATGGGTGTGCAGGACCCCGGAGGGAGAGAGCCAGAACGAGGAAGGGAGAAGTTTGGGTGAATAGGCCAGCCTTCACATATGTTTACATTCCCTTCAGCGACTTTTGATTGAACAGGTACTGGGTGCATGGCATTGTCATTTTGGTTCTATTTAGAGCACAAGAAAGTTCGGGTGGACTGATGAAAGGAAGGGGTGGTGATACTCTCAAAGGCTCAGGCAGGCTCTCACTTAGGGTCACAGACCCGTGTCCACCCAGCCCCTCCAGACAGGCTCTGATGTTCTACCCCTCTCCTGGCTGCTCCCCCCTTCCCCAGGAGCTACTTTTTCCTACTTCCTCTTCTCAGTGTGCCTCAGGGATGGGAGTTTAAAACCCAAAAAAAAAAAAAAAAAAAAAAAAAATCTGAAAAACCCAAACAAATAAAAACTCAGGAGGTACAATTTTAAATTAAAAAAAAAATATTTCTGAAAAAGATACTGCCTTCTACATAAAAAAAAATTTACATGTTATTTATGTATGTGTATAGGGAAAGTACTAGAAGCAAACATTATTAAAATGTTTCTGGTCAGCTCTGACAGAATTATGGGAGATTTAATAGTTTTTTTGTATTTTTTCTTATAATCAGCATGGATGACTTTCTTTTAAAAAAAAAAGCAGCTGTATGGAGATATAATTGACACACAATGTGCACACGTTTAAGTGCACAATCTGATAAGTTTTGACATATGTACACACCCATAAAACCAACACCACAGTCAAGACAATGAACATATCCATCACCCCCAGAAGTGCCTCATGCCCTTTGTAATCTCCTGTCTCTACTCCTGCAAGACAACTACCCATCCACTCTCTGCCACTGTTATTCAATTAACATTCCCTGGAATTTTATGTAAATTGACTCTTGTAGTATGTAGTCTCCTTGTCTGGCTTCTTTGAGTCTCTAATTGTTTTGTAGTTCATCCATATTATCGTGGGTATCAGTGATTTAGTCTTTTTTATTGCTAAGTAATATTCCATTGTGTGGATACAACAGGTTTTTTTTTGTTTTTTTGTTTTTGTTTTTGTTTTTTTTACAGCCCAGCGAATTACTTTTGTAATGAAGAAAAGCCCCATTTTTCTAAGCGTACCCTGAGATTAGATAGTGTTGTGGGAGTTTGGGTTCCTGCTATCCATCCCTCTCTGGAAGCTTGGGGCAGTTTTCCAGTCCTGACACAGTGACTTTAAGGGCAGCAATCTGGTAAGCCCCGAGGGGCCATATGCTATCTATTTGCCAAACAAAGGCTTGGCCAAGCCTTTGAACACTTGTGCTGTATATGGTCAGAGTTTGATTTGGGTTCTAAGGAGACTAAGTTCTGGTTAGCAAACATTTTAAAGACCTGCCTTTGTGCTTCACCTCAGTTGTAGAGTTGGAGAAAGCTTTGTTGAAGGAGCTTGACCTCTTGTCACAAATTGGCATTGAGTTTGTAACTTTCACATGTCACATGGACCCTGGCTGTGCTGCTACCCATCAATGACCGCTCTCCCCCTGTCCCTGCAGCCCTTCTTTTTTTTTTCAATATATGAAATTTATTGTCAAATTGGTTTCCATACAACACCCAGTGCTCATCCCAAAAGGTCCTGCAGCCCCTTCTGTGCCCCACCTGCTCAGTGCAGCCCCCACCCTGTCTCCCTGCCGCTCCTGTCCTTCCCTCGGACAAAGCTGACAGCCCTCTTCCCTCTGCTCTCGGGTGATTTTTGCAAGGTCTCCCTGTCTCCTAGTTTAACACAAACCTACACAGCTCCTGTAGGACTCCAGACTCCCCGAGGTCTTGGGACAGTCATTTGTTAGTCATCACTAGTCCCTGTGGGCACAGTGACAAACACTGGCATGCTCTCGCCCCATTCGTTGCTGTGCTCATCACTGGGGGTCCTGGAAGGGCCTCTAGAGTGCTTGGAAGCCAGTCTACTGTGATACTCTGCTCTGGCCTCCTCTAGACCCTTCTAGGCCCAAAGGAGGGACTTAGCTACCTCTGTTTCCATGCAAAAAGGAGACACAGCAAGGGGCAGCCCTTCTTCTACACTCTGTAAAGCTCCTTGTCCCTGGGCCTGAGTTTCCTAATGTCTGTCGTGTGATATCCTTTTCTTTTCTTATCATTCTCAGTAAGGGTTAGACCCAATCCCTGGGCTAGGCCAGGATGTGGACCCTCCCATCCTGCTGACCTCCTTCCCCCTATTATTACTTTACCCTGAGGGCCCCCTGTCAACTCCTTTACCAAAACCACCCACACTGAAAGAGACCTATGACCGACCAGGTAGCTGATGCCCAGATGCCTGGGTCCCTTGCTGTGGATTGCACCCCTTTGCCCACTGTGCACCTGCTAGTCAGCAGACATGTCTCAAGGGGCTGGGGTCCTGCTTTGGGAGCAGCATCAGGGGCTGAGGGTCACCCTCCCCTTCCTTCTCTCTCAGGGGTCTTACATTCCAGTCATGAGACGGGCAAACAAACACCAGGAGGATGGGTGGCTGGCTGTGCAGGGCCTCCTCTTGGAGGGGTGCTGGCTAATGGTCACACCTGCACTCAAGACCACCCTGCCTCCTCCCACAGGGGCCCTCCTGTTAGGAGACAATAAGGGGCCTGTTGGTGGCAAGGGCCCAGGTTTCCTCCTGGTGAACAGTTGCCTTTGTGAACTAGGCACAGCTCCCCAGAAGGTGGAGGAGGGGTGGGGGCAGGGCTCCCCTCTTTCCAGCAGGGACTCCTATTTTTTTTAAAGTCTCCTTCAAGAGGATGAAAACAAACAGTAGGTTTGCCTGGACCATGTCCAGCTCGTGTAATCTTAGAGCCACCGTGGGTGGCGGTGATAGGAGCCAGCCTCTGTAACCCGAGCCCGGAGCCACTCAGAGGCAGCTTGTTGGGGATGCTCCAGCAGGTTCCCGTGGATATCTTTGTCTCTACCGAGTAGTGATGCTGCTTGCCTACCTACACACTCAGGAGCCTTGTGGGCCAGGACATTCAGGGCACCTGAGGAGGTGGCCTGTGCATGGGGAAGCCAACCCAGTGGGCCAGGGGCTGCTCTTAGCCTCAGGGTGGGCAGGACCCTGCTAGGTTTCTCAGGGAGCCCTTCTTTGTGTCTGAAGATGCCCAGGTGTGCCTTTTACGCATATTTATACCAGCAGTGCCCACATGCACATGGGTACCATGCCCTGTGTAGAGAGGGGACCTTCCCCCTGGAAATCTGGCTTTGTGACACTTTCTGCCTAGGGTGGAGGTTCGTTCAGAGGCCACCTTGAGTAAATTCCATGCTGCTGTTTGAACTGGCTGGGTTGCTGTATGGTGCTGGAGGAGACCGGGGGAGGTGACCAACTTCTGAAGTGGAAGGTTCGTTAGAGGAATTCCAGGAACACAGTTACCAAGGCTCTTTGGCTTATGCTGCCTTCCCTCTGGCCTGTTCTTGACTTTGAGTCCTGGCTCCTGACCATGAGCAGGGCATGTGTACTAGCCTGTCAGCCCCACACTGGCCAGTGGGTCACGGGCAACAGGATGATAATAAAAGTCTGCAGTACAGAGATGATTTCTCAGCCTGTTAACAGGGCACATATTATTCCTATATTATTACTTAGTATGGCTCTGAGGTACTAAGTAATCTTCCCCAGGTTGTCCTGGTTAGTAATGGTGGAGCTGGGGTTTGGAGCCTGTCTGGCTCCTAACTGTGTATTCTGCCCATCGTGTCCTACTAGGTCACTGCAGGATCACTGGCCACAGGCCAGAAGTTTTGCCAGGGGCTTCTACATAGCTTATTTAATCCTCAAAACAGCTCTGCGAGGTAGGTTTTGTTCTGATGGTTTATTCTGATCATTGTGAGTCTCAGAGCATGTGAATTACTTGCCCTGCTGCAAACATTGGGAGGGTCTTTCTGCTCCTGAAATCCACATTCTCTGTGACACCTTAGATGCCCACACCTGCCTTTTGATAGGAGGTGCGGTCTTGTCTTTACCAAGAGGCTTGGCGTCTGGCCAGGTAACCACTTCTGATACCTGCCCCTCCCCTCACTGCCTGCAGATTGCAACTTTTATACTCCTCCAGACAGCCGCATATCCTGCTGCAGACATCAGAGTTATGTCCTTGCTGCCCACGGGCTCCCCACTTGGCCTACCCAGTGGCCTGGCCACAAGATCACTCTTTCTCCTCCCTCACCTCCTGCGCAGAAGTGACTGTTCCCTGTCACTTCCCCTCTGTCACTCTGTACATACCTCCATTACAGGCAGACCACAGAAATGGCTGTCTGCCTCCCTGACAGACAGATTTCTTGCGGGAAGAGACTGTGCCTTAGGTTCTGGAAACATGCGGAAGAATAACACATAATAGGTGTTCAGTAAATGGTTTATGAATTAGGTAGAATTAAGCTTTTAGATGTAAATGTTCTTCTTTTCTGATCTAATGCTTTTTATGTTTGATGTTTAATAGGGTGAGAATTTTCCATGTGCCAAAATGGGTCCTGGTGGTAAGCGTAGGACAGGTTTAATTTTTAACTCCAAATTTTAACTGCATGCTATGTGTACTATGAGTATATGGCTATGAGCATATGAGTGTATGAATGTCAAGAAATTCATGGAGTTTAAAATTTGGGCTCATTTACTACCAGTGTGATTTGGTGGTGTGGTAAAAGGCCTCAGATCTGCCTCTGGGTCCCACTGCCAGGTTTGGGAACCCTGGCCCTAGACTGATGGCGTGCCCAGTGGATACCTTGCAGCCTTTCTCCTGGCCCCTGCTTCTGGGTGCCTCAGAAATGAGTCAGAACATGTGCAGCGTGGGCTTGTGCGGGTGGCAGGGAGCCCAGAATTAGCTCAGCTGTGTTTTAGCAGGGCTGCAGCAGGGAGGAGGTGGCTGTGCCAGGCTGGGGGCCGAGAGGCAGGCAGCCCTTAGCTACACAGAGGTCAGCTCTCAGGAGCCATCACAGGCCTCCAGGCAGTGGGGGGAAGCCTGCTTTGTGCTTGGCACACACCCAATTGCAGGTGAACAGTGGGTCAGAGAAGGAGGCCCGTGCAACCAACCACAACTAGTGCAGCCCCAGCACAGCTGAGACAAATGTGGATGCCGGGTGAGCATGGCCAGGTCATTCCTGAGGAGTGAGTGGCAGACAGGTGTGGGCATCACTGTGCTCGCTGGTCACATTCTGGTAGCTCAGTGCCTTTACCTGTCTGCAGGACACCTAGTCAGGCAGAGCCCCGCTGAACCTAAGCTGATCCACCACTAGAAGGGAAGGTCTCCTTCTCTGTCTAGCATTCTTTTACTCTTCACAAGCACCCTTTTTGTTCAAAGGGCGGGAGTGGTTAGCATGGGTATTTTAATAGATTGCAAAATGCTTTGTTTTCCCTTGCCCCTTTTCCTGTTCTCTCCAATCTCTGGCATAGGTGTGTTGCCCAGGACGCCAGTGGTTGTCACCAGAGACAACAGGGCAGTAATACCGCTCCTACTGTTCAAGTGTAAAACACAAGGGCAGGCTTCAGGCTTCCCAGGAGCAGGGAGGGGCCTGGCACTTGTGTTGCCACCAAATGAATCAGCTAGGTGGAACGGTGGAGTATTTAATCACATGTCTGTCAGCACTGTTCTAGAAAAAATATTTTCAGAGGTTCTGGTATGCAGTATGGGTACCCGATGTCACCTCTGTGGTTTCCCCACTGCCATGTGAAATGCACGCGAGCAGAGTGATTGGTGTGCTTGAGATTTCAGTGGGCTTAATTAGGTGAGTTGTAGAACAGTTTGGGGAAGAAAGCAAAGCATCCAAAGGTTTTCAGGGTGGCCCAGCTTAGAAGCTCAGCAAGTGATTTCTGCCTCGGAGCCCAGGCCTGTGCTCGATTGCCTGTGTTTGTGTTCAGGAGGCCACAGTGGGCTGGTTCTGAGCATAGAGAGCCTGCTACCAGTGTCCTGTCTTGCAGAGGATCAGTGCTTCCATCCCTGAAGGTGCATCCCCCCTTCTGCCCTTGCACCAGCTTTGATCCAGCCAGCCTCATCAATGCTGGACATAGGAGGATCTCAGAAGGGATGTGATGGACCACACCCAGACCCAGCAGATGAATGGGCAAGTCTGAGAGCGGGGACCACGCTTCTGCAGCACACCTAGCTTTGTCCCATTAGTGCCTGATCTAGGGCTCTCCATACAGAGGTCCAGGACTCTTCCTACATGCTCGTGGGCTCACACCCTTTCCAGTCCCTCTCCTGGTACCTGGGGCCAGTCCCTGGGGACATTTGTGCAGGGGTCCCACAAGTCTGAAGAAACTTTCCTCTTGATAGAGCCATATGTTTTTTTCAAGGTACAGTGTGTACCCAGAAGTCTTGTTTGGGCCCCATATCACCTGTGAGGTGGGTAGGTCCAGGGTTAATGTCCCTCTTTGAAGGACAAGGTACCTGAGGCCCATAGAGTGGAAAGGGCGCGTGTGTGTGTTGGGAGCAGAATCACCAACATAGAGGCTCTCTCGCCTCTCATGTAAGCACCTTGCCTGGGGGCCTGCTGCCCACCTGCTGCCCGACATTGTCCCACCAGGATGTCCTGCCAGACCGCACCCAGAACTCTGGGGTGTAATGACCCTGTTGGTGAGCCTCAAACTGGGGAATCTTGGAGGAAAAATAAGATCCAGAGATCAGACAACTTCTGTATTTTCCAAATATGAACACCGAAGCCAAGAAGAGTGAAGTAATTTGCAGTAGGTTGAATGCTGGTAAGAATTCTTTTGGGAAGTTTTAAAGAAAAAAAAATCCCAGTCAAGTTTCTAATTCTTGGCCAGCAACATCAGTATATTTGTGTCACAGCTCCTCTTAACATTGAGATGCCGCAGGCCTGGGACCTTAGCTGGATACTCCACTTGGTGGCAGCCATCTGGGTTTGAGGACAATTTCTCAACCTTTCTCGAAAAATAGAAGGTTTCTTAGATTGTTCTGATTGTCTGTGCCAAGTTTGTTGAAACCTGAGTCCTGAGCTGCCCCTTTCACTAAGAGGTGGCTGTGTACGATCTTGAGCTGACCAGCTGATCTGTATCACCATATTTAATCCTCCTGTTAACCCCAGTGAGTAGGTGCAGTGACGAGCTCTGCTTTGAACAAAAGGAAACATGGCCTTGCCAGGGTTACCCACGCAAACAGACCCAGGCCTGGTGTACTCTGAAGCCCACACCCTGACAGCGGGTGGACGTAGGAGGGAGGGACGCCCTAACTCTGACACACTAGGCTCTGAGGCTGTTCCTTGTCTGAGGGAAATGTTCGGTTTTCACTGTGAGCCAGAGCTGATTCTGCTTCTGAGGGGTCCTCAGAGCAGTAGTTTGGGAAATGAGGAACTTCTCAGAGTACATTTTCAGAGAAAACATGCTGACTGCTTTCCTCAAAAGGCATGTGGGGGGGCGCCTGGGTGGCGCAGTCGGTTAAGCATCCGACTTCAGCCAGGTCACGATCTCGCGGTCCGTGAGTTCGAGCCCCGCGTCAGGCTCTGGGCTCATGGCTCAGAGCCTGGAGCCTGTTTCCGATTCTGTGTCTCCCTCTCTCTCTGCCCCTCCCCCGTTCATGCTCTGTCTCTCTCTGTCCCAAAAATAAATAAATGTTGAAAAAAAAAAATTAAAAAAAAAAAAAAAAAAGGCATGTGGGGTTTCCTGCCTGAGCTTTGGTCTGTCCCACAGCCCCCTTGGTGAGAGGTCTCTGAAATCTGCTTCCTGCCCATAGGAGCAGCTGGAGGAGGGGATGGAACTTAGGCAGGGGGCAACGCTAGCCTGGGGGGACAGGGAATAGAATTCCCACAAGTGTGCTGTCGGGGAGAAAGGACCCAATGAGGAAGACTGCTTGCTGTTTTGTTAAGCTGGAGGGTTGAGATCTGTACAACATGCGGCAGTTTCCTCCTTCAGGATTAAATTACCCCTCTATGAAAGCGGCCAGAGCTCTGCTACCCATTTCTTTTGTTGTTGTCTTCCCTCAGCCCCTTTGCTGGCCCTTTGCCATGCCGTCTCATGGGCTTTGGACCTGGGGACAGGCTCTTTGAGATTACAGGTGGCACTGGAACAGGGTTCTTCTGGCCAAAAGGGAACAAGGCAAAAGGAGCAGCTGGCCAGGTGGCTTGGGGTGTGCTCCCCAGTGGAGTGTTCAGTGCCAGACCCCTGCTCCCTTGGGAGACCAGTCAGTCTGGGCATCAGATTTCACCTGGCCTTAGCAGAGCAGCAGCAGGAATGTGCGGGAGGGAGGAAATTCCACGTTGCATGGCCAGTGTTTGCTCATGTCGTGCAGCCTGATGGCTCCTTTAGCTTGCATTTGCCGTTTTCATGAATGGTAGTTTGATGGCACTTTCTTGGGTCCAAATTAAATGGAAACATTCTGAACCTCCTCTGGCATCCTTGGTCTAATAATGAGGACTGCCTTCTCAGACATTTCATAGGGATTTTTCCATACCTGCCCTCCTCCTCTTATAATGCACAGCAGTTTACCTTGCACAGCTGTTACATGGAAATCAGAAGAAAATTGAACCCAGTACAGAAAATCATTTTATGAACAAACAAGGATCCCCTGAGAAGCACAGGAGCTCTAATGCAAATATCATGAAGGGGAATTTAAGAATTGGCTACTGCTGTCTAGGGCTCTGGAAAATATGAATTTCATGGTGTGCTCAGAAGCCTTACACAGAAATTGCCTGACAGCCCTCTGCCAGTCTCTCCTTAGTCTTCATTAGAGAATCCTCATGGGACTCTCTGAGGGACCAGGGTTTCTGAAATGCTGATTTGCTGTGTGAGGCTTAAAATTGGGACACATTTATGCAGCCTGTACTCTTAGAGTTCAGATTAAGCTTTTATTTCTTTTTATTTTTAATAAATATTTATTTTGAGAGAGACAGAGAAAGTGCAAGCAGAGGAGGGGCAGAGGGAGAGAGAGAATCTCAAGCAGCCTCCATGCTCCGCGCAGAGCCAGACATGGGGCTCGATCCCACGACCTCGAGATCAGTACCCCAGCCAATATCAAAAGTCAGACACTCAACCAACTGAGCCACCCAGGTGCCCCTCGGATTAGGCTTTTAAACACAGAGGTGGAGAAGACAAGTTTCAGTTAGTGGGCTTTTACTGTTTCGACCTCTGAACCTTTAGGACTATTCTGCTAGTTGTACAGAAGAAAACAGGGACTCAGACCCAGCTGAGAGAAAATGGGTGAGGTGTAAATGAAATTAATTTCTGTGTAAATGGACTTTGAGTAAAAATTGTGAGGCTCAGTCCACTTCTCCAGGGCAGACCTTGGCCTTTCGTAGATTCTAAATACTTCATAATTCTGCTACTTCTCTGATGGAGGCAGTGCCAGAGGGAGAAGGTCATTGGATCTGTAAGCTGCCTTGGAAACCTGAGCCTTTGTCTGTTGTCCGGGACAAGCGGCAGCTTGTACCAGGGAAGGGAGGGGACGGCTTTTTCAGGTATTTATCTTCCTGATAGTAGGGTGAGTTTGAGTTTGAGTTTTTATTTGGGCTGATAAAATCTTTCTGTTCATGTTTAAACAGTTAGGTTGACAAGCCATCCGTAGGCTGTAAATGGGAGAAGCCGTGGAATCATCTAGCTGGGTGGTCGGGAAGGACTATTGGCCTCGCCCCTACTCAGACCCCTAACTGCTGTGCCAGGGCCAGGCATTTACTAGGAAAATAACTTTAGCTGGAGGATTGACTTTGTCCTGCGTTTGTAGGAGAGATAGTGTGTGACCCATTCCTGCCCCTCAGCCAAGGATTTGGAAGTCTCTAGAAGAGACCTGATACTTGAGATTGACCTCAGAGCTCTCCAGGCCATATATTTGGGTTCCTCTGCCCTCATGGCTAGTCTTCCAGATGATATGGCCAGTCAGTCCACTGGTTCCAGCTTTGAACACAGGAGGAGCTCCTGCTACAGTTGTAGCTGGGCTTGTCCAGAAAACTGTGAGAGAAGGTCCTGTTACTCCAGCCTTCAAACTGCAGGTCTGCATCTGGTGTCAGACCTGAGAACTGGCCTCATGTTCCCATGGGTTTATCTGAAGGTATGTATTTTATTCCTGAAGTCTTGCCAGATTTGCACAGGTGTTTAACCAGTGTCAAAGCATTTGTATTTTCTGCTTCAAGAAAAACTTTATCATCAGTTCTTTTTATGTGGTCTCATGGTAGGTAATTTATTTTATAGTCTCTTCCACACAGCAGCCAGAGTCACCTTTTAAAATATAATCACACTTCCCATTCCAGCCATGATGGGGTAATAAATGTTAGATTTATTCTCCTTTCCTGAACAGTTATGATATCAGACAAAATAATATGAAACAACTGTTTCCAAGAATGGAACATCACTCAGTTCAAGTCTGTGATCCAGATGGAGTCAGGCTCCATGTTCATCCTGGCTTTCTGTTGGGGAGTACCTCTGCAGCCAAGGCATAGGGAAGTGGATACCAACAGAGAGCTGATCAGAGGAAACAGAAATTAGAATTTTGGGGTGCTGAGGCAGCTGGAGTTTGTGGAGCAGAGTGTGGAGAGTAGAGTTCCAAGCAGAGCAAGGACTTCAGAAACCTTCAGTGGCCCCCCAGACCCTTACATAATACTAATCCATGTTTACATAGGACAAGACTCTTTGAGGTTTTGAGCAGAGAACAACTCCTGGGGGCTGGGTATTGAGCTGAATGGGGATTCTGGAGGTCACATGGTGCTGGGATAGGTAGAGTTCTAACCTGCTGGAGTGAGGAGACCTTATGCACTCCCTGATCTTTTACCTGAGGCCACAAAAAAGCCACACCTTAAAAGTAGGGGTTCTCTAGCCTGGAATAAGGACCATACTAAACCCACTGTATCAAAACCTAAAAAGAAGCCTTATTAGGATAAGATGATATGCTAGTCAACTGCCTGGTAGAATAAAACTCAACACTACTTAAAGTATTATCTGTAATATCCAGCACATAATAAAAAATCACTAGACATGCAGGATAGTGTGATTGATAACAAAGAGAAAAAGGTCAATAGATATAAACCCATCTAAGCATAATGGGCAACCAGGGGTTTCAGTAGAGAAATGGAAATTTAAGAAACAACCAAATAAAAATTCCAGAACTGAAAAATACAGTATCTGAAATGAAAAATTCACTGGGTGACTCTAATAGCAGTTTGGGCACTGTAGAAGAAAATATCCATGAACTTGAAAACAGATCTATAGAAACAATTCAAACTGAAGCACAGAGTGAAAAAAAAACCATAGAAAAAAAAAATTAACAGAGCCTCAGTGACATGTAAGAGATAACATCAAGTAGTCTAGCATATGTGTAGTTGAAATTCTGTAAGAAGAGAGGTTGGGGCAGAAAAATATTTGAGGAAATTTCCTCAAATTTGATAGGAAAGAAATTCCAGTCTATAGACTCCCAAATATCAAGGAATCCCAAGCAGAGTACACCCAGAGAGAACCACACCTAGGCGCACTGGAATTAAATAGTCTCTTCCACACAGCAGCCAAGGAAAGAAGATGTATTACATGTAAGGGGACAAAAGTAAGGATATGGCTGACTTCTTATCAAAACAATGCAAAGCAGAAGACAATAAGATATTGTCTTTAACATTCTGAAAAAAAATATCTCTTTCAAAAATAAATGTGAAATAAAGACATTTTCAGATTGACAAAAGTTGAGAGAAGCTGTTCCCTGTGAACTCGCAGAATAAGGATCATTAAAGGAAAGTCTTCAGCCTGAAGGGAAGTGCCACCAGATAGACTGTGGATCCATAAGAAGGAATGAAAAGTGCCAGAAATGAGAGATATGTTGTAAACATAAAATAATTCATTTTCTTATTTTAAAATTTCCTTAAAACGCAATTTATGGTTTAAAGCAAACATGGTAGCAATTTATTGAGGAGTTTATAACATATGTGACAGTAAAAAGTGTGTACAAGGGACAAGAGGGTAAATGAAGAGTACAGACAAGCAATAGGAAATAATCAATAAAAACAGAAGTTGGCTTTTAAAAAGATGAATAAAATTGATAAACCCCTGAGAAGACCAATCAAGGAGAGGAAACCAAATTTGCCACTATTAGCAATAAAAGAGGGCCCATAACATACATTTTATAGATATAAAAAAAGATAATAATGGAGTATTATGAACCACTTTGTATCAGTAAATTAGATGAAATAGATAAATTCCACGAAAGGCACAAATTACTGAAATTGACACAAGAAGACTTTTTCACAAAGCAAATTCCAGGCCCAAATGGTTACACTAGTGAATTTTAGGAAACATTTAAGGAAGAGATAGCACCCATATTACACAACCTCTTTCAGAGACGAAAAGGAAAGAGGAAAACATTTTGCAAATAATTTCACAAGGCCAGCATAACCATGAGTTAAAAGGAAGGAAAAGAAGTTACTGACGGATATTTCTGGCGAACATAAGGTCACACACACACACACACACACACACACACACACACAAAATAACAAAACACTAGCATACTGAATACGACAGTATATAAAAAGAATGATACCTCATGCCCCAGTGGGATTTCCTAGGAATGCAAGGTTGGTTTAACATCCGAAACTCAGTGGATGTAATTCACCACATTAACTGAACAAAAAAAATTATATGTGCTGTGAGTAGATGCAGAAAAAAGCAATTGACAAAACTTAAAGCCTATTTATGATCAGAATCTCTCAGGAAACTCAAAATAAAAGGGAAATTCCACAATGTGTTAAAGGACATCTTTCAAAAGCCCACAGCTGAAATCCTTCTAAACTGTGAAACATTGAATGCTGTCCCCCTCAATCAGGAGTAAGGCGATGAAGTCTGCATGTGCCACTCCATACAGCACAGTACTGGAAGTCCCAGTCCGTGTAATAGGCAACAGAATGAAATAAAAGCCATAAGGGTTGGAAAGGAAGAAGTGAAATTATCTTTGTTTGCAGAAGACAGAATTCTATAATCATAACTAATAATTGAATTTAGCAAAGTCACAGGATATATGGTCAATTTGCAAAAATTGATTGTTTTCTTCACATTAACAAGAGTGATTAGAAGATGAAATTGAAATGTGTCCCAGTTGTGCCAGCACTGTACTTGCAACCTTCTAATGACAACTTACTTCACTCAGAATAAAATTCAAAGTCTTGCCCGTGTGCAACAAGGCCTTCTTGCCATGTGTGCTCCTCTCCCTTGGCACCCACCATGTCTCTAATCTGTCCCTGTTACCTCCTGGCTCCCTCTGCTGTGTTCCCTCCTGGCTTCCTCCGATGTGTCAGGGCTTTTGACTGTGTTCAGGGCTTTGCACTCCTCTGTGCCTGCATGCCCATCCCCTACATACACCCATGGCTCACTGCCTCACTCCACTCAGGTGTCTGCTCACTTGTCACCTTCTCATAGAATGCCTTCCTGGTCACCTTGTTTAAAATAGCACCTCCCTACCTCAGTTTGGTTTGTAAAACATTTGGTTTTTAAAGGAAGGTCTTTCCCTCATCACCATCTGGCATATTGGTTGTTTTGTTTATTGTGTCTCTTCCCCCCTTTGAACATTAGAACAAAGATTTCATCTTTTGTCGTTGTTTGTTGCTGAATCTGAAATGCCCAGCACGGTGCCTGGAACTTAACAGTAGTCAATAAATATTTGTTCCATGAGTTATTGAGAACAAAATGTGCTGGTAAGGATGGGGCTTGGGGGTAAACACAAAAATGAAAGTACTTGGTGTGGTAGGCTCTTGAGTTTGCCGTTATCTTTTTTTGAAAAATCTGTGATTTTAGTGTGAAAGAAAAAGTTTAAAATTGCGATGTCTTGCCGAGTCCTAAAGCAGGACAGGGCACATCTGTAGGGCAACTGTTGTGTACATGGCACTCCATCATTTGCAAAGTGCTTTCTGAACATTGCCACACCAGAGCCACACAGGGCCCAGTGATGCAGTGGGTAGGATGGTGAGGCAGAGAGATGTAGGTACCTGCTTAGGCTGTACAGAGCTGCTAAAACCAGAAGTCCTGGATTTCAATCCCATGTTCCTTTCCACTGCATCCTATCATGGGAAACAGTCCCTGAAACAAAGTTTTTGCGTCGTCACTTGTGAATAGGGCACCCCTGCCCCTGCCCCGCCCAGGTCCCATCTTCATGAGGTTAAATGTTCTGGTATGTCTGTTTTGTGCACATGTGCAGAAGGTGAGGCAGCAGGTGGAGCAAGAGAATTTTGCAGATTTTTGTCTAGGTCTGTTTTGAAGACAGGATCTGTGAGAATGGAGGCTGGGGTCAACTCAGCAACAACGCAGATGTTTTCATTGTGAAAAGAGGCACAGGAAGGGCCCTGATAGTCCTGGGGTTGAGTGAGGGCCTCCTAGATCCAAGCCCTAAGGACTCCAGAATGTGGGTTGGCTTCAGCTACGAGGTGGAGAGCCCAGGGAGACTTTCGGAGGAGTCTGTGGGTGTGAGCATTTCTGTTGGGACCTGGCTTTTGTCACATATGCTGCCTGAGCTCTCTGGGTACCAATGGGAAGAAATAAAGGTGGCCTTTTTCTTCTCTGATTGAAATTCATGTCAACAGACATTCATGGGTACATTGCCAAATGAAGGGGGATTGGGCATTTGTGTGTGGTATCTCATTGGATCCTCAAAATAGACAAGAAAAATGCCTTCTCTGTCTTCTCAGATGAAGAAATAGGCAGTGTGAAATCACGTGGATTTCCCAAGGTCATTTCCATATTAGGTAGCACATCTGGGACAAGGATCCAGGTCTTAGAACTCCAAGTCAAATGCTCTCTCGGAGGGCTCCACCCAAGATGCCTCGAACTTTCAACAGATTGCCAAGAGTGACAGGGACAAAGAGCGTCATATCATGACTGTAATACCACAAAAACTGCAGCAGGGAGGCTTCCCAAAGATTGTTCTCCAGGAAAGGATGAAGGAGTATGGACCCAAAATAAGGAAAGGGATTAAAATAAACTGGTGTGAGGCATGTGTGAGTAGGTAGGGACCTCAATACCTACTTATATATTCTATGTTAGCTTTCCTCAGTGGCCTCTCACTTTTTATATCTCTCTCTCTCTCTCTCTCTCTCTCTCTCTCTCTCTCTCTCTCTCTCTTTCTCTCTCTGGGGATCATTTTACCTTGTCCTCCCCAGTATGAGGCTCTGGTCTGCACAGAGCTGACAGCTGACAGGAGCTTGGAGTATTGCTGACAGTCCTGATGGAGAGCGGCTGGGGCTCCCTTACATGAGCCTGCAGCCCTGGGTTTTGCAGATGTCACTCTTGGCCCCAGAGAATGGACAGAAGAGTGCCACCCAGACTGAGGGCCGAAAAAGCCGAAAAATGCTGCATTTCTGACTGCAGCAGCATTTCTAAGTGCAAGGCTACATACCTCTCTCTCTCTCTCTCTCTCTCTCTCTCTCTCTCTCTCTCTCTGTGTGTGTGTGTGTGTGTGTGTGTTTGTAAGGACAATGCTGGAAAGAATGTTTTTTTCCTTCATAACTTAGTGATGCATCAGAAATAAAAAAATTACTACTAAGATATATTTTCTGAACAATTATGGGGTAAGGCATGTTTAGGATGCTTAGCTCATTGTAGGAATTTGGGGTTAATCAAAATGCCAATGTTTTTCATCATTAGTATATTGTTGCTTTAGAAAAAAATTTGTTCCTTGATTTAAGGGTTTGCAGTAGTTTAAAACTCCTCTTGGGTCCCCATGCCCACTGAGACGTGGCTTCTTCTCACAGGCAGAATTATTTTATACAGTGAAGCATTATGTCCTCTCTTATACTTTATTGAGAAATCCTAAGAGGACTCCATTATGCTTTTGTTAGGTGAGCTTTTTGAAAGGAGAGGGAAAACGAAGTGGGTTTTCAAATCATGGAATTCTGGAAAGTAATGTGTCCCAGAGGTGGGCACCTGGCAGGTTAAGGAAAGCCAGTCCCTCTGCCTAGTCACTGCCAGGCACTTGCTGGCTTACTTGTCCTTGTGTGAATGTGCACAGTTCAGGGAGACAACGGGTGGGAGGGAGCTGCTTCTGCTTCAGGCTGTTTGGATTTGGGGTGTTGCCTCTGCTGGTTTGCAGGAAGCCTCGGGGAGCTCTTGCCTGCATCTGTGCTGTCCTGGAGATTGGGTTTCCAGAGGGAGGGAGGCTGAGCCCACCACAGAGAAGATAGGAGTAAGCACCCCTGTCTGTGAGTACGGTGCCCCTTATCTGCCGTGCATGAGGCGGGAGAGTGTGCCAGGGCAGCTGCAGAGGGACACCGCACGGGGAAGGGTTTTGTCATCTCAGGACACCAGACTTCCTAGAGGACACCGTGATAAAGCTGATTGTGGACACTGGGACATTTAGTACATTTTCCTAAATAGGTCTGGGAAACATGGAGCTTCTTTGCTTGTCTTAGAGAAATGACCTACAGAGCAGCATGTGTCCTCCGAATGAAGAGGTGACAGTTGACCCAGGAATACTGAACCCATAGGTTAGGGGGTGACTTGGGGTTCCATGGTTTAGGATGGCAGGCCATGGTAAGACCCTAGTGTTGGCCTTCTCAGGGTGCTTCTGCCCAGTGGGGAGACCCCTATCTAGTGCAAGACTCTTGGTCCTACAGAACCTTCCCTCCAACTTGATGGATGATCGGGTCATGGCAGTAACCAGGGACCTCTCCCACACCAAGCTCTTTCAAAACTGCTTTGAAAGCCCAAAGCCTGGTTTGCAAATTTGGGATGGCAGGTATGTTTACTCTGAAGACCAGCACACCCATGTCTGTGGCTCCAGAGACACCTTCTCAGCACCCACACACTTGGGGAATCTATTTGGTATTCATAAGATAAACTGTGCATGAAGTTCTCCAGTGAGGGCTTTTCACCATATTATGGAAGGGATTTTTTTTTTCTGGCTGTGGGACATGGGGCATCATTTGCCTTCTCCCAGGCCTAACCCTGGGCCTTGCAGGCCAGAGCCTGTGTGAAGGCATCTGGGGACCCCCTTACCATAGGACGGGTGACATCCCGAGAAAGGTAAGCCCACTCCCATTTGGGTGACTGCATCTGCCCTGACTCCTTTCAGTGATGCCCATGGGAACTGACATCCAAATCTCATTTGCACGGGTTTCCAAGTCACAGTTTTGGATCCTTGAGCCTCCAATGGCAAATTCCATCATTTGCAGATCTTCATACCTTTCTCTGTTGGTGTCCAGTCAGGTAACATTTTGCCAGGATTTGTTTCTTGGCTTCTCTGCTGTTCATGCCTTACTACTCTCAACTAGTTCTTGGGTTCCTTGCAAGGGGGGGCTGGATTTGATTTTGCCTTGTGCTGCTTGTTGGGTACAGCATGTTCTCAGCCAACTGTCGTTCATATGTGCTGATGCTGGATTACACTCGCTGATGATGTGCACCCACACAGGGTTCACCGATTTTGCCCATTCTGGACTCTAGTAAAGACCTAGCCCCTAACTCTAAGTCAGAACCTCTAGACTGTGTCACTTTGGTGATTCAGGACTTTAAGAAAATATGGAAGAATTCCTCATGTGGTGTGGCCCCTGTGGTCTGATGTGATGGCTTTATGTGTGATTGCATCATACATAGGCAAGCACCTTGGATAAGATGCTCAGCAGATGTGACGTCAGCCTGCGGGCCCCCTGACTGAGGTGCCAGCGCTGTGTCAGGACCCCCAGGCCGTGTGGGATGTCCACTTCGCCCTCCAGGGCTCTGAGCTCTCGAGAAGGAGAGCCCTGGGACTGTGCTTTTGTAGATGCCCTGTGTACTGTATGTGTATGTAGCATCAGGGTCTCCCTGAGCATCCGGGATAGGCAGACCCTTCGTCAGGGGACTGCTTTCTCTGCTGTGTGGGAACCAAAGCAAAAAGCCATTTGTGTTGTGCTGGCAACTTTCCTGCTGCAGCAGAGGCTCCAAGGACTTCTCATGGTCAAAATGGTCCCCATTTACTGAGCTCTTTCTATGACCAAGCCCCATGTCAACACATCTTCATTTAATTCTCAGAGACCTTGCAAGGAGGCATGGCCCCATTTCACAGATGAGAGAGCAAAGAGAGGCCACCTTGTTCTAAACGGCAGAGCCAAGATCGAAACTCAGGGCCTGCAAAGCCCCGTGCTTTTAAAGCCCTAACCCAATGCCTCCCCTCCCCACCCCACCCACCTCTTTCCTTGTTGAACCACTTCCTGTCCAAAGTGAGGAGAGGGGTGTGGTTCTTCTTCCTGGGGAACTTCATTCCTTCACCCAAGGACTGCTCCTGTCACAGAAGGTGGAGCTGGATGCCAGGCTCCTCCTCAGACGAAGCTCTGTCCTGGCAGCCACCATCACAGGTGAACCAAAACCATCTGATCATTTCCTTGGCTGCTTAGCTCCTCCCAGCAAGGCTTTGGGAGGAGGTTTGGATCTCTCTTTGGCTGGGCTTGAGCCTTTGTGTCATTTTCGGGGTGCCAGTCAGGATGGGACAGTGTGCGTGGTTCTCCTGGGAGGCCTGCCCTCCTCAGAACTTTGTTAATAGCCCACCTTCCCTACCCCACATGCACACAGTTGTCAGTCAGGCCCTGAGTCCCACCTCTGCTCTTTTTCTGTCCTGACTTTCTGTGACCTCTCTAGAAAGCCAAGGGGAGGTGACAGGCACTGGAAGAGTTGTTGCCGCCCGGGTTTTATGGCGTGGCTCTGGCTGCCAAGGGGACCAGGGCACCCTATACACTGGGCCACCAGTCCAGCCCTTGCTTTCCCATTGGGCCAAGATTTTGCCAAACACATTTCGGGGGGTGGGGTGGGGGTCCCAGCCGCAGGCCCTCCGTCATCAGGCCTGCCCTGGCTTTTCAGCCTTTTTTCTTTCATTTCTTCCTTAGCCACACTTTTTCCTCCAGTCTGATTGGGACAGTCTGTCTGCTGACCACATCTTGCCCTTTGCTCTCAGGTGTTCCCCTGTGCTTGTACTGCCACCCCAACCCCCATTTCTTCACCCGGACACACCCTCACCTGTCCTCAGAGCACGGCTGCGGTGCAGCTTAAGAGTGTCCCCCCAAGTGGTCCAGACTTAGAGCCATCTCAGCCACTGGACCATCCATTTGGCACCTGATTGCGTTCTGCCTTAAGGACATTTTTTCTTTCTCCTGGAGACTTGTTTTACTTGTTATGTCTGTCTTTTCCACAAAACTATAAGGTTGTACGAGGACTCCTGTTTTGTAATTTTTGTCATACTTGGGTGCTTACTAGAGATTTTTAACTTTGAAGAAAGGATTGAAGTCTTGTCTTACCCCTTTGCGTTGCCGAGTGGCCAGTGCCATGCTGGGCCCATGGCCATTTCTTGTCAGTGGACAGACGGGCTATGTGAAGAAGAGTGGCTGCATGGAGTTTTGATAGAATTGGAACGTGGGCTGAACGGACTGGCTCATGTGGCAGCAGGTGCATTTAATGTTCTCTGCCACCACATTGCCTGGAGCAAATGTTACCCCTTCTGTACTTGGGCCTCTCTTAGGTTCAATGAAACAGAGGGCATATTTCTGGTGTCTTGGCTTTATGGGGGCCTGGTAGCCATGAACTTCCACAGGATTTTTCCACTTACCACAAGGGCCTGGATTGTGACTGCTTTCTGGATTTCAGCCTCTGTGTTCCTCCTTTTGGAAAAAAGCACCCTTTCTGGCAGAAATTAGTGCATTCTTCTATTTAAGAAGGAAAAAAAAGTGTGTAAAACAGACTTCTGCTGTCCTATACAGAAAAACAGTCTGCCCTTAAGCCATTTGAGCACCATGGTGGCATTTATGTAGCATTTGGTCTTTATGGTTTGTGGTGACAAGACACAAGGCTCCCTTCCATGCATCCACAGAGGCTCCATGCTGTGCTGCTGGGGTGGAGGAGGCAGCAGGAGGGTGTTTGGTGTCTGGAGGGCCCTGCCGAGCTCTGGACAGTGTGGTGGCCACAGGCAGGTACTGTGTCTGGGTAGACAAGGCCTGGCCCCAGGAAGTTAGGCCCTTGGCTGCAGCAAGCCCCTCTGAATAAGGTGCATGTGTCCTGGGCCCAGAGCATGCTCACTGTGGCGAGGTAAAAGGACTCCAGCTGTGCCCTACCTGATCAAGATCCTGGAAGAGCTGGTTGGCTTCCCTTTCCCAAACTTCATGACATTTATTATCTGAGCATCACATTGGCACTCATCACATGATGCCATGCTCTGATGCTTTTCTTGTGGGCACACCTTTTTTCCCTCATGATTGCAGGGAAGTGAGGACTTAATTGTCAAATCTCTTCAAGACCCCCGTATTGCCTACCAAGTTAACTTGCACATGGCCCTTTAAACGAGTAGCGATTGTTGACTGTTTTTTTTTCTTTTTTGTGTAAAAAGGTGCAGTAGAGCTCCAACAGCCAGCAATAAAACTCCACATTCCAGACAAGTGACCAATAGAGAATTTTCCTTCAGCTGATTCCGTGGTCTTTGTATCTTGATCTTTATAGATCAATTCTTCATCAGCTGTATGTGAATTCACCATTTGGGAAATATATGTGACAAATGGTACATCCCATTATTAGCTTCCCCAAGTTGCTCAGCAAGTTTTGGGGCTCTGTGACCCACCTCGTTGATCATGAAAGCTTGAGGAGCACCGTGATTTAAATCACACCTAAGCAAGCTGCGGTGGGGGAAGTCTACTGGCTGAAGGAAACCTCACAGTGGGCTCCACAGTTTGGGGACCATCTGGAACCTTGTCCCTTGAGGGCAGAGAGATGCACCACCTCTCTGTTCCCAGCACTGTGCTGTGTGCATGCAGGCACTCAGTAAAGTTTGGGGAATAGATTGTCAAACAAGCATGCCATTCCAGAGTTGCCTCGTAGCTCAGAATTCTATGAATAGCTGAAGACAAGAGTGCCCGTGCTCCTTCTCTCTCGTTTTCTAAGAATGGTAAGGAAAACTGGTAACTAATGCTTAACTGTATCTCCCAAGTTAGGTATGGAAGGAATCAAAGTAAAGGTTAATTGTTCTTCTTTTCACTCGGTTACAGGGATCATCCCTAACTTTAGGAGCTAAAAATGATCAAAAAAGTTATATCCAATGGAACCTTCAGGGCTTTAGTGTTTTACTAATCTTTTTCAGCAGAAGTCACTGATTTTCTGCGTACTCCATATTACGGTTTTGATTTGCTGCTATTGGGGCACCTGTGGCAGAGAGACAACATCTTTGGCATTTATGAAGGAGAAAGTGCAGGTGATAAAAGGAGCAGAGCAAATATACATTTGCAGTGCTATCAGTGCTTTTGTGTTTAATACCAGAAGGGTAAAAGGAACGACTATTGATTTCTGCCTCATCTGGGATGAATCTCAAAAGCATCATGCTTAGTGAAAGAAGCCAGTCTCAAATTGTTATATACTGTACGATTCCATTTTTGTGACATTCTCGAAAAGACAGGACTACAGTGACGGAGAGCAGATCAGTGGTTGCCAGGGATGGGGGAGGGGGAGTGTGTGAGTGTAACGGAGCAGCACGGGGAAGATTTTTGGGGGGTGATGGAACTGTTTTGTATCCTAGCTGTGGTGGTGGCTACATAAATCTATATATTGACATACCCATTGAACTGTGCCCCAAACCACATCAGATTTACTGTATGGTAATTTAAAAATAAAATAATAACAGAGGGGTGAGCAGTGCCTGAATTGTGTGGTCACTGACAGCAGGTTCAGGCCCCCGCTTCTCCCCCAGAAGTAACTACCTCTGTGCTGAGAAGTTTAGAAAGATCTCCATCCCAGGGCTCACGTCTGTGTCATGTCATTTGGCGGACGGTTGTCAGGGTGTTCCCAGGGTTATGATCTCTGTTTCTCTGTTGTGTGAAAGATGGTGGCGTTTGCACCTCGGCTCCAGACTTACCCCCCAGGGTGTATGTAGGGTGCGGATTTGAGTGAGTTTTTTGACCACTCCCAGGATTTCCTTTTGTAAGGGTTTATATGAACATTTACAGGAATGTGTTCATATGAATCAACAGATTTAGAACAATTACTCTTTTTCGGCTGTTAATGTTTTTCTTTCTTTGCAAACATGCCTGTGTCCAGGACTGCATGCATCTTCATTTCTGTCTGTCCAGCACCACTGAGTCTCCTGTCTCAGGGAGTGATCTACCATCCACTCACTTGCCTGATTCTGAAATCTGGAATTGATCCTTATTATTCCTTAGCAGCCTTGCTTTACACCATGTAAAGCATGTCTTATATGTTCCGTCTTCCTAATAGCCCCTAAATCGGTCCATTGCTCTCCATGGACCTGTGCTGTCAACCCTTCCGCTCCTGGCTCAACCCTTCAACCAAGAGGATCTTTTTGACCCTCAAATATCATTCTCCTGCTGAAAATCTTGTCAAAATATAAACCAAACACCCCAATGTGGCTTAATACTCTAGAATCATCTAGCTTTACCCTGCTTATTTTTCTTTTTTTTTTTCTTAACAGGTTGGTGTTCTTCCTGGTTCGCATTTTTATTTTTTTTTAACATTTTTATTTATTTTTGAGACAGAGAGAGACAGAGCATGAACAGGGGAGGGGCAGAGAGAGAGGGAGACACAGAATCCAAAGCAGGCTCCAGGCTCCGAGCTGTCAGCACAGAGCCCGATGCGGGGCTCGAACTCATGGTCCGCGAGATCATGACCTGGGCCGAAGTCGGACGCCCAACCGACTGAGCCACCCAGGCGCCCCTACCCTGCTTATTTTTCTAGCTCAACGTCCCTACCATTCCCTAGTCCAGAGCTCACACTTCTTACTGTGTCTTGAACAGGTTCTGTTCACTTGGGCCTCTGTGCAGAATGCCATTCCCTGTATTTGAATTGTGCCCCCCACCCCTGACCACACACAGTATTTGTCTGGCAAATTTTCTATTCATCTATCCATCCTCAGCCTAGATCTGCTCTCTTCTGTGCTAAGCATCCTTCCTTCCTGGCCTCAGAGTTGCCTGTTCTGTCCTGCCTGCCACCTGCCAAACTGGATCATAATTGCCCTCAGATCTTTGCAGGCAGGGTCCTCCTTGTGCTGTCACTGTTGTGTCCCTGGTACTGAGCACAGTGCTTACAGCTGGAAGGAACATTTTTTACAGTGGTGGACAGAGTCCTTTGTAAATCCCAGAATCGGCAGACCAGCAGAAATCTAATGACCTTGAGGAGCCAGTGCCTGTTTTCTGAATTGCTTATGGTCTGGTCAGGGAAAGAGTAACTGTTTGTTAATCCATGTGACACAGACTCCTGATGTCACTGCAGGAAAGCACAGGAACTGAAGGAGTTGAGGTGGCTTGAGACCTTCCCAGAGCTCCTCTCCCTACATCTCTCTGCCTGTTGTGTCTGCCTCTCACCATAGACTGACCCCCCCCCTTCTCATGCTCACTAACACTGAGCCAAGAGGGCCTGCCCCTTGCCCCCTGTGTGTGGCTTTAGGGGTTTTTCTGTCACATTATAGGGGGAATCCCATCCAGTATTCTGTTATGTGGCCACTGTGCCCAGCATCTCTCTCCTTCACACTGTGTTTACATGGTGTTCTTGTGGTGTTGCTTCTCTGCTCTAATCAATGTGGAAACACTTTGCATTTTGGCCTCTGCTGAGCTATCCCCCTCTTCTAGAGTGGTCCTGAGCCAAATTTCCATAGAGATGTGGTGGGGAGGGAGCATTCTCTGCCTTCTCCCTCTTTCTGCTCCTCTGTACTCATCCTACACCTAAAAGGATGGCTTTCCACTTGAGAAACACAGTGTCTTCAATCAGAGTTTGAGCACACGTATTGCTGATTAGAATCCACGATGGGTTCCCAAAGCAGTCTCTGTCTTCTGATCTGTCCTGGAACTGTTGCTGGAAGTGCCTGTGTGTAGCTCTGTTTGTCAGGGATTTCTGGAAGCTCTGGGATTGGGTATCTGGCTCATGTTCTCAGGCTCGAGACCGAGGTGATTGTGGGGAGCTAGGCTGGGTGAACCTGCTCAGTCCCCCTGTTGGGCCCCTAGGCAGGATGGTGGGTGTACCTTGTGCACAGGGCTGGCTCAGCCATCTCTGAAGTTGGATCCAGTGCTAAGCTGAGCCAGCCTGCCTTCCTGGTCTTAACATTCCTTTGAGGAAGTTTTGTTTTGCATCTCACAGCCATCAAGGGGAAGGGCAATCCACAGATTGCTGAGGAGCACTGCTGGCTTCACAGTTCTGACAAGGCCAAGGGCATATACCTGTTCTTGTTAAAGCCTTGTCTGATTTCCTGATTAAAAACAGACCTCCAGGAACTGGGAACTTTCGAGGTCTTGGGTTATGACCACTGCCTTTGTGGCAGGACCCTTGATTTGTCCTGGCTTCCAAGTGACCACCCAGTGGGGCACATGGACAAGTCACTGGCTTTCCCAGGTCTCTGTTTCCTCACCTCCCCAATGAGGGGTTTAGATGAGTTGACCACGGGTTCTCTCCAAAAGTTTGATGTAATAAAGGTATTGTTCCGGGGGTTATGAGTTTGGGGTGGTAGACTAGGCACACGCATACACTTTCCTGCCTCCTTGGTCCCAATGAAACAATAAACAATGAGGCAAAGAGAAGTGGAGTCATAATACCCTCAGCAAAGTGGGAATGCAGAGGAATCCCTAGAAGGTAAAAACAGATTGGGTTGACAAGGAAACTGGAGCAGAAGACACCACAGCCCAAAACCCTAGACATGAGTCTTTCAGGGGAGCCCTGGAGATGCTCGAAGCACCATAGTGTTAAATGGAATTAGAAGAGTCTTCACGGAAACATACTGCAGAGCAGCCAGGGCAAATCTTGACCCCGGGGTAGAACCCTGAGAGTATTCTCTCCACAGTGCTGAAGAGACTGGGAAGTCTGCTTGGGTGGGCTCCTGGCAGTGGTGTTGGGGTCTGAGAGAGAATTGTTGCACAGCCTGAGGTGACTTCAGACCTCAAGGAGAATAAAAAAGTGAAAGATGATGCTGTCCAGGAGTAAAAGACATCACCTGCTTTCTGCCCAGGATCAAGCTGTCTTATTTTTGGCAGTTGTGAGAGAGTCCCAGGCTGCTGGCCTGTCCCACCTACCCAGCCAGAGCCCCGGGCCAGCCTCCCATTCAAAGGAGAGGCCTGAGGGAAATACACTCCAGCAAAACTTTAGGATTGTAAAGGTAAGGAATTTTGTTAAAACTTCTGGAGAGAAAAATCAGGTTGCCCACAAGAGCAGCCTCAAACTGGCAGCAGACTTCTTGTCGGCACCACTGGAAGCCACAGTGGCGTCACATCTGCCACGTTCTGGGGAAGATGGTCTCCAGCCTAGAGTGCTGTTTCCTACTAAACTGTTAATCAAGTGCAAGGACCAGTAAAGATATTTTTTCATTCCTGGAGTAGCTCAGAACTTTACCTTTACGTTCCATTTTGTGGAAAAAAAAATTAGTCTTTTAAAAAACCCTCCAGATAAGCAAAAAACCCCCCCAAACACCAAAAGACAAATACAAGGATTACATGGTGTGCGTGAAACAGTGGCAGCTGATGATTCAGAACAAGTGAAGAAAGCTGAAGAGAAATGGAAATGCTTTAATAGACTCTGATTCTTGAGGTTCTGAGGTCCAATTGAAAGGGTTTCCAGTGGGCTGTCCACACCATTTGGTGGACAGTGAGTGATACTGGGGCATAATGTCAGCCCTCCCACGTCTACCTGTTGGCTCCCATGTCTTCATCTCTTCACCAAATGCTGCTGCTTCTACCTCTGCAGTGTCTCTCCAGCTCTACTAGGTGAGAAGGAGGTGGTGCTAACACAGGTAGGAGAGCAAGAGATGGGTACGGGGATAGCTAGGGGTGGTTTGGGCCCTGATGAAAAGAGCAGGCCCATTGCTTCTTAACCCTGGCTGCACGTTGGAGTCACCTGAGGAGTTTTTAACACATTCTGATGCTGAAGCCTTTCCCGCCAATTACATCAGAACCTCTGGGGATGGTGCCCAGGTGACTCTGTGCAGTCCATGAGAACTGAGGTAGATTCAGGTGGGCATGAGGATTCAGACCTTGGCCACCAGGCTCCTGCTGATGGCCTCAGTGTCCTCAGCAAAAGACCATCTGTTCAGACTAAGAATGTCATAAAAGTAGTCTCAGGAGACTTTTTCTTTTTAGTTATCTTCTAATTACATGAGTAATTAAAAAAAATCACACACTACAGAAGCACATAGAGTAAAAAGCTATAATCTCTTTTCCAGAGATAAGCCATTGTGTATCCTTCCAGATCTTTTCTATACTTTTACACAACAGAATGTGAAAATAGAGCTTCTTCTGCATTCTTTTTTTTTTTAATTTTTTTAACGTTTATTCATTTTTGAGACAGAGAGAGACAGATCATGAATTGGGGAAGGTCAGAGAGAGAAGGAGACACAGAATCTGAAACAGGCTCCAGGCTCTGAGCTGTCAGCACAGAGCCCGATGCGGGACTCGAACTCACGGACCGTGAGATCATGACCTGAGCCAAAGTCGGACGCCCAACCGACTGAGCCACCCAGGCGCCCCTCTTCTGCCTTCTTAACTGAGGAGAGTTTTGTGGTGCTGCACAGCCCTTATTTCTACAGCATGGTGAAGTGAGAGGCCACATTGACCCCAGCCATCTCCAGCCTGCCAAAGACCTAGAACATCAGGTGGGGAGAATTTTTTTGGAGACATTATCAGTGAGCCCATTTCCTTTCCTGAACCTTCCCACTGGAGAGGCAAGGTGCATTCCTGACACTGTGGGCCCAGAGGGAAGCACTCGGGAAGGATGTCTCTGAACTGATGGCACTTTTGCCAGGGGTGTGGCCAGATTGAAGGCTCCTGCAGAGCCAGAGGGGTTCCTGGAGAGTTTGGGAGCCAGTAGAGGGGAGATGGACCCAGGTCAGGGGCAATACTGCTGGAGGAGGGTGGAGAGGGGGTTCTCAGACCACCTGGAGGGCCCTGGCCCTAGTTGGCCTGGGCCTGTCCTTGGGGGGGGCCCTTTGTCCGGGTCCTAGCCAGGTTGTGGGCCATGCAGGGAAGTGCCCACACCGTATCCCCCATGAGCCGCTGGGCCTCCATTAGCCAGGGAGTGAAGACACTTTCTTGTGGAAAGGACTCTACCTTCTAGTCGACTGGAACTGGCAGTGCTTGATGCCAAAAATAGATGGTCTATTCATCTATTTCAGAAAGCCTGGAAAAGCTCTGGCTGAGATGTGTGGAGGTGGCAGGAACAGGTCCACAGAGTGCGTTTAGTAAGAGTGTGAGGAAGGATGCCGTAGGTTTCTGCTTTTACTCTGAGGAGTCCAGCTTGGTCTATAAGTAGTTACACTTAACACACACATACACATACACGTGCGTGCGTACACGTGCATGTATTGGGGTTCACATTTTTTGCAAAAATGAAATACTATGTGTATTTTCCTGCAGATCTTTATTTAAACTTCATAATATATTTTATAAATACTTCCATGTCAGCAAATAGATCTACTTCATTTCTTTTAACCATTTCTTTCCTTAGTATTCTAAATAATTCAGATAACCATTCCCATACCAAGGAAAATTTATAATATATGTAAATTTTAATACAGATCTGGCTGCAGGGAACATAGTTGCTCATTTATCTGTATGTTTTTCTGAATATTTCTATAGAATAAATTTCCAGAAGTGGAACTATTATGCTACATTTAATATTTTGATAAAAGCTGCCAAATGGCTTTTATTTTAAAAAGGTATATAATTTTTTAACTCCTACCAGCAGCATATGGGAATGCCATTTTTCATACTCTGCCAACAGTGAAGAATATTCACCTTTGAAAATTTCTGATAGTCTTGATTGTTACGTTTAGTTATTAGTGGAGTTGGCCATTTTTATACACTTACTGATTATTGCCTATCATGCCAGTTGCTTTTACATATCCTTTGCCCACTTTTCAATGGAATTGTTTGCATTTTCCATATTGCTTTATAAATCAGGAATATATATTCTCTTTCTCATAGATACTGTTTATATAGTTCTTCCTAATCTGACTCATATCTTTCAACTTTATAGAAAGCTTTCACAGAGTAGAAAAGGTTTGGAAGACATGAAATAGAATGTCACCTACTTTTAAGAAGAAAGAAAAAGGTAGGGGCTTGTGATTCTCATTATAACCATTCAAACAATGTTCAACTTTACCAAATAAGAAAAAAGATCCAGGAATTACATTGTTACAAATGTACTAGATTGCTTTTGTTTCCCCCCCTTACTTTCTAAATAATTGAGATATAATTTACATATGCCAAAATGAACTTGTGAACCATCGCCACAGTCTAATTCCAAAACGTTTTCATCATATCCCAAAAGAATTCACTGGAATTCACCAGTGAAGCCTTCTGAGCCTGGGATTTTCTTTGTGGAAGGTTTCAAAATTCCTCATTGTCTCTTTAGTTGTAATAGGTCAGTTCAGAATTTCTTTTGGAGTCATTTTTGGTATGTCTTTCTAGGAAAATGCCCATTTCATCTGGCTTATCTAGTTTGTTGACATACAGTTGTTCATAGTATTCCCTTATAATCAATTTTATTTCTGTAAGGTCAGTAGTAATGACCCTTTTTTCATTCTTGATTTTAGTAAGTTGAATCTTTTCTCCTCTTTTCTTGGTTAGTCTGGCTATAGTTTTGTCCATTTTGCTGATCTGCTCAAATAACTAACTTTTGTTTTTGTTGATTTTCTGTATTGTCTTTGTTCTCAATTTCATTAATTTCTTTTCAAATCTTTATTATTTTTCCCCTGCTTTCAGTTTAGTTTGCTCTTTTTTTTAATTTCTGAAGGTGTATTATTAGACTACTGAGACCTGGAGATTGAGACCTTTTTTTCTTTTTAAATATAGGCATTTATACCTATAAATTGCCTTCTAAGCACTGCTTTAGCTGCATCCTATAAGTGTTTGTTTTTAGTAAACTCAAAGAATTTTCTAATCTTTCTTGTGATTTTTTTCTTTGACCTATTGTTGCTTAGGAATATGTTATTTAATTTATTCCAGACATTTGTGAATTTCCCAACTTTCCTTCAGTTATTGATTTCTAACTTAATTCTGTTGTGGTTGGAGAACATAATTTGTATGATTTTAATCTTTTAAAATGTATTGAGTCTTGTTTTATGGCCTAAAAAATGGCCTATCTTGGAGAATGTTCCATATGTCCTTGAGAAGAACGTGCATGCTATTGTTACTGAGTGAGTGTTCTGGTCTTTTAGATCTAGTTGGCTTATCATGTGTTCAAGTCTTCTGTTTCCTTATTGGTCTTATGTCTAGGTTCCATAATTTTTTTATTAATTTTTTTAATGTTCATTTTTGAGAGACAGAGACAGAGCACAAGCAAGGGAGGGGCAGAGAGAGAGAGAGGGAGAATCCAAAGCAGGCTCCAGGCTCTGAGCTGTCAGCACAGAGTCCAGCGTAGGGCTTGAACTTAAGAACTGCAAGATCATGACCTAAGGCAAAGTCAGACACTTAACCAACTGAGCCACCCAGGCACCCCTAGTTGTTTCATAATTGTTGAAATGGAGCATTGAAGACCTCAACTATTACTGCCTAATCATCTGTTTTTTCCTTCAATTCTGTCAGTTTTGCTTCGTGTATTTTGGAGCCCTGTTATTAGGTGCATATATGTATATAATTGTTAAATTTTTATTAATTGACCCTATTATATAATTTCCCACATTGTCTCTAGTAATTTTTATCTTGGAGTCTATTTTGTCTTATATCAGTATAGCCATTCCAGCTCTGTTTTATTGTTTGCATGGTATCTTTTTTCCATCCTTTTGCTTTCAACTTATATGTGTCTTTGAATTTAAAGTGTGTCTTGGGCTTGGCTGCAGCACCTTACTTGACGTGTCTCCAGAGGCAAGGGAAACAAAAGTAAAAAATGAACTATTGGGACCTCATTAAGATAAAAAGCTTCACACAACAAAGGAAATAATCAGCAAAACTAAAAGGCAACTGATGAAACGGGAAAAGATATTTGCAAATGACATATCAGGTAAAGAATTAGTATTCAAAATCTATAAAGAACTCATCAAACTCAAAACCCAAAAAACAAATAATTAAGTGAAGAAATGGGAGAAAGACATCAATAGACACTTCTCCAAAGAAGACATCCAGATGGCTAACAGACACATTAAAAAACTGGTCAACATCACTCATCATCAGGGAAATATAAATCAAAACCACAATGAGATACCACCTCACACCTGTCAAAATGGCTAAAATTAGCAACTCGGGCAACAACAGATGTTGGCAACGATACAAAGAAAGAGGAACCCTTTTGTACTGCTGGTGGGAATGCAAACTTGTGCAGCCACTTTGGAAAATAGTTTGGAGGTTCCTCAAAAAATTACAAATAGAACTACCCTACGACTCAGCAATTGCACTAGTAGGTATTTATCCAAAGGATACAAAAATGCTATCTCAAAGTGGCACATGGACCCCAATGTTTATAGCAGCACTATTGAAAATAGCCAAAGTATGGAAAGAGCCCAAATGTCCATCAAATGATAAATGAATAAAGAAGATGTGGTATATATGTACAATGGAATACTACCCAGTGATCAAAAAGAATGAAATCTTGCCATTTGCAACAATGTGGATGGAACTAGAGTGTATTATGCTAAGCAAAATAAGTCAGAGAAAGACAAATATCATATGATTTCATTCATATGTGGAGTTTAGGATACAAAACAGTTGGTGAATGTAAGGGAAGGGAAAGGAAGCAAAAATAATATAAAAACAGGGAGACAAACCGTAAGAGACTCTCAAATACAAGAACAAATTGAGGGCTGCCGGAGGGGAGGTGGGTGAAGGGACGGGCTAAATGGTGATGGACATTAAGGAGAGCACTTTTCGGGATGAGCACTGAGTGCTATATGTAAGTGGTGAATCACTAAATTCTATTCCTGAGATTATGTTAACTATCTTGGATTTTAATTAAAAAATAATTTAAAAAATTAAAAGAAAAAATAAAGTGTGTCTTGGGGTGCCTGGGTGGCTCTGTCAGTTAAGCATCCAACTCTTAATTTGGGCTCAGGTCATAGTCTCACACGTGGTGAGTTCGAGCCCTGCATCAGGCTCTCCCTCTCTATCTGCCCCTTCTCTGCTCATGCTCTCTCTCTCTGTCTCAAAATAAATAAACTTTAAAAATAAATAAAGCGTGTCTCTTGTAGAAAGCTTATATTTGGATCATTTATTTATTTAAAAATTTTAACATTTTACTTTTTTGAGAGATAGAGACAGAGTGCAAGCAGGGTAGGGGCAGAGAGAGAGAGGGACACACAGAATCTGAAGCAGGCTCCAGGCTCTGAGCTGTCAGCACAGAGCCTGATGCAGGGCTGGAACAGACGAATTCGAGATCATGATCTGAGCCGAAGCTGGATGCTCAAGCAACTGAGCCACCCAGGTGCCCCTATTTGGATCATTTAAACATCTCCATCCTGTCAGTCACTTTTATTTGAAATACTTAATCCATTTTCTTTTAATGTAAATATGTGCCCTTAATTGTTTTAAATGAACACTTCAGTAGAGGGAAAAGGCTTTTCACACTGAGCAAGCTCTGACTCAGGTCAGATTGGGGTTTTCTAGGGAACCACTGGAGAGGTCAAATGACAGTTCTCTGGGGATGGAGCTTAGATGAAGTTCCATCCTGGTTCTTCTAGTGGCTGCCAGGCTGCTGATCTACAGAGTGATTGTGAAGCTGTTGGCTTTCAAGGCTACCAAGGAGCTAGAGAGCAAGAGGGTGGAATAAGCTGCAAAACTCACTTCATACCAAGATTCAGTCATTTCTCTTGGTTAATGCTCCACAGAGTGCTGCAAGCCTTTAGTTCATTTCCAGAGTTGTGACAATGTTGATTCTAATTTTTTTTCACAGTTTTCTCATTGCTTTTGTGGAGGAGAGATTTTGGGGGGGGAGGTCCTTATTCCACCATTTTTAGTGATGTCACTTGCTTATGGTTTTATTATTAAGAAGTATTTTGAATCACATTGAATACTTGGCATCATCCTATTTGGTTATCCAAGAGAACTCAGTTTTGGTACTAATTCACTGTGTCCCGAGGCGAGTTACAGTATAGAACCTGTCAGCCTCAGTTCCATTGCTTGAAAAACGATTAGTTGTCCAGTGAAGATGCCAGTTTTGACCACCTTTGAAATTCTGAGCTTCTAAGGGCCATATTTTCATCTACATTTTCGGTTCTGATGCAGCTTTACTGAGTTAATTTTTTTTAACTTTTATCACACTCTGTCAATCATATTTTTGTAATAATTGTTTTATTCTGAATTGTAAATATTCTTCCAATAGCATCGCTGTTGCTTTTGGCTTTTATTCTTCCTGAGAAGCTACAATGCAGCTGCTATGAATTCTACTATAATATATATATGAAAAAAGCAGTTGTTCTTTCCACCAACATCATGGTTCAGCAGCTCCTTAGCATGATGTTGAAGGAGAGGCCTTTAAATTGGCCCTGGTGTGAGGGGTGATGATGTTCAGGTCTAGAAGTAAGATGCCATGTTACCTGAGCCCTCTCTTACAGTTGCTGGAGAATTGTCACTGAGTTCACTGTCCAGCCACAGATTTTCCGTCACCACCTTGACTGAATCGTCTCCATAAAGTACAGCCCCTGTTCTTGGGCTTCAGCTCCCTTTTGTTGGTCCTGTGGTACAGATGCCTAATGGACATGGGCACATCCACCCTCCCCACCCTCTTACGCCTTTCTTTGCCGGCACCCTCTCAGTGTCCTCCTTGTGAGGTGAAGTCAGCTCCATGGTCTCTTGTGTCTGGGATTCAAGGAAGGGGCACAGAGTTCAGCACTACTTTCTGGAAGGCCTAGTCCTCTCATTTTCCCCTGTGCAGGAGGCGATCAGATAATTACCCCTGTTTTTCTCTTCCCACTGAAGTGGACTGGGTGGCAGTGATGAGGCAGGGATGTCCTGGTGGTGTGGCTGGCAGGCTGGCTGTCAGTCACTGTGGGAGTGGGTGATGTTCATGTCCATCCTACATCTTTTTTCACCTCCTTCCAGCCCTGCATGTTTCTTTGTTTAAGCCCTGCACATGGGGTTGTGGTCGGTCCCTGGCTCCATCTGGCCATTGCCAGGTCCATGTCCGTGTCTGTGCTGAGCCCCACCCTGGCTCTGTGAGCTGTGCAGGCCTCTGAGTCGTCTGGCCAGTTGTGCAGGGGATTTGCTGCTGACCGGGTCTCTCTCTCCTCAGAGCTGCTTAGTGCCTGGCAGGCAGCAGCAGGTGTTCGGTTCCCCGCACGCCCTCTGCTGGCCTGTGTCTCCAGGTGGATCCTGCACCTGGGGAGCAGACTGCTCCCCGGCCACAGCCCATCTCCTGTGGGCGGCACTATTTCCACATCCCAGCAAGTTAGGGACGGGACAGCCAGAGCAGGCCTTGTGTGGAGGTGGTGTGGGTGGGCGCCCATGTGCTGCATTCTGAGAGATGTCAAAAATAACCGTGAGCAATGATCCCTCCCATTAGCTCCATACTTCCTTTATGCATTACATCATCTCATTCTGTCCTTCACAGCAGCCTGTGTGATAAGTCTTGTGATAAGTGAGAAACTGAGGCCAGGCTGGAAGGTGACAACCAGGACCCCAGTGCAGACAGCAACTTGGTGCTCTTTCTATTCTACTCAAGCCCAAGTTCCTCCGTCTGTTTTGTTGTTGTTGTTGTTGTTGTTGTTGTTGTTTAGTTTTTACTTAAATTCCATTTAACATACAGTGTAATATTAGTTGCAGGTGTACAATGTAGTGATTCACCACTTCCGTGCATTACCTGGTGCTCATCACAAGTGCTTCCCTTTGTTTCAAGGTAGAATTTTATTACTTCTAGTTCTTTGTGCAAGTTGCACTTGGTGTGGGCATTGAACAAATGTGCTGTCCCAAAGTGGTGCAGGACCAGTGGGAACAATGTGCAGCTGCTTCTGCCCCAGGCTGGGCTCCCCAGGGGCATGTCTCAGCCCCCAGTGTAGGTGCCTGAGAAAAAAACTTGGTTTTCCCACAACTGTTTCTTTTCAGCTTTGAGCTCCTGGGGTGCATGGCCACCAATCTTAATTTCAGCCACTGGGATGTTTCTCCTAGCTGTTGGCACCCAGCAAGTAGCACCTGTGTTCTGGGAGGTTTCCTGTGGTGCTTGATTTCTGGATGAGAGAAATGCTGCTTGGTGCTTGGCCTAGTACATTTGCCTGACCATCAAGACCTCTATCCTTCTGCTTCTGTGCTGGTCCCTGTGGGTGGGCATTGAGACTTCCCCTGTTGTAGTCCCTTTGAGTTTGGTGACCTGCCCCACCCCAGGCCACCCCTGAAGCACGGGGGTTATTCTGCCCTGCTCCTGCTGGGGCTCAGGATGCCACATGACACATCTAAGCCTTGCTTTCCTAAACACCCCTTGTGGCTCTTTTCACCCAGAGATCTTGCTGCCGTTGCTTGGGTCCCGAGTCTGGGTCATTGTAAGGCCCTTGCCCTTCATTCTTTGCCAGATTGTTTTCCACCAGATGGAAGAGGCAAGGCTATCACGACGCAGTGGGCATGTAGAGGGAATGGCACAGAGCTTAGAATTTGCTTTTGCTGGTGACTGAGCTGTTCACTGGTGACTCTGACACAGAGGGATCATGGACTTGCCCCATGCAAATCCACAATGAACACAGTCTCCAGTTTTTTTAATGTGTTGTTGTTTTTTTTTGAGAGAGACAGAGAGAGACAGAGAGAGAGAGAGCATGAGCAGGGGAGGGGCAGAGAGAGAAGGAGACAGAATCCAAAGCAGGCTCTAGGCTCCATGCTGTCAGCACAGAGCCCAATGTGGGGCTTGAACTCACAAACCACAAGATCTGAGCTGAAGTCGGACACTTAACCAACTGAGCCACGCAGGCGCCGAAACACAGTGTGTTTACTGGTACCTAGCATGTCGTTTGGCCCCACCTATCCTGGCTGCAGCTGTCTTGAAGTATACCAAATCCCTTTGTCTTATAGATCTAAGAGTAGAGCCAAACAAAGCATGTCCATGACTTCAGAGGGTTCAAATAGCTTGACATCATTCATCCAGCCCCTGTTTGCTCAGAGTATTAGTTGGGACTCTTTCTTTTGTAAATGAGGCTTGCAAAGGCTTGTCTGGCATTTAAAAATCAGACAGACTTCGTGGCCCCTGTAACTGGAACATCATGGATAGCTACCTTTAGGAACAGCTGGATCCAGGCCTCTAAACAGAATTCCCAGGTGCATTTGCTTTTCTCTCTTCATGTCTTGGTGCTTCTTTCCTCTCTAGACTCACATCCTCCCAGACCCAACAGAAAAGAAGTATTTTCAACAATTCCATAAAAGCCCTGAGCCTCACTCTCCTTCGCCTGAACTAAGTCATGTGCTTGTCCCTGCAGCAACCACTCTTGCCAGGGGCTAGAACTACATTCATTGATCAGCTTAGGCCTGCGCTATAGCTGTAGCTCCTGTCTTGGGCCACACCGTGTATTAAGAGTCAGACCTTGGCAGGTTCTTACCAAGTCCCCAAGTGAACACAGTTTCCACCCCCTGAAGGAAGAGTAGCCCCCTCTGCTCAGTAGTGCCTGGGAATGGACTTGCTGCCTCAGCCGATCATTTGAAGTGGCATGCAGCCTAAATGGTCTTAACCTTCCCCTGCTTGGGCTTCTGTTCCAAGGAGGCTGCAGTCCCTCCTTTTTCCTTTGTTTGAACTTCAATGACTCAAAGGAGAAACTTTTGTTAATGGAGGCTGGAGCACGGGATGCAGAACCATGTGCCTCTCACTCCACCCCCCCGCCCCATTCTGTGCTTTAGATGCATTGCCTCTACTGTTCCCAGGGGTTGGAAGCCCCCCTGGGGTTGGGAAGCATTCTGTCTCTTCCTCTAGAAGTCCAGTTTTCCAGCCCTTCTGAATGCAGCCTAGCCATGATTAGATAGATTAGGTAGATCTTTCTGGGCTCCCCTAAGCCTGTATTGTAAGAGGAAGGGGGCTGGATCCATATGAAAAGCCCTCTTCCCCCAACCAGTGAAGCTGTGTGTCCAGTTCCCACCATGAGGTCATGGACCAGGACACACTGGAGGCCATAAACATTTCCATTGCCTGGATGGTCTAAGCACCACGCTTGTGGCAGTTCCTTGTCCTTGTGGGCGAACACCATATCCTTACATGTCTCAGCTGAAGGCTCACCTAATGATCTGAGGGCCACACCCAGAGGTCTTGACGTACCTCCAGAGCAGTGATTCTTTACCCTGGCTGCATTGGAAATCATTTTAAGACAATACTGATACCTGAGTCCCACTGTCAGTGCAGGGCTGGGGCATGACCTGAGTATCAGGAATTTTAAAAGCCCTCCAGGTGATTCTGATGTGCAACCAAAGTCGAAAACAACCAATCTTAAGCAGTGGTTCTCAAACTTTGACACACAGAGGAATCATCTGGGGGTCTGGTTCCAGTGGGGATTCTGAGCCCATAGATCTGGGTGGAACTCAAGAGTGTGCACTGCTAACCAGCTCTCAGGTAGTGCTGAGGTTGCTGGTCCCCAGGGGTAGTCAGTAGGTACAGGTGGGTCTTTCCCTTGGCAGTGGGTATGTCAAACATGGCCAAATGGTGAGCTGATGCAGGTCCCAGAGAGAGCGCTGGTGAGGGAATTCTCCAGCACTTCTATCCTCTCTCAGACCCCAGTGTGACGGTCTGTCAGGCATTCTGGGTCACTTCTTGCTGCAACACTTTTACCCTTGGAGAGAAACTAGGCGGGGAGAGAGCAGAGCCTCCTCACTATGCAGCCATCCGATGTGCTGCCAGAGAACTGGGACCCTGTTAGGGCCATAGAAGCAGGCACCCAGCAAACACACTCAGAAGCAGCAGTCCTATGATCTGTGGGCTCATAGGTGCGGAGACCTTGGGGCTCCACCTCTGCCCCATGCCTGTGCTGGTGCTTCCTGCTTTTGCCAATTGCCTCTGGTCACTCTTTCTTTGATTAACGACTCAGAGTTGCCTGGCCTGGATGAAATACTCATAGTAATCAATTCAGTTAACATTTAAAGAGTAAACATATATGAAATAATCACAGCAGTTCTTGGCACATGCTAAGCTGCCGTCATCATTAGGCTTTGGCTCCCTGGAAGGTGGAGTTTGAGAAATCCCCTGTGTCCTCACTTGTTCCTGAGATTTTGCCTCATCAGCACGCCTGCCTTTCTGTGGTCACTTTCCCATTCATCAGCCAAGTAAGGAATGCGTGCAGTGCTCCCTTAATGACTCCACTGCTGTGTTCACTGTTGTGTCTGCAAATGACCCTGGCCAGTAGGAGGAGCACATGGTTTACATGCTGCACCATATTCATCATAGTGCACTTTTAAGCACCTGCTGCACACTTGGCACCTGGGGATATACAGAAAGAACCACATTTATTGGTATTGTTCTCAGAGAATTCACACTCTGATTGAGGAAGCCAGCTCTGACCCAGGAGACTGCAAAAGTCATTAATTGTTCAATGTTGCGGGGCCTCTATGTACTATAGCCAACGCCCTGGAGATATTTCAGAAAATGCGGATGTTGCTGCCTTTTTAAGGTCTTCCAAATACAGAGAGGCTGGAATAATTTGGAATATTAGACATCTTCACGTAACCAGCCAAATGTATGTTCGTATTGCTGCATGTCCTTACTCTCCAAGTGTCGTGTCTCCAGATTACAGCATGGGAAGATATTTACGTCAGACCCAACCAGCCCCCACAGCTGAATCACACAGGAGCACTTTGTCAGAGGATCTTCCCAAATGGCTCAATAAAATCAACTACTTGAGAGTATTTTTGTTTTCTTAGACATTCCAAAGAAAGTTAATAAAGTGAAGGGCCTTCCTCAAAGTGATTATGGGCTTGTTACCTCAGGAATGCTGCCTTTGGATTTTATGTACATCGGGGGTGAGGCTCACTCATTCAGAACATATTTACCAAGCACCTACTGTGTGTAGGTAGGAAGGCTACAGAGATAAAAAGATCTTGTTTCTGCCCTCAAGAAGCACAAGGTCCAGGAGTGGAGATGTGTGTGGAATAATGTGATGACCAGCCAGGGGCTCTGAGGAAGGATGCAGGGTGCCCGGCGAGCACAGAGATTTCCCAGGGTTCCCAGGGTGGTGGTAGAAGTTGCTGTTGCGTGTGGGAGGTGAAGAGCAGGAATTCCCTGCAGGTGTGCAGAGTCTCCGGTGCGACTGTGTGTGGGCAGGTGCGGAGAAGGTGGGAGGTAAGGCGGTTGGGGCAGGAGGGGCCTTCTGTGGTGTTACCATTGCACTTCAGTTTCTGGATCACAAATAAGCATCACACTGAGAACTCGATACTGAAAATGTATTTTCAGTATACTTTGTCCTCAGCTCAAACGTGTTTTTTATGTTGTCTGACTAACACATCTTCACAGAAAGAGGAATTTGTGCCAATTTTACAGACCTTTATTTTTTCCAGAAGTAATTTAATGGAGTATTAGGTATCAGACATGAGTCCAAACCACTCATGTCGTAAGCAAGACTGAGGCCCAGAGAGGGAAACGATTCATTCCAAGTCACTCAGCTGGTTAGTAGCTAGTTAGTGGCTGAACCAAGGCTAGCACTGTTCTGTAGATTTATTGCCATATCTGCCAGTGGTGCTGCTGCCCCAAACAACTGGCAGTAGCTTCCTGGAGTCCTGTGTGGGGAGCAATTCTGATAATGATGCTGTGGTTCATTACTGATGTCTGCCAAGGGCAAGCGGTGGGAGAGTGGCAGCAAGAGTACCCAGTGTTGCCATTCCACCTTATCTTTCTTTGTGACGATAAAAAGGAAGTAGCAGAAAAAGCAGAAACTGTGGTTAGTGATAACTTAAACAGTTAGACTTCCAATACATTCATGTAAGTCAGTAACCATTCATTGGGATCTAACATGTGCCCTCAGGGCTTGTAAACACAAAGTCTCATCCCACATAGGCTGGCCCATATTACTAAGCTCACAGTCTCAGGGCCAATGCTGTGTTTCATGAGGAGTGGCAGCAGCTTGCAACAGAATGGGAAAAATGGGGAAAGTAATTTAACAGATTTATGCTCAGTGGTGCATTTGTACTGGTTGTCTAAATAAATAATTTTTTAAGTTAACTTAAAAATTAAGTTAGGACCTTTTTAGTAGCTAAACTGGCAAGGTGATTTTAGACCTATAGAGGCATTAAAATAATATTATATCTGTATCTTTACTCAATTAAAAAAAAATAAAGGCAAACAAGTCCACATATAAAATTTGTTTCCACTAATTTTACAGTATTCTCAGATCTTCACATCCAACTCCAAACCTGAATGTTCTCCGATTCAGAAGGATTGCTGGAGCATTCTGGCTTTTGCTTTCAAGAACAAGAAGCTAGTTTTGGGGCTTGTGGCTTAACCCAGGATCAAGCTGGCTGATGGACTATCTGAGAATTGACCTCGAGGCAAGTGAACAGGCCAGCAGAACACATTTGTGTGGTGACAAAAGGTGTCATGCATGCCCATGAGGGCAAGTCTTGTCCGCTCAGGTCTCCGGAGTGCAAGCCTATCAGGGGCAAAGGTGTAATTTCATTGGATGTCTGGTTCTGTTTTGTTTTTTTTTTAATATTTTTATAAATGCAGATACTTGCACCTCTTTATTTCTGTTAGCACAGTCAAAGCCCATTTCCTTCATCATTAGTGGTGTGTTATTTCCAGTGATTCTTGATGCCCCATGTTGATTCATTTATGTGTGTTATTTCTTAGGTCACCTGGTCCTGGAGCAAGGTCTGCCCATTGCCTTCCAGCTGCTAGCATGAATGGCATAAGAGCTCACTCTCCCGGGCTTCTCTGTTCTTTCCTGTGCTGTCCCTCTCGGCTGGGACCTTCCTCCCTTCCCTCTGTCAGAGATAGCAGGGACCTTCCTCATCACAGCTGAGTGGCTTCTCTTTGTATCCCTGGGAGTTGGGAGGATGGGCCAGGGCATGCTGAAGGTGACCAGCCCCAGGTGGCTTGAGGTGGAGTGACTTCTTCCCAGCAGCACGCGCAGAATGCCTCCTGATTCTCAGGGCATTGCCCTCGGGTGTCATTTTGCAGTTTCCACAGAGTTCTGCTCAACTGGAAAGAACTGTGAAGAACCTTCAGTGGTGCAACAAGATCTGTGGCTGCTCTCTTCTGGGTTTGTTTTTTGTTTTGTTTTTTGGTTTTGGTTAAAACCGATGTAAATCATGATGGGGGTTGGATTCTTTATAATGTCACTCTTGGATAGCAAGCAAATAACAGATCACAAACATGGCACTTACTGCTTTGTAAAGGTTAACTCTGAACAACACACAGCAAAGGAAAGATTTTGGAGTTGCCTAACTTATTACTGACCCTGGAAAGTAGCTATTCTAAGTAATTTAAGGGCTCAGTTGAACTTTGGGGCATTAATTGTTTGGTTTGACTGCCTTTGTGGCTGAAAATAATTTATTGATGGTGAACCCATCTTTTCTATTTGGTTTAAACAGCCTGAGTGTTTAAAATAGTACATGAGGAAAAGCACATTTTGATATTTTTAAAATCCCAGGAGGTCATGAGGGTTACTCTTGAGGCATGGAGAGACTAACTGGCATGTCGTGTGGGAATCCAGGCAGATTCCCAGCAAGCCCTCAGAGACCCCGGTTCTGTACCCCTGTCCCAGGCCAGTTCAGCAGGGGACTGTTCTCCACCTGGGGCATGGCATGGCGGTCCCTGTGTAAGAGGTAGCAGAGCCAGAGCGTCCTGTGACAGAAGCTCCCTGTGGGCCAGCCCGCACTGACGTGCCTTGCAGCGTTGGCTGAGACGTTTGTCTTCCTTGCTGTTCCATGCTCTGTAGGATCCACGGTGGTCCTCCAGCTCTGACACAGAAACGATGTGGAGACATGGGGAACAAGACCTCAGGAATGACAGAAACGGCCTCTCACAGACAAGCTCTTGGTTCCAGTGGCCCAGCAGGCAGGGCCTGGCGGGAGGAGATCTTGCAGAGCAGGAACTTTCCCTCAGAGCTGCCTGGGCTCTCACACTCCCCTTCCTCACACTGTCAAGTCAGGACAACCGAGACTCAGGGAGGGGAGGTCACAGCTCCAGACCCCGGGCCCCAAGTCCTGGTCTAATTACAGCCTCTGTCTTGTCTTCAAAAGAAACTATTGGAACCTCTCCTAATTACGAGCAAAATACATTTTCGATCAGAAAAGCTGTAAAACTTAGAAAAGCACAAAAGGGAAGGTTAAAATACATATAATTCTGTGACCCAGAAATAGCTGCAGGTCACATCTTTTTGTGGTTCTTTTTGTATTTCTCTTATGCACCCAGAGACTTTAAAAAAATAATGGGCTTTACTGCACACAATTTGTTATAGCATGCTGCTCATCAAAAGAGAGTCCATGGGCAGCGTCATTGCCATCACCAAGGGACTTGTTAGAAATACAAGACTCTTGGGGCACTTGGGTGGCTCAGTTGGTTAAACGTCCGACTCTTGTTTTCAGCTCAGGTCATGATCTCATGGTTCTTGAGTTCAAGTCCTGCATCAAGCTCTGCATGGAAAGCACAGAGTCTGCTTGAGATTCATTCTCTCTCTCTCTCTCTCTCTCTCCCTCCCTCCCTCCCCCCCACCACTACTTGTGTGCTGTCTCTCACAAAAGAAATAAACTTTATAAAAAGAAAAAATAAAGAAATACACGACTCTCAGGCCCCAGCCCAGACTTCAGCAGAGTCTGTTATACAAGCCTTCAGATGACAGGTCTGCGCAGCCGCTTGTGGAAGCACTGCCATCGGCCACTCCCCACCCCTCACCCCCAGGCTGCAGTGCACTGGGGCCACTCTCCTATGTCAATCACTATTCTCCTGTAATGTGACTTTTTGTGACTATGGAGAATTCCCTCATATGACAGTATCCCAACACCATCACCGTCTCCAGTTGATGAGCCTTTCGAGTGTTCCCAGGGTGCTGCCATTATCAGATGCTTGATGATCTCCTGAAGGCGGGTTCCCCAAAGCACAGTTACTGGATCTGCAAGGGTTTTGAGGGCCATCAGACTGCCAGCCCAGAGAGGATGTAGCTTGACTGTCAGTTGAACTCTCGAATGCTTCTTAGGAGGCAACTGCTCTCAGGGGGAGAGCTCACACCTGGGTGAGGTACAGGCCTTGATTTGAGTCAGATTTTCCACTTCCTGGTTCTGTGATCGTGGACTGGTTTGTTTTCTCACCTGCAAAAAGGAGATTTACCATTTAATTCAGAGGGGATTGTGAGCCTTGAATGAGAATATAAACCATCTGGGACCTGGGACCTGCTTTATTCTCTTCCTTCTGAATGAAATGAGCCCAGGGGCCTGACACAAAGCCCTTTGGTTTCCTTGCTTGAAAATTTTTCTGTTGGGATTTCTAAACTGCATTGTAATAGGAATGCATCAGGAGTGTTACTGACCTTTTAGTTTGGTTCTCCCATGTCCCAAGGGGTATATGGCTTGGGCACTCCAAAGAAGGACAAGGAGAGTGTCAAAGAAAGGAAATTCCTGAGCATTTTTCTTGAAATTGAGCAGAGATTTAAGAGGTACAAACTGTGCCGTGGAGAGCACACTGGGAGGAGGTGCAGAGGCGGGCGTGTGCAAGCAGGCTGGAGTGCATCTTCCTCGCCTGCTCCTCAGTGTACCTCTCTGTCCCTGAGACATCCAGCACCGAGACCCCATGATGGGCTCACATAGCAAGTGGCAGGGTGGGCTCCAATCTCAGCGTGGCTGATGGATGTCGGCCTCAAGCATGAGTGGGTTGCTGCTGTGGGTGGGTCCCTCTGGGTTTGACCAAGCTCATGCCTGTGGAGGAGTGCTGCTCACTGGGACATCAGAGAATCAGCCCTGAGGCTGTCTCTGAGCTTCAGTAGTTCACTCTACCACCTGGGCCCCTGAACTGCCTACAGGAGACACAGGAGACCCCTCCCCCATGTTGTCCCTCTTCTGGGAAAAGACTATTCTGTTAGCAGCCAACTCCTCCTGCCAGCATTGAGGCAGCTGGCCTTCAGCCTCTAAAGTGCACAAAGGCGAGTATATATATAAAAACCTTCAAAGGTCTTAGTGATTGTTTTCCAAGTTCTCTAAAACTCACTACTTTCTTTTATCACTATCAACAGACAGCGGTCAGGCTTTAATGTTTAAATTATGAACCATCTGACTAGAATTTTATATAGATGCATTTTGGAAAACAGAAAAGCAAGCTAGGACATTCTTAGAACCGTCTTCAGAAGTCACCCCCTCCCCCTTGCTGCCCACTTGCTCCTTGGTCTCAGTGATAATACAGAATCACACCTGTCATCTAGAGCCTTCTGACAGCCCTCCAGGCGTTGCCTGGAAACTGCTGATTGTCCTGGGTTAACAGCCTTTAGACTCTGGACAGATTTGAGGCAGGTGGCATTGCGAAGCTGGGTTGCTGGGGTCCATCGCTTGTAAATGGCTCAACTGAAGGTATCAGAGAGGACATCACCAGGGAGGGCAACTTTGTGCCTGGGAGAGGCCGGGGAGCCTCATCACACAGGCTGCAACTGGTGATTTCTCTCCAGTGGTGTGGTCTGTGCACCTGCCAGGTGTCGTCTCTAGCAGGGAGTATTGGGAATCCTCTCACCCTGCAGGGAGCAGGGTGAGCAGGTGCCCCACTCCCAGAAGCATTTGGAAGGTCCCAGGAAAGCATTCACAAAACATCATGGATCCAGGATAACATGATAAGCCTTTAAGAACAAATAACAAGAAAGCCAGAGCTAAGGAGCACATGTTCGGTGGCAGAGATGAGTGTGTCCCCTACAGTGACTCCTCACTCCACAGGTAGTAAGTGCACTTCAAGGAGGGCAGGACTGAGTGGATGTGCTGTGCGTCCCTGGTGCTGGAAGGAGAGGGAAGCATAGGACTTGGCTGTGTTAGGCTCAGAATTTGTTTGGGATTTTTTCAGCATCAGATCTTATTTCTCCCCGGGATCAGCCCTTAACCTAGATAGGAAATGCAACCTTATCCCGTCATTGCCCTTTGCCTGCTTCTGGGGCGAACCCAGTAAAACAAAGCCCAGGTTTGTCATTTTTCATCCTCAGCAATTTGGCAGCGACTCCACTCAGAGGGAGGCGGGTAACAGCTCCAGACCAACTGCCTGCCGTGTCAGGTCATCTCCACACGTGGCCTTCCAGAGTTGGGGTGAACGAAGCAAGTGTATGTGTTTCTTAGCTTTTACTGCTCTGTGCTTCACACCTCCCTCCGGAGTGGCTGTGGTCCACAGAGGCCCCACTTTCTCGTGCCTGAGGAGGTGGGGGTGCTGCCAGGCCCAGTGACACTGCTTGGGGAGACAGAGAAGAAGGCTCTGGATCAGCACCCAGTGGTGTCCACTGTGGAATGTGGGGGATGGGACAGGGAAGGCCCTCTCTTCTCCCTGCTGCTGGTTTCCAGCAGGATGAAAGTGCAGGAGGCTTACTCTACATCCAGAGGGTGGCTTCCTTTTAGCAGCGCCTCAGGCCTGAGCCCCCAGGTGGGCTTCTGAGCTCAGAGAGATGGGGGGAGGGGAGTGCCACAGGGACCACCCCTGGGGCCAAAGAATAGACTCTCAGAGTCTATTATCACGTGTTCTAGTAAGTTTATGACCTCCTTCCTTACAGATGTTAATTTATCTCCTGGGATTGTGGCCCCACCCCTGCCCCTGCCCTGAGCCTCACTCTTTTCTTTTGTTCCAAAGGGACAGCAACCCAGCAATTTAGGATTCCTTGTGAACCCAGGCCTTTGTGCTGTGTAAAGCCCTGCACATGGACGTCCTCATCATTACTGTTTCATAAAAATCTTTTTACTGATAATTACTCAACCTCAGTGTCTGAGTCTGCCTATTTTGCGTGGGCCAGAATGAGGGGTGGTGTTATGTCTCCTTATTAATAGTCCTTGGAGCATGACTTCCTACCAAAAGAAAAAAAAAAGAAAAAAAAATCTCAGCTCTGCATCTGCCGTGCTGCAGAAGTGCCAATCACATATGTAACATCCCAGATAAATTAAGCTGTAAGAACTTGCTTCGTGTCATTATTCTTGGTATATGTGCATTTAAAAAGAGAGTTTATTATCTCAGTAAACTGATGAAGTTAAACATGAACCAGCCTGGGATCCAGTGCCCCGTTTGTCAGGTGTGTGTGCAGTAGTCTGCACAAGGTGCACCTCTCCAAGACTGAAGGTTTTAAGTTACATAAGTTACATCCTGGCAAGGTATCCCCAGCACTAGAGTGAATTTGTATTATATTTTTCCAAGAATTATGCAAATACAATTTCTAAATTAAGGCTGCAAAGTTCGAAGCTCTTATGCTTACCTATTTTTGAAATAATGGCTTTGTAAAAGTCCCTAATAGAATTTTTTTTACTCTAATAACCTGAGAATTCTAAACTAATGTTCTTCAAATCTCCTGTGAAAGCATTCACTCCTGGATGTGTGAAAATAGGTTCCTCCTGTGAGAGCCGTCATGCATCACAGTCTGAGGCATGAGATTTATTGAGTATTTGTGTAGGCTCAGGCTTCATGCGTGAACACAGGTGCATGTGCACGTATCTACGTATATACACCGCACTGTATGCATTCCCAGCTAAGTAGCTTATCAGCTTGCCCATTTACAAGAATTCAGAATACCGTGAAATCAACTGTTATATAAGTTTCAGAAAACGGTGTAGTTTATCTTACGTAAGGTACTTGTTTATATGCTTATAAACTGTGCTATTTTTCGTGTTGATGATGGAGTTTGTTTGGATGAAGCTCTTGTTTATTTGTAAAGAAACAGCGCAGTGAACTGTGGCTCACTGCCTCATTCTTTCCAGATGCCCTTGCTGTTCCTGCCCAGCCCATAGCCAAAGGGAAGCTTGAGGATGGGAACAAGGCATCTGGAGCAGGGATATCCTCTGTATCCATATTCCTTTACTCCCGAAGACCGTTGAACTTCAGCTCTGCATGGTTGTCCCTAAGAAATGTCTAAAGGAAGACAGTGGACAAGCAGAACCCAGGCTGGAGAAATGTGGCATAGTTTAGCTAAGTGGAGTGCTAGATGGCCTTGGGATCTGAATGGGTAGTTGATGCTGTCTCATTTTTATCAGAGATTAGACAGATTCATTTGTCTAGCGACTAGTATAAGTGCCTCTGGTTCATTTGTTCATTCATTCATTCAGCAGTGTTTATTGAGTACCTATTGTATGGCAGTACCATCCCGGTACATATTCCTTATCCTCAAGGAGTTAGTCTTCAAGTTTTACACACTTCACAAGACAGGGGATGATTTGCCTCTCTAGGTCAAGCCTAATTTTAGTTTTTCATGAGATAAACGAGTCCAGGATACTGGGAACTTCAAAACTTGACCACCCAGTATGCTCTTTTACTCTCTCCTCTTGCTCCATTCAGAGCAGTATGACTCAGTATCTGAGTTCTCTGGTTTTAGCCCTTTGCTTATAAGACTTCTTGGCTTTCTTTTCCCCCAAAATGTCAAACTAGATCTATCCCTTTCTCCTCCCTGTCCTTTCTGACAGTAGACAGAGAAGGTTTTGCGCACTCATATCTAGGTGTCTGCTTTTTTTTTTTTTTTTTTTTTTTTAAAGGGTAGGAGGTCCTCTAAGCACTTCAAGAGAAATGGCTGGCTGTGGTGAGTCCAGCGTTGACACCCCTGTCACTTTGGGGTGGATGCAGTGGTCAAGTCCTTTGCTCTGGAGGATAATAATATCTATCATGAATCACTAAGCTGCCACAATTTTTGAAGAGTGATTTCTCACAGGAACTTTGCGAGCATTACACATCTCATTTGCCTCAGTAACGTGAAACTTATTTTTCTAAAAAAGGTACAGGCAGATCCTGGTGTGACTCACTAGAGAACAATAGTTAAGTCACAGTTTATTTTCATCTTTTTCCCCCAAGAAAAGGAAAAATTGATTAAACGTATAGGAATGTAAGCAGGCTTAAATTTATAAAGCAAAACTGGATCAAAGAATCATGCAAACACAGTTAGGATTAAAATTGGCAAGTTCTATGAACAAAAGGTGTGTTGCGGAGGTCCTAGGTCATCCTGAAGGAGCACATCAGTCTTCTTGGGGAAGCAGAATTGAGGTTGACATCGCAAGGATAAGTAGGAGTTAATAAGAAAAAGGTAGGGTGTGAGGGCAGGGAAGAGCATGTTTGAAGCAGAGGGAACATCTGCAAAGGCCCTGGGCCAGAAGGAAATGGAATGTTTTAGGGAGGGAGAGCAGGCCAGGGCACACATTTGTGCTACTTGTACTCAGGGCCTGTGGCTGAAATCCAGACTGCCTCCCCTTCTTGTCCACATTGAGATTTACCCACATGCGTATTGCTCTCCATCCCTCCAATCCTACCCACACCTCCAGCTTTCATCTAAGATCACACCCGTCTTCTTTAATATTTTAGTGTGGAATTGCTGGAGACAAATTTTATCATGTCTTCTTTTCCAAAAACCTCTTTGTTTCACCTTTTTTTTTTTTCTAGTAACACTTTTTTTATCCAGGAGTTTTGATGACATGTAATTTATATACCATAAACTTCACCTGTTTAAAATACACCATCAACATATATTTCTAGTAGTGCAACTATGAGCATAATCTAATTTCAGAACATACTCATCTCACCCAAAAGAAACCTTGTGCCCATTAGCAGTCACTTCCTACTCCACCTCTCCACCCCCCCCTCCCCCCAGCACCCCACTCCACAGCCCTAGTCAATCACTAACCTATTTTCTGTCTGTAGGGCTTTGTTTGTTCTGGATGTTCCGTAGTGTTTGTGTCTGGCTATTTTAACTGAGCAGAGTGTGTTCACGGCTGATCCATACTGCAGCATGTATCAGTACTTTGTTCCTTTTTGTGGCCAAATAATATTCCATTATGTGTATATGCCACATTTCGTATCTGTTGATCAATTGGTGAATATTTGGGTTATTTCTATGTTTTGTTTTTATAAATAATGCTGTAAACATTGGTGTACAAGTTTTAATGTACACTTTTTTCATTGTTATAAAGTATACATAACAGCAAAGTTCATCATCTTAACCATTTTTAAGTGTACAGTTCAATGGGACTAAGTACATTCATATTGTTGTACAACCATCACCACCATCCATCTCCAGAATGCTTTTCATCTTTTTTTTCAAGTTTATTTATTTTGAGAGAGAGAGAAAGAGAGAGAGAGCACACTTGCACAAGCAAGCAGGGGAGGAGCAGGAAGAGAGGGAGAGAGAGAATACCAAGCAGGTTCCTCACTGTCAATGCATAGACTGATGCGGGGCTCTAACCCATGAACCGTCAGATCATGACCGGAGCTAAAGTCAAGAGTTGGACACTTAACCATCTGAGCCACCCAGGCGCCCCAAGAATGCTTTTCATCTTGTAAAACACAAAGTATATAGCCATTAAACAATCACTCCCCATTACATCTTCCCTCAGCCCCTAGAAACCACCATTCTACTTTGTCTCACTATAATTTTGACTCTTCTAAGTAGTGGAATCATACAGCATTTGTCTTTTTGTGACTGGCTTGTTTCACTTAGCATAATGTCCTCAAGGTTCATCCATGATATAGCTTATTTCAGAATCGCCTTCCCTTTAAGGCTTGCCTAATGAGGAGAGACTTTCTTCTGTCATTTTGCTTTTTTATTCTATACTTTATAGTTTTTTTTATCACTGATTTCATGCATTACTGTCTTCTTTTGTGTTTAGCTGATTTTTTGGTAGTGAAACATTTCAGTTCCTTTCTCCTTTCCTTTTGTATATATTCCATAGCTATTTTCTTTGTGGTTCCCATGGGGATAAATAACACTTAACATCCTAAAGTTGTAACACTTTAATTTGGATTTAAACCAACTTAACTTTAGTAACACAAAAACCTCTGTCTCCTTACATGTCTCTATCCATTCTTTTCAGTTGTTTATATCACAGAATAATGTCTTTATATTTTTTATGTGTCCTAAAGCATAAACTAATAATTTTAAAAAATGCATCAATCTCTTATATAGAAAACAAAATGTGGAGTTATAAACCAAAGTTACAATACTGCTAGCTCTTAGGCTACTAATTGCTTTTTAAAAAATGTATTAAATTCCAGTTCTTTCCTTTTGCCACTGTGGCCATTTCCATGAGTATGATTAGGCTTTAGAAGAGGCTTACCTCTGGTGTCTTCCATTGTGGCAAAAAGGTCTGGTTGGTCCTCATGAGAACAATGTAAGTGCTAATGCCAACTCCTATCAGCAGATCTGGAAGCTGATCAAAGATGGGCTGGTCATCCGGGAGCCTGTGACTATCCATTCCTGGGCTCAGTGGCAGAAAAACACTTTGGCCCTGCCAGAAGGTCAGGCATATGGGCATAAGGAAGTGAAAGGGTACTGCCAGTGCTGGATGAGGAGGATAAGAATTCTGCACTGACTGCTCAGAAGATAGTATGAATCTAGGAAGACTGACCACCTCAAGTGCTTTGAAGAGTGGCTCCAGGCCAAAAAGGAGAAAATTATCATGGCTGTGTCCAAGGAGGAAGAGGCCAAGAAATAAAACTCCCCCTCTTTTGTCTATACATACTGGCCTTGGCAGTTTCATAGATCAATCATTCAATAAAACAAACCCTTATCTGCCAAATTATATATATATATATATATATATATATATGTCTCATAAATCTAATATTTTATATTAGATATATTAGATCTAATATACATATATATATATATATATATATATATATTTGTCTCAAATCACATAGAAAATAAAAAGTGGACTTGCAAACCCATGTGCCCATGTGTTTACTTTTACTGAGAGCTTTATTTCTTCATATGGCTTCAAATTACTCTTGGGGGCACCTGGGTGGCTCAGTTGGTTGAATGTCTGATTCTTGATTTCGGCTCAGATTATGATCTCACAGTTCGTGAGTTCAAGCCCCACATCGGGCTCTGCACTATTAATACAGAGCCTGCTTGGGATTCTTTCTCTTCCATCCGCTCTCTCTCAAAAATAAATAAATAAGTTTTTTAAAAAAATTACTGTCTAGTGCCCTTTTGTTCAACCTGCAGGACACCCTTGAACAATACTTGTAGGGCAGGTCTAGTGGTAATGAACTCCATCAGGTTTTGTTTATCTGGAGATATCTTAATTTATCCTTCACTTTTGAAGGACAGTTTTGCTATGTATATGGTTCTTGGTTGACATTTTTTCCTTTTAGCACTTAGAGTACATCAGCCCACTGCCTTCGGCCCTCTAGTTTCTGAGAGAAATCTGCTTTATTGAGCATCTCTTGTGTGTGTTGATTGGCAGTGTGGGTCTTTTTGAGTTTAGCCTACTTAGAGTTCATTGACCTCTCTGGATGTTTATATTCATGTCATCAAATTTGGGAAGTTTTGGGTCACTGTTTCTTCAGATATTCTCTCTCTCTTCTCAGTCTGGGACTCCCACAATGCATATGTTGGTCTACTTGGTGAAGCCCCTTATGCTCTGTTCTTTGTACTTCAATCTTTTCTCTTTCTGTTCCTCAGACTCAATAATTTCCACTGTCTTCAATTTTTCTGATTCTTCTGCCTGCTGAAATCTGCCTTTGAATCCCTCTAGTGACTCTTTCAGTTATTGTATTTTTCAGTTCCAGATTTTTTTTTGTTGTTTCTTTTTGGGTTCTCTCCTTTATCCATATTTCTGTTTTGTTCATACATTGTTTTGTTGACTTTCTCCACATCTTTCTTTAGTTCTTTGAGCATATTTAAGACACTTGTATTAAAGTCTTTGTTTAGGGGCACCTGGGTGTCTCAGTTGGTTGAGTGTACCATTCTTGGTTTTGGTTCAGGTCATGATCTTGCAGTTCTGGGATCAAGCCCTGCACTGGGCTTTGCGCTGACACGATGGAGCCTGCTTGCAGTTCTCTCTCTCTTCCTCTGTCTCTGCTCCTCTCCCTCACTTGCTTTCTCTGTCTCTTTCTCAAAATAAAGAAACTGAAAAAAGTATTTGCCTAGTAGATCTGCCTTGGGTCCTTTTTTTAGGGATAGATTCAAAACTGGATATTTGACTCTAATAATGTGGTAACTTTGGAAATCAGATTCTCTCCCTTAGGATTTGCTGGATTTTGTTTTTATTTTTATTTTTTCAATTGCTGTAGGCTGTCTCTGTGCTGAGGATCAGCCATTAAATTAATTGATTTTCATATATTAAACCAACCCACGTTCCTGGGATAAATCCCACTTTTATGTTTGCTGGATTTGATTTGCTAGTATTATCTTGAGAATTTTTGTGACTATACTCATAAGAGATATTGTCTGTAATTTTCTTCTACTGTGAGGTCTTTGTCTGGTTTGCGTATCAGAATAATACTGGCCTTATAGAATGAATTGGGAGTTGTTACCTTTTTTTGTATTTTGGAGAACAGTTTGGGAAAGGAAAGTTTCTCATTAATTCTTTAAATGTTTAATAGAATGCAACAATGAAGATATCTGGGCCTGGGCATTTCTTTGTGGGAAATTTTAAGTGACCAGTCCCTTTTCTTACTGTAAGTGTGGTCATATTTTCTATTTCTTATTGATTCAAATTCAGTGGTTTCAGAAATTGTCCATTTCATCTAAGTTATCTATATTTTTGGAATATAATTATTCATAATATTCCTTTATAATCCTTTTTATTTCTATAAGGTCAGTAGTGATACTCTTTGATTTTTGGTTTTAGTAATTTGAATCTTCTCTCCTTTTGTTTAGTTGAAGGTTGATCAATTTTGTTGATGTTTTGAAGAACTGACTTGTTTCATTGATTTTCAAAATGTTTTCCTATCCTATATTTCATTAATTTTTGCTCAGATATTTATTATGTTCTTTTTTCTGTTTGCTTTCAGTTTAGTTTGCTCTTCTTTTTGGTTTCATATGGTGGAAAGTTATGATATTGGTTTAAGATCTCTTTTATATAGGTGTTTATAGGTATAATTTTTCCTTTAGGCATGTATCTTACATGTCTTGGTATGTTGTATTTTTATTCATCTCAAAGTATGTTATAATTTCTCTTGTCATTTCTTCTTTGACTTCATTGGTTATTTACAGTGCATTGCATAATTTATACATATTTGTAAATTTCCCCAAATTCTTTCTGCTCTTGATTTCCAATTTATTTCCATTGTGGTTGGAGAATATGCTTTATTTTTTTCACGGAGATATATATATATCTATATATATATGGATATATATAGATATATATATATATGTTCAAATTGGTTTATACAATTGCTCAAGTCTTCTACATCATTGATAAATTTCTGCCTATTGTTTTTTTGAAAGTGAGGTCCCCAATTATTGAAATTACTAGTATTATTATTGAATTGTCTGTCTTCATTTTATCAATTTTTGTTGCATGTATATTGAGACTCTGGTTTTAGGTACATACCTGTTTATAACTGTTATGTCTTCCTGATGGATTTACCAATTTATCATTATAAAATAACTCTATCTATGGTTATAGTTTTCTCTTAAAACCTGTTTTTTTTTTTCCTGACATTAATGGAGCCATTTCGTTGGTTACTTAGGAAAGTGTTGTTTAATTTACACATATTTGTGACTTTCCCAAACCTCCTCTCACTTATTTCTAATTTCATTCCACTATTGCCAGAAAGCATACTTTCTGTAATTTCAAGCCTTTTAAATCTCTCTAGGCTTGTTTTATAGCCTATCTGTGGTCTATCCCATAAAATCTGTCATGTGCACTTGAGGAGACTTTTTATTCTGTTGCTGGGTGGAGTGTTCTATAGATTCTAGTTGGTTAATGTTATTCTTTCAAATCTTTCATTTCTTTGTTGATTTTCTGCTTAGTTGTTCTGTCAGTTATTGAGAGCAGGATATTAGAATCTTCAACTATTACTTTTGAATTTTATATTTCCATCAGTTTTTGCATCATCTAGGAAGAAAAGCTAGCTCTAAGACTCTGAAGTCTCTCTTAGTGTTATCTCATTTTTAGGACATTGAAAAGTAAAAGACTCCAGTGATTAGATGATACTTTCAAGGCATATATTTGGAAATGGTTCTAAGATTTTCAAATGATTTGGCACATGAACACTGGTATTCAGACTTGTTCTCATTTGCTTTTAAACAACGTAACTGCATTTGTGGATCTGTGATTATTGACTTTAATTTTTTTTTTAAAGTTACTTCATTGTAATTGTCATCACTCACCCTCAGAATCTCAGGTATAACCACACAGGTGTAGGTAGAGTCAGCTTTCTCCAGGACATGGTGACTCCAAATCAAAGCAGCCACAGACACTGGAAAAAGTACAGGAGAAGCACACATAGATTTGGCCTTATGAAATACCATCACCCGGGCCAAATTTAGCTGTTTTTAATCTTTTCAAAGTCATGTTGCTCTGTAAATAAAATATAGTTTCCTTCAATAAGGATTATTTATTTTTTACAAAGTCAGGTTTCAATAATTTTCTGGAGAATTTCCCCAGCCTTAAATTGGGTTATAAAAATAGATCTATTTCAGGAACCAGATGATTTACTGCTTTTCATTTTACTGGCCCCTGTGTCAGTCATCTACAGAAGCCTCTCTCATTTTGTCAACTGTCTTGTTCCTATGTTGTGTTCAGTTCCTTGCTCCAGGCACTGTCCTAGGTGCTGGTAGGACCGCAATGGACACAACAGGCACAGAGCTCACCCTACCAAACTTGAAGTCTTGGAAGGGTTGGGAATGCTAGACAGATATCTTATAAACAAGTCTTTGTTAACAGTGTTGGTGTTAATTTTTTTAATGTTTATTTAGTTTTGAGAGAGAGATGCAGGGCATGAGTGGGAGAGGGGAAGAGAGAGATGGAGACACAGAATCTGAAGCAGGCTCCAGGCTCTGAGCTGCTAGCACAGAGTCTGACTCAGGGCTCTAACTCATGAGCTGTGAGGTCATGACCTGAGCTGGGTCGTCTGCTTAACCAGCTGAGTCACCCAGGTGCCCCAGTGTGGGTGGGCATTATGGAGAAAGGTACAAGTGCTGAGAAAAAATACCACTGGGATATGAATATGGCCTGAAAGATATTGTGGGATTAATAGGTCTGTAGGGATGTGCATGATTATGTGATCAGGGTATGCAACCAGTTTATAGATATTTTTCTTTGCCTTGTGTAGGTAAATATAATAGATTGGAACCTTTAAGATACCATATTAAAATCTATTCTCATTCTTCATGTGAATAAACCTTTGTAGAATTTTTCAATATAAGCTGCAGCTAATGATGAAATTCTTCTATAAGCTAGAAAGAAGCCTGTGGTTACAATTAGGTTTCATAGAGAGGGAGTGGGGCAACCCCCACAGGGAGCCTTCACTGGATGTAGAACTCCCCTAGATTCTGTAGGTGCCCAGATCACACTGATGAATGCTGTGAACTACAGAGGGAGCTGGAGGCTCAGCCCCCTTTTGAGTCAATGAGAACCCTTGAAGAGACCCCCTCAGGTCCAGATTTAAAGAGTAAGTTTTCCTTTATTTGGACTTGAGCTGTCAGAACAACAGATTTGGGGTTGGTGCAAGAAGGCAGAAAGCTGGAGATAGGCCTGAATTGCAATCTACTTTACTCTTAGGATTGCCTTTGCTGCGTCCCAAAGGGTTTTGACTGTCGTGTTTTCATTTTCCTTTACTTCCATGTATTTTTTAATTTCTTCTTTAATTTCCTGATTAATCCATTCATTCTTCAGTAGGATGTTCTTTAACCTCCATGTATTTGAGGGCTTTCCAAATTTTTTCTTGTGGTTGATTTCAAGTTTCATAGCATTGTGATCTGAAAATATGCATGGTATGATCTTGATCTTTTTGTACTTGTTGAGGGCTGATTTGTGACCCAGTATGTGATCTATTCTGAAGAATGCTCCATGTGCCCTCGAGAAGAATGTGTATGCTGGTGCTTGAAGATGAGATGTTCTGAATATATCTGTTAAGTCCATCTGGTCTAGGGTGTTGTTCAAAGCCATTGTTACCTTATTGATTTTCTGCTTAGTTGATCTGTTCATTGTTGTATGTGGGATAGTAAAGTTTCCTACTATTATCAAAGAGTTTCTTTATGTTTGTGATTAATATATTTATTTGGGTTCTTCCAAGTTGGGGGCATAAATATTTATAATTGTTAACTTTTCTTGATGGATAGACCCCTTAATTGTGATATAATGCCCTTCTTCATCTCTTGGTACAGTCTTTGTTTTAAAATCTAGTTGGTCTGATATAAGTATGGCTACTCTGGCTTTCTTTTGACTCCATTAGCATGATAGGTGGCTCTCCATCCCCTCACTTTCAATCTGCAGGTGTCTTTAAGTCTAAAATGTATCTCTTGTAGGCTGCATATAGATGGATCTTCGTTTTTTTTTCCCCCCATTCTGATACCCTATGTCTTTTGATTGGAGCATTTAGTCTACTTACATTCAGAGTGATTATTAAAAGATAGGAATTTAGTGTCATTATGTTACCTATAGAGTTGGCATTTCTGGTGATGTTCTCTGGTCCTTTGTGGTCTTTGTTGCTTTGGTCTTCTTATTTTTTCCTCCACTAAGAGTGCCACCCCTCCTTAAAATTTCTTGCAGAGCGGGTTTAGTGGTAAGGCACTCCTTTGGTTTTTGTTTGTCTAGGAAACTCTTTATCTCTCCTTCTATTCTGAATGACAGCCCTGCTGGATAAAGGATTCTTGGCTGCATATTTTTCCTGTTCAACACATTGAATATTTCCTGCCACTCCTTTCTGGTTGTCAGAAAGGCTGAAATTAACAGCTCAGGAAACAACATATGCTAGTGAGGATGTGGACAAAGGGGGACCCTTTTGCACTGTTGATAAGAATGCAAACTGGTGCAGCCACTCTGGAAAACAGTATGGAGGTTTCTTAAAAAGTTAAAATTAGAACTACCCTATGACCCAGCAATTGCCCTACTAGGTATTTATCCAAAGGATACAAAAATGCTGATTCAAAGGGGCACATGCACCCCAATGTTTATAGCAGCATTACTAACAATAGATAAATTATGGAAAGAGCCCAAATGTCCATTGACTGATGAATGGATAAAGAAGATGTGTGTGTGTGTGTGTGTGTGTGCGTGTGTGTGTGTGTGTGTGTCTGTATAGACACACACACACACCTGTATGGATACACACGCAATGGAATACTACTCAGCAATGAAAAAGAATGAAATCTTGCCATTTGCAGCAATGTAGATGGAACTAGAGATTATATTATGCTAAGTGAAATAAGTTAGTCAGGGAAAGACAAATATATGATTTCATTCATATGTGGAATTTGAGAAACAAAACAGATGAACATAAGGGAAGGGAAAGAAAAATAAGATAATAACAGAGAGGGGGCAAGCCATAAGAGACTTTTAAATACAGAGAACAAACTGAGAGTTGCTGGAGGGGAGGTGGGTTGGGGGGTTGGCCAGATGGTGATGGGCATTAAGGGGGGCACTTGTTGGGATGAGCACTGGGTGTTGTATGTAAGTGATAAATCACTGGGTTCTACTCCTGAAACCAATACTACACGATGCTAACTATCTTGAATTTCAATAAATAAATTTAAATATATATAATGGAATATTAATCAGCCACCAAGAAGGAAATCTTGCCTAATGCAACATGGATGGCGCTAGAATGTACTATGCTAAGTGAAAGTGAAATAAGTCAGTCAGAGAAAGACAAATACCGTATGATTTCATCATATGTGGAATTTAAGAAACAAAATAGATGAGTATATTGGAAGAGGCAAAAGGAGAGGAGAGAGAGAGAGAGAGAAACAAAACACAGTAGACTCTTAATGATTGAGAACAAACGGAGGGTACTATGGGTACCCTTAGATGGGTGATGAGTACTAAGGAGGGCACTTGTGAAGAGCATTGGGTGTTGTAAGTGATGAATCACTGAATTCTGCTCTTGAAACCAATATTGCACTGTATGTTAACTAACTAAAATTAACATTTTTTTAAAGGGAAAAAAAAGAAAGCTAAGGTTGAGGGTGTTGGGGTAACCTGACTTGAACTTTGAGTTCAAGCAGAAGGGGTGCTGGGAGTTATGGGGTGTTCGCCACATTGCCTTTCTCATTGTGGTTTTCCTTCTTCTGGCTTGTCATTGAATTTTACAGGGAGGGTGGGGGAGGTTGTGTGTTTAGAAGGGCAAGTCCTTGGGCCCAGTAAAGAAGACATTCCATGGTGACGGTTGTGGAATGTTTCCCCCTGGAGTGTCAATGAAGAGGATGTCCTAGGTCTGCACACTCCACAGTCTCAGAGGGCAGACATTCCTCTGTGGCCTGGAGTGTGTTCTTACCAGTTACCTGGCAGTGGTTTGATTCACCTTGCTGTACACGGTCCTTCAGGCTACAGGACTTTGGGAAGCACAGGTGTCATCTGGGAATCCAGGTGTCTTGATCTTTGACTGATAAAGTTGCCTCTAAAATGAGCTACTTGCATAAGGAGACTATCTTCGTGAGACAGAATCGAACTCACCTGCTACCAGATGTGCTGGTTGTGTGTGCTCTTATCTACATTTATGCAAAGACTTACATAAGCATGCAGTGAGGAACAAGCTTCAGAAACTGACAGCTGTTCTCAGCAAGGGCTTGTGTGTGCTGTGTTCTCAGTCCATTTAATTAAAGTATTACTATCCCCATTTTGTATATAAGAAAACTGAGGCTCAGCACTGGTATGTGGTAGAGTGAGGCTTCAACCCCAGGACTGCCTAATGTCCCAGGCTTTGCCCTTTTCCTCTGTACTATATTGTATTCTTATTGGTTTGAAGATGTTTGGAACAGAAAATATGAGCAGGCTTTAAAACTTCTCATGTGAGGTGAGCCTGATTCCCATGTGGTCCCTTCATCTGTGGAGTGACTTTTGCCTCCATCAGTCCATTAGCAGCCTTGGCATCTGGTAGTGCTGTCTGCATCTGGGCCCCACCAGGATGTGCCTTACAGCAGGGTGAGGACCGGGTCATTCTCTTGGGCCTCTCCCCTCCCACCTACTCCTGAACCTCTGCCCTGTTTCACTTCATCACAGCCACATCATTCGAGCCAGGCAGAAGCAAGTGTGAGCATCTAGATCTGCTCCACACTCAGTGGGATGTGGCGCCCTTCTGTGTACCCCAACCCGTGGGGCATGTGCACGCACTCTCACAGAAACCTGCACATCATGACTTCTCAAGAGTGACAGTAGACATAAAATGACAGCCTCAAACCCCTTCCCCCCAAACTAAGACCCAGTGGATGGTCTCCTGAGGCCCCTTTAGCTCCTGGGCCCTGGCATGTTCCTGCACAGGAGCTGCTTGACAGACAGAGCCATTTCAGGCGGATACTCATGTCCTTTGGATTTCCTAGCTTCCTGTAAGCCCCTCAGAGGACAGCTCAGGACTCTCCCCTTCAGTGGGTCAGCACCTGCAACAGGCAGGGGAGCACATCGATCTCACCTGTCACTGTGTCCCCAGGCCTCAAAAGTGTCTGCCCCTGGTGGATGAACAGTCACACGAGTATACAGGTTGGTGTATACTGCTTTGCTACTTTAAACCAGTTAATATGCTTATTTGATATATGTTCTCAATCCCAAAATGTGAATACTAAAGATTCCTGGGGATTAAATGAAGTAACTCAAATGATACACTACATGCTTGATAATTAATTACAATTGTTGTGGTTAACTCCAAATTCAAGCAGTAGAAAGCTCTTGCTCTTGTATTTTCCAGTTCAGTGGCAGCCTTAACAATGGCACCGAGGGTAATCATTGGCTACTTTTAAGCAACTCTTACCATTTTCACTCTCCTTATTACTTCTGACATTTTCCGGCTTTTCCTTCTCTGCTGCCTCTTCTTTCAAATGCCGTGGTAGCTTCTTCCCCCTGCTCCCATCATAGTATCAGAGAACAGCAGGACATTATGGGATCAGGAAGTTTGCTAGGAGTTGCATTGCATCTGTAGACTGCTTTGGGGACATCATAACAATTAAGTCTTTTGATCCATGAACATAAGATATCTTTCCTTTTTTTTTTTTTTTTGTATCTTCTTTAATTTTCAACAACTGTGTATAGTTTTTAGTGTACAAGTCTTTTGTCTCCTTGGTTAAGTTTATTCCTGAGTATTTTATTCTTTTTGATGCTATTGTAAATAGAATTGTTTCTTAATTTCCTTTTCAGATTGTTCATTGTCCGTGTACAGAAACAACTGATTTTTATGTGTTCATTTTGTGTCCTGCAACTTTGCTGAATTCATTTATTTGTTCCAACAGTTTTTTTAATATGAAATTTATTATCAAATTGGTTTCCATACAACACTCAGTGCTCATCCCAAAAGGTGCCCTCAATACCCATCACCCACCCTCCCCCCACAACCCCCCATCAACCCTCAGTTTGTTCTCACAGTTTTTTGTATGGGGGAGGGGCAGTCTTCAGGGTTTTCTACATATAAGATCATGTCATCTGTGAATAGACTTACTTAACTTTATTTCTTCCTTTTCAATTTGGATGCTTTCTAGTTCTTTTTCTTGCCTAATCTCCCTGGCTATAACTTCTAGTACTGTGTTGAATAGAAGTGGTGAGAGGTACTCTTGTCTTCTTCCTGATCTTAGAGGAAAAGCTTTCAGTTTTTCGCTGGTGAGGATAATGTTCATTGTGGGTTTGTCACATGTGGCCTTTATTATGTTGAGTTTCCTTCTATTCCTGGGTTTGTTTTTTGTTTGTTTGTTTTGTTTTGTTTTTAGTATTTTTATCATGAAAGGGTGTTGAATTTTGTCAGATATCTTTTCTGGATCAATTGAGGTGATCATTTGGGTTTTTTTCCCTTGATTCTGTTGACCAGATATTTTTAGGGAGCTAAATTATATGCAAACTAAGAAACAAAGCCAGTGGAGCTTTGTTCACCTTTTCAGGAATTGGCTGGTCAGAAGATGGACATTTTGGCATTATTATTAAAGACCTAAATGTTAGACCCAACTCTGGCAAAAACCAATGAGTCCTTTGCTCTGTTAAATATTTTCTTTGTATTTCTCCTATTATTTTCCATTGTGTGCTGTGTACAAGTGCTAAATGTTAATTGGTTAGTTAGATATTTGAGCCCCCTTTTAAAGTCTGAGGATTCATAGTAACTGCCAATAAGAAATAGCTTTCCATATAAATGGTGAGTTAGTATGTTGGGGTAGAGGACACTGTTTTAAAGTCAACTATGAAAGAGGCAGGGACACAGCTTGAATTTTATTTCCATGAAGAGTCAGGGCTTTTTAATTTAGGAAGAAACCATGGAACTATGTGGATGAAATGATAATAATATCTGGGATGATTTGTTTTGAAATAACCTTGTGGGAGTGGGAGGGGGAGAAGGTGTAAAAATGAAACAAGAGTGACAATATGTTAAGTTCATTATATATTCTCTGTATTTTTGTATCTGTTTGAGATTTCTCATAATAAAAAGTTCAGAAAAGAAACTCAATGTAAATTAATGATGATGTTGCAGCTTTATATGGAAATACTTCATAGCCATTACAGTTAACACTTATGAAGAATTTTAATGATACGATATAAGAAAACCAGGAAGTCAGTCTTCCTAACAAGGTATATATGTGCATGTACACACACATATCTGTGTAGACAAAAATATTGGAAGGAAATTCAAACATTAATTGGAGTAACCTTGGTTAAGGTGGGATTATGGATGATTTTCGTTCTCTGTACTTTTTACAGTGAATAAGAGAAAAACATCAAGGTATAACTGACGTACAGAGTTATATTAGTTTCAGGTGTACAATGTAATGATTCAACATTTCTGTACATTGGTCAGTGCTCATCATGATAAGTGTACTGTTAATCTCCTTTATCTGTTTCACCCATGAAGAAAACAATTTCCAAAAAAGCTTTTTTGAAGGAAAGGAATCAAATCTGCATTGTATAATTTGGTCAAGCATTTTTTCTAGTTAAATGTTTTCCATGAACTCTGATCAGCGATTAGATAAACACCTATGTGGCTATTAATCTTGAGCTGTGAGCATGGTTTTGGCCTATACTGTCCTGTACTCTGCCCTGGAATCTGTCTTTGATGGGGTGTGTGCAGGTGAGGTCCTGGGCAAAAAGCAATCACCAAAACCATTTTACTCATTGTTGACTTCTGTTAAGCATGTCCCTTTTAACATGAATTTCCATTTGATTTTAGTGAATTGGATATGATCTCCACGAGGGTGATGGACATTAAGCTTCGAGAAGCTGCAGAAGGCCTTGGGGAGGACAGCACGGGTAAGGCCCTCACTTCCCCTGTTCTGAGAAGAACCCATGTTTGATTATGGGGCAGGGAGAGGGGCTGATGGAGCCAAGCTTTTGGGGTTCTGTGTGTGGAGAGTGGGGGTTCAGTTCACAATGTGTCCAAACACCCCACACCCTTCACTATGACTGGAGAGCACATCCAGATTATTTAAGGCCACTCAGGGCAGTACTCCTTTGCTTCTCTGTCACACACAGGGAGGTTTTAAAGTCATTTTCCTCATTCCTGGAGGCAAATCCGTCCCCATGTTTGGCTGACTTGAAAGCAAGGAGGAACAATTCAATGGAGTCACTTATCATCCAAGAACATCCAAAGAATCAGTAAGATGTTGGGAAAAGCACGATATGGCCTGATCATGCAGAAGAAATAATATTATCAAGACAGAGCCTTTGCTGTCTCTCTTTCATGGCTTTGATTCTCCTTCAGAGAACATTATTATACCCCCTACCAAGCTAAATACCAGGCTCCCTACCAAGCCAAATTCCATCATCTCATTACATGTTCTCAGTGTTACCTGATTAGGTAATTGGTTCACTGTTTTCCATAAATTGCTATTTGTCTAGACAGAGTTGCAAAATTGACCTTAAAAATTTTGATCTCCCCACAATGTACCTTTTTCTTAGGTTAGCCATTTATACTCCCCTTATCTCAGTAACAAAGATCTCCATCACTTTCTTGTTTAAAGTTAAAATGCTAAAAAGTAAAAATAAAGTTAAAATGCTAATAGTGATTTTCTTTGTTGTACTTTAGTGGGAACAGCTTCCAATAATATTAAATCCTAGATGCTAACCCTTAGCTTCAAATACTAATTTCATTAAAGAGTCTATTTCATATATTATAGGTAGATTTTCCTTATTATTCCATATTAGAACTACTTTTCCTCTGTCACATTTTGGTAGACACCAAATAAGCCTAAATATAAGGTGAGGTTTTAAAAATTAACTCTGATGGAGGCACCTGGGTGGTTCAGTCAGTTGAGCATCTGGCTCTTGATTTTGGCTTAGGTCTGAGCTTGGATGCGTAGGTCTTGATTCCAGGTTTGTGAGGTAGAGCCCTACATCAGGCTCTGTGCTGAACATGGAGTCTGCTTAGGATTCTCTCTCTCTGTCCCTTTGCCCCTCTGTCTCACTCTCTGTCTCTCTCTCTCAAATAAAAATAAAAAAATAAAAATTAATCCTGAGAGAGAAAATGGAATTTCAAAATTTCTCATATTACAGGATACTGAATTATTTCTGATTTTAAACAAAAAATACTCTTTGAAGAAGCATTTCATTAGTCATTAGTCTGAAACAACCTCCATAAATGCTAGTTTGGGATGGTTATGGAGGCTACCATGAAGAATCAGGTTTAAAAAAAATTTTTTTTAACATTTATTCATTTTTGAGAGACAGAGTGTGAGCAGGGGAGGGGCAGAGAGAGAGGCAGACACAGAATCCAAAGCAGGCTCCAGGCTCTGAGCTGTCAGCACAGAGCCTGATATGGGGTTCAAACCCACGGACCTTGAGATCATGACTTGAGCTGAAGTCAGACACTTAACCAACTGAGCCACCGAGGTGCCCCTTTGATAAATTTTTAAAAAATGTTTATTTTACTTTTGAGAGAGAGAGAGAGAGAGAGAGCGAGCAAGCATGAATGGGGGAGGGGCAGAGAGAGAGGGAGACACAGAATCCGAAGCAGGGTTCAGGCTCTGAGCTGTCAGCACAGGGCCTGACGTGGGGCTCAAACTCATGGACTGCAAGACCATAACCTGAACTGAAGTCAGACTCTTAACTGACTGAGCCACCCAAGTACCCCTATAATCAATTTTTAAAAAGAAAGAGAGAAATTAAATATTCTTTTTTTCTGAACAATAGTAAGTTAAGTTATTCAGGTCAACTCCTTCCCATTTAAAATTTGAAATTCTAGATAAGCTTCAACAAATGAGGTTGGGAAAACTGGATAGCCACATGCAAAAGAATGAAACTGGATCACTTTCCTTCACATATACGAAAATAAACTAAAAAAATCATAAAATTAAAAAAAATAAACTCCAAATGAATTAAGGACCTAAATGTGAGGCCTGAAAACACAAAAATTCTTGAAGCGAGCATAGGCAGTAATCTCTCTGACATTTTTCTAGAAATGTCTCCTGAGACAAGGGAAATAAAGGCAAAAATGAACTATTGATACTACATCAAAATAAAAATTTTCTGCACAGCAAAGGAAATAGTCCTTTCCTTTAGTCCAAAACTAAAAGGCAACCTACTGAATGGGAGAAGATATTTGCAAATGACATATCTGATAAAATATTAGTATCCAAAATATGTAAAGAACTGATACAACTCAATATTCACAAAACAAATAATCCAGTTAAAAAATGGACAGAAGACATGAATAGATATTTCTCTAAAGAAGACATACAGATGGCCAACAGACACATGAAAAGATGCTCAGCATCACTCGTCATCAAGGAAATGCCCACCAAAACTACAATGAGATATCACTTCACACCTATCAGAATGGTTAAAATCAACAACACAAGAAACAACAGGTGTTGGTGAAGATGTAGAGAAAAAAGAATCTTCTTGCATTGTTTGTGGGAATGCAAATTGGTGCAGCCATTGCAGAAAGCAGTATGGAGCTTCCTCAAAAAATTAAAAATAGAACTATCCTACAATCCAGAAATCACGCTATTGGGTATTTACTCCCAAAACACAAAAACACTAACTCAAAGGGATACATGCACCCCTATGTTCATTGTAGCACTATTTGAAATACACGAACTATGGAAGCAGCTGAAGTGTTCATCAATAGATGAGTAGATGAAGAAAAAGTGGCATACACACACACATATACACACATATGTGCACACACACACACACACATACATACATACAGTGGACTGTTTTTCAGCCATAAAAAAGAATGGAATCTTGGCATTTGCAACAACATGGATAGAGCTAGAGAGTATAATGCTAAGTGTAATAAGACAGAGAAAGACAAATAATCATGTGATCTCACTCATTTGTGGAATTTAATTAACAATACAAATGAGCAAAGGGGGAAAAAAGAGAGACAAACCAAGAATCAGACTCTTAACTATAGAGAACAATTTGATGGTTACCAGAGGGAAAGTGGGAGAGGGGATGGGAGAAATAGGGGATGTGGATAAAAGAGTATCATGATGGAAAAAAAAATAAAATGAGAAAAAATTTATCACTTATCATGATGAAAAAAAATGAGAAAAAATTCTAGGTAAGACACCATTTACCTCTTAAAAGTCTTTTTAAAAGTAAGAAATAAGATAGCCAGAATTGAAAGAGAAATGGTGATCTGCAGAGATAAGTGGTCATAGAAACCACTTTTGCCCTCAGATCATTGATCAATCTTGGAAATTTTGAATTTCATTTTCATGTCTTCATGGAGTGATAGATGAGAGAAAGGGTCAGATATCAAAGTACATGTCTGTACAAGGTGGGCTGTCTAACAGAAGACCCTCTTGACTCAAAGGTGGGAGCCCAAGGAGCAATAAAATCAGAGTAAGTGTGAATAAGAGGTAAAGCACCTCTTTATGGATTTGTAGCTTGAGTTTGTATCACTTAGGTAATTTAGAGAATCTCAACCCTTGAACTTGGCTAATATTATTCCTAGACTGGATGTGACTATAGTACCTTGTCGAATCAGACAATCTCTTTTGAAGAACAGTACCTCTACCTAGATTCAAAATACTACAGAAAATAATATTTTCAAAAAGTTCCATGACAAGCACAGTCAGTGATAACCACATATATAAAGCCATAGGGCACCATGAATGAGAAGCAGCATGTTCTAGGTTTAATTAGGTCTCCCCAAAAGTCATATATTGAAGTCCTGACTCCTGGCACCTCAGAATATGACCTTATTTGGAAGTTGGGTCATTGCAGATGGAGTTAGTTAAGAAAAGGTTATACTGGAATATGGTGGGCCCCTAACCTACTGTGACTGATCCCGTTATCAAAAGGGGAAATATGGACATAGACACGCACACAAGGAGAACACCATATGAAGATGAAGTCATACCAGGGTGGTGGCATCTACAGGACATGGAATGTCAAAAATTGCCAGCAAACCACCAGAAGTTAGAGGATGGAATAGATGTCACGGCCCTTTCAAGGAAGCAACCATGCCAATAATACCTTAATCTCAAACTTCTAGCCTCCAGATCTGAGAGGCAATACACCTCTGTTGTTTAAGCTGCTCAGTTTGTTCTATTTTGTGACAACAGCCCTAACAAACTGGCACACAGGAGAAACGGGGTGCCTGGATGGCTCACTTGGTTAAGTGTCCAACTTTTGGTTTCAGCCCAGGTCATGATCTTGTGGTTTGTGAGTTCGGGCCCTGCATCAGGCTCTGCGCTGGCGGTATGGAGTCTGCTTGGGATTCTTTCTCTCCCTCTCTCTCTGCCCCTTCCCCATTCATGCTGTCTCTGTCTCAAAATAAATGGATAAAATTTTTAATAAAAAAATACACAGCAGAAACAAGAGAAACATAAAAGATACACAAAAGAATCAAATACCAGAATGATCAAATATATGCTATAAAGCAATTGTGCATAGTAACTATGTTTAAAGATAATTTTAAAAAGTTTGAAAATATTTGGAAGGAACAGAGAACTATGAAAAGTGTCATAACACTCAGCCAGTGCTCTAAGGGAGATAAGTAAAAGGGATACAGATAGAAGGAAGAAGTGAAATTATCTTTATTTGCAGATGACATGATTATACAAAATATCAAAAAAGTACTTAGATCTCTTAAGCAAGGTTAGCAAGATTGCAAGATACAGGTCAATATACAAATATCAATTGTATTTCTGTATAACTAGCAGTGAAAAACTATAAAACTGAAATTTTTAAAAGTACAGTTTACAATAGCACAAATAAAAATAAATACTTAGGCACATATCTAACAACATGTATGCAGGATCTGTGTACTGAAAAAAAAAATTGTTTAAAGAAAGACCTAGGTCAACAAAGACCTAAATACGTGGAGTGATATATTGTGTGTTGTGGACTGAATACTTGTGTCCCCACATTCATGTTAAAATCCGAATACCACCATGTGATGATATTAGGAGGGTGGGGCCTTTGGGAGGTAATTAGGCCATGAGGGTGGAACCCTCAAGAATGGAATTGGTACCCTTATCAGAAGAGACCAGAGAGCTACTTGCTTTCTTTCTGCCACTTACAGACACAGTGAGAAGTTGCAATCAGCAACCTATAAGAGAGCCCCAAAAGAAGCCCACTGTGGTGCCTCCCTGATCTCGAACTTCTAGCTTCCAGAACAGTGAGCAATGAATTTCTGTTACTCATAAGCCACCCAGTCTATGGCACTTTATTATAGCAGCCTGAACGGACTAAAACTACATTTACAGATTGGACGGTTGTGTTGCTAAAATGTCAGTTCTCCCCCCATTGAGCTGCAGAATGGTGTGTTAGTACATGTGGGGTAGAATATACTGTTGCTACGTCTGCTGTGGAAGGCTGGACCCAGATCAGTGATCTACAGCAAGAATATTGACCAGTGGTCATTTATTTAATTTCCATGAAAAGTCAGAGATTTTTTTATTTAGGACAAAGCCAAATCCGTATAGATGAAGTGATAATAGTATCTGGGAGGATTTGCTTTGAAATAACCTGGCAGGGATGAGGAGGAGAAGAAAGAGTAACGATGAAACAGTCATAATCCCAGCAGGATATTTTTCCAACATTGACAAACTGATTTCAAAATTTACATGAAAATGCAAAATAACCAGAATAGTAAAAACAGTTTTGGAAAAGAACAAAATTGGAGGACTCACATTACCTGATTTCAAGACTTACTCATAAGCTACAATAACGAAGCCAAGCGTGGTAATATTGATGAAAAGGGTGGATGTGTAGAGCTACAATAGTGTCCAAAAATCAACCTATACAAATGTGGTAAGTTGATCTTTGACAAAAATGCAAAAGTGATTCAAGGGAAAGAGGATTGATTATCTTTTCAACATGGTTGAACATTTTTTCAGCATGGTTATCTTTTCAACATGGTGCTAGAGCAAATTAAACATCCAATGTAAAAAAAAAAAAACAAACTTTGACCTCTACTTCACAGATGATACAAAAATTAATTTAAAATATATCAAGGGCATAAATGCAGCACTATTAAACCTTTCAAAGAAAACAGAAAATATTTGTGACCTGGAATTATATAAGAGTTCTTAGAACACTTCAATGCCTAAATTGGACTTCTGTACAATTTAAAACTTTTTATCTATGAAAGACCCTGTTAAGAAAATGAAAAGACTTGCTTTGGATCCTGTGTCTCCCTCTCTCTCTGCCCCTTCCCCTCTTGTGCTCTGCCTCTCTCTCTCTCTCAAAAATCAATAAACATTTTTTAAAATTAAAAAAAAAGAAAGGAGGGAAGGAAGGAAGGAAGGAAGGAAGGAAGGAAGGAAGGAAGGAAGGAAGAAAAAAAGAAAACAAGAAGACAGAGGCACCTGAGTGGCTCATTCTGTTGAGTGTCTGACTTTTGGTTTCAACTCAGGTCCTGATCCCAGGGTTGAGGGATTGAGCCCTGCATTGGGCTCCATGTTGAGCATGGAGCCTGCTTAAGATTCTCTATCTCCCTCTGCCTCTGCCCTTCTCCCCTGCTCATATACACACTCTCTCTCAAATTAAAAAAAGAAAGAAAGAAAAAAGAAAATGAAAAGACAAGTCCAAGGCTGGGAGGAAATATTTATAAATCACCCTTGACAAGCGACTTGTATTTAGAACTCTCAAAATTGAACACTAGGAAAACAAACAACCCAAATAAAAAATAGGCAAAGGTTTTAAAGGATGCTTTACCAGAAGATACACAGATGCCAAATAAGCTCATGAAAAAGTGCTCAACACCTGTAGCCATTAGGTAATGCAAGTTAAAACTACAATGAGATACTGTTGTACATCTATTAGAATGGCAAAGCAAAACAACAACACATCCAACAGTAGCAAGTGCTGGAGGATGCAGGGCAGCTGGAACTCTCATACTGCTGTTGGGAATGCAAAATGGTACAGCCACTTTTGAAAATATTTCAACAGTTTCTTATCAAATTAAACATACACTTAGTCTGTGACCCAGCGATCCTGCTCTTAGGTATTTGCCTAAGAGAAATGAAAACTTACGTTTACACAGAAACCTGTACCAACTTTATTCATAATTGCCAAAAACTGCAATGAATCCAAATGTCCTTCAACTGCTCAATGTTTAAATAAAGTGGTACATCCCTACAATGGAATAGGGCTCGGTAGTAATAAGGAACAAATTACTGCTTGACGTAACTACATGGATTGTTGTGCTGAGTGAAAGAAGCCAGAATCAAAAGGACAGATACTGTATGAATCAATCTATATGACATTCTGGAAAAGGCAAAACTATAGGAACAGAGAAGATATCAGTGGTTTCCAGGGGTTAAAGACCGGGGAAGGGTTTGGATACAAAAGGGCAGGCTGAAGGGTGATGGTATAATTCTGTATCTTGAGATCATTATGCAGCTCTGTGTGTACCAAAAAGAGTAAATTTAACTTGTAATATTTAAAATAACTTAAAAAATTATATGCCAGATTTGAAAACCATCAAATGGATTTTTTTAGAAATAAGAAAAACTAGGGGCGCCTGGGTGGCTTAGTCAGTTAAGCATCTAACTCTTGGTTTCAACTCAGGTCGTGATCTCATAGTTCGTGAGTTCGAGCACTGCATTGGGCTCTGCGCTGACAGCATGGAGCCTGCCTGAGAGTCTCTCTTTCCCTCTCTCTCTGCCCCTCCTCTGCTCTCTCTGTCTCTCAAAATAAATAAAACTTAAAAAACTATTTAAAAAGAGAAATAAGAATAACTGTTACAATTAGAAACTTATTGGATGAGTTTAACAGCAGATTATATCAGCTCAGGATAGATTAATCATAAGAAAGTAGACAGAAAAGGGGTGCCTGGATGGCTCAGTGGGTGGAATGTGGAACTCTTGATCTCAGGGTTATGAGTTTGAGCCCCTGTAGGGTGTAGAGATTACTTAAAAAATTTTTAAAAAGCATACAGAATATAGAATAGAATGGTAAAATGATGGGAGGTACAGAAGAGAAGAGGCATAGAGATAAGTGAAAGGATGTAATGTACATCTGAGCAGTCTCAAGAGAGGAGAGAATAGCAGAGAATATTCTAGAATTGATTTAGAAAAAGATGACCCAATCCACAGATTCAAGAAACTGAATAAACCCCAAGAAGGATACGTAAAAGGAAAATCCGTGCAGAGTGAAATTATAGAAAATCAAAGACAAAATGAAAAATCAGTGTGAGAAAAAAAGATTACCTTCAAAGAAGCAAAAAGCTGATGACTGACTTCTCAACCACACAACAGAAGCCACAAAACGGTGAAATAATATTTTCAATATTATTGAAAGAATAAGTTTGAAAAACTGCCAACCTAGAAAATTATACCCAGGAAAAATATATTTTAGGAATGAAGGAAATATAAAGCGTTTTCAGACAAACAAAAACTGAATTTGTCATCAGTAGACCCTCTCCAAATCAGATTGTAAAGGAAAATTGTCCTAGATGGAAAGTCTGGAATACAAGAAGGAATGGTGAGCAAGGAAACTGAGAAACAAACAGATATATCTGAATGAACATGGAAGAGTTTTTTTAAAAGTGAAAACAAAATAGGACATATAAATAGGATTAAAGTATTCTAAGTTCCTTGTTTTGTCCCATAATAGAATACATAGTATGATTTCTAGAGCAATTACTGAAAAAAACAGAGATTAAAGACAGTTTACAAACTTATAGTGGGAAGAACAGAATAACTTTTAAAAGTCAGCTAATCCAAAGGATGGCAATAAAGGAGAGTAAGAAAAAAACACATAAGATGTAGTCTTGTTTTTATTAACGTATCAGTAATTACAGTAAGTATAAGTAGGCTAATTATATTAATTGTTCCAGTTAGACTTAAAGATCATCAGATTGGATTTCTACAACTCTAAGTCCTATATATAAAGATTCAGAAGAGTTGAGAGTAAAAGGACAGAAAAACATGTATCTTGTAAACACTAGGAAAAAGGAAGCTGGATAGATGCGTTAATAGCAGTCAAAACAAAATTTAAGGCAAAAAGCATCACTAAAGGTAAAGAGGGCCATTTCACAAAAGGTTCAGCTTCCCAGCGAGATAATAATTGCAACTTTCTCTACTCATTGTAATGTTAAAAGTTATGGAGAAGAAATTGACAGTTAAATAAAAATCTGCAATCAGAGTGGGTTTTTTTTTTTTTTTTTGAAAGAGAGTATGAGTGGAGGAGGGGCAGAGGCAAGAGGTTGAGAGAGAATCTTAAGCAAGCTCCAAGCCCAGAGTGGAGCCTGATGTGGGGCTCAGTCTCACAACTATGAAATTGTGACATGAGCTGAAATCAAGGGTCAGGTGCCTAACCAACTGAGCCACCTAGGCACCCCCAAGAGAGGATTATTTTTAATACATTTCCATCAGTAATTGATAGAACAAATGTATTTTAAAAAATTAATAAAGATGAAACATATTTAGACAACACAAAAAGTAAAGGGCTTGTCCTAATTGACATGTATAGAACATTGGCAGAAATACATGATTTTCAAGCACACTGGGAACATTTACCAATTTATGGTAAAGGCCATGAAGCAAATCTCAACAAATTTGAATGGTTTCAAATAATACAGAGCAATTCTCTGACCACAGTGCACTTAAGCTGGAAGTCAATAACAGAAAGGTAGTAAGAAAATCTCCAAGGGTTTGGAAATTAAGATCTACTTTCCTAAATAACCTCTAGGTCTAAGAAGGTATTATAATGGAAATTAGAAAATACTTCAACCAAACAACAATGAAAGTCTATCAAAACATGTGGATGCAGCTAAACAAGGTTTAGGGGGAGATATATTGCCTTAAATGTGCCTTAAATATAAAATGCCTTAATAAAATAAATAAATGCCTTAAATATCAAAACAAAAAAGCCTAAAAATTAATTAGCTAAGTATTCATCTCAAGAAGTTAAAAAGAAAGCACAGTACCTGAAGACAGTAGGAGGAAGGAAAGAGTAAGAACAGAAATTGACACAACAAAAAATAAACATGAAGTAGAGAGAATTAACAAAGCCAACTTTTTTTTAAAGGCAAATAAAGTTGACCTCTGGTGAACTCATCAAGGAAAAATGAGGCACAAATAATTAATACCAGAGCTGAGGAAGGGGGTTTTATATCAGGTGGTGTGGATGCTAAAACAATATAAGGATATTATTAATAACTATATGCCAATATAGTGAAGTTGAAAATTTAGAAAAAATAGGCAAATTCCTAGAAAAACGTAGCCTCATAAAACAGATTCGAGAAGTAGAAAATCCAAATAGTTCCTATAACCCACTAGAGAAACTGAATTTAACAGCCTAGCAGTGAACAAACCTAACACGAACAGGCCCCAGTTGGATGGCTGACTAACCAACCACTGCAATTCAGACAAGAGTGTTACCTTCTGGATCTTTGTAGCCACTCATTTTTAACCCGGAAATACCATGTTTGACTGCATAGGGTAATAAAGCTGCACTGTGTATTCAGACCTTCATGGATGCAAACCTATTTATCAGCTAGGCAAAGGTCAGATGGTATCCTAGCAAATGCAGCAAACTCTTAAGAGTCTTTCCAAATCATAAACTGTCATTGAGAACCATCAGTTAACAACATAAGCATTATGTGATTATTAAGGTAAGGAAACTTCCACTAGAAGTTAAGAAAGTTTGGCTACATGTAGGATTGATTTCCCTTTGGGCAGGGATCTGCTCCCCCTAAGGTAATATAGGGACCCCAGCTAGAGTAATCCTAAGTCATTCTGCACATTAAGGCAAGATCATGTAAACTTCCTAAGGGGACATTCATATAAATGTAAAGATCCTGGGGTGGGGGGCAGTTAAAAAGGAGTTCAGCTCACAAAATTATTCACTTATAAAACTAATAAATTGTTTCAGCAAATGTTCAGAATATGTTAGACAGTACCCTGGTGATCTCTGATGTTGCATCCTTCTGCTGTTAGTTCTCATAAATATTCAGAAGGAGAGGAATGAAGATCCCTGAGCTGCTAATGTGATGTCACAGGATCCTGGAGATGATAGAGTTTGTGGTTGAGACTAAAGGAGGCATCAGAGAAGAGATAACGAAATGTTTCAAAGTGTTGTAAATTCTAACAATCCAGGAAATGTGGCAGAGTGGGACTCAGTGTTTCCACCACAGTTTGACATGTTTTTTTCACCCAGAGTTGTTAGCTCCTCCTGGCATCGGGCACTCCAGTGAGCACCAGGAGGCTGGCCCTCCTCTGTCCCTGGTGTGCATGTTCATGCTAAATGAAGCAGTTGAAGACTATTTGGAAAACAATAATGTGAGTTATCACATGGCCTTTACCTCACCAGGACTTTTTGCTTTTGGCTATGTATATTTAGATATTAAAACTTTTGTTTGTACAGTGGAATATTATTTAACAATTAAAGTAAGAATGCATACTAACACATGTATCATCAATGCAAAATTCAGAAGCAGTTCATGGAATGAAAGAAGCCAGACCAAAGAGTATATTCCACTCATGCAATACAGTATGTGTTATATGAATTCAAGATGATTCTACTGTATGTATGATTCCACTCATGCAATACAGTATGTGTTATATGAATTCAAGAATGGGCAAAACAACTGTGTGGTGATAAGAAATGAGTGGTTGCATCAAAAACAATAAACTAGGGGCACTTGGGCTTAGTTGGTTGAATGTCTAGCTCTTGATTTCAGCTCAGGTCATGATCCCAGGGTTGTGGGATTGAGCCTCACGTCAGGCTCCATGCTTGAGCATGGAGCTTGCTTAAGATTCTCTCCCTTCCTTGGCTCCTCTTCCTCCCTTGTACTCTTGCTCTCTCTCTCTCTACAATAAAAAGCATTAAAAAAAACAATACTCTTTAGGAATAAATTTAACCAAGAAGGTGAAAGATCGGTTTAAAAAGAAAGAAAGAAAGAAACCTGGTTTCAAATGAGAGAATGATTGCTTGTGGTTTGATTCTGTGATCATGCTCCAGAGCTTTCTTGGCTCTCTTATGAAATGTCCAAAATAAACAAATCAGGATTGTTTTCAGGTGTGCAAAAATGGCACTCTGTGTAGTTCCTGTACTTCTGTGTGGTAAAAGAACTTTCCAGGAGTGCATAATTGATGCACAGACAGAAATATTGCTCTCTGCCCTTCTCTGGTACACACCTTGCACATGCTTCATAAGTACTCACATGTGTTCTTTCTGCACAGGGAAGAAAAAGTCCAAGTTCAAAACATTTAAGAAGTTCTTCGGGAAGAAGAAGAGAAAGGAATCACCATCTTCCACAGGAAATAACACCTGGAAACAAAGTCAGGCGAAGAGTGAGGTCATTGCCATTGAGTCAGGGCCAGTGGGCTATGACTCAGAGGATGAGCTCGAGTAAGTTGCCTTGTCCATCCTTCAGGCACATGTGGCCCAATAAGCAGGGGTTGGGGGGAGCATAGGAGGACCCAAATACTCTGTCTCATGGTCTTGAAGATTGACTGGATTTGTGAGTATGTTTCCTTCCAAGGGAATTCCACTGGAAGCTCTTCCAAGAAGGTTGTATTTTCTGTCTTTTCTTACATAGGGATGGAGAAAGTTAGGGGAAAACATGAACAGGTACCTGCTATGTCCCAGGTGCTGTATTTATTAGAAGTCTGCAACCACTATGGGATAGGAGGTCAGATCTGCCACTTTATAAATGAGCAAACCAAGCTTTAGAGACATTTTGGAGAACTTGCCCATTGTCCTGCAACTGAAAGTGGCAAGATTAGGATATACACCATTATTTTATTTGACCTAAAAATTCTCCATTAGAAGGAGAGAGGGGCGGAGGGAAGGTTTCTTGCTGTTCAGTCTTAGAAAAATCATCCAAAAGTATTGTTAGATATAACAGAACCAATAAGTATGAAAATTTGGGGAAATCTAGTGAAGAAATCCTTATTTTTAGAATGTGTACTTCATCAAAATATAGTTATAATACACATGCTTCCAGCAGTTATTTCTGTGAATAAAAGGGGGAAAAATTTGTTGCTATGCAAACTTTAAAAAATTTTTTTATTTAAATCCAAGTTAGTTAACATATGGTATAATAATGGTTTCAGGAGCAGAATTTAGTGATTCATCACTTACATATAACAACACCCAATGCTCATGCCAACAAGTGTCCTCCTTTAGATCCATCCCCATTTAGCAACCCCCACCTATCTCCCCTCCAGCAACCCTCAGTTTATTCTCTGTATTTAAGAGTCTTTTATGGTTTGCCTCCCTCTCTGTTTTTATCTTATTTTTCCTTCCCTTCCCCTATGTTCATCTGTTGTGTTTCTTAAATTCCACATACGAGTGAAGTCATATGATATTTGTCTTTCTCCTACTGACTTATTTTGTTTAGCATAATACACTCTTAAGAGTTCCTTGCCTGTTTTTAGAGGAGTAGAAATTACACTGACCACTTGGTGGCACCAAATGACTGAAGAGGAAAGATTCAAGGTTTTTCTTTCAGGGTTTTTGTTTTCGTTTCTGTTTTTCCTGGTGCTAGCAAGGAGCAGGGTGGACCCACATAGCAATCTATGAAGAGTACCAAGGAAGGGCTGTACACACATTTTATTAGGCAGGGTGCTCTATATCCTTGGGCCGCGAGATGTTGTCATGATCATATTGCTAATTATTAAATGTCTTCACTGGGCCAGCCCCAGGGAAATTATAATACTTTCCCCACCCACACCCTGTCTCTTTACCAGAACACACAGTGGCTGCTCCATCCAGGGAACAGGAACACAGCAGAGAGGCGAGCATGGTGTGTGCCTGTGTGCATACGTGTGTGTGTGTTTGTGTGAGAAATGACCTGTCCACTTGTGTGTCTCCTCTTTGTCACTGGAGCCCATGGAAAATGGGGACAGTTTCCCTTCTATCTTTATGTTCCCACCAGGGGCCAGGTCCTCAATTACTGGTCAAAGTTCACTGGAGTGATGCTAGGATAGGAGGCTTAGGGGTGGGGTCTGATGAATCCCGGGAAGTACAGTGTTTTTAGAGAACAGCACAGAGGATGAGACAAGATCTGTTTTCCCCCCAACTTCATTGAAAAATAATAGATGTATAACACTGTGGAAGTTTAAGGTGGATAATGTGTTGATTTAATATACAAGCATATTAAAAAATGACTACCACCGTAGAGCTAATACCTGCATCACATCACTTAATTACTACTTATTTATTGAGGTGGGAACATCTAAGATCTACTCTCTTAATAATTTCAAGTATATAATACAATAGCATTATCTATAACTGTACTATACAAACTGTGCTGTAGATCTCCCTAACTTCTTTGTCTTATAACTGGAAGTGTGTACCATTTCCCCCAGCCTACAGCCCCTGGTAACCACCATCCACTATGTGTTCTTATGAGTCTGACTTTTTTAGATTTTACATAAGTGAGATCATACAGTATTTGTCTTTTTCTGTCTTGCTTGTTTCACTTAGCATAATGCCCTCAGTGTTCATCATGTTGTCACAAACCACAAGATGTCCTTCTTCCTCATGACTAACTAATATCCCAGGTACATATATGTAGACACACACATGCAAACTACATCTTCTTTCTCCATTCATCTGTTAATGGACACGTGGGTTGTTTCCATATTTTTGCTATTGTGAATAATGCTGCAGTGAACATAGGAATGCAGATATCTCTTCAAGATCCTATTTTCATTTCCTTTGGGTAATACCCAGCAGTGGACTTGCTGGATCCTGTGGTAGTTCTATTTGTAATTTTTTGAGGGGCCTCCATGCTGTTCTCCATGGTGACTGCACCAACTTCTATTCCCGCCAACAGTGTAGATGGGTTCCCTTTTCTCCACATTCTTGCCAACATTTATCTCTTATCATTTTGGTGATGGCCATTCTAACGGGCCTGATATTTGCATTTCCTCAATGATTAGTGATGTTGGGCATCTTTTCATGCGTCTGTTGGCCATTTATATGTCTTCTTTGGAAAAATATCTGTTTGACTCCTCTTGGGTAAACAATTAAATCCTCTTGAATTGGATTGTTGTTGGTTTTTCTTGCTATTGAGTTGTATGAGCTCTTTTTATATTTTGGATATTAATCTCTTATCAGATATATTATTTGTAAATATTTTCTCCCATTCTGTAGGTTGTCTTTTCATTTTGTTGATAGTTTCCTTTGCTGTGCAGAAACTTTTAAATTTGATGTAGTCTCACTTGTTTATTTTTGCTTTTGTTGCCTTTGCTTTTGGTGTCAAATTCAAGAAGTTATTGCCAACACCAATGTCAAGGTCACTTACTATCTATGTGGTAACTCTTCTAGGAGTTTTATGATTTCATGTCTTATGTGCAAGTCTTTAATCCATTTTTATTTTTTTATGGGGTAGAATGAAAAAATACTGAAACTGAAATTGCATGTTCAATTTCATTCTTTTGCTTTGTGGCTATCCAGTTTTCCCAGCACCATTTATTGAAAAGACTATCCTTTTTTCATTGTATATTCTTGGCTGCTTTGTTATAAATTAATTGACTATGTAAGGGACAAAATCTTAGGGGCAGTCTTTAGCCCCTTTGAGAGTCTGTGTGTGTGCCTTCTAGACTCTACAGCAATTTCTCATCCATCACCATGGGCAAAAGAGGTCCATTTGCCAACATACATTAATGCTGGCAAACCACATGGGACCCTGTGGTTTCAAAACGCTGACACCCATTTATTGTGTCTGTGTTGTTAAGCTTTCTAAGCCTCTTAATCTGTAACGATTTTCCCTCTTCCTCCCCCGCCACCCTGCTTTGTTTCATGTCATTGATCTGATGGAGAAGCAGGGTAATTTTCTCTGGCCAATATCCCACATTCTGGATTTGCTTTCTCTTGGTATGATTGAACTCATTTTTATAGTCTCTGAATCTCTTGCAAAATGTTAGATGGATCTAGATATTTAATTAGATTTAGGTTCAAGGTGGTACTGGATACTTACTGTCACATCACCTCATGAGGCACATACTCTCCGGTTGCCCCACTTCTCATGACACTAAGACTGAGCAGTGGGTTCAGGGGGTCTCTCTCAGTGTGATAGCTCTACAAACCTTCATATAGTGATTTTAACACCTGCTTATGGCCTAGATCCATTCTTTTATTGCACAATGGTGTTTTTTCTAATCCTGTCATGCATTCTGCATGTATTAGCTGGAATTTTTTTCATGAAGGAGACCTTTCCTTCATAAATTCCTTGGTTTCTCTGACATGCAGTTTTTCCAGGAAAGGCAGAATAATGCCTTGTTCTCCTTTTTTTTTTTTTTTTTTTTTTTTTTTTTTATATGAAGTTTATTGACAAATTGGTTTCCATACAACACCCAGTGCTCATCCCAAAAGGTGCCCTCCTCAATACCCATCACCCACCCGCCCCTCCCTCCCACCCCCCATCAACCCTCAGTTTGTTCTCAGTTTTTAACAGTCTCTTATGCTTTGGCTCTCTCCCACTCTAACGTCCTTTTTTTTTTTTTTTTTTTTTTCCTTCCCCTCCCCCATGGGTTCCTGTTAAGTTTCTCAGGATCCACATAAGAGTGAAACCATATGGTATCTGTCTTTCTCTGTATGGCTTATTTCACTTAGCATCACACTCTCCAGTTCCATCCACGTTGCTACAAAAGGCCATATTTCATTTTTTCTCATTGCCACGTAGTATTCCATTGTGTATATAAACCACAATTTCTTTATCCATTCATCAGTTGATGGACATTTAGGCTCTTTCCATAATTTGGCTATTGTTGAGAGTGCTGCTATGAACATTGGGGTACAAGTGCCCCTATGCATCAGTACTCCTGTATTGCCTTGTTCTCCTTTTACCAATCTACCTTCAGAGTATTGACCTGGTACCCGAGCTGGTACCCTAACTTCCAACACTGACCAATGAGTTTTGTTTTTTATCTTTTCTGTTTTTTTTTTTTACATCATTGTGAGTGCATGGATTTTTATATATTTGATTTGCTTTAAACCATGACAGTCTTTATTCATTTTTATGCTCATAGTGTCTCATCTTTCACTTTGGAAGTCACTTCAAATTAGTTCCTGGGTTTTTTTGACATGACCCCATTTGTCTTTGAATCTCCCCTGCTTTCCTGTACAATGAGAAATCCCAGGTTTATTTTGTGCGTTTCCTATCCTAGACCTAGTATCAGACATCTCTTCACATGGTCCTGGTTCTTTTTGGTGTGAAATGGTCTTTAGAGACCATTCTGGCTGCTAGGGGTGATGATTGCTAGTTGGCTGTCATTGCTTCTAGACTTCTTCAGTAGGTATATTAGGAAATATGTTTGAAGAGAAAAATAAATCACTAACTCACTGGTATTTCCAGTTCAAGTTTAATAAGACAAAATTTTTACTTTGATTATTTGAATTCACTATTTTCTATACTAGGAATCTTGGTTCCTAGTGATATTAACAAAATTGTTCATTTTCTTTATTGTACAGTATACTAATAATAATTTCATTACCCCGCCTTAGGTTATAGGTTAGAGTATAGGTTACACTCTATAAGGATTGTCCTCTACTCTTTTTAAAAATCAGTATTACTGGGACGCCTGGGTGGCTCAGTCAGTTGGATGACTGACTCTAGATTTTGGCTCAGATCATGATCCCACAGTTTGTGGGTTAGGGCCCCTGTGTCAGGCTCTGCAGTGCAGAGCTTGCTTGGGATTCTCTGTCTCCCAATCTCTCTGCTCTCTCTCTCTGTCTCAAAACCAAATAAATAAATAAACTTTAAAAATGTTGGTTTTTTTTTTTAATTTTTTTTTTTTCAACGTTTATTCATTTTTGGGACAGAGAGAGACAGAGCATGAATGGGGGAGGGGCAGAGAGAGAGGGAGACACAGAATCCAAGGCAGGCTCCAGGCTCCGAGCCATCAGCCCAGAGCCTGACGCGGGGCTCGAACTCACAGACCGCGAGATCGTGACCTGGCTGAAGTCGGACGTTTAACCGACTGCGCCACCCAGGCGCCCCAAAAATGTTTTTAAAAATCAATATTGCTACCAATAAAACTGAGTACAATTTCTTATTTTTGATTTTTGTTTTTGTTTTTTTGTTGTTGTTGTTCTTGGAATTTATCCTATTATGAACGTAGAGTCAAAAGCCACTTGGATGTTGAATTAAAATCACTTAAACTCATTCTTTTCTCTGTACAGTTATGCCAACAATGTGATATAAAATTAGGCTTCTTTGTTTCCGTTTGTTTTCTAGTTTTAGAGATTATCTTATTTCCCTTTTTGTTTGATTTTGTCTTTTAACTACATAAAATGTTTACATAGTTTCAAAGACAAAATTGTAAATGTACAAGTAAGTACCTGGGAACCCTGTCTCCCAATCTTGTTTTGTCCTTCCCCCTAAAGATAACTATTTTTATTCATTTATTACTTATCTCTCTATTTTTATTTCTTAAAATATGCACAAACAACACATCTATTCACATATGTTCACCTATAGTCATACACCCCTTCCCCACATAGAGCTGACATGTTGTTCTGCACTCTGCTGTATTTTTCACTTAGTGCAGTCTGGTGCTGCCTGTGTACAGAGCTCCCCCTTACCTACTTGGTCAGCTGCAAAGTTTCCATGGTTTATACAGATACCTACTGAAGGTCATTGGGTTGATGATAGTCTTTTGCTTCTATAAATGTAGCAAATGGCCTTGAACGTATGACATTTTGTGTTTTTGCCAGTGTATCGTTGAAAAGGCAGAGGCCTTTTCATGCTGTCTCAACTCCTACTTACACCCCCAGAGTGGAGGTGTTCAGGCAGTGGTTATGACTCCAGTGGGCATGGCCATGGGCTACCCTACTGTAGGAAGGAAACCCAGGTGTGCCTGTGATCTTTGTGACAAGAGCTGCCATTGGCAGGAAGGGCCCATCTAGTTCTTTCACTTGGCCTGGTGCCTTCCTAGAAATGTAAGGACACATCCTTCTGGGAGCCATAGGTTCCCCACTTGCAGACTCACAACTGTGGGCTAGAAAGAAGTTGGAAAGCATCATTAACCAACACAATGTGATCTGCAGTGGAGCAGGACCACCCCTAAGAGTGCTCAATGCCTCACAGAGGACAGGATGCCTGGGGCAGCCTGGAGGTGGGGGAGTGTGGAGCACAAGATGGCCAGTGCCTGTAGGGGCGGGGCTTCCTTCCTTCATCATCAGATCTCAATCATCTCCTTCCATCTATTGTTCAGGCAGTCACTGCCAGTAGGAAAATCTGACAACCAACTCTCACATCCTCTTAGGACATTTTGTGAAATGAGTCCTTTGGGTTCAGTTCTGAATTGGAGTCTTGAGCTCAGAGCTGTGGCAGAGGCTGAGATGATGATGACAGAAATGCCCACCATCTGTATTCCAGGACCTAGGCACACAGGCTGGATTGCACAGATCATATCAGGTAATGAAAAGAGGGCATGGCTTAGCAGATTTGCAATTTCATTTCAAACCCAGCCTGTGGATGTGTGTTTTGGACCACCTTGCAAGGATGCCTCCGTCAGACAGGCCCTCAGCCTGCTGTGCAAAAACAGCCTCTGGCCCACTGAGGGGCTGCATGTTGGCCCACAAGGAATGATTTCATCTTCCCTGGACATCCATGCCAGTCTTCTGTGCAACCCCCCAGCCAGCCGAGGAGCCCTGCCAACCCTTCCTTTCTACAGGCTTGCTGTCATGGACCTCACACCTCGTCAGACCCTGGTTTTCCCATTAATGAAAAGAATTCACACAGTCTTCAGATCTGTTAGGAAAATTCCTATCTCTGCAATGCTCTTAATAGTTGACTGTGGTATTTGACAGGGTTGGGATAAACTGGAGTCAGAAGCCGTTAAAAAAGAAATGTAACCGAAGGCTTATTGTATGATGTGCCGTTAGCCCCAACCCCTTTGTTCATCCTGAGCACCCCGAGGGAGAGATGGAGGAGAACAGAGTTTCACAGTGCCTCTTTTATCCTAGGGAGTCGAGGGGTGCGCTGGGCAGCCGGGCCCTGTCACATGACAGTATTTTCATTCCTGAGTCTGGACAGGATCCTACTCGACCTGTGCGGGTGTTTTCCCAAGAAAATGTATGTGACCGGATTAAAGCCCTACAGGTAAAGTTTTCCTTGGCAGTGACACTTGGTATGTATGTCAAAGATGTATCAATAAGTTTTAAAATTATTTCTGCTTGGTTTATTTAACGTATCTTAAAGTATATTTGCATTCCAGACACACCAAGTTAATTACAATTGGATCTTGATTCATGCCTAGTTATAAGCACTCATTTTCAAGATGAGAGCAAGAGAGCTAGTAGCAGACACTCTTGTGCTTCCATCTGCTACACCAGGCTACACCAGGCAGAGGTGTTGAAAGTACCTCCTGAAGGAATGAATTGGAGCAAGAAGATTTGTTGATAAAAAGTTGCTGATGGAAATAAGAGCAAATGTTCTTTATTCCAATCTAGTTAAAAATACAGTGTAATGTGAAAATGGGGCCACCCCCTCCTCCAGGGGGTCTTCCTGCCAAGCGAGGAGATGACACCGGCATGAGTTCTGAGGATGATGGTCTGCCGAGGAGCCCCCCAGAGATGTCCCTGCATGACATTGGTCCCGGCACAACCATAAAGGCAAGTGACAGCCTGAACCACCTCACAGCTTTGTCTGCACCCACTGCAGAGGACAGTTGGGAACTCTGGTGGCCCCTGTTAAGATTCCCATGGGTGGGTGTGGCCGTGGTCCATGCAGCTAGGAGATGTTCCAGACCCAAACAGTGGGAGCTCACCGTCAGTCCTTGGACTGTATTTGTTTTCATTCTTTGAGCAGAAATTCCTGTTTTGCCAGGAGATATAGCGTTGGTAACATTTTTCATCATGGTTACAGGTCAGATACAATCAACCCTTTACCTGGTTTTTCCTGTCTGGGCAGATGACCGGACTGGGCATCCCATCTCCAAACAAGGGAAATACCTTTGTATCTGTTTTCTGTTGTCATGACATTTGGCTGGAGGGAGAAAGGAGTGGTGAACATACATGACTTCATCTAGACTCTCAGATCTGAGTTTAGGACCATGAGATCTTGTTGATCTAGGGTTAGAATGTGAGGTGTGATGTAGGTAAACAGGGAAGCAGGGAAAGTTTGACAAGCAGGAGGGGTGTTTATGACCTCAGTAGGGCAGGGGAGTTGATCATGGATAACACCCTTCCCCATTAGAAAACAGTTAGAAAACTTCTGTATAAGCTACCCTGCTCATGGTGCCACCATTTTAAGCCCATACAATGTGCTTGTACATAAATGATCATTTTTCCCTTTAGACAAGACTTGCTGAGGGCTGGATAGAATTGGAGTTCTATGTGTAATGCTGACACTTGAAAAACAAATTAAGGCCAGAGTCCATGTTTTATAGCCACCCACCTACCCTGTGCATTCTTGGAGCTGCACTTGTGCCCTGGTCAAAAGCTGTTCCCAGTAAATCTCAGGGTTTCATTGTGAACCATCATCTTTCAGATTCTGTGCTGATCTGAAATACACTCAGTGGTCATTTCAATTTGGACATCCAGAAGCCCCCCTCCAAAAACAAGGGAAAGAATATTTACCTAATTTATGTGTAGTTGTGGGTTCCCAGAGCATCACTGATGAAAGGCAGAGGAAGGACTGTGGTATAGCTGAATGTAAGTAAGCCCCAGGGCTGGGGGTTTACTCAGGGCTGGCTAGAGAATTCTTCTCTCTGGAATTCTGCTCTAGGGTGAACCTGTCCCTGCTTTCTCCATGAGCAGAGTCTGAGGACAGTGAGCTACCCACACCTGCTCTCCCATGTCGAAGAGAAGGAAGAGAAGACAAGGAAGATGATTTGGCCTATTTCCTGGACTTTGAGCCAACCCTGTACCCCTTAATACCTTAAAATACTGGAAGGGAAGGTTTGACAGGCTATTGCTGCCTATGGTGACACGTGAAAGACCCATGTTTGTACTCTGAGATGTGCAGCTTCAGGGTCCCCAGCCTCAGGACCAGATGTGACTTTGTATGTTTTAGGGCCATGTGTTGGGGAGATGACCCTCACGAGCCATAGTTGACTGACTTGCCCTCACTCCATCCCACAGTTCTCTGGCTCTCACAGCACCATGGTTCTCTGCATTGAACTGGGAAAGTACAGAATAACAGGTAGTTTCTAATTCCATTCATTAGGGCATGAGCCCAACTCCAAACCTGCAAAGCACCATGATACACAAATTCTATCTTTAGTTGCCTGGGAGCCACTCACACTGGACAGGGCTATGGCCTCATCCTTCTCAGTGTCCCTCCTATGGTGGTTATGTTACTGACAAAACAGTGCTCTGAGTATGAACAAGCCATTAGCTTCACAGGAACCTAAAATTGGAAGCTTTAAGACTTAAAAAATATATATAATCTTTATTATCAAGATTTTGAAGACACGGTGATCATATTTTATGCCCTAAAAGTTTTTTGGGCACAATGGACTGACTGAGATGGGGAAACAATGCAGCCTTTAAAGTGTTTTTACATAACACATGGTATTTGATATAATGGTACCTTAAATCCCACCAGGATGGGATTGTGAGCTGTTTAATTTTTTTCCTGTTGACGACTCCTTACACAAGCCCACATGCCTGACAGAAAAACTTAAAGATTATTTTGATACAAGGTTTCCAGGAACAAGTATTTCATGATAAGACCTGATGAGTGATATTTCCTGATGGATGAGTTTTTCAGGAAATGCATGGAATTATTTTTAAAATCTCATTGCCACATTAGGTAACAACTGGTGAAACGTGGTGATTTTTATGGTAAAATTACATCAAACTAGCCATCTGCTAAGTATCCTACCATTAAGTAGGAAACACTGGGTAGAGGGTGGCAAGCTGGCAAGTTGTCTTTATCCTGGGGGATGAGGGAAGGTAACATGGAGAGACAGCATGTCTCTGGTGGAAACACACACACTGCTGTGCTACCAATGGGCAGGTTCTGTCACCTGTAGGAATCTGTGTCCTCAGAGGGTTTTGGAGAGGATTTTGTGAGATCAGGTAGGTCAATGCCTCCCCTTCCCTCACCAGGAAAGGCCAGCTGGAGTGCAAAGCCAGCAGGCCTCTCCTGCCCAGAAAGGTCCCACTGGCTCTACTTCACGTCTGTGGCCTGTTCCTGCGTGCGCCTCCCTCAGCCCACTCCTCAGTGGCTGAGCACCCCCCTTCTCTCTCTCTCTTTTTTTTTTTTTTTTTTTTTGATAGCTACTATTTGTTGGACAAGTACCATGTGCCAGGACTGAAATTTCTGTTTTCCATGTGTAACAATAGTCTTGTAAGGAAGGTGTTACTGACTAATTTAACAGGTGAGGTAATTGTGAACCCCTCTCTTTGAGGACAAACACTGTAAAGCAGCTGTCACTCAGGTTCACCCCCAAAAAAGCCTCTGAACTCCAGGCCATTTTCCCATGTGAGTCACATTCCTCCAACGAAGGGCCTCCTGTTAGACTTTTTAAATCATTCACTTCCAGAATCATCCAGAAGCACAGATTTTAGGTCAAACTGGGCAACTGGGGCAAGCAATGCAAGTGTGAATGCTTCCGGCCCACAGACAAAAATCCAGGTCAGCTTTCCCAGCCTGTACTGTACCCACAGACCTTACCCCAAGTCGCATAGTTGCTTCTCTGATCAAACACTGGACTCACCGTTCTCCTCAGTCATGAAGGTGTTGGTCTTTTCAGGCCCTAAGAACTCTCCGAATGACAGCAAAGACTGAGAAGTGAGAGTTCAGTGCCCTAGTAGGAAGACCAACCATGACAGCCAGTGGAGGGATTTTGTGGGGACAGAGGTCATTGTGGTCAGAGTTTCTAGGAAGTTAAGCTCCTTGCCAGGATCTGCCTCCCCCACCCACCGTCACCCATGCAGGGGCCAGAGTGGGTTTGAACCCAGGACCGTCTGCTCAAACAGTGCAAAGCTAGTGGACGGGAGGCAGGGAAGGTTTTTCCTTTGGGTTAATGGGATGTGTGTGTGGCAGGGGCGTTGACCACATCTCATGTCCTCACAGAAGATGTCATCATTCTCACCTGAGAGTCACTGCATTTGCAAAGCAGCTCATCTTGCCTGGTCTCTTGAGTCAGAAAAAAACAACAGTCAGAAAAACACAAAAACAAGAGCCCAAATTTTACCAAGTGTATATACATTGTTCCTCTAGACAAGGGTGAAAATGAAGAAGCGTTCTCTATGTTCTTTGGAATGTACCCATTCTACCAGTGACCCTGAGGGAGGACTGCCTGGGAGAGGTGTCATCTGCCCAATCTTAGGTGACTTCCTGAGTCATCAGCTACAGCAGTGGAAGCCAAAGCCACAGGCACAGAGGAAGCCAGGAGCCCTGTGGTTTATTTTTTTAAATAATTTTTCTTGCTTTATTCCCGTAAGAACACAAGTCACTGAAACAAGAGAACTAAAATAGATTAGGTCCATTTATAACGCTTTCCCCTTCATTTTAGTAATTGTCTTCTCCTAATTGACAGGAATAAACTTAATACTTGCAGGAGAAAATACAACTTTCTGTTAACAGGGAAAATACGTTTCTCTGAGGAAGTTCCCTTGCAGGACAATCCCTGCCTCAGCTTGTCTCTCTAATAGTGACACACGTCTGGTGCCCCCCTAGTTTAGCAGGGGCTACTGGAGCCTGCTCTGTCCAGGGCTCCAGGGCTGTGGAAGAGCTGAGCAGGATGTACCCAGACCCCTGTGAGTCCACTTGCTGCCCACATCTTGTTTGCTGCCTCCCCTGAGGAGACCATTTTCATGGGGGCTTACTAAATCATTGTGAGGTGCATAAAATTATGGTCTTAAGTTAAAATGTGTGTTCCAAAGAACACGCAGCACCCATTAGGATGGCTACTATCAAAGAAACAGAAAATAACAAGTGTTGGAAAGGATGTGGAGAAATTGAAGCCCCTGTACACTGGTGGGAATGCAAACTGGTACAGCCACTGTAGAAAACAGCATGGAGGTTCTTCAAAAAATGAAAAATAAAGCTACTCTGTGATCTAGTAGTTCCACTTCTGGGTAGAAACCTGAAAGAATTGAAAGCTAGTTCTTGAAGAGGTATTTCTACACACATGTTCACAGAAGCATTATTCGCAACAGCTATAATGTGTAAGCAGCCCAGGTGTCCATTGATGGATGAATGGATACACAAAATGTGGTATTTCCATACACTGGAATATCATTCAGCTTTGTAAAGGTAGGAAAGCCTGACACATCCTATTACATGGATGGACATTAAGGACATTATGCAAAGTGAAATAAGCCAGACAAAAAAAGCAAATATGGTATGATTCCACTCAGTGTGAGGTAGCTAGAGTAGTCAAGTTCATAGAGACAGAAAGTAGAGTGGTGGTGGCCAGGAGTTGACAGTGGGAGATGGTGAATTGTTGTTGAGTGGGTGCAGTTTCAGTTTTACAAGAGTAAAAGCTCTGGAGATGGTTGCACAGCAACATGAGTATACTTAATGCCACTGAACTGTGTGGTTAGAAGTGGTCACAATAGTAAATGTTGTGTGTATAACATATAAAATTTGGCAAATAAAAAACATTTATTTGGAGGGGGAAAATGTAAACTTGACCCTAATACTGAGCACCACAGTAGAACAGAAGTAGGTGGTAGATTTGTAACTGAAGCCCAGCACCTCCCGGATTCTCTCCCTGCTCCTCGCTCATCTGGGCTGTGTTTGCTCAGGGGTGCACAGTGGGTACTCCCCCCCACACACACACTATTTCATGCTGACAAATGTCTTTGTGGCAGAACCCACTTAGACCTCACTCAGTCATGGAGTTTGCCAAGTTCAGTGGGCAGGTAACAGCGTGTTGCACTCATCCTTCCACATGACTCCCCAAATCCCCTTCCTCTCTGACAACACTTTTGCCCTTGCCTGACTTAGTGCCTCCCTGCTGAGGTATAAACTAGTAAAATATTTGTAACTACAGATGGAAACTTACAGCCCTATGTCTCCAAGAGGACACATGAAGATACAGGAACCTTCTAGAATGAGTGAAATGCAGCTGCCGTGATGGGGTGCTGAGTGGTGGGCTTGGCACATCTTTTGCCCCAGCCTGTAAAATCACACCTTTGGGCCACCCTCTCAGGACCAAGGCTGCTCTTAGAGAAATCGGGTCGGTCTGTTTCACCAGAGAAAGAGGCTCTTGTCTGAATCACAGATACCTGCTTAGGAAGGTGAAGGCAGAGTTATCTCATCAAGGGTGCCTAGGACATAGGTTCTCTGCACGGCCTTGGAAATGAGTAAGTTGTTAGGGGTTGGCCCAACTTTTAAAGCTGCCAGCTTTTCTAAGGAACACTTTTCCAAGGGGGTGTCCTGGAACCCTCCCTGTTGAGAGCCAGATTTTAAATCTGTCCTTCCATGTAAAGCCCAGAGACGGTATGAGAAGACTGAGCACCTTACAAGAAGGGAGTTGATGTGCTGGTGGGACCATTTCATACTGCGAAGTTAATGCTTGGTGTGTTTACTTCTCCCATGAAGGTCTCTTTAGTATCCTCATCCCGGCCACAGTCTCCAGACCAGCTCTCCTCCAGGCACGTGAGCGATGCCAGTGTCTCCCCCCGCACCTCCGACAGCAGCGTGGCACCCGTGGCTGATTTTGATTACCCTCCAGAATTTTCCTCCTGCCTGGACAATTCTGCAGCTAAGCACAAGCTCCTGGTTAAGCCCCGCAACCAGCGGTCCAGCAAAATGAGGCGGCTGTCTTCGGTAATTGGGCTTTTTCTTACAGGCAGACTTGCCCCCCACTCCCATCCACCCCCGCCTCTCTCCCCTCAGGGTCACGTGCCCCTTCCGAGAAACCCCATGGTCAGTAGGACCATCTCCAGGAGCTAGAGTTGCTCATCTTTTTCAATATACGTCAGATATGTCTCTTCCTTGCATAAACATGCCATCTGTTCTTTGGTTCTGCAGCACCTCTTGTGAAAGCTGCTACATGCTGTGGGTCCCTTGCCTTCCAACAGCACTGAGTGTAAGGTCCACACTCCAGGCCTGGCATGACCATGCCCTGCCTACCTCTGAGACCTACTCTTATTCTCTGCCTCACTCACTCAACACGATTTGGCCTGTCTCTGGCCTCAGGCCTTGGTCTCTTGCTTGAGACATTCTTCTCCTGGCTGGCTCCTTAGCCTTGGAGTCTCAGCTCAGAGGGGCTCACTTGACCATCTTATGGAAAGCAGCCCTCCCTTCCCACCAGTGTGTTCACTTTCTTTATAGCACAGGCCACACACATAAGTGACCTTTATAATTGTGTATGCTCACTTGTTTATTGCCAGTCTTCTTGAGACCTTGTCCCAGCCCTACATCCCACCCCTAGAGCAATGCTAACCACACAGCTGGCATTCAGGGCACATTTGTTGAATGGATGAACAAATGAAGACATGAACCAATGACAGATAAGCTGACACACTAGCACAGATTTCTGCCTTGGACAAGGACCTACTTATTAGCATGGGGACTGTGCCCCTGTGAGGACAGATCCCTCTTTGGTCACACTGCCTGTGTAGTTGTCAGCTTGTAGTTCTGGGTGTCGAGAACTCATTTGTGGAGTGTTTTGTCTTCATAGTACCCATAGGTTAGGGGTCCACATAGGATTGTAGACTTCTCCACTGCCTGATGCCCACAGTATTCCAGCCCTGGAGGAGCTGAGGGCAGGTGTGGGGCCAGACTGGCCACAGAGAATGAGAGTGCTGAGAAAGAGATGTTCACAGACCAACATTCTCTCCCTCCTTCCTTGGAGACAGTATTGTGGGGGTATTGATGAAGTGCCCAGGATGAGCTAGGTGCTCAGCTAGGGATGGTGGGCTGGGACTTCTCAGGATTCCGGGGACTCCCTGGAAACAGTGGGGTTTCCTTTGGGTGTATGGAAGGTAGGTGCTTTTTAAACTCAGGCCAGCAGGGTTGACTTTAGAGGGGACTAAGGCTGAGGAAAGAAGTCAGCTATGGTTACCCTCAGGCCAATATGCCCTTGTGCAAGCTGGACACTTGTATAAGTGCTTGCACATCCAATGCATTTACAGGCCTGGTGCTGTGGGACTTGGCAAGGACCAGGAACTCGAACCTGCCTATACTCATACTGAGTGGGACCACAGGGCAGGGACAGAGCCAGCTCCCTCTGTCCTCAAGTCTAGGGTTTATTCCCATGGGGATGTCTTTTGCTTTGGCAAGGGTACGTGTAACCAGCCACAGCCTGCTCAGGACTTTGTAGCAGAGAGAAGCCGCACTCATACTCCAGATGGGGGAAATACAACTTCCTGCCTTACTGTCCTCTGGACAAAGCTGTACCTCTCATTCTTTCTTTACATTTGAACTTGACTTAGCTCTTGAACCCCATTTTAGAGTAACAGAAATTCTCATTTAGTCAGTCCAGTAAACATTTCTTGATTTAAATTCTGTCATTTACATATCTTCCTTCCTTCTTTGCTTCCCCTTCTTGGTAGGGAGCAGGCACGGATACCTTAAGTTTTTGACTGGGCAGAGGTATCTGGCCAGTGGTCACCAGAGTCACTGTTGGGTCCTAAGGCAGGGCCTCTCTCCTTCGAGTATTCATAGCCCCCTTTGCCCTTCGGTCATGAGGTCCCTCCTCCCAACCATGAGGACTTTCCTGGTACCCTGGCCCCTCTTGGGTATGTGAGGCTGCTGTTAGGGCCCAGGAGAGGAGGGGAGAGGAGGCAGCAGCAGCAAGGGGGGTGGGTCTATGCATCCTTCCTGATGATCCCAGGACCAAGCTGACGATCCCAGACCAACTCAGAAGCCACTTTGTTCCCTCGAGAAACTCTGTTCAGTGTCCGAGTCCATATTCCACACTACCTTTGTTCTGCCTGGCCCTCCACCCTTACCTCCTTGTAGCTGCCAGTGGCCCAGGGTGGGATGCTCCCAGCCAGGCCTGCTTCTCAGCTTTATGCTCATTTAGTGAGGCTTATGATAGTTTTAAAGCATGACCCACATCCTAAACAGGTTTCAACATCAGTGATTTCCTGTAGTAGCAAAAGGCCCCTGACACCTATTGAAACTGTGGCTTTTGAAAATTCTTCTGTAGATTTCTTTGCACATCTTCCTCTTTTCAAATCCATGGGAATAGAATTGTGCATCTTGGCAAGAGTTCACTTAGGCGTTGTCAGAGACATCCCACTTATCCTGTGTTCTGTTAGCAAGCAGATGCTGGTGGAAATGTTAAAATAACACAGCAAACAAAAACTAAAACCTACTGCAAACACTCCCTGAGCATTTCTTAACATCAAGGAAAGGAGGTCTGATGTCCTGAACTTTTTAAAAAGGTTGACCTCAGGGCACCTGGGTGGTTCAGTCGGTTAAGCATCTGACTTCAGCTCAGGTCATGATCTTGCGGTTCGTGGGTTTAAGCCCCGCGTAGGGCTCTGTGCTGACAGCACAGAACTTGGAGCCTGTTTCGGATTCTGTCTCTCTCTCTGCATCTCCCCCACTTACTCTCTCTCTCTCTCTCTCTCTCTCTCTCTTTCAAAAACAAAAACATTAAAAAAAAATTCTTATAAAAAGATTGACCTCACACCCTCAACCTTTTGGTCATTTTTTCATGCTTTTGAATGATTCATTGCTACTTTGATCTCCTTTCCTTCCTAAGAGAGCAGCAACTGACTTTGGGTACAGTAAGGAGGAAGTTGGACTAAATTTAAATTCCAGAGACTTCAAAAAATACAAGGCAATGTTTGATTGTCATACCGGTAGGGCTCGGGGAGAGGAGGAGCACCATAAGCTGCAGGCAATAGGCAAGACTTCCTGTTGGAGTAGAATCTCAGACTGTTCTTGGGGGTTACTGGTAGAACACCTGGAGATGTGGGGAAAGAGCAGCTGGCCAGTCACTCAGGCCCAGAGTCAGGCACATTCACTAGTGGGGGCATGGCTTGACCTGAGCAGGGACTAGGAGAAATAATTTAAGACCAGAGAATATAAGACTTTTGACTTAACTGAAAAGTTTGGACTTTATCCTATCAGCTATGCTTTTGGACTTTATCTTGTAAGCTGTGGTTTGCCTTTGACTGTGTTTGATGTGATATGAAATTACCCTTTAGGCAAACCAGTTTGCCCTCACCTTGGGGCCCATCTTTGGAGAGAGAGAGAGAGAGAGAGAGAGCGAGCGAGAGAGAGAGAGCGCGCACTGAGATGGAAAACTAGCTCTCAGGCAGCACAGGGTCATGGAGAGAGCACCAGCTTTTCACCTGAGCTAATAAGCTCAGCCTTAACCAAAGTATGGCCCTCTCTGAGCTCCCAGTACTACAAGTGCAAAGAGGAAATAATTCTTCCTTGCTGGGATGAATCAAGAGTAAATGAAATAATAGGTGTGGAGTGTAAAGCATGGCAGACACCCAGCTGATTTGATCCCCTTCCCTTTGCTCTGGAGAGCAGTGTTTGTGGCTCAGCCACTAGAACCTTAAGCACCATGTACCTAGAGGGCATAGCTGCCATTGTTCTGCTGAAAGCTGAACTTGTAAGGCAAGATTCCAAACAGACCAATATGGGAGTTATTAAGAGACACCCTACCCTGTGTCAGTGCCTGCTTAGGTGCCAGCTTTAGAGACACACTGTTTCCTCTTATACAAAATGGGAATGTCATAGGCATTTGACATATTTGACATGATGATGCTGTCTTTGTCCTTTTTATCTCTGCCAGCGAGCACAGTCTGAATCCCTGAGTGATCTGACGTGCACCCCAGAGGAAGAGGAATATGATGATAAGTCCTTACCCAAAGTCAGCACAGAAGAGAACCCCAATTCTGCACAGCAGGATGTGGGACTGGACAGAAGCCCTGAGCCTGGAGGACTAGCCACCATGCTGCAATCTGGGGGGCCACGGGCTAGGCGGGCACGCCTGCAGCACTGCCCTGCACTCAGTGCCAGCGCCGAGGAGGAGAGCTTCCTTGGGGATAACACCTCAAGCCGCCCAGCCACCCCCGAGGTCATTGAGTCCGAGTCGGGCCCGGTCCCCTGCGCTGAGTCCCCATCTCTGCCAGAAGGTTCCCCGCATCACCACCATAATCCTGACAGCGAAATCCAGAGGGAGGAGCCGTCCCTGGAAAGCACAAGTCCCCCAGCCAGGGAAACAGCTGATGAGGTGATTTGTGCTTCTGGAGACATCGAGATTCGATTATCCCCCTCCATCCCCGAGGGGGACACGACGCCTCCCGAGACTGACCCTGCCATCACCTCGGAGACACCCCCTGGTCTAGATGGACCAGACCAAAGTGTCCAGAAGGAGGTGGAGCTGACGCTGGAAGCACCCGAGCCCGAGGGAGCAGGGAAGGGATCTCCAGAGGCCCCTGCCCCAAGCCCCTCGGCTCCCAAGAGCTGCTTGAAGCACAAGGCCCCGGCGGTGAGCGAGAGCCCCGGCGCGCCGGCCGCCTGCGAGCCGCCTGCGGAGGAGCCCGCTCCCGGTCCCCTGGACGGAGAGGCCGAGCAGCCCCGGGCCGAGCCCGCGGAGCCCCCACAGGGGGAACCGGAGAGGCCGGCGCCCGAGCGGAAGGTGGAGCGGGCAGGCAGCGAGCTGCGGGCCGTGAAGTTCTCCGTGTCGTCGGGCCGGGCGTGGCCGCGCTCGGGCAGCACCCGCCTGTTGGAGCACGCGGGCCCCGCGGGCGCCTTGCCGGTGCGCCTGCCGCTTCTGAGGAGCAGCCTGGCCTGGAGGAGCGAGGCGGCGCTCAACGACCTGCGGGCGCCCCCCGAGCCCCACGGCGGCGGCGGCTCTCGGGACTCGGGGGACGCGGCGGCCGGGCCGGGCCGGAGCCCCCGGGACGCCCCGGGAGACCCCTGCCCGGCGGCTCGCGAGCCGACATCGGGGGAGGACAGAGGCCCCTTTGCCGTCAAGCTGCGCTCCACGTCTCTGTCCTTCAAGCACAGAGAGGCGTCCTCTGCCGAAGCAAGAGGGATAAAAAGATACAGCGCTGAAATCCGGTTAGAAAGAGGGGGGCTGGCTTTGCTCCCCAAAGACGAGAAATGTCAGGTCGCAAAGGCCTCCTCCCCTCGAGGGGCACGGTCCCCGCACGAGCAGGGAAAGGGGAAGGCTCGGCCTTCGGAGCCGCTCAGCTCCAAGCCGCCCCTGCCCCGGAAGCCGCAGCTGCAGAGCCGCCCCCTCCCGTCCCCGGACGCGAGCCCCGGGGAGCTGGTCAAGGCCGCGCTGCCCCAGGACCGAAGACGGGAGACCCGGTCGGCAGAGACGCGGTCGCCGCACAGGGCAGCTGGTAAGAGCTCGCGCCGCCTGGTGGGGAAGGGGCAGGACCGTGGGCAAGTGGGGCGTCCGCAGAGTATGCAAGATCTAAGGGCGAAAACGTCGCAATCCCTCTCGTACCACTAACACGGTTCATCCAGAGTTATGAATAGAGACCAGAGAAGGGGGAAACAGAGCAGGATTTTGTGGAAGTTCGGAGAAGTAAGGGAAATGTAAAAACCCATCTTGCAGCATATTCCCGGAGAGGAGATGGGCTGCTCAGGGGATCATTCAAATGCTTCTATCATTTCTTAAGATCGGAAGCTCAGTGAGTTCCAGAATCTTGGGATATGTGTACTCTGGTAGAAGGAGGTACTCCTGGGGCCTACAGCACTTCTTGGTTATAAATGAAGCATCTGGCTCCTCTGTCATTTAGTATCCTTCTGACCTTCCCCCCACCCCACTCCCCAAGAAAGAATTTTTTCCTGTTTAATAATCAGGCTCATGTGGCCCAGCCTCATGCGGGAAGCATCCCATTTATTGGAGTCACGAGCCTTTTATGTAAAAGGAGAGCCCCTCCGGGTGGGCGTTAACTTCCTGTCCCAGAAAGGAGGTGGTGTGAAGATTGGGGCTGAATGGAAGAATCTTCTAAAGCAACTGCCCTTTAAAATGAGCAGAGGCAAAATAGATGACCTTTCTATGTCTTTGACATTTGTCACTTTTTATTTATAGTGTTTCAGATGAAACATATCTGTTGGAAATGGGTATTTGTGGTAGAGCTAAATCATCTTTCATTGCTGGGTTCTTTTATTAATGGAAATCAGTGTGCCAGAAACGAAACTACACGGACCAGTCGTGTGTGCATGTGATGAGGGGCCTAAAGAGAAATTTTCCATGGCAAATTTTATTTGAAAAAAACCAAAACTTTCAGGATGTTTTTAAGTGGCTATTCTAAGTCCAGGACTCCACTTTAGTGCTGCATTGTGGACAGAGAGGAAATAGGACGCAGTTGTTCTCCTAGGGACCCCACACCCTAAAAGGAAGGTGAAGTACACACGTAAGAAAAAATTAGCTCACAGAAAGCAATGTAAAGACAGTTTTCAAAGAAACTCTTTTCTGCTTTCATCCTAGGAAGTGAAAGTGTGTGTGTGTGTGTGTGTGTGTGTGTGTGTGTGTGTGTGTGTGTGTAGTGCTTTAAGTTCTTAAGGTGACAGTTCCAGGGAGTAGTGCCAGGAGAACCCCCTGAAGGAGCCCACATGCATGGCCTTCCTGATCCAAGGCCCCTTGGCTCAGCTGTAATTTTTTGCTGCTGCTACTGTCGCTACATTAGGCTAATTAGCAAGGGAGCTCTGGGAGAGGTTCAAGCTGTAGCTGATGATCCACTCTGCAGATTTCCAGCCAGGTTATTGAAGCTATTGTAGAGTGCTTCAAAAACCCATTGAAATATCAAGGGAGGAGGGGGTTTTCTCTGTGCAGATAAAACCCTGACATCAGCACCATCCACCTTCATGGCCTGGAATTGAAAATGTCTCTCAAGGGCTTGCTGACTGAATGGAACTTAAACACAGGATACTTGGGTTCATGGTCAGAGCTGGAAAAGAAGCTTCAGAGGACAATGCTTGACATATTAATAATTTAAAACTTCCTCAGCCTAAGCTGTGAGAGTTTAGGCTTGTTTATTGTCAGATGACTGGACTGGTCTATAAGGACCTTATTTTTTTTCTTTAATTTATAAAATACGGTATTTATGACAGCTTTACTTAGAAGTATAGTATAAAAGAATTGTCCACTTGTTAACATTCTCTAAGTGACAGAAATAGCCAATCCAGTTGAATTCCAAGGTGAAAGAATCTAGGTTACTTTAGGGCAGGGGTAGTGATTTTCATTTCAGTGCAGAGAGAGGAAGGGAAGAATTACCCTCATTCTGCTTGAAACCATCTCTCTCAAAGTGTGGGTGGTATTTGAAGGGCGAGTGTCAGGTTGGGTTTTGGCTGCTGCCTGGGACCTTGGGGTCTAGGGCCTGCCTCATGCAGACCAGAACAGAATCACAGGGTCTGTGTTGTCAAATCCCATTAGTGAAAGCAGCTTCTATCTTCCCCAGACACTGGATCTGCTTGTGGTTTAATTCATTCTTATTACTTCTACTGCCATCCTCACTGCTCCCAAAATATAACCACTGGAAGCAATTAAATTCATATAAGACATACATATAATAACAGTTTTAATATCAGTATTATTCAGTTTTCCAGAAAGGCCTAATTACTGCTGTTTATTATCTTGTGGTGGCAGGCACTTTACCCAGAGCTCCCAGATGGGCTGCCACCCCTGTACGCCTTCCAGGGGCGCACACACCAGAGAGTTAGGTCACCAAGGTGTCCCAGATGGGTGCACAATCCTACCTTCAGGACTCAAGCACTTTGTCCCCCGCACTCTGCTTATTCTTCCTCCTCTCGTCCACATTCCCACCTTCCTTCTCTGAAGGCATGAAAGAATCCTTCCGTGGGGGAGGCAGGGAGGATGCCCCAGCTGTTGCAGTAAACAGAGGAGCCCAGCTTTGCCAAGTGGGCTGGACCTCACAGGGCCATGTTGGGGTGGTTCTGCAATCCCAGTACCGTATGTGCTCATTAGTGCAAACAAGACCATTAATAGGAGGTTAACGGCCTGGGGTTACCAGCCTTGTTCACTTGTGCAGGACATTACCCATCCTCCTGGTAAGCCAGTCCATCCCAGAGTCTAAATGACAGGTCAGGAAAAAAGAGATTCTTGTGTGAGAAAATGGTAAAACGTAGGAAGTATATAGAAAAAAGCCACCACTTAGGAGTCTGCTTTCTAGATGTTATCCCTGTTGTCCTTTCCTTCTAGTCATTCTTCTCTGTGCGTGTGTAATTTTTGTTTCATTTGGTTGTGGTCACATGTTGGGTATTTTGGAGAATAGTTGGACAAATTGCCATTGTCACCCAGGAGCCTCATTTGACAATGAGCCTCAGCCTTCTGTCTAAGCTCATTCCCTCCAGACTGGGCGGGTGATACAGTAGCACACGCAGACCTCTGAACCTCTTTCTCTAGACTCTGGTACTCACTCATTCATGCATTCATTCTTGCAATAAATATTGCATATATTTCTGTGATACACACAGCACTGTGCTGGCCCCCAAAAGGCCATCAGGAAAAGCATGAGGACCTCGCCCTCAAGGAGCTTACCAGTCTAAAGGGCCAGGTGGCAGCTGGATGCCACAGGGGAGTGTAGATAGATGCCCATCTTGTCTTTGGGTGTCAGAGGCATTTTCTGGAGGAAAGGAATTCAAAGAGACTGTCACCTACTCTATGACAGTTACTTTAGTTGTATTCAAGTTCATTTGAGTAGAACATAAGGAGTCTTTTTTTGGTATCATGCTAAAAAATACGCAATTGATCACTGAACAGTGCAGGGGTTACAGGGCCCAACCCCCTGTGCAGCCAAAAAATCCACCTGTAATCCCCAAAATTTAACTACTAATAGCCTACTGTTGACCTTTTATCGATAACACAGTTAACATATATTTTGTACGTTATGTGTCTTATATAGTGAATTTTTACTATTAAGTAAGCTAGCTAAAAGAAAATGTTATTAAGAAAATCATAAGGAAGAGGAAATACGTTTATAGCACTATATGGTATTTAGAAAAATTCTCATATATATGGACCTTGGCACTTCATACCTGTGTTGTTCAAGGGTCAATTGTGTTTATATATCTTGAATTCTTAAAAAAAGAAAAGAAAAGAAAAGTCTGTTCACATCTCCTCCTCTTTTCGGCCTATCCTTCCCTTGACAGTCCCTTCCTGACCAAGTATGGTCAACATCCTGGGCCTCCATTTCTCCACCTTTCCTGTGCTTCTCCAACTGCATATATTTTCTCTTCCTTGGCTGCCTCTCAGTGCACCAAACTCTCCTCAGTGCCCCCAGACAGAAAACATCTCATATTCCCACCTGTTTCTCAAGTTCTCTCTTCCTTTGACTCCTTCAGCCACAGCAAGCAGCACTTAACCGTCTGTGGGCATCCCTGTCTTGACATCTCAACATTCATAATTATCCATACCTCCACCAACCTCAATCACTTTCCTTTTCAGTTACCTCATCTATCCAGATAAGCTAAAGAACTCAGAGTTATCAAAAAGATTTTAACATGGAAAAAACACTGAAAAGTCTAAAAATTATAAAGAAAAATCACTTTGTAATCCTACTTCTTTAAAATTCTGGAAAAAGGGACTTACATTTCTGACCAAGGTGGAGCAAACACACACCACCCTATGTCTCCCACTGATAAAATTTAAAAGCCTTGAAAAAATGCATGAAGTGAATGTCAGAGAATTCTGAAAGGTAGGTAGGAGCTGGTGGGCTGGGCAGAGAGATCAGGACTCTGAAGACCTGCCTGCCTTGCCTCCATGGTACCAACAACCTCTGCAGACCCCCGCTCTTGTGACTCTCCAGCCCTGCTCCTCCTGCTCCCCACCACCACCAGCACCAGCCCTGTAGGGCAGTTTGTTGGACAGTCCTGGCCCTACTCCATGTGAGCACCAGCAGCTAAGCAGCAAGCCCCTCCATGTGGTGGCACAGCCTGCAGGCTGGAGCCCTTTGGGTTCTCTCATCACTGCGCCAGGCAAATGCCAGCAGCAAACTGGAACTTCTTGTCCTGGTGGCTGTGGCAATGGCATCTTTTAGGGCAAAGCTCTTTTAATCCTTCCAGACCTACTCAGATGAGCACCACCTCCATCCATAGCAGCATGTGGGGTTCAGAGCCCTTTGACTCTCTGGGCAGCACGCCAGCAGAGATCTAGTAGTGAAGCCACAGCTCCTCACAGCAGCGGCCACAGTGACAGGTTGTGCTTGTGGTGGTCCTGCAGATTTCTTTCTCTTGCCCCCTGCCCTGCGGGGTGCTGGTCACTGGAGCACACAGCAGCACAGAGGGTAAACCCTGGTTTTCTAGCTGGAAAACTGGAGGGTGGGAGTGGAAATCACAGAAGGGAGACACCTGAGGAAGGATCCTTACCTAGGTGCATGAGGTCAAGAGTTTGTCTCTGACATGCATCTGCATGAGACTGACTAGAATCAGTGCAGCAGAACCTTTGAGAATTTTAATAGGACTGAGTGTGAACAAACACTCAAAATGTCTAGGATACAAACAAAAATTGTTCAACATATCAAAGAGTCAGGAAAACCTAAAAAATTTTCTAAGAAAAGACACCAACCTTGAGGTGATTCAAATATTAGTATTATTAGAAAAAAACTTTAAAGCAACAATTATACCGTGATCTAAGAAGTAAAAGTGAGCACTCTTGAAATGAATGGGAAGCTGGACTTCAAGCTATATTACAAAGCTGTTAATCATCAAGATAGTATGGTACTGGCACAAGATCAATGGAACAGAATAGAGAACCCAGAAATGGACCCACAAACTAATCTTTGCCAACTAATCTTTGACAAAGCAGGAAAGAATATTCAATGGAATAAAAACAGTCTCTTCAGAAAGTGGTGCTGGGAAAACTGGACAGTGACATGCAGAAAAATGAACCTGGACCACTTTCTTACACCATACACAAAAATAAACTCAAAATGGATGAAAGACCTAAATGTAAGACAGGAAGCCATCAAAATCCCAGAGGAGAAAGCAGGCAAGAACCTCTTTGACCTTGGCTATAGCAGCTTCTTACTTAACACGTCTCCGGAGGCAAGGAAAACAAAAGCAAAAATGAACTACTGGGACATCATCAAAATAAAAAGCATCTGCACAGCGAAGGAAACAATCAGCAAAACTAAAAGGCAACCAACAGAATGGGAGAAGATATTTGCAAATGACATATCAGGTAAAGGGTTAGTATCCAAAATCTATAGAAAACTTATCAAACTCAACACCCAAAAAACAAATAATCCAGTGAAGAAATGGGCTAAAGACATGAACAGACACTTCTCCAAATAAGACATCCACATGGCCAACAGACACATGAAACGATGCTCAACACCCCTCATCATCAGGGAAATACAAATCAAAACCACAACGAGATACCACCTCATACCTATCAGAATGGCTAACGTTAACAATTCAGGCAACAACAGATGTTGGCGAGGATGTAGAGAAAGAGGATCTCTTTTGCACTGCTGGTAGGAATGCAACCTGGTGCAGCCACTCTGGAAAACAGTATGGAGGTTCCTCAAAAAATTAAAAATAGAACTACCCTATGACCCAGCAATTGCACTACTGGGTATTTATCCAAGGGATACAGGTATGCTGTTTTGAAGGGACACATGCACCCCAAAGTTTATAGCAGCACTATTAACAATAGCTGAAGTATGGAAAGAGCACAAATGTCCATTTACGGATGAGTGGATAAAGAAGATGTGTTATATATGTGTAATGGAATATTACTTGGCAATCAAAAAGAATGAAATCTTGCCATTTGCAACTACATGGATGGAACTAGAGGGTATTATGCTAAGCGAAATTAGTTACAGAAAGACAAAAATCATATGACTTCACTCATATGGGGACTTTAAGAGACAAAACAGATGAACATAAGGGAAGGGAAACAAAAATAATATAAAAACAGGGAGGGGGACAAAACATAAGAGACTCTTAAATGTGGAGAACAGAGGGTTACTGGAGGGGTTGTATGAGGGGGGATGGGCTAAATGGGTAAGGGGCATTAAGGAATCTACTCCTGAAATCATTGTTGCACTATATTCTAACTAACTTGGATGTAAATTTAAAAAAGAAAGAAAGAAAAAAAGTTTTTTAAAGAAATGAATGGGAAGATACAAATTCTCTGCAAAGAAATAGAAGCTATGAAAAAAATACAGACATCTTAGAACAGGAAAACACAGTATCAGAAATAAGATTTATTAGAAAAACTCGTTAGTAGAATAGAGATGACAGAAGAGTCAGTGAACTTCAAAACAGATTAATAGAAAATAGCCTGAGTACAAAAAGGGGGGAAAAAGCCTCAAGGACTATTGGAACAATATGAAAAAGCGTTAACATTCATGTCATAGGAGTTCAGAAGGAGAAAAAGACTTGAGCAGAAAAAAATATCTGAAGGAATAGTGACTAAAAACTTCCTAAATTTTTGAATTTAGAAGTCCAAGGAGCTCAGATGAATTACTTTTGCACTTTTGTTTTGTTTTTAGAGTTGTATTTACATGCGTTTATTTCATCTTTTCAACAAATGATTCTGGAGCATGTGAACATCTAAGCAAAAATATGAACCTTGACTTAAGTCTCACATCATGTATCACAGTTAACTCAAAAGGGGTTCAATGAGTTAAATGTAAAGTGAGACCAGAAGACTTTCAGGAACTTAGGAGAAAATCTTTGAAACATAGGACTAGACAAAGAGTTCTTAGACTTGACATCAAAGCATGATCCATAAGAGGAAAAACTGATAAATTGGACTTCACTGGAATTAAAAACTTTTGCTCTGCCGAAGACCCCGTTAAGAGGATGAAACAAGACAAGCTACAGAATACGAGAAGATATCTACAAACCACATATCCCACAAAGGACTAGTATCTAAAATATATAAAGTGTTCTTAAAAGTCAACAGTACAAAGCAAAGAAATACAATTAGAACAAGCAGAAGACATGGACAAATATTTCACCAGTGGGAATACAGAGATGGCAAATAAGCACGTGAATCATCATTAGCCATTAGAGAAACGCCAATTAAGACCATAATGAGATAGCATTATACACATATTAGAATGGCTGAAACAAAGCTAATATGACCACGCGCTGGGGAGGAGGCAGAGCAGCTGGAGCTCTCGTACATTGCTAGCGGAAGTGCAGAATGGTGCAGTCACTTTGGAAAAGTTTGGCAGTTTCTTACAAAATCAAATATACTTACCTTATAACATAGCAATTCCACTTCTAAGTATTTATCCTAGATAAATGAAAACTTAGGTTCACATGAAAGCCTGTACATGAATATTTATGGCAACATTGTTCATAATCCCCCAAAACTGGGGACACTCCAAATATCCTTCAATTGGTCATCCAAACAATGGAATATTACTCAGCAATAAAAAAGAATGAACTTCCAGTACACACCGTAACATCTTAAATCCATATGCTAAGTGAAAGCAGGCAGTCTCAAAAGATTACAAACCGTATTATTCCATTTATATGACATCTGGGTGAGGCAAAGATACAGAGAACAGATCCGTAGTTGTCATGGGCTGGGGATAAAGATAGGGTCCCTACAAAGGGGAGGCATGAGAGAATTCTTTGGGTGTTGACATTGTTCCATATCCTATTTGTGACTTTTTGTAAGAATCTAAGGGTATTAAAACTCCTAAAACCCTGTAACAAAAATGAATTTTACTCCATGTAAATTTTTAAATAATCTCTTAAATGATACAAAAAAGTGACAGTGACCTTCTCTCCACCCATTCTGAATATCTCAAATCCCACCCACAGAAGGAACCACCACCAGCTCTTTCCCATGCCAGTAGCAGTCAGAGCTGCATCAGTATGAACAACACACAGATGAATCCCCCCTTTTTTTAATCACAAAAATATTATACATGTTGGCTCACAATTTGATATTTTCACTCCATGATAAGACATGGGCCTCTTTTCTGATCAGAGTGAGTCACTTGACCTCATTCCTTTTAAGGGCTGCATAGTGCCTGTACCATATTTTATTTAACCATTCCCTACTGAAGGGCATTCTGAGTGTGTTGAGGTTTTGTTTTTTTTTTCCTTTTGCTGCAGTAACCATTCTTGTCTATTTTATCTCTATGGAGTTACACTGTTCCTTCTGTAGGATAGATTTTTTTAAATGTTTTTTTAATTTCCTTTTGAGAGAGGGAGAGAGTGAGCAGGGGAGAGACAGAAAGAGGGAGACAGAAGATCCAAAGCAGGCTCTGTGCTAACAGCAGAGAGCCCAACACGGGGCTCGAACCCACGAACTGTGAGATCATGACCTGAGCTGAAGTTAAACACTTAACCTACTGAGCCACCTAGGCGCCCCTAGATTTTTTTTTTAATTCAAGTTAGTCAACACATAGTGTAGTCTTGGCTCCGGGAGTAGAACCCAGTGATTCCTCTCTTACACATGACACCCAGTGCTCATGTAGGACAGATTCTTAAAAGTGGGCTTTCTGGCTCAAGGGCATGTGCAGTTTTTAGCTTCAGATTGCACCCCCCCCCCATAAAGGTAGTACCAATCTACACCTCTTTGCATAGAGTAGAGAACCTCTCATTAGCACTAGATGAAAAAATCACAGGTTTTTTTTTCAATCTGATGGATGAAAAAGGTCCTCCTTGGTCAGTGGGTCCTGGCCATCTTAATGTGAAATGTCTTTATCTTGCCCCCACATCAGCTCTTTTTTTTGTTTGTTTGTTTGTTTATTTTTGAAAGAGACAGAGTGTGAGTCGGGGAGGGACAGAGAGAAGGGAGACAGAGAATACCAAGCAGGCTCCAGGTTCTGAGCTGTCAGCACAGTCAGATCTCTTTGTCTTTAACCCAATGCCCGCAGCACTTCCCTGCAACTCTCTCTTCCCAGGTCTGGGTCTAACCATGGAGCTTTCCTCTTTAAAACTCTCTACACCTTCCTACTGTATATGCCTTCCTGGGGGTGGGGGTGCATTTAGGGCTTTGTGGATTCTGGCCAAGGTTGACATTTCAGCCTTCCTAAGTTTGCTTGCCACTTGTTCACTTCCTCTGACATCTCCAGCCCCACCCGTGTCACCAGCTTCCCTTGGCACTCTGCACACACTCCTGCTTGCCCTGAATGCACTCTGCATTTCTGAACTCAATCTTGAGCTCCCTGAGAACATCCACATTTTTGTTTTTCTCTATGGAGTATCTGTGCTTGGGGGTCTTGTGGCCTGCAGTGGGTTCCCCACGGAACCCCACTGTGGTTTGCATGGACAGGTACAAGGGCAAGGCAGGGGGCTGGGTGGTAAGATTGAAGAGTGTGGGTTTGGAGGTTTTACTGCAAGGTCCACCTTTCAGGGGCTGTGGGATTTTGAGCAAATGAGATTCCTTAACCTCGAAGTCTTAATTTCCTCCTTTGTAAGACGAAGTTATTAGTAACGCACAGGGCAGCAAAAGCTTTGTAACTACAAAATGTGATGTAGTTTCCAACAGTACAGTCATAACTTCCTAAGGATGTACCAAAATATACTCATCTGAGTTGCATAGAACAACAGTATATGGGAATGGGATTCTCTCTGTCCCTGGTGAAACCAGTGAGGGCACCAACGCATAGATACGAGAACCCAGAGAGAGCGTGTGCGTAGAATATTGTGAGGAGTCCACCCCACCCCCTGAGAATATACAGGGGCCCTGAGAGGGGAGAGGAAGAAGGGGGATTTGCAAAACACTTTCTTCCAGGAGCACAGCTACAGTTCTGTGAGCCCCCAGCTCAATGGGGTGGGGTCAGGAGGCCTCCCTTGTCCAGAGTCTACAAAGGGGCCTTGTGTGGGACTTCTGGGAGAGCTGGACAGGTGTGCCCTGCAGCTGGGAGACCAGTGCTGGATTAAGGCCACCATGGTTGCCACATAACACACCTGTGCTCCCAGAGCCCTGCCTGATGGAGAGGGCAAAGGGACACAGCAGCAAGAGCAGAGGAGGAGCTAAGTCACGGCCAGAGAGGCATAGCTGCAGATGAGCATTCCTGGCTCAGTCTCAGACACCTGCCAGCCCCAGATTGGATGGAGTCCACTGAGGCAATGGTAGGAGCCAATCACAGGAGAACCCTGCCTATTCTCCCCACCTTTCCTCCTTCCCAGACCCTAAGCACTTGGGAAAGGACCTCCCACCCCAGCTCAGACACCCTGCATTCAGGGGAACAGGAGACTTAATACTGACTCAACCTAAAATCTATATCATATTCCAAAGTGACCACAGTGACTGCTAGGACCTGAGAATGACTAGGAAGATACTGAGAATCTTCTGGCTCTATCTGGGGAAGGGTGATGGACTGTAGGAGATCAGGGTCATGCTGTGCTTTGCTCTGTCTAAAACTTGCCAGCCCAGCATTCAGGCTCCTGCAAAGGTGCAGCCCACCTCCTAGGGTGTGGAGAGGCAGTGCCCCCCACCATCCATCTGCATGCTGCTGCCACTTCAGAGTGCACGGCAGCACTTTCTCCAGGGCAGCCATAACCTCATGCAGGGACTGAAGCCCCCTATGCACTTATCCCAGGGCTGGTGGGAGAAGAGTGCACTTGAAGAGAGACGGCAGCGTCTTCATGACAGAAGTGGGCGAGTGTCCTGGGCAGAGAGTGCCAAAAGCCTGAGCAGTAAGACCATAGTTGAGGACTGTGTGGGCATCAGTGGGGTGGTCCTGGGAGTAGATGTCCAGATACAAGGCAGGGGGCACTGGCTGATTTCAGGAGGGGAGGGTTCACCAGATCCTGGAGCGGTGGGGGGTGGAGGGCGGGGGCATCAGCCCAGTTCAGGAACTGGACCACCTGGTCAGACGGGTGCTCGGTGTCGCCAGAAGGCAGCATCATGGGCTCTCCAAGGCTCCCTCAGGCTGGAAGTTTGGAGCAGCATTGATATCACTGCTTCCCAGTGATGGACGCAAATTGGGGTCATCACCCCCACAGGTTCAGGTTGATGGGTGCAGGGTGAGCCCCAGACAATGGGAGTATTAAAGACTCCACAAGTGATTCTAATGTGTGGCTAGCACTGAGAACGCCTGTTCTTGGGCAGCACTTTCTCAAACTTACAAATGTTTGTGAACCTCGTTAAAATGAAGACTCTGATTCTGATGGGGACAGTACTGCTGGTGTACAGACCAACATTTGAGTAGCAAGGATCTAGATCTGCGTTAACCAACATGGAACTGTTAGCCTCATATGTCTGTTCATATTACTTTATGTTTTTATGTAAACTCTCCCCCCCAACATGGGGCTCAAACTCACTATCAGTGAGTCTCATGCTCACTGAATGAGCCCACTGGGATTTACTTTATGTTTTTATGTAAACTCTCCCCCCCAACATGGGGCTCAAACTCACTATCAGTGAGTCTCATGCTCACTGACTGAGCCCACTGGGATCCCTAGCACGTGACTATTTAAATGTAAACTTGAATGAATTAAAATTAAATTTAAAACTTCAGTTTCTCAGTCATACTGGCCACATCTCAAGGACTCAGCAGCCCCATATCTCATGGCTAGCTGACAGCACAGAGATCATTTCCATCGCTGCAGAAAGTTCTGTCGGATGGCACTCTTTCAGGCAAGTAGCATCTTCTTGACACCCTGTAAGGGTTGTGCTCTGTGCTGCTCCCAAAAATGTGCCTGCTGTCAAAGCATCATTACACTTTCACCTGTGTGTGTGTGTGTGTGTGTGTGTGTGTGTGTCCGTCTCCCTCACTACATCAGCTTCCCTTAGTCAGGGTCTACAGTGGATTTACTCACCACACTTATACACACTCTGTATAGTGACAATAATAGTTCATGTATATTATGCACTCACTAAGTGCCAAGGCTCATATTAAATGTTTTACATTTTAATTTGCAACAAGAATCCTATTTTATAAATGGGAAAGCTGGAACTTAGGCCAAAGAACTTGCCCAAGGGAACATAGGTAAACTGTGGAGGGGAGTGTGGAGCCACACAGACTACCTCTGCAGCCAGATGCTCTTCACTGTTATGCTATACTGTGGTGGTTCTCAAGTGAGGACAACTTTGTCCCCCACAGATATTTGGCAGTATCTGGAGACATATTTGACTGTCATGACTGTGGTAAGAAGGAGGCACTACCAGCATCTAGTGGGCAGAGGTTAAACATACTGCAGTGCACAGGAAGGCCCCCAGCAACAAAGGATCATCCAGCCCCACCTGTCAGTAGTGCCAAAGCTAAGTAACTACTGTTTGCCACTCAGTGAGTAGATTATAACAGGGAGAGAATGGTATATAGGAAAGTTGTGGGGTCATACTCCTTACTGTGAGAGGGTGTGTGATGTGGTGAATGAAGAGTAGAGGAAAAGCCTGCGTTTGGCAGTGTGACCCTGGACAAGTCCTTTACTCCATGAGATTCTGTGTTCCTGTCTCTGAAATGGGGATTGAAAGCAGGGTTGTGAGGTTCATTAGGAATATGGTATTGCTCTGAAAATCAACACTGAATAAACCTGAGCTGTGAACACTTCTTGGGTGGGGAGAAGTTTCCCTACCTGTTCAGGGGGAGTGAGGGCAGCCCAGAGGTAATAGAGGAAGGAAAATCTAAGCTCTGTGGACAAGGGCTATCCCTCAAACTAATTACTTGTTCTCTGGTGACCACTTGAGAAAGATCTTGCAGAATTCCAGCTGCCCCTGGAGATCTGCAAAGAATCCAAAGTGAGGTGTTTGTGTACATTTTGAATTATAAGAGGGTGCCATGTAATATAATAGTTTTGCTACCTTTTCTCCATCATCTGCTGTAGCTAAAAATTATCTTCAAATTAACAGTGCCTTTCCATCCCCATATCCTTGTAAGGTCCCCATTATATTACCTGGCGGTTACTGGACAGCAGCTGTCTCTATGCTCAGAGATGGACTTTGGTCACTGCCTTCTGCTTAGAGGCTGTTTTAATTGCACGGACAGTGGCAGTTAAGCAAATGGACTTTGAGTCCAAGCATGTGTATCACAACTCTGTGTCCTTGAACCTGTCTCTGGCTTCCTGGGTCTCCACTTTGAGATGTAGGGATCAGGGTGGGCAGCTTGGGAATGTCTGCCAGCCTTTACATGTGAAGGCTGGGCAGCTGCACCTGAAGTTCAGCAAAGAGCCTGGCAAAGCATCAAATGCCTGGGGCGCCCCCAATAAATGTGCTTGCATGTGACCAGGTTCCTGACCTCACACATCCAAATCCCAATACAATTCACAGTCATTTTTAAAAATGTTTAGGTTTATTTTATTTTTTAGTTTATTTATTTTGAGAGAGAGAGAGCAGAGGAAGATCAGAGAGAGGAAGAGAGAAAGAGAATCCCAAGCAGGCTCCACACTATCAGCACAGAGCCTGACAAGTGGCTTGAACTGATGAACCATGAAATCAATTACCTGAGCTGAAATCAAGAGTTGGAGGTGTAACCAACTGAACCACCCTGGTGCCCGACATGCATTGATTTTTGTTTATAAATGCTTTTTCACAGATTTTGCCTATGAGCAACAGAGTCTTAAAGCAGTTATAGCTAGTGCTGTAACAAGAAAAAAACCAGGCAGACCCCAGGACCCCCCCTAGGAAAAAGACTCACATCAGTTCCCACTGTGGAGGCCTGCACAAATCCCTGCCCTGGGACAAGGACTGACCGCTCTCCCCTGGTGAATATGCTGTGACATTGAGAAACCTGACTCCATCGGCCCTTTCACCAGGACTGAATCACTTATACAACCATGACTTCGTTATCAGTGTTGTTTGCCCTTCGTGGGTGAGCAAGTGTAAGATGTTCCCTAGAGACTTCCCACAATACCAGGGTAAAGGGCACAGTCTTGGCCTTCACAGGTTCTCACCTCTTATGATAGAAACAAGCTACCAGGACCATTTAAAACAACAGTGGCATTTTTTTTCCTGCCATGGGGGTTTGAAGATCACGAGAGAGACAATCTGTAGGTCTGAAGGTGGGTTTCAGGAGCTGGGGTGAGGAGGAGACCCTGGCAGCGCCTCCTGACCTTGGAATAGGGAACAGCGGTAAGGACAGTTTGGCCCCAGTGGCCAGGAAAGAGGCTCCCAGACATAGTAGCTGCCCTCCTTGAGAGCTCCCTTTTGCCAGGGGGCTGTGAAGAGAGTGTTTAGAGAGGCAAGTTCTCTGCCCTTGCTGATCTTTGGGGTCTTATTTAGGAGAGGAAATGGAGAACGGATTCAGGATAAGCCTTCAGAGGATGGAGGGAAGAGGGAGATTCTTGGGGTGATGGAGGACAGCAGTAGGAAGGCAAGTGGGCCAAGGACCTCGGGATGCTTTTGAGGTCTGAGGGGAAGTGAAGAGGATGGGAAGCTTCTGCTGACCAGGGAGAGGGCATCCTTGAGAGAATCCTCACTCCCTCTGGCAGTAGCCTTGCCTAACTGCAGTGTGGAAATAGCTCCACAGTGCAGACTTGCCTCGTTTCTGTATTTCGACAGGGACCCGGACTCCTTCCTGGTTGCTATCCAAGCACCAAGCGAATCCCGGTTATCTTAGAGTAGTTTTTGTGGGTTGTTTTTGTTTTTGTTTTTAATTTTTACTGAAGAGTGATACATATGCAGAGAAATACACAGATCATGTGTGTCTCAGTGAATTTTCACACACCAAACACACCAGACAAGAAACAGAATGAGACCAGTACCCCAGAGGCCCCTTGTGTTTCCTGCCAGCAGGCTCTGGAACTCATTCCCAGACTGTGGAATATGTGCTAGCCGTCGAAGGATCCCTCAATCTCTGATTGCCCTTGCAGGAGACCCGGTGTGCAGTGCACTGGAGAGATGTGTTAGATTAGAAACAGCCTTCCTGTCTGTAGACTCAGCACTTGCCAAAGGGCCTGGTGCCTCGTGGGCACTCACCAGGTACAGTTGATTCTCATTATGTGTAGTAGTTATGCTCCATAAAGTTGCTGTGAACAGTGAATTAGTGAATACTGAACCATAGCTCCTAGAAGAAAGAGTAGAAATCAGAGCTAGTGGGCCTCTGTTTACAACATTTTGTCAAATGATCAGCAATACCCTTGTTTTATTTGTGTTTGTGTTTAAGACACTGTATTGTATGTATTGTTGATTAATTATCATCCCACTCACAGCCAACAAAACTGAAACTCATGCCTGAATGAAGTTCATTTGATACACGTATTTCCTCTGTGACACACCTAACAGCCTTTTTGTGGTCAGGAACACCAGACAGCACTTTAGCACTAGACGTGGGGGCTATTTTACAGTAAAATCACCCCCAAAACCCCATAAAAATGCAAAAAATGTGGCACCAAGTATACCTCAGAAAGGACATTTGTTCACAGTATGAGAGCAGAAACAGGAAAGAAACAGAGTCTCATCAGCTGGGACCGTGCTTGTCCAAAGACTCGAATTTTTCACTTCTCTGCACATGTCTGCAAATGACCATGAATGGTCATAAGAACTGGTGTGGGCGTTACAAATACATTATAGTGAGTAGGCAAATTCACAAATATGGAATCCGCAAACAGTGAGGACTGACTGTATTGGTTAAATGGGAAAGGTAGGAATGGCAATTAGTTCAATCTGGAGGTGGAAATAGAACACAGCCCATCACACATCATTCAGAATGGGAGCTTACTCTGTGAAAAGCCCTCACTCCCCAAACGCTCAGCACAGTTTTGAGACAAATGCTCACACAAGAATTAAAAGCCCAAGTTCCACTGTAAGATCACCCAGCCTGGCTCGTGGACAGAACTGGTGAAGAGCGACTGCAGACTTTGCAGGCATGTATTGATCAGGGGCTATCTGTGTAAGCTGAGATGGATAATCACTCAGTAAATGCTTAAAAAAACACCAAACCCTCAGCTTTCATATAGGAAGCCTGGCATATAGGAGCATGTGGGTGGCTCAGTCGGTTAAGCATTCTACTGTTGGTTTTGGCTCAGGTCATGTTCTCACAGTTCATGAGTTCAAGCCCCATATTGCGCTCTGTGCTGACAGCGAGGAGCCTTCTTGGGATTCTGTCTCCCTCTGTGTCTCTGCCTCTCCCCTGCTCATTCTTGATCTCTCCTCTCAAAAAAAAAAAAAAATATATATATATATATATGTATATATAAATATATATGTGTGTGTGTGTGTGTATAAACATTTAAAAAAAAAAAAAAGGAAGCCTGACATAAACCCTTAACATAGGTGAGGTCCCATGTGTCCCCAGAGCCCAGGACCCCACCCCCACTCCAGCAATCCCCTTAGTGTGTGTTTACACACGTCATCACCTCCATGTAAACCAGGTCTGTGGCAGAGGACCTGAAGGGGAGGCAGAAACGGAGGATGTTTGCTGTTATTGAAACACCTAGGCACTGTTCTGGCTTCGGCTAATTGTGACAGATGTTAATGATACATGCACGTTAGATCAGAAATCTTAGAGCATAAACTCAGGCCTCTCCTTCCACAAAGAATGTTTTGCAAAGCTGGGAATGAGCCATTGATACATATTTTTAAGATATTTAAAATGACAGCGTAACGGAAAAAGATTCCAAGAAGCGTGCCAAAGTGTTAGCACACTCTCCTGGGTTATTGATTTATGGGAAATTTCCTTCTGCTTTATACTTTCATCTGTTTTCTGGATTTGTACAATGTGCATGTGTACTTTTATAAACAAGGAAGACATTTTGCGAGAGGAAAAAGATTCATAAAAATTGTGGCTCCAAAAATTTTCAAGAGACGTAAGAATCCTGCTGTCCCACTGTGTGTTGGCTTAGGGCGTAGATTTGCTTTATTTTTCTCAGCCAAAGGGCAGGAAATCCTGGTAGTTTACATCGTACAGCTCATTGCCTCTCACCCAGAAGACAGTCTTCATGACAACTCCCACCTTCCAGACTCAGCTGTCCTGCATGTCATATGGGATGTAGACCACTGTTGGAGTCCCAGCCTCAATCCCTCAGCGGGTCCTTATAGAAGTCTTTCCAAATGAAAGAAACAGTACCTCAAGGCTGAATTGTAATAGGCACCAAAAAGGGGGGGGAACCCATCACTGACTAGCAAGTCAAAATGAAGTAGTAAGAAGCATCTGCCTCCCAGAGGGCTGGTTGAATATATCTCTAGAAATGGTTTCACACTGAGGATCTTCTGAATGGTTAATTTTAAGTCTTCCTGTATACAAATAGCTCGGTTAAAATGCCAAACATGTGTCCAGAAACTGTGTGGTTTTCTTCCCCATTGTTTTTAGAGTTGTGTGTGATGGGGTATTTTCAGAGTGATATATATGGTAGGCTCCTGAGCAGATGGATGAAAATTGGGCTGCCATCTTGGGCAGTGTGTAGCTGCATCAGGGCCTGTCTGCTAGCCAGCTGTCCACAGGGCATAGTGTCTACAGGGAGGAACAGAGTGCTATTCTAGAGAGTGTGGCTTCAGTGGTCACTGGGTTACTTGGGCAGGCTCGTCCATGGCCTTGTTCAGACCTTGCTGGCCTTCCCACCCTCCCCAGCCCATGTGGGGCACAGCACATGCAGAGATGGCTAGGAGGAGGCCCCTGCCCTGATGGTGTGGCTCATGAGGAGACCAGGACACGCAGAGCATCAAGAGTTAGTCTGCTTGGACTATCACACATCATGTCCTCAGGAACCAAGAGTCAGCCCGGCCACCTGGCCCAGTTAAAGGCTGGGAGACATCCCGGTGCTTGCTTCTGTTTTCTTATCATGGGAGAGGACATTGGTAAAGGGCTCATTGGTCTCCACCATGTCCTGGCTAGGATTTGACCAAAGTCTGCATCTCTTCTCAAGTGGGACTAACAACAACAAAATAACAACAGCACCCTTTGCGAGGGCAGCTCACACTCTTTAGCTTACAAGATGCCAGGCACTGTGCTAAGTGCCTTCCGTGGCTTATATCTTATTACACCTTCACCATCACGAAGGAGGTGTAGACAGTGCATGATCTCTTTCGGTCTTCAGTCACATTAGGAGAGGTACACACTGCTCCTTTCCTCATTTGACACCGAAATTGAGTCACAGAAAGATTCTGGAATTTGCCCCAAAGCACCTTGCTAGCCCGAGGCCTTAATCTTAGACATGGAGGCCCCAGGGCCACATCAGTAGCTGCTCTGTTTCCTGGCCCCAAGGAGGAAGCAGTCCTCATTACCACAGCCTACTGAACCAACCACAAGAACAAACCCTCTTGGAAATGAATGCTTGAACAATAAATATACTTTTTAAACCAAACCCTTGAAGAAGGAGAATGTGTTAAGAAGAAAGAAGGAATCTGGAGAAAATCTAATGTATAAACTTCTCATAGCCTCCCCCTCTGACAGAATCATGTCCTCAAAATAACAGCAACAAAAATAATTTTCCTGATCAAAAGTTGCCCTCATGTGAAATTAAGTTATTTAGGGCAAGCGTTGTGGCTGTTACAGCTTCCTGCATTGAAAGTGTTGTGTCTTCCAGAAGTTTTACTCTACGTATGCTGTACAGCAGATCAAATTTGCTGTCTTCCTTTCCAGGGGAGATGTGTTTGAGGGAGTCCATCTCTCTCAGACTCTCTGTAAAGGAGATCACACAGATACAGACATGAATCAGTGGTTTCCTGTGCGTGAGAAACGCTCCTGGGCTGTTGGTTGCAAACCCAAGCACACCCGACTGCTTAAAAACCTGTTGTCAAGTGGGGAGGAGAAATTGAGATGTCAGAGCCCTTTAGCCAAATCCCCAGAAGATTAAGGTTGTCTGTGTATTGAGGCAGAAAGGAGTAAACAAAGGAGTGTTTTCAGCTCCTTCTTTTAATCTGCTGCCACATCTATATTAGCCTGGGATTAATGACATTTTGAACGTGTTTAATCTCAGAAGCTTTTTTTATGGTTGAACCTTGACCCTGAATATTCATGCAGTAGAGCGGTCACACAGTAAGATACTTGGCACCTGCAACCTGCCTTATCCTGCACATTACCTGTGTCTTCATTCCTCTCCCCTCCCTCCCCTTGTGGAGTATAGCACACGCCCCACAGTCCTTGCCCCTGCTGTGGCACCATGTGCAGGGAATGGGAGTGCAGACCAGAGTGGCCAGCTGGGCAGCTGGGTCTTCTGCCACAGAGCAGAATAGCTCTTTACCCAGCCGCTCTGCCTGCGCTCACCTGGCACAGGCACTTCCATGTGGGCTCTGTGAGGCTCCAGGTGGAATCCCGGGCCTCTCTGAACCATGGTAGGAAGCTTCCTTCCCAGTGCCTGGAATTTCTCCCACCATTCCTGTGCCCTCCACTCATGAGGCTGGTCCTGAACTGTCCTGTGAAAGGGTCTGGAGGCCGTCAGGGTCCCTCTGGCCCACTCGCATTCCTGACATGACAAGGAATGAAGGGGTGAGGAGAGAGCACCGAATACCGAATACAAGGAGAGGCCACCACTCAGGGAAAAGAAATAGGAACCAAAGAAGAAAAATGATTGCTGAAAGATCTCGGCCGTGCGCCTGACCCAGTGCTTGGTGGCACTGCCGTTGTAGGTTGTTTGATGTCACACTGGCACAGGAGGGCATGGGTGCAGAGCTCACTCTGTCCCATGAGCCTGCCCATGAATGCCTGACACAGGTGTACACACTCACACACAAAGTACAGCTGCCCACTGACAGGTAAAGCCGAGGCCAGTGACCCTTCTTTGCTTGCAAAGAAATCTGCCAGCATGCTCTCCATGTAAGGAAAGAAAAGCCACCTCTTGCCAAGCCGAACCTGGCTGCATTGTTTACAAGACCGCAGTTCCTATGACCAAACTGGACAGAATAGGATTTGCCTCTGGTCCAGTGAGCTGTCAGCCTTGAGCCTGGTCTAGGAGGGCCCCCAGCCTTGCTGTAGGCCTCCATTTTATTTTATTTTTTATTTTATGTTTGAGAGAGAGAGGATGCAAGGGAGTCGGAGACAGGAGGGGCAAGCAAGAGAGAGAGGGACAGAGAGAGAGAGAAGCAGGGCTCACCCAAAGCAAGACTCAAGCTCACCAATGTGGGGCTGGAACTCAGGAACTGTGAGATCATGACCTGAGCCCAAGTCCGATGCTTAACAACTAAGCCACCCAGGCGCCCTTGCTCTAGGCCCCTGATCTGCATGGTCCCCAGGAATGCTACATAGCCCCTGTATAACCTTTTCCAGTGAGTTTTTAAATACTTTTTTTTGGCCCAAATAGGGTATAGAAATTCCTCAGAGCTGTCTTGTACCCTCGTGGTGAGAATGACATGTGTCACTTGCCCTACACAGACCTGAGGGGCTGGAGAGCCACC